>NW_027517645.1:0-667748 GCF_048772815.1 Callospermophilus lateralis
AAGCAGATATCAATAGAGACATTACAAAATCAGGCAAACTATAAAGTGATAGGATTAGACTTTTTCAAAGGGTTCAGGTTGAATATATAATCTTAGGAAGAAACACATATGTAGTCACGAATAGGATTGACATTTGAGAGAATTAGGCAATGTGGACATGGATGTTTTTAGTAATCCATGCTCACTTTCCATTTAGGCTTTGGTACAATAATAAGTGTGACCTTTGCATTTTGTGTCCAGAATATTACTGTAATAAAATGTATATGTAGATCAGGTGGCATGCGTATTTCTTCCACCATTTCCGGGAGCAATATTGTGAAGACGAATAAATTAGTATTGGGGGTACAAAGAGGCGTATGCTGTGTCTATGAATATAGAGATTATGCATACATAGATCATACTGGGAAAAAATATAACTGGTTCCAATTAAATAATGGATTGAATTGATATCTGAAAATATATAGGAAATCTTATATTGATATACAATCATTCATTCCAAAGAGTTATACATCTAATGGTAATCTTAGAGTTATGGTTTATAATGAAGGGTGTGTGAGTTTTGTTTCAAAAGTGATTACGGAAACAGAAAATAATGTGTTTGGAAAGAAGTCTCATGAGAAGACCAGTCAAGAAACATGGAGGAATACATGTGTTCTGAAGCAGAAAATGATTGAAAGTGAACCAAATGCCTATAAACTTCCTAACTTGTGGAATAAATATATATCCTATTATGTGCATAAACTGAAGAAATAGTAATGTAACAGTGTTGAATAAAAATGAACTTCAAAATACACATCATGTTCCATAAGGAATCTACTTGCATTGATGTAAACCTAGGTCAGTTACTGTAGAATGGAAAATTGCAAAATAAATCCAATCTGGAATAGGAAATTCTCAGGAGTTCACAACCTTGGATATGGTGGAGGAGTTTCTCAAAGTAAGGGACATTGTAAACACAACACAAACATGGAGCTCTGCTGGCCTAAAGACTTCTTGAGAAACTGGCTAAGAGGTTGGGCACTTAAATTTATATTGTTGTCTGGAGCTATAGCTTCTTTTGTAGTGAGACCATCAAAGCTGGGTGTGCATCTATGTGACCTGGAGGACATGGTATCTTATTTTATAATGAACATATGGCAGCAGTACTGAATTCCCTCTTTGTAGGTAAACTGTGGCCACTGGGGGCTAAGTGTCTCCCCATGTGGACTGTGAAGCCATTTGTTCATTCTCCATTTTCGTGGTGTTTCTTGCTGCTGCACTGGGAGTTTGGTATTTGCTTAACTAAATACAAGGAGTTCAACGGGGACAAGTGCTGGTGGCTACCCCTACTTCATGTGACACTTTCACAAGTTGGAATGGTATATCAACCATAGGCACCCGGGAACAGCTCTCCACACAGGCCATGTTTGGTCCTTCATATCTGCCTACATCTTCTCCAGGGGTCATATCTGCATGGACATTTGAGGTTCTCAGCAGGTGGAAGATCCCCCATATTCCTGTATTGTAAGACCAACTCTGTCCCGCTCTTCTGTAAAGTTAGATTGAGGGAACAGTGTATGGTTAGCATTAATAACTTGATCAATTTGGGTTAGGAATTATTCTGAGGGATGAATAATGATATTGGGAATCTGCTATATTTATAAGAACATAGAGGTGAAATATATGTATGAAAACAGAAATCTAGGTAAGATTTGAAGCCCAGAAGGGAATTGGGCCCTTGATTGGGATACTTAGCATTGAATTACCTTCAGCAGAGATTTCTTGGATAAATCAATATACAATGGCATAAGACTTTGTACCTTGGATGATTGAATTTAGAAGGGAACATCAACTCCAAAAGGGATAGTCGGTAAGATTAGAAAGACAGTCGGTAGTTTTCGGAAGAAGTGTGAGTATAGAATTTGGAAAAAAAAAATTCTTTAGCAACAGGGTTTCGATTAGAGAGTGAATGCCAATGTCAGCACATGTGAAGAGTCATTCACAATGATGAACTAGGGAAAAAATGTAGGAAAGCAAATATCAAGGAAGACAATAGGAAATTAGGCAAAGTACAAAGTGATTGTTAGGATTAGACATTTTCAACAGGATTGAGTTTGAATATATAATCTTAGGAAGAAACAAATATGTAGTCACCAAAGAATGACATTTGATAGCATTAGGCAACCTGGACATGGATGTTTTTAGTAATCCATGTTCACTTTCCATTTAGGCTTTGTAAAATCATAAGTGTGACCTTTGCAGTTTTGTCAAGAATATTACTGTGATAAAATGTATATGTAGATCAGGTGACATGAGTATTTCTTCCACCATTTCCGGGAGCAATATTGAGAAGACGTATAAATTAGTATTGGGGGTACAAAGAGGTGTACGCTGTGTCTGTGAATATAGAGATAATGCATGAATAGACCATACTGTGAATAAATAATATAACTGGTTCCACTTTAAATAATTCATTTAATTGATATCTGAAAATATACAGGAAATCTAATATTGATATAAAATCATTCATTCCAACCAGTTATACATCTAATGGTAATATTAGGTTATGGTTTATCATGAAGGGTGTGTCTGATTTTCTTCAAAAGGATTATGGAAATCGAAAATAATGTGTTTGGAAAGAAGTCTCAAAAAATCCAGTCAAGAAACCTGGAGGAATACATGTGTTCTAAAGCAGGAAGGGATTTAAAGTGAACCAAATGCCTCTAAATTTGTGAACTTGTGGATGAAATATATATGCTATGATTGGCTAAACGTGAAGAAATAGTAATGTAGCAGTGTTGAATAGAAATGAAGTTCAAAATAGACATCATGTCCCATAGGAATCTACTTGCATTGATGTTAAACTGGGTCAGTTAATGTAGAAATGTTAGGATTTGTATGAACCATTAACTGAAGTCAGATTTCAGTAATGGGAAACAAATATGTATTCAAGGTGGATGAATATTTCTGAGAATAATCTTCTGAAAAGTTGATTATAAATCCACATACATGAACATGAATGAATTTAGGGAGTTTATATAATACACATATATTTCATATTTTAGAAAACTTGGAGAGTCACACACACACACACACACACAGACACATGCACAGACATTAAAAGTAGCAATATATATGCCAATCGCATTTCATCATGAAATATATATAATCCACATATCGAAAAATATTCATTTTGCTTAACATGGATTCATGTATAATGTTGTTCTACTAGGAAGCTGACATAGGTTGAATTTTCAGTTTCAACAGCGTTTAGGAGGAATGATCTCTACTCACAATTTTTATCTTCCAAGTCAGTAGCCTCAAAAGAAATTATGTGTGATACCAGGTAGGATTCTATATGTGCGTATAAAAACACATGTGCTGAATAGGCTACAGAGAAAAGGAAACAGGAAGTCACATATTCGTTACCTTTAAAAACACATGTAGAACTATTTCAATTAAAAATTGACAATTTTTATAATACCTACCCTTTATCATGCAAAAGGCAAGACCTAGTATACACCATGCCTCCTCTGAACTGCTTGTATTTCTATTCTCTTTGGGTTATTTTTCTTCACCATATTAGGATTAATCGTCAAAGTCTAGTAGGGTATGGGATAGTGTCAGAGATTCAGTATTTTGGATGGAAAATAGGAAAATGAATCCAATGTGTACGCAAACATATGCTACACAAAAATCTTCCAACTCTCATCAAGAACAATGCCTTGTCATTACCTTCGACCCTAGTAAAACACAATTAGAGGAGAAGAGTTAGAAAATCTGTGAATTCATATGTGGAATAAAATATACTCAGTAGTTCAAAAAATTGGAGGTGGTAAAGGAGTTTCCAAAAGTAAGGGAAAATTTAAACAGTCCACACACATGGAGCTCTGCTGGCCTAAAGACTTCTTGAGAAAGTCCCTCTGAGGTTGGGCACTTGAAATATATTTTGTTGTATGGAGCTTTAGCTTCCTTTGTAGTGAGACCATCAAAGATGGGTCTGCATCTATGTGACCTGGAGGACATGGTTTCTTATTTTCCAATGAACATGAGACCGTAGTGCTGAATTCTCTCTTCCTAAGTAAACTGTGGACACTGGAACCTAAGTGTCTCCCCGTGTGAACTGTGAAGCCATTTGGTCATCCTCCACTTTTCGTGGTGTTTCTTGCTGCTGCACTGGGAGTTTGGTATTTGCATCACGAAATACAAGGAGTTCAACTGGGACACAGTGCTGGAGGGAGTTCTGTCACGTGTGTATGGTCAGGTTCTGCAGGAGAATGCACCATCCAATATTCTATCTCTCATTGTTTGCCCCCGTGTCCATAGCAACCTGATTCTGAACATTTACCTGAAACCAAACCATATAACAATTTGCCTTTACATATAAGGGTCTGCTGGCTGCACCTTGTGAGTCACAAGCCATTCTATATAAATGCCACATTTTTAATCCATTCATCTAATGAAGGGAATCTAGGTTGGTTCCACAGTCTTGCAATTGTGAATTGTGCTGCTATGAACATCGATTTATCAGTATCTCTGTAGCATGCTCTTTTTAGTTCTTTAGGGAATAGACCGAGAAGGGGAATAGGTCAAATGGTGGTTCCATTCCCAGCTTTCCAAGAAATCTCCATACTGCTTTCCAAATTGGCTGCACCAATTTGCAGTCCCACCAGCAATGTACAGGTGTGCCCTTTTCCCCACATCCTCGACAGCACATGATGGCGTTTGACTTCATAATGGCTGCCGATCTTACTGCAGTGAGATGGTATCTTAGGGTGGGTTTGTTTTGCTTTTCTCTGACTGCTAGAGATGGTGAGCATTTTTTCATGTACTTATTGATTGATTGTATGTCCTCCTCTGAGAAGTGTCTGTTCAGGTCATTGGCCCATTTGTTGATTGGGTTATTCATTTTCTTATTGTTTAATTTTTTTGAGTTCTTTGTATACTCTGGATGTTAGGGCTCTATCTGAAGTGTGAGGAGTAAAGATTTGTTCCAAGGATGTAGGCTCCCTATTTACCTCTCTTATTGTTTCTTTTGCTGAGAAAAATGTATTTAGTCTGAGTAAGTCCCATTTGTTGATTCTAGGGATTAACTCTGGTGCTATGGGTGTCCTATTGAGAAATTTGGAGCCCGACACCACAGTATGTAGATGGTGGCAAAAGTTTTCTTCCACCAGATGCAGTGTCTCTGATTTGATATCAACCTCCTAGATCTATTTTGAGTTAACTCTTGTGCATGGTGAGAGGAGGGGATTCAGTTTCATTTTGTTACATATGGAATTCCAGTTTTCCCAGCACTATTTGTTGAAGATGCTATCCTTCCTCCATTGCATGCTTTTAGTCCCTTTATCAAATATAAGATAGCTGTAGTTTTGTGGATTGGTTTCTGTGTCCTCTATTCTGTATCACTGGTCCACCCGCCTGTTTTGTCACCAGTACCATGCTATTTTTGTTACTATTGATCTGTAGTATAGTTTGAGGTCTGGTATCGGTATACTGCCTGATTCAGACTTCCTGCTTAGAGCTGTTTTTGCTATTCTGGGTCTTTTATTTTTCCATATGAATTTCATAATTGTTTTATCTATTTCTACAAGAAATGACCTTGAGATTTTGATTGGCATTGCATTAAACCTATAGAGAACTTTTGGTAATATCGTCATTTTGATGATGTTAGTTATGCTTATCCATGAACAGGGTATATTTTTCCATTTTCTAAGATTTTCTTCTATTTCTCTCTTTAGGGTTCTGTAGTTTTCATTGTATATGTCTTTCACCTCTTTTCTTAGGTTGATTCCCAAGTATTTTATTTATTTTTTTGATGATATTGTGAATGGACTGATTGTCCTCATTTCCATTTCAGAGGATTTGGCGCTGATATACAAAAATGCCTTTGATTTATGCGTGGTGATTTAATATCCTGCCACTTTGCTGAATTCATTTATTACCTCTAATAGTTTCTTTGTAGACCCTTTTGGGTCTGCTAGGTATAGAATCATGTCTTTTGCAAATAGCGATAATTGGAGTTCTTCTTTTCCTATTTTAATGCCTTTAATTTCTTTAGTCTTTCTAATTGCTCTGGCCAGTGTTTCGATAACTATGTTGAACAGAAGGGGTGAGAGAGGGCATCATTGTCTTGCTCCAGATTTTAGGGGGAATGCCTTCAATTGTTCTCCATTCAGAATGATGCTAGCCTGAGGCTTAGCAAAGATTGCTTTTACAATATTGAGGTATGATTCTGTTATCCCTAGTTTTTCTAGAGTTTTGAACGTAAAGTGATGCTGTACCTTGTCAAATGCTTTTTCTGCATCTCTCGAGATGATCATATGGTTCTTATTTTTAAGTCTATTGATGTGATGAATAACATTTATTGATTTCCGTATATTGTACCAGCCTTGCATCCCAGGAATGAATCCTACTTGATTATGGTGCACATTTTTTTTATATATATGTTTTTGTGTCTGATTCGCCAGAATTTTTTTGAGGATTTTTGCATTTTTCCTGAAATACCTTGAAAAGTATTGGTTTTTGTTCTTCTTTAAAGGTTTTGTATAATTCTGCTCTATACCCATACGGTCCTGGGCTTTTCTTAGTTGGTAGTATTTTGATGGTTTCTTCTATTTCCTCAATTGATATTGGAATGTTTAAGTTGTCTATATCCTCCTGACTCAATCTGGGCACATCATATGACTTAAGAAATTTATCAATGCCTTCACTATATTCTATTTTATTGGAGTATATTAATTCAAAATAATTTCTGATTTTCTTCTGTATTTCTGAAGTGTCTCTTGTTATATTTCCTTTTTCATTTCATATGCTAGTAATTTGAGTTCTCTTTCTTCTTCTCTTTGTTAGCATGGCTAAGGGTCTGTCGATTATATTTATTTTTTCAAAAAACCAATGTATTGTTTTGTCAATTTTTTTAATTGTTTCTTTTGTTTCGATTTCATTAATTTCTTCTCTGATTTTAATTATTTGTTGCCTTCTACTTCTTTTGCTGTTGTTTGCTCTTGTTTGTCTAAGATTTTGAGATGAAGTATGAGATCATTTATTTGTTGGTTTTTTCTTTTTCTAAGGAATGAACTCAAGCAATGAATTT
Organism: Callospermophilus lateralis; assembly: GCF_048772815.1. Lineage (NCBI taxonomy): Eukaryota > Metazoa > Chordata > Mammalia > Rodentia > Sciuridae > Callospermophilus > Callospermophilus lateralis. The sequence goes on from NW_027517645.1 coordinate 7,076, forward strand.
TCCTCTTGGAACTGCTTTCAATGTGTCCCATAGATTCCGATATATTGTGTCTGTGTTTTCATTTATCTCTAAGAATTTTTTAATTTCTTCCTTGATGTCTTCTATAACGCATTGATCATTCAGAAACCTATTGTTCATTCTCCAAGTGATGAATGATTTTTCCTTCCTTTTTTTATCGTTGATTTTTAATTTCATTCCATTATGATCAGATAAAATGCATGGTATTATCTCTACTCCTTTTTATTGTCTAAGAATTGCCCTGTGACATAATATATGATGTATTTTTGAGAAGGATCCATGTTCTGCTGAGAAAAAAGTGTAACTTCTTGATGATGGGTTGTATATTGTATATATGTCAATTAAGTCTAGGTTATTAATTGTGTTATTGAGTTCTATAGTTTCCTTATTCAACTTTTGTTTGGAAGATCTGTCCAGTGGTGAGAGAGGTGTGTTCATGTCTCCCATGATTACTGTATTGTGGTCTATTAGACTCTTGAAATTGAGAAGAGTTTGTTTGATGAACAAAGCTGCACCATTGTTTGTGGCATATATATTTATGATTGTTATGTCTTGTTGGCGTATGGTTCCCTTGAGTAGTATGTAGTGTCCTTCTTTATCCCTTTTGATTAACTTTGGCTTGAAATCTATTTTATTTGATATGAGTATGGACACTCCTGCTTGTTTCCGAAGTTCATAAGAGTGATACGATTTTTCCAAGTATCACCCTCAGTCTATGTATGTCTTTTCCTATAAAATGCGTCTCCTGTAGGCAGCATTTTGTTGGTTCTTGTTTTGTGATCCATTCTACTAGCCTGTGTCTCTTAATTGGTGAGGTTAAGCCATTAAGATTTTTGGTTATTATTGAGATATGGGTTGTTCTTCCAGCCATATTTGTTTATTTATGTTACTAAACATAGTTTGTTTTCCTCTTTGATTATTTTCCCCCCTTCAATGTCCTACCTCCCACTGTTGGTTTTCATTGGTATTTTCCATTTCCACTTCCTGTAATGTTTTGCCGAGGATGTTTTGAAGAGATGGTTTTCTAGCTGCAAATTCTTTTCACTTTTGTTTATCGTGGAAGGTTTTAATTTCATCTTCCATCTGAAGCTTAATTTCACTGGATACATGATAATTGGCTGGAACCCATTTTCTTTCAGTGTTTGAAATATGTTATTAAAGGATCTTCTAGCTTTCAGAGTCTGTGTTGAAAGATCAGCTGTTATCCTGGTTGGTTTACCACTAACTATAATCTGCTTCCTTTCTCTTGTAGCTTTTAAAATTCTCTCCTTATTCTGTATGTAGGGTATCTTCATTACAATGTGTCTAGGTGTGGATCTCTTATGATTTTGCACGTTCGGCGTCCTGTAGACTTTTAGGATTTGGGATTTTGTCTCATTCTTCAAGTCTAGGAATTTTTCTCCTATTATTTCATTGAATAGATTGCTCACTCCTTTGGTTTGGACCTCTATACTTTCCTGTATCCCAATGACTCTTATGTTTATTCTCTTTATGTTATCCCATATTTCTTGCAGTTTTGCTCATGGTTTCTTAACAGTCTTGCTGAGCTGTATATGTTCTTTTTGAGTTGAAATACTTTGTCTTCATTGTCTGATGTTCTATCTTCTAAGTATTCTGCTCTGATGGTAGTATTCTCAATTGAGTTTTTAAGATGGTTCATTACTTCCTGCGTTTCTAAGATTTCAGTTCGTTTGTTTTTAATAACCTCTATCTCCCTGTATAGTTGATCTTTGCTACTTGGATTTTTTTATGTAATTCATTGTCGAAGTGATCTTTCATTGACTGATTTTTGCTGTCTAATGTCTTCCTTGAGATTCCAGATCACCTGAAGCATGTATATCCTGAATTCTTTATCTGACATTCCATATGCTGCATCTATTACCTCTTCTAAAGTTGAGTTGACCTGCATTGCTTGTGGTCCTTTCTTTCCTTGTCTTTTCATACAGCTTGCGTTTCTTTCTGCTTGGTGAAACTGTTGTGTTTTTGTAATTTCCCCCCTGTATATTTATATTGCTCTTGTATTGTGGAAAAGTCTCCATTGCAGGTGCGGTTGGCGGCTGTGCTGCTCCTCCAATTGGGGTGATCTGTCTACCATGCTGACCGGCCGCTAGGCCTGTTCTGCCGGTCGGTCGTACGTCTGCCTACCTTGCAGGCATGGGTGTCGGCTCTGCTCTGCCCCTACTCCAATTGGGGTGACGTGACTACCACGCCGGTGGGTCGCTGGGCCTGTTCCAGGCACAGGTGGCAGCTCTGCTCTGCACCTCTGGCTTGATGACAAAATGAGAGAGACTCAGATGTTTGTGACTCACTTTCTTTACCAGGAGACCAACTATTTCTCTCGCCGCTGGTATCGATGAAGTTATCTCCTCCACTGCTTTGTGATCACATCAGATGTCTGCCATGTTGGTATCCCATGTAAATGGCAGCATTTCATTCCCTTTGTCGGGTGACCAAAGCAACGGGTGAGTCCTGACCGGCCCTCACAAGCCCCGTCTCAATCCTGTTGCCACTGTCTATGAAGGCTCAGTTGGCATTTACCTCTACAGTATTCAGCAGGACCCAGACCAAGAAACAGTTTCCGCAGGTTCTTTAGCCCTGGGCCAGAGCAGTTCCGGGACCTGGAATTCAGCCGCTCCGGGCTCGGTGTATGTTCTGATAGGAGAACGATCCAAGAAGCAATTTTCATGGGTTCTTTAGCACTGACCCTGAGTAATTTGTCTGCAAGATGAAGGCGAATGGCAGCCTGAAATTACCTATTCTGTATCTGAATGAGCTGTGATCAGTCGAAAACAGGGATGGTGACATCAGCTCTCCAAGATGGTGACCGCTATCTTCCTCTGTGGTCTCACCGGTGTGGAAAACCAAATTGGACCACTTCCTTCCCCCATTTCAAACCCAGAATTCAGCACTGAGCACAGTGATTGCCCAGATGGCAGGAGCCCGCATAATCCACAGACTGTATCTTTGTGTTGCTCTCTCGTCGTTTCCCAGCGCGCATTGCAGACACTAGCCGTGGGGCGATTTGCTAAATAAGCAGCGTGACCCTCCGTGAGGACAAATTGCTGGTGTTTGAGTCCCCGTAGCTGGTCCTTGTGCAATGGAAATCCTTCCTGTAGGTTTTGGAGCACACCAATTTTCCTGGAAATTTCTAATAGGATAGATTTTAGCCGTTCTAACTCGTCCTTCTCCTGCAAAGTGACGCGGTACAGGTGGGTAATGAACTCCCATCGCTGCCATAATATGATCCCCTGAAGTTAGTTTTCAGTACTAGGAAACAAACATGTATTTCAGGTGGAAAAATATTCCTGAGAATAATCTTCTCAAACGTTGATTATAAATCCAAATACATGAATATGAATGAATTTAGTTAGTGTATAATAAGACACATATATTTTATATTTTGAATAATCAGCAGAGTGAATACACACACACACACACACACACACACACACACACACACACACACACACCTAAATACAGACATTACAAAGTAGCATTATGTATGGCAATCGAAATTCACCATGAAATATATATCATCCACAGATCCAAAAATATTGATTTTACTAAATATGGATTTATGTTGTTCAACTAGGAAGCTCACCCATAGGTTGAATTTTCAGTTCCAACAGCATTTAGAAGAAGTGTTTTCTTCTAACAATTTGTATTTGCAAAGTCAGTTACCTAACAAATATGTACGTGTGATACCATATAGTATTCTATATGTGCATATAAAAATGCATGTGCTGAATCAACTACAGAGAAAGGGAGACAGGAATTCACATATTTGTTAACTTTAAAAACACATAGAGAACTATTTTAACTACAAATTGACAAGATTTATAACACCAACCCTTTATCATGCAAAAGGAAAGTACAACTATACACCATGCCTCCTCTGAACTGGTTGTATTTCTATTCTGTGTGGGTTATTTTACTCCATCATATTAGGATTAGTAGTCAGAGTCTAGTAGGTTTTGGGTTAGTGTCAGGGATTCAGTATTTCAAATTGAAAATAGGAAAATAAATTCAATATTTATGCAAATATGTGATACAAAAAAATGTTCCCACTCTCATCCAGAACAATGCCTTGACATCATCTTCGCTTAAAGTAAGACACAATTAGAGGACATGATTTACAAAAATCTGTGAATACATATCTGGAATGGAATATGCTCAGGAGTTCATATACTTGGAGGTGGTATAGGAGTTTCCAAAAGTAAGGGACAGGGTAAACACTCCACAAACATGGAGCTCTGCTGGCCTAAAGACTTTTGAGAAACTGCCTCTGAGTTTGGGCACTTGAAATATATGTTGCTGTCAGGAGGTTTAGCTTCCGTTCTAGTTAGACCATCATAACTGGGTCTGCATCTTTGTGACCTGGAGGACATTGTTTCTTATTTCCCAATGAACATGAGGCAGCAGTGCTGAATTTTTTCTTTGTAGGTAAACTGTAGCCACTGCGCGCTAAGTGTCTCCTCGTCTTTACTGTAAAGCCATTTTTTCATCCTCCACTTTTTGTGGTGTTTCTTGCTGCTGCACTGGGAGTTTGGTATCTGTTTCTTGAAATACAAGGAGTTCCACTGGGACAAAGTGCTGGAGGGAATTCTGTCACATGTGGTGGGTCAGGGTCTGCAGGAGAATGCACCAAGCAAGCTTCTTTCCCACAGAGCTTGCCCCATTGACCATAGCAACCTGATTCTGAATATTGTCCTGAAACCTCTCCATATAACAAGATGCTTTTACATACAAGGGTCTGCTGGATGCAAAATGTCAGTCACAAACCATTTGGAAGCCAATGGCAGATAAACATGGCCTCACCACAGATGTTATTTCAGACACCTCCCCACCACTCCTCTAGGCCAACTACTCAGCAGGCTCCAAATTACTGGCATCTCTGTTCTACAGCATTTTCGTGAAACCAAGTCAATCAAGGCACTGTCTGGTATACTCATAATCAGCAACAGGAATCCAAAGTTTCTCCAGTGCCACTTGGTCAAGGGAATTTCAAAAATTTGGTGGTATTTATCTAGCTATTTTTTAAGGATGAAGTTGGAGGCACTGTGGGTTTCCAATCATTCAGGAACCATTAAATGGCGAGGAAACTCATTTGAACGAAAGAAATGGAGAACTATCACAGGCAAAGCTTCCCAAAGTGTGGCCAAAAGGTCACATGAAGCCAGGCTCATTGAGGTCTACAATGTGAGCTCCATGTGTGTTATGACTCTCAACTATGGCTGCCAAGTCTTTAACAATAAAATCGTGTGATATCCTGGCTGAGATTACTTATGCTCTGTGGAAAGCCACCCTGGGCCTAGATCTCAGTTTCCAAGGGCGAATCTCGTGTGTGGCCTCCTAAAATCTCAACACAATTCATGGCAATACTTCTCTGAGGACAGTTCCACAACTCAGTCTCTAAGGGGAATCACACCAGAGTTCAAGCCCAGGTGGAACCAGACATCTCTTCCAACCACCACACAAATGACCACAATTAAAAACAAAAGACTCCCACATGGCACTCATCTTCTTCCATATAGACACTAATAATAACCTCTGGCTTGAGGTTTTCATGAGGGGCACAGACCAACACAGTGTTCAAAATAAGCACCCTCGCACCTCATTTGTCACAAGTCAGGGTTGCCTGGACACCCTTCCTTTGAACACGGAATGATCATAGAGCCCTGCCTTTAATACTGCTCCACAATTCCAATTTGAGGCTTACTGACTGTGGGATTTAGATTCTTTATGTGAACTGGAGTCATGAGTAATCACAAGCACCAGTGGGCTAGACTCTGCAAGGCTTTGAAGTACTCATTTGATGCAAAGGATCCCTATTCTCACTTGATGGAGATCAGGAACCTTACAGAGGAAGGCGAGAGACGTAGTCCACAATAAATGCTTTTTGGACATTTTGGATTTGGGTGCACACATGGGATCTTTCTTTAGGTCCATTAGGTGCTGAGTATCTAAGCCACAGCCTCACACAGGGCCAAGTGGCCAATTCAGACACATCCCTTTCCAAACAATTAAGCAAAGAGCCCCAGGTGATGCCCATTCATTTCCATTTGAAAACTGTTTTCTTCAGGCTTCACAAAGGCGTGGCCTAATCAAAGACCTTCCTGTTATTCAGTGCAACAGAAGAATAGGTATGCAAAAGGCCCAAAGCAGGGTTTCTCCACAGAGACTTTACTGGTCACATTGATATCTGAGTTTTCTGAGATGCTCCTATTCCCTTCAGCTATCCTGTACATGGCCATGTCCCAGAGCTTGGAGGTGGTACATATCTTGGACACATAACCATGAGCCTATTATGGTTAGTGGCCAGAATTCAGGCAGAAAACAGGAACTTAGGAAGACAGTAGGTGTTGCCCATCCAGAAGGCAAGCCAAGTCCATCTATAAATTGGGAAGGATGAATGCTGGGAAGCTTTCTACTAGACAGAACACATCCATTGATGCATGCTCTTTCTAATGTCTTCATCCACGAACACAGTGGGATACCCAGACATAGAAACACACTCCTTGTCAAACGACTTTCTAGAAACCATCCACTCCAAAATGAACATACTGCCTTTCCTACCTATTCTCAGAAAATGAGACAAGACCACAAACTCACACCCAACCCACAAAGGCACCTCCTTCCCCCAAGTAGGTCTGTGACTATCCGGAGTGTCCTCTTACTGGTGGGCCATACTATGTTCCCAGAAATGGCCTGTCCTGTCTCAGATCTGGTCTCCTTGGCCAACTCTGTGAGGTTATTAGGAGCCAGCGGTGAGCCATTACATGGAGATGACTTTTTCTCTCTCAGGTCCTTCATAGCTGCATACATCTTCTCCAGGGATCATTTCTGTATGGACCTTTGAGGATCTTAGCATGTGGAAGATCTGCTACATTCCTATATTGAAAGACCAACTCTGTCTCTAATCTTCTGTAAAGTTAGATTGAGGGAACAGTGTATGGTTAGGATTAATAACATGTTCGATATGAATTAGGAATCATTCTGCAGGAATGATTGGGAAGCTGCAATATTTACAAGAAAATATAGGTGAAATATTAGTATGAAAACAGAAATGTAGGTAAGATTTGAAGCCCAGAAGGGCATTGGGCCCTTGATTGGGATACTTAGATTTGAATTATTTTCTGCAGAGATGTCTCAGATAAATTCAGTACAATGGCATAGGACCTTGTACGTTGGATGATGGAATGTTGAAGAGAACTTCTAGTCAAAAAGGGATAGTTGAAATTATTAGAAAGATATTCAGTTTCAGAAAGAAGAGTGAGTATAGGTTTTGGACAAAAGTTCTCCAGCAATAGGGTTTCGGATAGAGAGTGAATTTAAATGTGAGCACATGTGAAGAGTCAGTCACAATGATGAACTGGGGAAAATATGTCGGTAAGCAGATATCAATAGAGACATTAAGAAATCAGGAAAAGTATAAAGTGAGTGATAGGATTAGATATTTTCAACAGGGTTGAGTTTGAATATATAATCTAAGGAAGAAAAAAATATGTTGTCACAAATAGGATTGACATTTGAGAACATTAGGCAACATGTACATGGATGTTTTTAGTAATCCATGCTCACTTTCAATTTAGGCTTTGGTACAATCATATGTTTGACCTTTGCATTTTGGGTCCAGAATATTACTGTGATAAAATGTATATGTAGATTGGGTGACATAAGTATTTCTTATACCATTTCTGAGAGCAATATTTTGAAGATGTATAAATTATTATTGGCGGTACAAAGATTTGTACTCTGTGTCTATGAATATAGAATCAATGCATGAATTGACAATACTGTGAATAAATAATATAACTGTTTCCACTTTAAATAATGGATTGAATTGATATGTGAAAATATACACAAAAACTTATATTGATATACAATCATTCATTCCAACCAGTTACACATCTAATTGTATAATTGCGTTATGTTTTATTATAAAGATTGTGTGAGATTTGCTTCAAAAGTGATTATAGAAATCGAAAATAATGTGTTTGGAAAGAAGTCTCATTAAAAGACCAGTCAAGAAACCTGGAGGAATACATGTGTTCTGAAGCAGTAAGTGATTGAAAGAGAAACAAATGCCTATAAATTTGTGAATTTGTGGATGAACTATATATCCTATGATGTGCATGAACTGAAGAAATATTAACGAACCAATGTTGAATAAAAATGAACATCAAAATACACACCATGTCCCATAGGAATCTAATTGCATTGATGTTAAACTGGGTCAATTACTGTAGAAATATTAGTATTTGTATGCACATTCACTGAAGTTAGTTTTAAGTACTAGAAAACAAATATGTAGTTCATGTAAATGAATACTTCTGAGAATAATCTTGTGAAATTTTTATTATAAATCCACATACATGAACATGAATGAATTTCGGTAGTGTATATAAGACACATATATTTCATATTTTGAAAAATCTTCAGAGTGTGTATATATATATATATATATATATATATATATATATATATATATATAAACACACACCCAAAACCCACACAGAGATATTAAAAAGTACCAATATATAAGCCAATCAATATTCATCATGAAATATATAACATCCACAGATGCAAAATAATTTATTTTACTGAGCATGGATTTATGTACAATGTTGTTCTCCTAGGAAGCTCACACATAGGTTGAATTTTCAGTTCCAACTGCTTTTAGGAGGAGTGATCTTTTCTCACAATTTGTATCTCCAAGTCAGCCAAGTCACAAAAATGTACGTGTGATACCAGGTAGGATTCTATATGTGCATATAAAAATACATGTGCTGAATAATCTACAGAGAAAGGGCATATAAAAATACATGTGCTGAATAGGCTACAGAGAAAGGGAGACAGGAATTCACGTATTTGTTAACTACAAAAACCCATGGTGAACTATTTTAATTAAAAATTGACTAGATTTATAACACCTACACTTTATCATGCAAAAGGCAAATCCAACTATACACCATGCCTCCTCTGAACTGTTTGTATTTCACTTCTGTTTGCATTATTTCTCTCCACCATATTAGGGTTAGTAGTCAGAGTCTAGTAGGGTATGGGTTAGTGTCAGGGATTCAGTATTTTGAATGTAAAATAGGAAAATGAATCAAATGTGTATGCAAATATGTGCTACACAAAATCTTCCTACTCTCATTCACAACAATACCTTGACACTATCTTTGCCCCAAGTAAGACAAAATAAAAGAAGAAGATTTAGAAAATCTGTGAATACATATCAGGAATGGAACATGGTTACGAGTTCACAATATTGGAGGTGGTAGAGGAGTTTCCAAAAGTAAGGGACAGGGTAAATACTGCACAAATATGGAGATCTGCCAGCCTAAAGACTTCTGGAGAACCTGCCTCTGAGGTTGGCCACTTGAAGTATATGTTGTAGTCAGGACCTATGGCTTCCTTTCTAGTGAGACCACCAAAGCTGGGTCTCCATCTATGTGACCTGCAGAACATGGTTTCTTATTTTCCAAAGAACGTGAGGCAGCAAGGCTAAATTCTCTCTTTGTAAGTAAACTCTTGCCACTGAAGGCTAAGTGTGGCCCCGTGTGGACTGTGAAGCCATTTGGTCATCCTCCACTTTTCATGGTGTCCTTGCTGCTGCACTGGGAGTTTGGTATTGGCTTCAGGAAATACAAGGAATTCAACTGGGTCACAGTGCTGGAGGGAGATCTGTCACGTGTTGTGCGTCAGGGTCTGCAGGAGAATGCACCAACCAGGCTTCTATCCCACATAGCTTGCCTCCTTGACCATAGCAACCTGATTCTGAACATTGCCCTGAAACCTCTCCATTCAACAAGATGCCTTTACATACAAGGGTCTGCTGGCTGCACCATGTCAGTTACAAGCCTTTTGGCAGATCCACATGACCCCACCACAGAAGTTTTATCACAGACCTGCAAAACACTGCTCTAGGCCCACTACTCAGCAGACTTTAACTTATTTGCATCATTGTTCTACACCATTTTCATGAAACCCAGTCAATCAAGGCACTGTCTGGTACACTCATGATGAGCAACAGGAAATCCAAAGTGTATCCAGTGTCACCTGGTGATGGGAATTTCAAATTTTTATGATGTTTATCTAGCCATTTTTCAAGGATGAGGTTGGAGGCACTGTGGGATTTAATTCATTCTGGAAACATTAAAAGGTGAGAAAGCCCATTTCAATGAAAGATCTGGAGAACTCTCACAGGCAAGACTTCCCAAAGAGTGGCCAAAAGATCAAATGAAGCCAGGCCCATTGAGGTCTACAATGTGAGGTCCATGTGTGTTTTTACTCTCAACTATGGCTGTCAAGTCTTTCAGAATAAAATCATGTGATATTCTGGCTCAGATTCCCAGTGCTCTGTGGGAAGCCCCCCGGGCCTAGATCTCAGTTTCCAAAGGCCACTACCATGTGTGGCCTCCAAAAATCCCAACACAATTCATGGCAATACATCTCTGCAGTCATTTCCAGAACTCAGTCTCTAAGAAGACTCACACCAGAGTTCAAGCCAAGGTGGACCCAGTCATCTCTTCCATCAGCCAAACAAATGACCACAATTAAAACCAAAACACTCCCACATGGCTCTCAACTACTTCCACATAGACACTCATCATAACCTCTGGCTGGAAGTTTCCATGAGGGGTGCAGCTGAAGACAGTAGCCAAAATATGCTCCCTACCCTCATTTGTCTAATGTCAGGGTGGCTTGACAACCTATCTGTGAACAAGGAGTGATCAATTAGGCCTGCCATTAATACTGCTCTGCTTCTCCAATTTGAGCCTTATGTCTGTGGGGTTTAGATTCTTTATGTGAATTGGAGTTATGAGAAAATTCAAGCACCTATGGGCTTGCCTCTGCAGGGCTTTGAAAAACTTTTTGAACCAAAGATACCTATTCTCACTTGATGGAAGTCAGGAACCTTACAGAGGAAGGCGAGAGACTTCATCCACAAGACTGCTCTTTTTCCATTTTGGTTTTGGATGCACACATGAGATCTTTCCTTAGATTCATCAGGTGGTGAGAATCTAAGTCACAGCCTCACACAGGGCCAAGAGGCTGATTCAGACACATCCCTTTCCACGGCAATTAAGCAAAGAGCCACAGGTGATGCTCATTATTTTCCATTAGACAACTGTTTTCTTCAGGTTTCACAAAGGGGTGGACTGAGGCAAAGACCTTCCAGACATTCAGGGCAACGGAACAATAGGTAAACAAAAGGCCCAAATCAGTGTTTCTCCACTGACACTTTACTGGTCACACTGATATCTGAGTTTTCTGAGTTCCTCTCCATTCCCTTCAGCTATCCAGTACAAGGCCATGTTATAGAGTTTGGAGGTGGTACATATCTTTTACACAAAACCATGAGCCTATTCTTGAGAGTGGCCAGAATTCAGGAAGAAAACAGGAACTTAGGAAGATAGCAGGTGTTGCCCATTCATAAGGAAAGCCGTAGTCCATTCATAAATTTGGCAGGATGAATGCTGAGAAGCTTTCTACTAGACAGAACAATTCCATTGATGCATTCTCTTTTCTAATGTCTATAACCACAGACACAGTGGAATACACAAACCCACAACCACACCCACAAAGGCAACTCTTTCCTCCAAGTTGGTCTGTGACTATCCAGAGTGTCCTCTGACTGGTGGGCCATACTATGTTCCCCAAAATTGCTTGTCCTGTCTCAAATCTGCTTTCCTTTGCTAACTCTGTGAAGTAGTCAGGAGTCAGCGGTGAGCCAATACCTGCTTTATCAGAAAAGAATTATCTTCAGAGCTTCCCTGGCATTTGGCCATCCTCACATCTGTAGGTAAGTGCCGCAGCCCGGCTGGCTGGGCAAAATAACCGGGGGGGTGACGAACAACTTGGGTAGACTGATGCAGCAGGAGTGGAAGCCAATTATTGTTGAATAAGAGCGGTATTTATACATTTTACACAGCCTATCTAATTAGCATGAAATAGATACAGCAGTCAAACAATAAGGAATCTCCACACTTAATGGCTCACTTTTGTTACTTCACAAACCACTCCCTCTGGCATTTTGCCAGGCGCCATCCAGACTTTTTTTACAGACTCTAACATTTCTCTGGCAAAATAACAGGTGCCAATCTGACTTGTTTACAGACCTTAACAGGTAAGAAGAAAGACTGACTCTGTCTTTGGTAAATTCAAACAAGTGAGACCACTGGGACTGGGATTGGTAATGGCTCTGGGTGCCTGGCTTCCTGGATCCCAAGTTCAGAGACTTTCATCATCAAGGAAGTGAGGTGTGGTCACATCTTTCAGGAACTGAATGAGGTAACTGCCTTGGCAACCACTTTGTCCTAACAGTTGCTTCCAAGGGTCCCATGAGATGGAGGCTGCCCCTACTTCCTGTGACACTTTCATATGTTAGAATGGTATATCAACCATACGCACCTGGGAAGAGCTTTCCACACAGGCCTGGTTTGGTCTACTCTACATTAAGAAGAGTGAGGCTGATTCAGACACATTCCTTCATCCTACCAGGTTCTTTGCCATGGAGATGTCTTTTGCTCTCTCAGGTCCTTCATAGCTGCCTACATCTTCTCCAGAGATCATTTCTGCATGTACCTTTAATGTTCTCAGCAGGTGGAAGATCCCATACATTCCTGTATTGTAAGACCAACACTGTCGCTGCTCCTCAGTAAAGTTAGATTGAGGGAACAGTGTATGATTAGTGTTATTAACATGTTCGATATGGGTTAGGAACCATTCTGCTGCATGAATAATGGTATTGGGAACCTGTGATATTTATAAGAATATAGAGGTGAAATATATGTACGAAAACAGAAATCTAAGTAAGATTTGAAGCCCAGAACTTCATTTGTCCCTTGATTGGGATACTTAGCGTTGAATTACATTCTGCACAGATGTTTCAGATAAATCGATATACAATGGCATAGGACCTTTCACCTTGGATGATTGAATGTAGAAGAGAACATCCAGTCAAAAAGTGATAGTCGGTAGGATTAGGAAGATAGTCGGTAGGTTTAGGAAGAAGAATGAGTGTAGGATTTGGAACAAAAGTTCTTTAGAACTAGGGTATCGCTAAGAGAGTGAATGTAAATATCAGCACATGTGATGAGGAAGTCACAATGATTAACTGGGGAAAATATGTAGGAAAGCAGATATCAATAGAGACATTACAAAATCAGGCAAAGTATAAAGTGAGTGACAGGATTAGACATTTTCAACATGTTTGAGTTTGAATATATAATCTTTGGAAGAAACAATTATGTAGTCACCAATAGGATTTTCATTTGAGAGCATTAGGCAACCTGGACATGGATGTTTTTAGTAATCCATGTTCACTTTCCATTTAGGTTTTGTACAATCATAAGTGTGACCTTTGCTTTTTGTGTCCAGAATATTACTGTGATAAAATGTATATGGAGATCAGGTGACATGGGTATTTCTTCCACCATTTCTGGGAGCTATATATTGAGGACGTATAAATTAGTATTGGGGGTACAAAGAGGTGTACCTGTGTCTATGAATATAGAGATAATTCGTGAATAGACTGTACTGTGAATAAATAATATAACTGGTTCCACTTTAAATAATGGATTGAATTGATATCTGAAACTAAGTAAGAAATCTTATATTGATATACAACCATTCATTCCAACCAGTTATACATCTAATGGTAATATTAGTGTTATGGTTTATTGTGACGGGTTTGTGCGTTTTGCTTCAAATGTGATAATGGAAATCGAAAATAATGTTTTTGGGAAGAAGTCTCATGAAAAGAGCAGTTATGAAACATGGAGGAATACATGTGTTCTCAAGCAGGAAGTGATTGAAAGTGAAACAAATGCCTATAAATTTGAGAAATTTTGATGAAACATATATGCTATGATGTGCATAAACTGAAGATAGTAATGTACCAGTGTTGAATAAAAATGAACGTTAAAATACACATCATGTCTCATAGAGTCTACTTGCATTGATGTTCAACTGGGTCAGTTACTGTAGAAATATTAGGATTTGGGGGGGAATTAATAATACAATTTATTTTAGCACTAGCATGCCACAGAATGTAGAGGAAAGATCAATGGATTTTTAGTTATAGCACTAATAATCTAACATTTAGTGACTATTTTGGATAGTCTAGAAATTACATAAGGCTATGTAACATATTTTTTTTTTATTTAACATTCATCAAAGCTTGGAATTTTCGTAATATTTCTTCTTTTTTCTTTTTTTATTTTTTCAGTTGTTCATTGACCTTCATTTTGTTTATTTGTATGTGGTGCTGAGAATAGAACCATGTGCCTCACACATGCTAGATAAGCATGTTACCTCTGAGCCACAAACCCAGCCCCTCCACTTCTATCTTAACATCATACACTCATGTCCCTCTTCTTTACTCACTTTCTTCCTCATTTTCCCCCTTCTCTCCCTTCCTTTTTGGTTTCCCCTCCATATCTATTTTTCTCTCATGTCATTACAAACAGTAGTATGCTATGAAATTTAAATTTAAGACTGTTTTTTATAGTCATTCTTTTTCTTGAGAAAATTTAAAAATTATAATCACCTGATAGATATATTACAATACATTTATTATACATATGTATCTATATTCATGCATATGCATTACATATATATATATATATATATATATATATATATATATATATATATATAAAAGTACTTTGATTTTCCTGTTAGAAATAATATAGACCAAGTCTTTCTTAATTCTCAATTCTTCCATAATTAACATCTTACAGTGAAAATCAAATAAACATATTTAAGTAAACAGGTATCATTCTTATTTATCAATACTGATAATTTAAAGTTTTATATCACATTAAGCTGTAATGTGGCATATTAACTCTTATGAATTAGAGAAATTTTATTTGAACAACCTATTATTTAAGGACCATATGCACTGACATTTTAAATGGCTTTCTTGTGATTTCAATTTCTATCAATTGTGTATTAATTGCCAAATACTTATTTTAGTACTTTTCATGTTCAAAATTGATATAAAGTCAATTGTTTAATTCTTCTTGTAAGTAGTTACTTATTACAGTAGGGACATTATTAATAATACTACATCTTTATAAGAAAAATGGTACAAATTTATTTTCATGCAAAATTAAGAATAATTGTATGCTCTAGATGTTTGATTGTTGATACATATAACAAAGAGCTTTTGATGAGTCTCTTCCCCAGTAAAACATAAAATGCAAAGATATAGTTAGGTTTGTATGTCCAAATAAAGATAAGAAAAAATACACATTATCAGCTAGAAACTATTAAATAAAAGATGAAAAGAACAATCCAACACATTGTACGAACTTGTCAGATGAGGTAGTATTCTGGAAGAATAGCCTAAGACTAGACCTTGTCCATGACAAAATATTCACGAAAAAAATGAAATATGAAAAGTGTAGAAAATGCTATGAATTTTTCATGAAGTTAGGTGAATTATCCTTTAATCTCAATTTATGTGCATTTTCTGGTAAAATAAATTTGTGATATTCACAAAACAAAGTTTCTGTATAGCAAAATGAATACATCTGATCCCATTTTTAGCTGATTTCTTCCCACTAAATTTTAAACCTTTATTTATTTATTTATTTTTATTGGTTGTTCAAAACATTACAAAGCTCAAGATATATCATCTTTCATACATTTGACTCAATTGGGTTATGAACTCCCATTTTTTCCCCAAATACGAATTGTAGAATCACATCGGTTACACATTCACATTTTTACATAATGGCATATTAGTGACTGTTGTATTCTGCTACCTTTCCTATCCCCTACTATCCACCCTCTCCTCCCCTCCCATCTTCCCTCTCTACCTCATCTGCTATTGTTCAATTCTCTCCATTGTTTCCCCCTCACTTCCCCTCACAACATCTTATATGCAATTTTGTGTAACATTGAGAGTTTCCTACAATTTTCATAAGCTTTCCCTTCTCTCTCCCTTTCTCTCCCCCCATTCGTCTTTGTTTAATGTTAATCTTTTCCTCATGCTCTTCCTCCCTGTTCTGTTCTTATTTGTTCTCTTTATAACAGAGAAGACATTTGGCATTTGTTTTTTAAGGATTGGTTAGCTTCGCTTAGCATAATATGCTCTAATGCCATCCATTTCCCTGCAAATTCTATGATTTTGTCATTTTTTGTGCTGTGTAATACTCCATTGTGTATAGATGCAACATTTTTTTTATCTATTAATCTATTGAAGGGCATCTAAGTTGGTTCCACAGTCTAGCTATTGTGAATTGTGCTGCTATGATCATTGATGTGGCAGTATCCCTATAGTACGCTATTTTAAGATCCTGAGAGAACATTCCAAGAAGGGTGATAGCTTGGTCAAATG
This sequence comes from Callospermophilus lateralis, assembly GCF_048772815.1. Taxonomy (NCBI): domain Eukaryota; kingdom Metazoa; phylum Chordata; class Mammalia; order Rodentia; family Sciuridae; genus Callospermophilus; species Callospermophilus lateralis. Next base: position 23,451 of record NW_027517645.1, read on the forward strand.
GTGGATCCATTTCCAGCTTTTCCAGGAATATCCATACTTCTTTCAAAATTGGCCTCACCAATTTGCAGTCCCACCAGCAGTGTACAAGTGTATCCTTTTCCCCAAATCCTCGCCAACACTTATTGTTGTTTAACTTCATAATGGCTGCTGATCTTACTGGAGTCAGATGGTATCTTAGGGTGGTTTTGATTTGCATTTCTCAGACTGCTAGAGATGGTGAGCATTTTTTCATGTACTTGTTGATTGATTGTATGTCCTCCTCTGTGAAGTGTCTGTTTAGGTCCTTGGCCCATTTGTTGATTGGGTTATTTGTTATCTTATTGTTTAATATTTTGAGTTCTTTGTATATTTTGGATATTAGGGCTCTATCTGAAGTGTGAGGGGTAAAAATTTGTTCCCAGGATGTAGGCTCTCTATTTACCTCTCTTATTGTTTCTCTTCTTGAGAAAAAACTTTTTAGTTTAAGTAAGTCCCATTTGTTTATTCTTGTTATTAACTCTTGGGCTATTGATGTCTTATTAAAGAATTTGGAGCCCGACCCCACAGTATATAGATCATAGCCAACTTTTTCTTCTATGAGACGCAGTGTCTCTGATTTGATATCTAGCTCCTTGATCTATTTTGAGTTAACTTTTGTGCATGGTGAGAGAACGGGATTCAGTTTCATTTTGTTGCACATGGATTTCTAATTTTCCCTGCACCATTTGTTGAAGATGCTATCCTTCATCCATTGCATGTTTATAGCCACTTTATCAAATATAAGAAAGTTGTAATTTTGTGGATTGGTTTCTCTGTCCTCCATTCTATACCATTGGTCCACCTGCCTGTTTTGGTACCAGTACCACACTGTTTTTGTTACTCTTGCTTTGTAGTAAAGTTTGAACTCTAGTATCGCTATACCTCCCGATTCACACTTCCTGCTTAGAATTCCTTTTGCTATTCTGTGTCTTTTGTTTTTCCATATGAATTTCATGATTGCTTTATCATTTCTACAAGAAATGCCGTTGGGATTTTGATTGGCATTGCTTTAAACCTGTAGAGAACTTTGGGTAATTTCGCCATTTTGATGAATTTAGTTCTGCCTATCCATGAACAGGGTACATTTTTCCATTTTCTAAGATCTTTTTCTATCTCTCTCTTTAGGGTTCTGTGGTTTTCACCTCTTTTGTTAGGTTGATTTCCAAGTATCTTATTTTCTTTGAGGATATTTTGAATGGAGTGGTTTTCCTCATTTCCATTTCAGAAGTTTTGTTGCTGATATACAGAAATGCCTTTGATTTATGCGTGTTGGTTTTATATCCTTCATTTATTAACTCTAGCAGTTTCTTTGTAGACCCTATTGGGTCTGTTAAATATATTACCATGTCATCCACAAATAGCGATAATTCAAGTTCTTCTTTTCCTATTTTTATGCCTTTAATTTCTTTTGTCTGTCTAATTGCTCTGGCTAGTATTTCAAGAACTAAATTGAATAGAAGTGGTGATAGAGGGCATCCCTGTCTTGTTCCAGATTTCAGAGGGAATGCCTTCAGTTTTCTCCATTTAGGATGATCCTAGCCTGAGGTTTAGCATATATAGCTTTTACAATGTTGAGGTAAGTTCCTGTTATCCCTAGTTTTTCTAGTGTTTCGAACATAAAGGGATGCTGAACTTTGTTGAATGTTTTACTACATCTATCGAGATGATCATATGGTTCTTGTCCTTAAGTCTATCGATGTGGTGAATAGCATTTATTGATTTCCGTATATTGAACCAGCCTTGCATTCCAGGGATGAATCCTACTTGATCATGGTGCACAACTATTTTGATATGTTTTTGTATTCAATTCACACGGATTTTATTGAGAATTTTTGCATCCAACTTCATTAGAGATATTGGTCTGTAGTTTTCTTTTTTGAAGTGTCTTTGTCTGGTTTTGGGATCAGGGTGATTTTGGACTCCGAGAATGAATTTGGCAGAGCTCCTTATTATTCCATTTCTTGATATAGCTTGAATAGTATTGGTATTAATTCTTCTTCGAAGGTTTTGTTGAACTCCACTGTATACCCATCAGGTACAGGGCTTTTTTTGATTGGTAGTCTTTTGATGGCTTCTTCCATTTCTTTCTTTGTTTTTGGTGTGTTAAAATTGTGTGTGTCTTCTTGACTGAATATGGGCAGATCGTATGACTTAAGAAATTTATCGATATTATAACTATCTTCTATTTTATTGGAATATAGGATTTCAAAATACTTTCTAATTATCTTCTGTATTTGTGTACTGTCTGTTGTGATATTGCCTTTTTCACTCCGTATGTTAGTAATTTGAGTTCCCTCTCTTCTTCTCATCCTTAGCATGGCTAAGGGCCTGTAAATCTTATTTATTTTTTCAAAGAATCAACTTTTAGTTTTATCAATTTTTTCAATGTTTTTTTTTTGTTTGTTTCAGTTTCGTTGATTTCTGCTCCAATTTTAATTATTTCTTGTCTTCTACTACATTTGCTGTTGTTTTGCTCTTCCTTTTCTAGGTTTTTGATGTGTACTGTGAGTTTATTTATTTGTTGTTTTATTCTTTTTTTGAGGAAAGAACTCCAAGAAATGAATTTCCCTCTTAAAACTGCCTTCTTTGTGTCCCATAGATTCCAGTATGTTGTGTCTGTATTGTCATTTGTTTCTAAGAATTTTTTTATCTCCTCCTTTATGTCTTCTGTAACCCATTGATCATTCAGTAGAATATTGTTCATTTTACATGTGATGTAGGATTTTTCCTTCCTTCTATTCTCATTGATTTCCAGTTTCATTCCATTATGATCAGATATGGTGCATGGTATTATCTCCACGCCTTTATATTTACTAAGAGTTGCCCAATGGCATAATATATGGTCTAACTTGGAGTAGGATCCATGTGCTGCTGAGAATAAAGTGTATCCACTTGATGATGGTTGATATATTCTATATATGTCGGTTAAGTCAAGGTTATTGATTGTGCTGTTGAATTCTATAGTTTCTTTATTCAGTTTTTTATAGAGGATCTGTCTAATGGCGAGAGCGGTGTGTTGAAGTCACCCATAATTATTGTGTTGTAGTCTATTTGACTCTTGAACTTGAGGCGAGTTTGTTTTATAAGCATTGCAGCTCAATTGTTTGGTGCATACCAATTGATAATTGTTATGTCTTCTTGGTGGATGGTTCCTTTTAACAATATATAGTGTCCTACTTTATCCCTTTTGATTAACGTAGGTTTGAAGTTGATTTTATATGATATGAGTATGGCCACTCCTGCTTGCTTCCGAGGGCCATGTGAGTGGTAAGATTTTTCCCAACCTTTCACTTTCAGCCTGTGTATGTCTTTACCTATCAAAAGAGTCTCCTGAAGGCAGCATTTTGTTGGATTTATTTTTTTGATCCAGGTTACTAGCCTATGTCTCTTGATTGGTGAGTTTAGATTTTTAACATTTAAGGTTACAATTGAAATATGATTTATACTTCCAGTCATGTTTATTTATTTATTTATTTTAATTTGGGTAGTTTTTACTTTTTGGTTATTTTCTTACCCCTTTACTGAGATACCTCCCACTGTTAGTTTTGGGCACTATTTTTCAATTCCTCTTCTTGTAGTATTTTGCTCAAAATGCTTTGCAGTGCTGGTGTTCTGTCTGCGAATTCTTTTAGCTTTTGTTTATCAAGAAAGACTTAATTTCATTGTCAAATCTGAAGCTTAATTTTGTTGGATACAGTATTCTTGGTTGGAATCCATTATTTTTCAGTGTTTGAAATACATTGTTCAAAGATCTTCTCGCTTTCAAAGTCTGTGATGAAAAATCAATTGTTAACCTAATTGGTTTACCCCTGAATGTTATCTGCCTACTTTCTCTCGTAGCTTTTAATATTCTCTCCTTGTTCTGTATGTTGGCTATCTTCATAATTATATGTCTTGGAGTTTGTCTATTATGGTTTTGAATGTTTGAGGTCCTGTAGGCTTCCAGGATATGGCAATCCATTCCATCTTTCATCTCTGGGATGTTTTCTAGAATTATTTCATTTAATATGTTGTCCATTCCTTTGGTTTGAATCTCTATGCCTTCTTCTATCCCGATGACTCCCAATTTTGGTTTTTTTATGACATCCCATATCTCTTGAATAGTTGCTCATGGGATTTAAGCATGTTTTCTGTGTTGACTATATTCTTTTCAAGTTGACAAACTTTGTCTTCATTATCTGATGTTCTGACTTCTACTTGATCTAGTCTATTTGAAATATTCTTGTCTGAGTTTTTAATTTGGTTTATAGTTTCCTGCATTTCTAGAATTACTGTATGATTTTTTAAAAGATCTCTATCTCCTGGTAAACCTTGTTCTTTGCCATTTGAATTTGGTTGTTTAATTCATTTTCAAAATATACTTTTATTTCTTGGACTTGCTGCCTCATGTCTTCTCTATTATTCCTTTCCATCTGAGTTAGGTATGACTTAAGTTTTTTCCCTATCCCTGTTTCTGATGCTTCTAGGTTCTCCTGTAGTATTAAGTTGTCCTTCATTGATTCTACACCTTTTTTTCCCCTTGTTTTTTCATGATGTTCACGTTATTTTCTGGCTCTATTTGATTGCTGTGTTTCTGCTCTCTTCTATAGATTTGTTATGGGTTTATATATCTCTGTTTTCTCTCCTTTGTGTTGCTAGACTATGCCTGCTTAAGTGGATTTCGCTGTTAAGGAATTCTGACAGTCGAGCTCCAGTGATGTCACCTCTCTGCTGTGGTGGGCCCCAGGCTCCTTGCCGGAGTGTCCGAATTGGGGGGGTGGACTGGATTGTCTCTTGTTGGTTTCAGCTCCCGGTCGCTGGCATGCCGGCAGTCTCCAGCCAACCAGTAGCGCGGGCAGCGGATGGGCTGTCGCCGGCGGGTGGGTGATCTCTAGCCACACAGTTGCACGTTCGGTCGTCGGCAGGCGAGCGTTCTCCAGCCATCAAGACATGCCGTCAGCAGGTGGGCTGGCGCCGGCAGGAAGGTGGTCTCCAGTTGCCCAGTCACACTGGCAGCGGTCTGGCGTTCTCCAGCCACCCAGTCAGGAGGGCCTGGCCTCTAGTCCCCTGGTTTATCCTGCTAGTCCTGATTTCTCCTGCTAGACCAGATTTCTCCTGAGTGATGCTTCTCGGCAGCTCAAACTGTTCTCCGGGTCTGCCGTTTGTTGGGTGGGGAGGGTGTCTATTGTGAACCCTGGAACTCTATTGTTTTAATATTTTCCGCTTGCCCCTCGCCCCGCACTGGCTAGACAAGTTTCATTTTTGCCGCTGATGGGAAGGGGAGATGAAGGTCAGGTGCCTCTAGTTTTCCCCCAGTCTTTATGCAGACTTGCTCTGATTATCCCTCCCCCAAAAGCCTAGGAGAGATTTTATGCGAATTTTCCTCTGTATGTGAGATGAGCTGAGAAACACACACCTGTTTTATTGTTGCAATCTGTCTGGGAGTGGTGGTGGTTACTTCAGCTCTCCAAGATGGTGGCTGCTGGTTTCCTTTGTGGAGTTTCCACTTTGGGGGATAGAAATGTACTGCTAACTTTCCCGTCTGAAATCCCAAATTCAGCTGGGGGCTCAGTGGATGCTCAGCCAGCAGAATTCCACAGAATCTGCAGCAACGTTTCTCCCTGCTTGCTGGTCGCTTCTCGGTGGTGCCTCACCATTTGTAGACACGGGGCAGGTCACGCGGATAAATCAGAATGGATCTCCGGTTGCACAAGTGGCTTGTGTTTGAGACTCAATTACCGGACCTCGGTGGTGGAAATCATTCTTCTAGATTTCGGTAAACACCCATTTTCCTGTAAGATCCTAACAAGATAGTTTTTCATCGTTCTAACTCGTTATTCACCTGCGCAGTGGCAGAGTACACTGGGTGTGATACACTGTCTTCACAGTCATCTTGCAATGCCGAAATATTAGGATATGGATGCACCATTTACTGAAAACTGTTTCAGTACTAGGAAAAAATATGTATTTCAGGTGGATGAATATTTCTGAGATTAATTTTTTAAAAAGTGGATTATAAATCCACATACATGAATATGAATGAATTTAGGGAGTGCATAATAAGACACAAATATTTCATATTTTGAAAAATCTGGAGAGTATATATATATATATATATATATATATATATATATATACACATATACACACACACACACACAGACATTAAAAACTAGCAATATATATGTCAATTGAAATTCATCATGAAATACATATCATCCACAGACCCAAAAATATTCATATACTTAACATGGATTTATGTATAATGTTGTTCAACTAGGAGGCTTACCCATAGGTTGAATTTTCAGTTCCAACAGCATTTAGGAGGAGTGATCTCTTCTCAAAATTTGTATTTGCCAAGTCAGTCACCTCACAAAAATGTACGTGTGATACCAGGTACGATTCTATATGTGCATATAAAATTACATGTGCTGAATAGGCTACAGAGAAAGGGAGACAGGAATTTACATATTTGTTAACTTTCAAAACACACGGAGAACTATTTCAACAAAAAATTGACTAGATTTATAACTTCTCACCTATATAATGCAAAAGGCAATTCCAACTATACACCATGCCTCCTCTGAACTGCTTGTATTTCTATTCTGTTTGAGTTTTTATTCTCTATCATATTACGATTAGTAGTCAGAGTCTAGTAGGGTAGGGGTTAGAGTCAGGGATTCAGTATTTCGAATGGAAAATTGGAAAATGAATCCAATGTGTATGCAAATATGTGCTACACAAAATCTTCCCACTCCTCCAGAACAATGGCTTGACATTATCTTCGCCCCAAGTAAGACATAATTAGAGGAGAAGAGTTAGAAAATCAGTGAATACTTATCTGGAATGGAATATGCTAAGGAGTTCACTACCTTGGAGGTGGTAGAGGAGTTTCCAAAAGTAAGGGACAGGGTGAACACTCCACAAACATGGAGCTCTGCTGGCCTAAAGACTTCTTGAGAAATTGCCTCTGAGTTTGGTCACTTGAAACATATGTTGTTATCAGGAGCTTTAGCTTCCTTTGTAGTGAGATCATCAAAGCTGGGTCTGCACCTATGTGACCTGTAAAACATAGTTTCTTATTTTCCAATGAACATGAGGCAGCAGTCCTGAATTTGATCTTTGTAGGTAAACTGTGGCCACTGGGTTCTAAGTGTCTCCCTGTGTGGACTGTGAAGCCATTTGTTCATCCTCCAATTTTCATGGTGTTTCTTGCTGCTACAATGGGAGTTTGGTATTTGCTTCATGAAATACACGGAGTTCAACTGGGACACAGTGCAGGAGGGAGTTCTGTCACGTGTGGTATTTCAATTTCTGCAGGAGAATGCACCAACCATGCTTCTATATCACATAGCTTGCCCCATTGACGATAGCAAATCGATTCTGAACATTGCCCTGAAACCTCTCCAAATAACAAGATGCCTTTACTTAGAAGGGACTGCTGGCTGCATCATGTCAGTCACAAGCCATTTGGAAGCCAATGGCAGATCCACATGGCCCCACCACAGATGTTTTATCACACACCTGCCTACCACTGCTCTAGGCCCACTAATAATCAGGCTCCAACTTATTGGCATCTCTGTTTTACACAATTTTCATTAAAACCAGTCAATCAAGGCAGTGTCTGTTATACTCATGATCAGCAACAGGAAATCCAAAGGTTCTCCTGTGCCAGCTGGTCATGGAAATTTCAAAAATTTCATGGTATTTTTCTAGCCATATTTCAACAATGAAGGTGGAGGCACTGTGAGTTTCAGTTCATTCCAGAACCATTAATGTTGACGAAGCTCATTTCAATGAAAGCTCTGGAGAAATCTCACAGGCAATGCTTCCCAAAGAATGGCCAAAAGGTCAAATGAAGCCAGGCCCATTGAGTTCTACAATGTGATGTCCATGTGACTTTTGACTCTCAACTACGGCTGCCAAGTCTTTCAGAAGAAAATTATGTGATATCTTGGCTGTGATTCCCAGTGCTCTGTTGAAAGCCACCCTGGGCCTTGATCTCAGTTTCCAAGGGCGACTCTCATGCATGGCCTTCTAAAATCCCAACACAATTAATGGCAATACTTTTCTGAGGTCAGTTCCAGAACTCAGTCTCTAAGGGGAAAAACACCAGAGTTCATGTCAAGGTGGACCCAGTCATCTCTTCCAATCACCACACTAACAACCACAATTAAAACCAAAACAATCCCACATGGCCCTCATGTTCTTTTATATAGACACTCATCATAACCTATCGCTGGAAATTTCCACGAGGGGCGAAGCCCAAGACAGTCTCCTAAATAATCTCTCTTGCCCCTAATTTGCCTAAATTCAGGGTGGCCTGGACACCATTCCTGTGAACCAGGAGTGTTCAAATAGGCCTGCTGTTAATACTTCTCTGCTTCTCCAATTTGAGGCGTATTGACTGTGCAGTTTGGATTCTTTATGTGAATTGTAGTCACGGGAAAACTCAAGCAATTTAGGGATTTGAAGAAATGATTTGGCCCAATGGATCCCTATTCTAACTTGATGGAGGTCAGGAACCTTACAGAGAATGGGGAGAGACTTCATCCACAATAACTGCACTTTTGGCCATTTTTGTTTTGGATGCACACATGTGATGTTTCTTTAGATTCTTCAGGGGTTGAGAATCTAAGCCACGGCCTCACACAGGGCCAAGAGGCTGATTCAGACACTTCCATTTTCAAAGGAATTAAGCAAATATCCACAGGTGATGTCCATTCATTTCCATTTGAACCTGTTTTCTTCAGGCTTCACAAACGGATGTCTTGAGGCAAAGACCTTCCTGACATTCAGGGCAACAGAACAATAGGTAAGCAAAAGGCCCAAAGCAGGGTTTCTCCACTGAGACTATCATGGTCACACTTATATCTGAGTTTTCTGAGATGCTCGACATTCCCTTTAGCTATCCAGTACATGGCCATGTCACAGGGCTTGGAACTGCTACATATCTTGGACACAAAACCATGAGCCTATTCTGGAGAGTAGCCAGAATTCATGAAGAATGCAGGAATTTTGGAAGATACCACATGTTGCCCATCGATCAGGCAAGCTGAAATCCATTCATAAATTCGGCAGGATGAATGCTGGGAAGCTTTCTGCTAGACAGGAGACAACAATTGATGCATTCAGTTTTCTAATATCTAAAACCATGCACATAGTGGGATACACAGACATAGAAACACTTGCTTGCCAAACGACTTACTATAAACAGTTCACTCCAAACCAAACAAACCGCCTTTCCTACCTATTCTCAGAACATGAGACAAAACCACAAACCCACACCGACAACCACAGAGGCACCACCTTCTACAAAGTATGTCTGTGACTATCCAGAGTGTCTTCTGACTGGTGGGCCAACTTATGTTCCCCGGAAAACACCAACTCTGTGAACTTGTCAGGAGCCAGCGGTGAGCCACTATCTGCTTTCTCAGGAAAGGCCCCTCTTCTGAGTTTTCCTGGCAGTTGGCCATCCTCATATCTGTAGGTACCATGAAAGACTGACTCTGTCCTTGGTAAATCCAAACAAGTGAGCCCACTGGGACTGGGACTGGGACAGGCTCTTGGTACCTTGCTTCCTGGATCCCAAGTACCGAGAGTTCCATGACCAAGGAAGTGAGGTGAGGTCACTTCCTTCAGGAACTGAATGAGGTCACTGCTTTGGCAACCACTTTGTCCTAACAGTTGCTTCCAAGGGTCCCATGAGATCGAGGCTTCTCCTACTTCCTGTGACACTTTCACAAGTTAGAATGGTATATGAACCATAGGCACCCAGGAACAGGTCTCCAAAAAGGACTGTTTGTGTCCATCTTCTCTACATTATGAACAGAGAGGCTGATTCAAACACAACCCTTCATCCTGACCAGGTTGTTTGCAATGGAAGATGACGTTTGCTCTCTCAGGTCCTTCATGGCTGCCTACATCTTCTCCAGGGATCACTTCTTCATGGACCTTTGAGTTTTACAACAGGTGGAAGATTCTCTACATTCCTGTATTGTAAGACCAAATTGGTCCCTGCTCTTCTGTAAAGTTAGATTGAGGGAACAGTGTATGGTTAGGGTTAATAACAGGTTTGATTTGGGTTAGGAATTATTCTAATTGATGAATGATGGTATTGGGAACCTGTGATATTTATAAGAATATATAGGTGAAATATAAGTATGAAAACAAAAATCTAGGTAAGATTTGAAGCCCAGAAGGGCATTGCGCTATTGATTGGGATACTTAGCTTTGATATACGTTCTGCACAGGTGTTTCAGATAAATCGATAATCAATGGCATAGGACCTTGTACCTTGGATGATTGAATGTAGAAGTGAACATCCACTAGAACAGGGATAGTCGGTAGGATTGGGAAGATATTCGATAAGTTTCAGAAGAAGACTGAGTACAGAATTTGGACCAAAAGTTCTTTAGCAATAGTGTATCGGGTAGAGAGTGAATGTAAATGTCAGCACACGTGAAGGGTCAGTCACAATGGTGAACTGGGGAAAATATTTAGGTAAGCAGACATCAATAGAGACATTAGGAAATCAGGCAAAGTATAAATTGAGTGATAGGATTAGACATTTGCAACAGGGTTGAGGTTCAAAATATAGTCTTAAGAAGAAACAAATATGTAGTCACCAATAGGATTGACATTTGAGAGCATTAGGCACACTGGACATGAATGTTTTCAGTAATATATGCTCACTTTTCATTTAGGCTTTGATACAATCATAAGTGTGACCTCTTCTTTTTGTGTCCAGAATATTACTGTGATAAAATGTATATGTAGATTAGGTGACATGAGTATTTCTTCCACCATTTCTGGGAGCAACATTTTGAAGATGAAAAAATTAGTATTGGGGTTACAAATAGATTTACTCTGTGTCTATGAACATAGAGATAATTTATGAATAGACGATACTGTGATTAAATATTATAACTTGTTCCAACTTTAAATATTCGATTGAATTGATATCTGAAAATAAACAGAAAATCGTATATTTATATGCAATCATTCATTCCAACCAGAAATACATCTAATGGTAATATTAGGGTTATGGTTTATCATGAAGAGTGTGTCAGTTTTTCTTCAAAATGATTATGGAAATCGAAAAAAAAAGCGTTTGGAAAGAAGTCTCATGAAAAAACAATCATGTAACCTGGAGGAATACATGTGTTCTGAATCAGGAAATGATTGAAAGTGAATCAAAATCCTATAAATTATTGAAGTTGTTGATGAAATATATATCCTATGATGTGTATAAACTGAACAAATAGTAATGTACCAGTGTTGAATAAAATGAACTTCAACATAGACATCATATCCAAGAGGAATCTAGTTGCATTGATGTTAAACTGGGTCAGTTACTGTAGAAATATTAGGATTGTATGCACCACTCACTGAAGTTAGTTTTCAGTACTATAAAACAAATATGTAATTCAGGTGGATGAATATTTCTGAGAATAATATTGTGAAAAGTTGATTATAAATCCACATACATGAACATGAATGAATTTAGGTAGTATATGTAAGACACATATATTTCATATTTTGAAATATTTGGAGAGTGTATATATATATATATATATATATATATATATATATATATATATATATACACACACCCACACACACACACACACACAACACACACACCCAGGCAATAAAATGTAGCAATATATATGCCAATCGAAATTCATCATGAAGTATATATCATCCACAGATGCAAAAATATTTAATTTACTGAACATGGATTTATGTATAATGTTGTTCTACTAGGAGGCTCACCCATAGGTTGAATTTTCTGTTCCAACGGCGTTTAGGAGGAGTGATCTCTTCTCACAATTTGTATCTTCCAAGTCAGCCACCTCACAAGAATGTACATCTGATACCAGGTAGGATTCTATATGTGCATATAAAAATACATGTGCTGAATCGGCTACAGAGAAAGGGAGACAGGAATTCACATATTTGTTAACTTTAAAAACACATGGAGAACTATTTCAATTAAAAATTAACTAGATTTATAACACCTACCCTATATCATGCAAAAGGCAAGTGCAACTATACACCATGCCTCCTCTGAACTGCTTGTATTTCTATTCTGTTTGGGTTATTTTTCTCCATCATATTAGGATTTGTCATCAGAGTCTAGGAGGGTATGGGTTAGTGTCAGATGGCCCGGCTGGCAGGACACATCAACTTGGGTGTCGATCCTAGTTGGGGAGGAATGAAGGGACAAGAGACACGAGAGATGACAGCAAGACAGGAGTTCTGATAATGCTGCAAACTTTTATTATTCTCAGAGGGTATTTATATGCTGCGGATGGGAAAGCTCTCTTATCGGCAGTTGCTGGATGTCTTCACAGGGTGAGATAACCTCAGGATGTTTCAGTAGACAGATGGTAGCCGGATGTCAAAAGGAGATAGATGGCTGTGGGATGTCTCCCAGGCAGGTTGTGTCCCAGGGGGATGTTTCTTGTGTCAGTCTATTTTTTGAAGGAGAACTTCCTTCTAGCCCCTGACATCTCCCCTTTTGTTATATAAAATATTCGACCATACCTTACAGGCCATGGATTTAGGGGGTGATAGTGGCTCTGTTTCTCTAGAATGCCTTAGAATATCTCCTGATTTGAGCGAGCATCTTTCCTAGGAGATTTCGTGTTGGCTTTGGCATGTTTTTGGAGGAGACGTCTTTGAGGGGATAGCATGCCAACCGCCATGCACCAGAGCGTGTCATTCAGAGGTCTTGTGTTTGGGGATCCGTGGATCCATCCTCCTGCAGTCCTTCCTGGACCCTCCGTTATTATGGCCTAACGTGCTCATTCCAAGGGTGTGTCCTCCCCCAAGCGGAGGGGCCCATGGAGAACGAACCCTTATTGCAAGGGTAGAAGATGGTTGCTCAGAGCTGTTATTTATAGTTTTCTGTAAGAAAGAGAGATCTGTGGGGATGTAAACTTAATAAGCCTGTGAGAAGGGTTGAACATTCTTTTAAATGTTGGCAGTGCTGTCTTCCATCTCCAGACCATGATAGTGGACCTGTATGGGCTTAGAAATCAAAATATTAATCTGTTCTTTAATAAATTGTACCAGCCTCTTTATAATGCAGGGGCCTATGGACACCATTAAAAGTAAACCCAACAAAGGGACTAATAGGGGAAGAAGGTAGGGTAGAAATCCATTATGCCCAATCCAGAGGGGATTTTCAAATAGTTCCCTTTGTCTCTTTTCTGGATCTTCTTGAAGCTGCTTAATTTTAATGTGTACTATGCCTGATTTATTGGCATAAAAGCAGCATCGTTCCCCTAAGGCTAAGCAAATACCTCCCTGGTTAGCTGTCAGCAAATCTAAGCCCCGTCTGTTTTGAAGGAACACTTCTGCCAGGGAATTTATTTGGTCCTGCAAATCTTTAAAGGTTCCTGATAAAGTTTGTACATAATTTATAAGTTGTTGAGACAGGCGATGGTAAGAGTGAATAGCCGTGCCTAAGCCACTGTACCTGTGCCCACAGCAGCTGTTATTCCAAGGCTGGCAATGAGTGGTAAAGCCTGTATTGCCCACCTATGTCTTTTGACTAAAGTGTCTAGGCTAGAAATTGGTAGAGGTTCATCTCCTGGGACAATAGTTATATCAGGGAGTAATAAAGCAAGAACACAACCAATGGTCCAATTCGCTGGAAGCGTGGGAAGGCCGAGTTTCCTCCACACATAAAAACTGTGCCATTGGAGGAACAAAGAGATGGGGTGGGTGAGGAATAATTTTATACTGTTGAGCAATTTCCAAAGGAAGTAAGTCGAACATCAGTATCATAGGTATTATTCTGCATCGCGCCTAAAAGAAATAATGTAAAAGTGCCTATAGGCTGTACTTTAAAGGGAAATCCGGGTTGGCATGTATTATGATTGTCCATGATAGAATTAATAGGAACTGCCATAGGCATGATTGCCCTGCTGTCATGCAGAGCCAGCAATCACCAGCAAGGGTGGGGTTCGAATTATTAAGCGAGGAGAATGTAGTTTGCAAAATATCTAATGTATTGGTATCTAAACCTGGGAACTGGGATTTAGGCTACATTAAGGGATGATATGTGAGCTCAGGGATTTGGGATTTCAAAAGTTTGATTATCTGAGGATGCTTTACAGAATAAGTGGGTCCTCCACCATCAGAGACCCCTGTAGGGGCCTTAATCGGCCAGTAGGAACCTTTTCCGACAGTGCCTTGGCACCCAGCTGACTGTAGCTTGGTGTATTTGCCATCTCCTCCATGGTCAAAGAGAATGGGGGTATAATGAATAGTGGTCCCCCTGCTGCATGAGTTTTAGTTAGGGAGGCTTCAAAAAATTGTTCTCCCTGTTTATTAACACAAAGTGAAGCCGACACATTACAAGAGACATGCATCGCCTGGGTATGCGTACAAGTTGCAGAACAATTTTGGAGAGCTTTACTTGTACTAGGGGGAATAATCTTTGGCTTGTTAACACATACCCATTTAGGCTGATGAACTCCTCCGAGATTATGGTCAACCTTGGCACGGAGGTAAGTCACCTTAGTCATGCAGTCAGCAGTCTGGGTCCAACTAGTGGGAGCCTCAGTCCAAAATCCTCCTTTGCATTCACGGGGGGGGGGCAAAAAGGTACTCCATGATGTTGGAAATTGGAGGTCCAAGGTCTCCGTGTTCAAACCTGTTCAGCAGAAGTGCCTTAAGCAGGATCCTCGCACAGATTCTTGGCTGTATCTGAAATGGAGGAAAATTTGTCCTCAGGGGGAGGGCCTCCGTCCCTGGGTTGAGGTAAGTAATTTACCTGTTTAACCAGGCATTCTGGTAACCATCTTGGGGATGCTTGCTCTTGGTCCAAAACACAAGCTGAGCCTCATCCCCTGATGAGGATAGGATCTGGGCGTTTTCATTTATTTGTAATGGGATTGCACCACATAACAGGCGAGCGAACAGAATTGGACGAAGGATGCCAGTGTCTGTCTGTGGCCAAATGGCCTTCACTGTCTAAGGTAAGAAAAATAAGGGCAAATAATGCATGGTTAAGGCGATCCCTGGGAGTGGTAACTACAAGGGCGGAAGCCTTAAGACGGGATAGCCAAGTCTTTAAGCTAAGCTGGGCAAGTTCCACATGCCTTGGCCCTGAGAGTTGTATGGAATTTCAGTAGTATGACAAAATTGCAAGGTAGCACAAAACTGTTTAAACTTGGCACTGGTATATGCAGGACATTTATCTGTTTTAATATGTATTGGTTTACCCATTACGAAAAAGGCTGAAACAAGATGAGAAAGGACGTCTTTGGTAGCCTCTCCAGAATGTGGTGATGCAAAACTAAAGCCGCTGAAGGTATCTATAGAAACGTATATATATTTGGTTTTTCAAAATTCAGGAAAATGAATAACATCCATTTGCTAAACCTGATTGGGCTGTAATCCTCGGGGGTTAACTCCCAAGTGTTGAATGGGGAGGGACACAGTGCAACCAGGGCATGCTTTTACTATTTGTCATGCATGTTGCCTGATAATTTTCCAAAGTAATCGATGGCTCTGGGAATTTAGATGGTGAAGATTTTGTAACTCCATGGCCTTTTGAATGGAGCCAACAAAAATTGGAATGATGGAACGTGTTGCTGCATCAGCTTGGGCATTACCTTGTGTTAGAGGGCTCAGAAGGTCAGAGTGTGTCATGATGTGTCCTAAGGAAAATGCATGTTTTCTGGCCTGAATTAGCTGCTGAAGCTGGTGAAACAGAAAGGGGAAATTGGAAGAAGCCATAATGGTGGGTGAAATCTCCAGCAGGGGCACAGAATGAGCAATGTAGGCACTGTCTGTATAAATATTAACAAGATTATCAAAAAAACTTTATGAAAACTTGTGTTATGGTGAACAATTCCACAAACTGAGCTGACTGATAAACAGTATCAAAGGTGGTAGGCTTGTTATTGACAACAAAGACTGCACGGCCATTACTGGAACCATCTGTAAAGACAGTAAGTTCTTGAGGAATGGGAGCCTTTTGAGTAATTTTGGGAAAAATAAATGAATGTAACTGGACAACATTTAAAACGGGGTCATTGGGGATGTGGTTATGAATTGTTCCCAAAAAGCCTGATAGGGCAATACCCCATTGATCCATGTCTCTAGTAAAAATTGTAGTAAGGGTTTGGTCCTTAGTATATGGAATTAAAATATTATCAGGGTCTTTGCCAAAATGTTGTTGAGAAAGCAAACGACCTTTAAAAATAAGAGAAGCTACCTGAGCAAGATAAACAGTAATAACCTTGGAGGATGTGGTGGATACAAGGACCAAAAGCAAGGGGCAGCCTTTATTTTTAAAATGTGGATCTCGCTGCCAAAATATTCCTGTGGGTGTATGAGGAGTGTGGAAAATAACCAGAACCAGAGGAAGGTTATAAGAAATTTGTGTAACAAACTTTTGGGCAATGGCTTCTGTGGCTTGGTTTAATGCATGTCATGCCTCGGGAGTAAGCTTTTGAGGGGAGGAGGGGTGGGAATCACCTATCAAAATATCATTAAGGGGCAAAAGTACACAAGTGGGTAATTTTAAATATGTTCCTAGCAATTGAATATCCCCCAGTAATATTTGAAAATCATTAAGTGTGTGAAGATGGTCCACACATAGTTGTATTTTAGGAATTTGGATCTGATTATCTTGAAGTTTAAGACCCAAATAGGTATAAGGGTCCTGTGTTTGAAACTTATCTGGAGCTATCTGTAGTCCCAAGGTAGTGAGGTTTTGTAAAAATCCAAGTAACAATTATTAAGGTCATGGGTATTAGGTGCAGCAATTAACAAATCATCCATATAATGTAAAATATAATTTTGTGCTCATCGCTCTCTCACAGGGTCTACTGCTTGAGCAACGTGTTTTTGGCAAAGACTAGAGCTGTTGGCCATACTTGAGGAAGAACCTTCCATTGAAATCTCTGCATAGGGCCCTGAAAATTAATGTGAGGGAGACTAAAGGCAAAATAGGGTCTATCCTCAGGATGTAAAGGAATGGTAAAAAAGCAATCTTTTAAGTCAATAACCATTTTACAATAGTTTTTTGGAATCGCCACTGGTGTGGGAATGCCTGGCTGTAGTGCTCCCATCGGGCGCATAACTTTATTAATGGCACACAAATATTGTAAAAGGCACCACTTGCCTGATTTTTTCTTGATAATAAAAATAGGAGTAATCCATGATGAGGTTGAGGGCTTTACATGGCCGGCTGCGAGCTGTTCCTGCACTAACGTGGAGGCAGCCTCCAATTTTTCTTGGGTAAGGGGCCACTGATCCACCAACACAGGAGTCTGAGTCTCCCAAATAACTTTATCTGCATGGGGTACAGGAGGGTCAGGGACTGACACTAAAAATCTGAATACACAAGTCCACATGTATTTGTTTTTGTATGGGTTGTATAGGCTCCACCAGTCCTTGTTTCAGTATCCCCAGGCCTGTACCAGGAACAAAATTCATAGGAAGCATTTGATGAGTCACCATGGAATTGGGACTGGCGAGAATATCTTCCAATAACTCAAAATATCTCCTCCCTATACGTTAACAGGGAGGTCAGAATCAACGAAAGGAGTGACAGTTGACTTATTACCATCTTTATCAGTGCAGCTAATAGACCTAGAGCTGACCAGAGGATTTTTTTATTTTCCTATCCCTTTAAGGTCAGTCAAGGATGGAGTGTGGGGCTAACCTGATGGCTTGTATTTTTGAGAAATAATTGTGGCATCAGCTCCAATATCTAGAACTCCTTGGAATTCCTTTTCTTCAGTAAGTAAGGTAAGGGTGGGTCTATTGTGAGAAATGGGCTGAACCCAATACACATCAGAGAAGCCCAAGAAGGCAGTCCCCCGAGGTAGGTTTGGGTTTTGGAAATGCCTCCTGAATCCAAGGGAAGGAGAATTAATTGTGCAAGTCTTGTTCCTGCTGGGATAGCGGAAACTCCATTAATAGCAGTGGCCAGTATTTTTATTTCTCCAGTGAAATCATTATCATTAATGCCAACGAAGACCTGAACACCTTGTATGGTAGTGGAGGCTCTTCCAAGATTAAGGGCACATGTATGAGATGGAGGGGGACCCATAATTTCATTGGGTATTATCTGGGGCCCTTGCATTGGGTCTAATATTGTATTTGTGGCAGCACAGAGGTCCAATTTTGTGCTGCCTGGGGTGGCTAGTTGGAGGGAGGCAATTGTGGAGAAGGATTTTGTGGTAGGTTGGGAGTTTAGGAGGGAACAAACTTTATTGCTCCTGTGTTTGTCGTGGGGGATGTTGTGGCCGGGGGCTGGCCCCACAGGGAGTTTCCCGAGAAGTAGGAAGAAATAGGCTGTGTGAGGGCATTTGTCTTAGATCTACACTCACTGGCCCAGTGATGACCTTTACCACTTCTATGGAAAAGGGTAGCTGGGGGCGGTTAAGCCCCAGTTTGAGGAGACGCTATTCCTAGGCTTTGTTTGCCTGTGGGACACTCACATGCAAAATGGCCAGGTTGTTTACAGGTAAAGCAAGTACGTGAGCCAGGATTGTGAAAGGCCTTGGTAAAGGCGGTCCCTAAAGCCAGACCCATGGCATGGGCTGCACCCACGTCTGCACAGAGTCTAATAACTTCAGAAAGTTTCCCTTTATCCTTATGTGGTTGAAGAACATTCTGACATGCTGGGTTAGCATTTTCAAAGGCAAGATGTTTTACATAGGTGCTTTCACCTTCGCTTGGTAAATCCTATAGGCTGTGGCACGGTCCTGAGAGGTCGCGGGTGTTCTGAATGGTAGAGAGCTGCTTCCTTCTCCAAGATAGCGTCCTCCCCAGGGGTCAATGTGTCTCTGGGATTTAAAACTGGATAAAGGTGGTTTTTAATCATTGGAGCCTTATTAATTAGGGTCGTATTTTGAGGGGAACCAGGAAGGTTCTCAGGGTTCTGGGAAGACTGAGAAGGTTCTATGTCTATACTAATGATGGGCATGCAGAGGGGGGACGAGAGGTCTTTTGCATAATCTCTTCCCCAATCCTGACAAGTTGTAAGGTACCATTGTCAAAGCGAAAACTTTTAAGAATTTCATTAATTAAGTTCCAGTAAGAAAAGGTGGGAACTGGCATTTTTTTCTGGGCCAAATGATTCATAATAATCTTTTAAACAGTCTCCTACTCTAAGCCATTTTTGCCATCAATGGTCCCTTCAAGAGGAAACCATGGACACAATTCTCCTATGTATGAAAAGAAAAATTTTAAGTCCTTTTTCTTAACATGTGCCCCTCATGTCTTGAAGGACTCCTTGAGGCCTGAAATAAACAAATCATGTGACGATACTGCTTGTCACATGGTGCGTCACTCACCGTGCATCATCCCCACCTTCCTCCTGGATATGTCTCCGGGTGGTGTCTGCTGAGGCGATCGTGAGCTCCTCTTGACCAAGTCTTCCAGGAGGAAGGGGTTCCCCCTCAGTCAAAGGCTTGAGCCCCAGTCGGTGGGCGCCAGATGTCCCGGCCGGCAGGACACATCAACGTGGTCAGCGAACCTAGATGGGGAGGAATGAAGGGACAAGAGGCATGAGAGATGAGAGCAACACAGGAGTTCTGATCAAGCTGCAAAATTTTATTGTTCACACATGGGTATTAATATGCTGGATATGGGAAAGCTCTCTTATCAGCAGTTCCTGGATGTCTTCACAAGGTGAGATAACTTCAGGATGTTTCTGGAAGAAAGATGGCCACAGGATGTCTCAGGGACATATATGGCTACAGGATGTCGTCCAGACAGGATGTCTCCTGGGGGCTGTTTCTTGTAAGTGTCAGGCTGTTCTTTGAAGAAGAATTCCTTCTACCCCTGACAGTCAGGGATTCAGTATTTCGAATGGAAAATTCGAAAATGAATCCAATGTGTAGGCAAATATGTGCTACCCAAAAATCTTCCCACTCTCATTCAGAACAATGCCTTGACATTTCCTTCACTCCAAGTAAGACATAATTAGAGGAGAAGAGTTAGAAATCTGTGAATACATATCGGTAATGGAAAATGCTCAGGAGTTCACAACCTTCGAGGTTGTAGAGGAGTTTCCAAAAGTAAAGGACAGGGTAAAAACTCCAAAAACATGGAGCTCTGCTGGCCTAAAGACTTCTTGAGAAACTGCCTCTGAGATTGGGCACCTGAAATATATGTTGATGACAGGAGCTTTAGCTTCCTTTGTAGTGAGACCATCAAAGCTGGGTCTGCATCTATATGACCTGGAGGACATGGTTTCTTTTTTTCCTATGAACATGAAGCAGTAGGGCTGAATTCTCTCTTTATAGGTAAACTGTTGCCACTGGGGGCTAAGTGTCTTGCAGTGTGGACTGTGAAGCCATTTGGTCATCCTCCACTTTTCGTGGTGTTTCTTGCAGCTGCACTGGGAGTTTGGTATTTGCTTCACAAAATACGAGAAGTTCAACTGGGACACAGTGATGGAGGGAGTTCTGTCATGTGTGGTGGGTAAGGGTCTGCAGGAGAATGCACCAACCTGGCTTATATCCCACATAGCTTGCCCCCTTGACCACAGCAATCTGATTCTAAACATTGCCCTTCAACCTGTCCATATAACAAGATGCCTTTACATACAAGGGTATGGGGGCTGCACTATATCAGTCACAAGGCATTTGAAAGCCAATGGCATATCCACATCAGCCCACCACAGATGTTTTAACACACACCTGCACACCACTGCTCTAGGCCGACTACTCATCAGGCTCCAAGTTACTGGCATCTCTGTTCTACACCATTTTCATGAAACCCAGTCAATCAAGGCACTGTCTGGTACATTCATGATCAGTAATAGGACACCTAAAGGTTCTCCAGTGCCACCAGGTGATGGGAATTTCCAAACTTTAATGATATTTATCTAGGCATTTTTCATGGATGAAGTTGAAGGCACTGTGGGTTTCAATTTATTCAGGAACCATTAAATGGAGAAGAAGCTCATTTCAATGAAAGCTCTGGAGAATTCTAACAGGCAAGGCTTCCCAAAGACAGGCTAAAAGGTCACATTAAGCCAGGCATTTGAGGTCTACAATGTGAGGTCCATGTGTGTTTTGACTTGCAATGATGGCTGCCAAGTCTTTAAGAATAAAATCATGTGATGTCCTTCCTGAGATTTCCAGTGCTCTTCGGAAAGCCTCCCTGGGCCTAGATCTCAGTTTCCAAGGGCGACTCTCATGCGTGGCCTCCTAAAATCCCAACACAATACATGGCAATACTTCTTTGAGGTCAGTTCCAGAACTCAGTCTCTAAGGGGAATCACATAAGGGTTCAAGCCCAGGTGGACATAGCCATGTCTTCCAACGGCCACAAAAATGACCACAATTAAAACCAAAACACTCCCACATGACACACCTGATGCAAAGACCTTCCTGACTTTCAGGGCAACAGAAGAATCGGTAAGCAAAATGTCCAAAGCAGGGTTTTTCCAATGAGGCATTCCTGGTCTCACTGATATCTGAGCTTTCTGAGATGCTCGCCATTCCCTTCAGCTATCCAGTACATGGCCATGTCACAGAGATTTGAGGTGGTACATATATTTGACACAAAACTATGAGCCTATTCTGGAGAGTGCACACAATTCAGGAAGAAAACAGGAACTTAAGAAGTTAGCAGGTGTTCCCCATCGATAAGTCATGCCGCAGTCCATTCAAGAATTGTGCAGGATGAAAGCTGAGAAGCTTTCTACTAGACAGGACTCACCAATTGATGCATTTTCTTTTCTAATGTCTACAACCAGGGACACAGTGGTATAAACAGACATAGAAACACTCGCCTTGTCAAATGACTTACTAGAAACAGTTCCTTCCAAACCAAACAAACCGCCATTCCTACCTATTCTCAGAATATGAGACAAAACCACAAACCCACACCCACACCCACAAAGACACCTCCTTCCCCCATGTAGGTCTGTGACTATCCGGAGTGTCCTCTGACTGGTGGGCCATACTATGTTCCAATGAAATGGCCTGTCCTGTCTCAGATCTGGTCTCCTTGGCCAACTCTGTGAAGTTGTCAGGAGCCAGCAGTGAGCCACTACCTACTTTCTCAGGAAAAGCCCCTCTTCAGAGCTTTCCTGGTTTTGGCCATCCTCACATCAGTAGGTAGCAAGAATGACTGACTCTGTCCTTGGTAATTCCAAACAAGTGAGACCACTAAGACTGGGACTGCCTCTTGGTGCCTGGCTTCTTGGATACCAAGTTCAGAGAGTTCCATCAACAAAGAAGTGAGGTGAGGTCACTTCCTTAAGGAACTGAATCAGATCACTGCCTTGGTAACCACTTTGTCCTAACAGTTGCTTCCAAGACTACCATGAGATGGAGGCTGCCCCTACTTTCTGTGACACTTTCACAAGGTAGAATGGTATATCAACCATAGGCACCTAGGAACAGCTCTCCACACCAACCTGGTTTGGTCCATCTTCTCTACATTAAGAAGAGAGAGGCTGATTCATAAACAACCCTTCATCCTGACCAGGTTGTTTTCCATGGAAGCTGACTTTTGCTCTCTCAGGTCCTTCATAGTTGTCTACATCTTCTCCAGGGATCATTTCTGCATGGACCTTGAGGTTCTCAGGAGGTGGAAGATCCCCTACATTCCTGTATTGTAAGACCAACTCTGTCCCTGCTCTTCTGTAAAGTTAGATTGAGGGAACAGTGTATGGTTAGGGTTAATAATATGTTCAATTTGAATTAGGAATCATTCTGCTGGATGAATAATGGTACTGGGAACCTGCGACATTTATAAGTATATATAGGTGAAATATATGTATGAAAACAGAAATCTAAGTAAGATTTGAAGTGCAGAATGGGGATGGGCCCTTGATTGTGATACTTAGCGTTGAATTATGTTCTGCACAGATGTCTGAGATAGATCGATATACAATGGCATTAGACCCTGTACCTTGGATTATTGAATGTATAAGAGAACATCCAGTCAAAAAGGGATAATGGGTAGGATTAGGAAGATAGTCAGTAGGTTTAAGAAGAAGAGTGAGTATAGGATTTGGAACAAAAGTTCCTTAGCAATAGGGTTTGGATTAGAGTGTGAATGTAAGTGTCAGCACAATTGAAGAGTCAGTCACAATGATGAACTGCGGAAAGTATGTAGGAAAGCTGATATAAATAGAGACATTATGAAATCAGGAAAAGTATAAAGTGAGAGATAGGATTAGATATTTTCAACAGGGTTGAGTTTGAATATATAATCTTAGCAAGAAACAAATATGTTGTCACAAATAGGATTGAATTTTGAGAGCATTAGCCAAACTTGATATGGATGGTTTTAGTAATCCATGTTCACTTTACATTTAGGCTTTCGTGCAAACATAAGTGTGACCATTTCTTTTTGTGTCCAGAATATTACTCTGATAAAATGTATATGTAGATCAGATGACATGAGTATTTCTTCCACCATTACTGGGAGCAAAATTTTGAAGACGTATAAATTAGTATTGGGTTTACAAAGAGGTGTACTCTGTGTCTATGAATATAGAGACAATGCATGAATAGACAATAGTGTGAATAAATAATATAACTGGTTCCACTTTAAATAATGGATTGATTTGATATCTGAAAATATATAAGAAATCTTATATTGATATACAATCATTCATTCCAACCAGTTATACATCTAATAGTAATATTAGGGTTATACTTTATCATGAAGGGTGTGTGAGTTTTGCTTCAAATTTGATTATGGAAATCGAAAATAATATGTTTGGAATGAAGTCTCATGAAAAAACCAGTCAAGAAACATGGAGGATTACATGTGTTCTAAAGCAGAAAATGATTGAAAGTGAAACAAATGCCTATAATTTTGCTAACGTATGGATGAAATATATATCCTATAATGTGCATAAACTGAAGAAATTGTAACATACCAGTGGTGAATAAAAATGAACATCAAAATACACATCATGTCCCATAGGAATCTACTTGCATTGATGACAAACTGGATCAATTATTGTAGAAATATTAGGATTTGTATCCACCATTCACTGAAGTTATTTTTCATTTCTAGGAAAAAATATGTATTTCAGGTGGATGAATATTTCCGTGAATAATCTTGTGAAATGTTAACTCTAAATCCACATACATGAATATGAATGAATTTAGGGAGTGTATAATAAGACACATATATTTTATATTTTAAAAAAATTTAGTGTGTGTGTGTGTATATATATATATATATATATATATATATATATATATATATATATATACACACACACACACACACACACACAGAGAGACATTAAAAATTAGTAATACATATGCCAATCGAAATTCACCATGAAATATATATCATCCACAGATCCAAAAATATTCATTTTACTGAACATGGATTTATGTATAATGTTGTTCAACTAGGAAGCTCACCCATAGTTTGAAATTTCAGTTTCAACAGCGTTTAGGCGGAGTGATCTATTCTCACAATTTCTATCTGCCAAGTCAGCCACCTCACAAGAGTGTACCTGTGGTACCAGGTAGAATTCTATATGTGCATATAAAAATACATGTGCTGAATAGGCTACAGAGAAAGGGGGAGAGGAATTCACATATTTGTTTACTTTAAGTACCCATGCAACTATTTCAATTAAAAATTAACTTGAATTATAACACCTACACTTTATCATGCAAAAGCCAAGTCTAACTGTACACCATGCCTCCTCTGAAATGCTTGCATTTCTATTCTGTTTGGGTTATTTTACTCCATCATATTAGGATTAGTAGTAAGAGTCTATTAGGGTATGGGTTAGTGTCAGTTATTCAGTATTTCAAATGGAAAATAGGAAAATAAATCCAATGTGTATGCAAATATGTGCTACAAAAAATTCCCACTATCATCCAGAACAATGCCTTGACAATCTCTTCGCCCCTAGTAAGACACAATTAGAGAAGAAGAGTTAGAAAATCTGTGAATACATACCTGGAATGGAAAATGTTCAGGAGTTCACAACCTTGGAGGTGGTAGAGGAGTTTCCAAAAGTAAGGGACAGTGTAAACACTCCACAAACATGGAGCTATGCTGGCATTAAGACTTCTTGAGAAACTGCCTCTGAGGTTGGACACTTGAAAAATATGTTGTTGTCAGGAGCTTTAGCTCCCTGTGTACGGAGACCATCAAAGCTGGGTCTGCATCTATGTGACCTGGAGGATATGGTTTCTTATTTTCTAATGAACATGAGGAAGCAGTGATGAATTCTCTCTTTGTAGATAAACTGTGGCCACTGGGGGCTAAGTGTCTCCCTGTGTGGACTTTGAAGCCATTTGGTCATTCTCCAATTTTCGTGGTGTTTCTTGCTGCTGCACTGGGTGTTTTGTATTTGCTTCACAACATACAAGGATTTCAAATGGGTCACAGTGCTGGTGGAGTCCTGTAAGGTGTGGTGGGTCAGGGACTTCAGGAGAATGCACCAACCAGGCTTCTATCCCACATTTCTTGCTCCCTTGACCATAGCAACCTGATTCTGAACATTGCCCTGAAACCTGTCCATATAACCAGATGCCTTTTCATATAATTTTCTGCTGGCTGCACCAAGTCAGTCACAAGCCATTTGGAAGCCAATGACACACCCACATGGCCACACCGCAAATATATTATCAGACAACTGCACACCACTGCTCTAGGCCCACTACTCAGCAGGCTCCAACTTACTGGCATCTGTGTTCCACACCATTTTCAAGAACTCCAGTCAATCAAGGCACTGTCTGGTACACTCATGAGCAGCAATAGGACATCCAATGGTTCTCCAGTGCCACCTGGTCATTGGGAATTTCAAAAATTTCATGGTATTTATCTATCCATTGTTCAAGAATGAAGTTGGAGGCACTTTGGGGTTTTCATTCATCCAAGAACCATTAAATGGTGAGGAAGCTCATTTCAATGAAAGCTCTGGAGAACTCTCACAGGCAAGGCTTTCCAAAGAGTGGTCAAAATGTCATATGCAGACAGGCCCATTGAGGTCTAAAATGTGAGGTCCATGTGTGTTTTGACTCTTAACTATGGCTGCCAAGTCTTTCAGAATAAAATCATGTGATATCCTGGTTGAGATTCTCAGTGCTCTGTGGAAAGCCACCCAGGGCCCAATCTCAGGTTTCAAGGGTGACTCTCATGCGTGGCCTCCTACAATCCCAACACAATTAATGGCAATACTTCTCTGAGGTCAGTTCCAGAACTCAGTCTCGAAGGAGAATCACACCCGAGTTCAAGCCCATGTGGACCCAGTCATCTCTTCCAACCGCCACACAAATGACCACAATTGAAACCAAAACATTCCCACATGACCCTCATCTTCTTCCATATAGACACTCATCATAAACTCTTGCTGGAGGTTTCCATGAGGAGCGCAGCCCAAGGCAATGTCCAAATATGCACCCTTGCCCGTCATTTGCCTAAAATGAGGGTGGCCTTGACACCCTTCCTGTGAACCAGGAGTGATCAAATAGGCCTGCCTTTAATACTGCTCTGCTTCTCCAATTTGAGGCCAACTGACTGTCAGGTATAGATTCTTTATGTGATTTGGCATCATGGGAGAACCCAAGCACTTCTGCAGGAGTTCAAAGAACTCATTTGACCCAGAGGATCCTATTCTCACTTGATGGAGGTTAGGAACCTAACAGAGGAAGGCAAGAAACTTCATCCACAATGACTGATATTTTTACCATTTTCGTTTTCAATACACACATGGGAACTTTCTTTATATCCATCAGGTGCTGAGAATCTAATCCATAGCCTGACCCAGAGGCAAGCAGCTGATTCAGACACATCCCTTTCGAAAGCAATTAAGCAAAGCACCACAGGTGATGCCCATTCATTTGCATTTAAAAACTGTTTACTTCAGGCTTCAAAAAGGAGTGGCCTGAGGTAAGGACCTTCCTGACATTCAGGGCAACAGAAAAATAGGTAAGCAGAAGGCCCAAAACAGTATTTCTCCACTGAGACTTTCCTGGTCACACTGATATCTGAGTTTCCTGAGATGCTCGCCATTCCATTCAGCTATCCAGTACATGGCCATGTCACAGAGCTTGGAGGTGTTACATATCTTGGACACAAAACCATGAGCCTATTCTGGGTAGTGGCCAAAATTTAGGAAGAAAACAGGAACTTAGGAAGATAGTAGGGGTTGCCCATCCATAAAGCAACCTGCAGTCCAGTCATAAATTGGGTAGGATGAATGATGGAAAACTTTCTTCTAGACAGGACATATCCATTGATGCATTCTCTTTTCTTATGTCTACAACCACGGACACAGTGAGATACACAGATATAGAAACACTCACCTTGTCAAACGACTTTTTAGAAGCAGTCCACTCCAAACCAAACAAATCGCCTTTCCTACCTATTCTCAGAACATGAGACAAAACCACAAACTCACACCCACACCCACAAAGGCACTTCCTTCCCCCAATATGTCTGTGACAATCCGGAGTGTCCTCTGACTGTGGACCATATTGTTACCCTGAACTGGCCTGCCCTGTCTCAGATCTGGTCTCCGTGGCCAAATCTGTGAAGTTGTCAGGAGCCAGCGATGACCAACTACCTGTTTTCTTAGGAAAGGACCCTCTTCAGAGCTGTCCTGGCATTTGGCCATTCTCACATCAGTAGGTACCAAAAAAGACTCTCTCTGCCCTTGGTAAAACCAAACATGTGATCCCACTAGGACTGTTACTGGGACTGGCTCTGGATGCCTGGCTTCCTGAATCCCAAGTTCAGAGAGTTCCATCACCAAGTAAGTTAGGTGAAGTCACTTTCTTCATGAAATGAATGAGGTCACTGCCTTGGCAACCACTTTGTCCTAACAGTTGCTGCCAAGGGTCTCATGAGATGGAGGCTGTTCCTACTTTCTGTGACACTGTCACAAGTTAGAATGGTATATCAACCATATGCACCGGGGAACTTCTCTCCATACAGGCCTGCTTTGGTCCATCTTCTCTACATTAAGAAGAGAGAGGCTGATTCAGACACATCCTTTCATCCTGTCCAGGTTCTTTACCATGTCAGAAGACTTTTGCTCTCTTTGGTACTACATAGCTGCCTACAACTTCTCCAAGGATCATTTCTGCATTGACCTTTGAGGTTCTCAGCAGGTGGAAGATACCCTACATTCCTGTATTGTAAGACCAACTCTATCCCTGCTCCTCTGTAAAGGTAGATTGAGGGAACAGCGTATGGTTAGGGTTAATAACAGGTTCGAATTCGGTTGGGAATCATTCTGCGGGATGAATAATGTTATTGGGACCCTGCGAAATTTAAAAGAATATATAGGTGAAATATAAGTTTGAAAACCCAAATCTATGTAAGTTTTGAAGCCCAGAAGTGTATTGGGCCCTTGGGTAGGATACTTAGCTTTGAATTATGTTCTGCACAGATATCTCTGATTAATCGCTATACAATGGCATAGGACCTTTACCTTGGATGATTGAATGTCGAAGAGAACATGCAGTCAAAAAGGGATAGTCGATAGGATTAGGAAGATAGTCAGTAGGTTTAGAAAGAAGAGTGAGTATAGGATTTGGACAAAAACTTTTTTAGCAATAGGGTTTCGGGTAGAGAGTGAATGTAAATGTCAGCACATGTGAAGAGTCATTCACAATGATGAACTGGGGAAAATATGTAGGAAAGTAAATATCAATTGAGACAAAAGGAAATCAGGCAAAGTATAATGTGAGTTATAGGATTAGACATTTTCAACAGGGTTGAGGTTGAATATATAATCTTAGCAAGAAACAAATATGTAGTCACCAATTGGATTGACATTTGAGAGCATTAGGCAACCTGGACATGGATGTTATTACTAATCCATGCTCACTTTCCATTTAGGCTTTGGTACAATCATAAGTGTGATCTTTGCATTTTGTGTCCATAATATTACTGTAATAAAATATATATGTAGATCAGGTGACATGAGTATATCTTCCACCATTTCTGGGAGCAATATTTTGAAGACGTATAAATTAGTATTGGGGGTTCAAACAGGTGTACCCTGTTTCTATGAATATACAGATAATGCATGAATGGAACATACTCTGAATAAAACATATACTCATTCCACTATAAATAATGGATTGAATTGATATCTGAAAAAATACAGGAAATCAAATATTGATATACAGACATTCATTACAACCAGTTATACATCAATGATAATATTAGTATTAGGATTTTCATGAAGAGTGTGTGAGTTTTGCTTCAAAATTGATTATGGAAATCGAAAATAATGTGTTTGGAAAGAAGTCTCATGAAAAGAGCAGTAAAGAAACATGGAGGAATACATGTTTTCAGAAGCAGGAAGTGATTGGAAGTGAAACAAATTACTATATATTTTTGAACTTTTGGATGAAATATATATATTATGATGTGCATAAACTGAAGAAATAATAATGTCCCACTGTTGAATAAATATGAACGTCAAAATACATATCATGTCCCATAGGAATCTACTTGCATTGATGTTAAACTGGGTTAGTTACTGTAGAAATATTAGGATTTGTATACACCATTCACTGAAGTTAGTTGTCAGTACTAGGAAACAAATATGAATTTCATGTGGATGAATAGTTTGGAAAATAATCTTGTGAAAAGTTGATTATAAATCCACATAAATGAATATGAATGAATTTAGGGCGTGTATAATAAGTCACATATATTACATATTTTGAAATATCTGGAGAGTATATATATATATATATATATATATATATATATATATAGAGAGAGAGAGAGAGAGAGAGAGAGAGAGAAAGAGAGAGAGAGAGAGAGAGAGACAGAGAGAGAGACATTAAAAACTAACAATATATATGCCAATCAAAATCCATCATGAAATATATATCATCCACAGATCCAAAAATATTCATTATACTGAACATGGATTTATGTATAATGTTGTTCAACTAGAAAGTTCACCCATAGTTTGAAATTTCAGTTCCAATAGCATTTACGAGGAGTGATCTCTTCTCACAATTTGTATCTGCCAAGTCAACCACCTCACAAGAATGTACGTGTGGTACCAGGTAGAATTCTATATGTGCATATAAAAATACATGTGCTTAATAGGCTACAGAGAAAGGGAGAAAGGAATTCACATATTTGTTAACTTTAAAAATACATGGAGAACTATTTCAAAAAAAATTTGCAAGATTTATTACTCCTACCCTATATTATGCAAAAGGCAAGTCCAAGTATACACCTTGCCTCCTCTGAACTGCTTGTACTTCTTTTCTGTTTTTTGTTATTTTTCTCCATCATATTAGGATTAGTAGTCAGAGTCTAGTTTGGAATTGGTTAGGGTTAGAGATTCAGTGTTTTAAAGGGAAATTGAAAAATGAATCCAATGTCTATGCAAATATGTGCTACCCCAAAATCTTCCCAGTCTCATCCAGAACAATGCCTTGACATTATCTTTTACCAAAGTAAGATACAGTTAGAGGAGAAGAGTTAGAAAATCTGTGAATACATATCTGGAATAGAATTTGCTCAGGAGTTCACAACGTTGGAGGTGGTAGCAGAGTTCAAAATAGTAAGGCAAAAGGTAAACACTCCTCAAACATGGAGCTCTGCTGGCCTAAAAAATTCTTGAGAAACTGCCTCTGAGGTTGGGCACTTGAAATACATGTTGTTTTCAGGAGATTTAGTTCTTTTATAGAGAGACCATCAAAGCTGGTTCTGCATATATGTGACCTGTAAGACATGGTTTCTTATTTTTCATTGAACATGTGGCAGCAGTGCTGAATTATTTTTTTGTAGCTAAACTGTGGACACTGGGGCTAAGTTTCTCCCTGTGCTAAATGGGAAGACATTTGTTCATCCTCCACTTTTAGTGGTGTTTCTTGCTGCTGCACTGGGAGTTTGGTATTTGCTTCACGAAATAAAGGAGGTCAATTGGGACACATTGTTGGAGGGAGTTCTGTCACGTGTGGTGGGTGAGGGTTTGCAGGAGAATGCAATAACCAGGCTTCTATCCCACATAGCTTTCCCCCTTGACCATAGCAACCTGATTCTGAACATTTCCCTGAAACCTCTCCATATAACAAGATGCCTTTACCTATTGGGTCTGTTGGCTGAAACCATATCAGTCACAAGCCATTTGGACGCCAATGGCAGTTCCACGTGGCCTCACCACAGATGTTTTGTCACACATCTGCTCACCACTGCTCTAGGCCCACTAATCAGCAGGCACCAACTAACTGGCATCTCTGTTCTACACCATTTTTATGAAACCCTGTCAATCAAGGCACTGTCTGGTATACTCATGATCAGCATCAGGACATCCAAATGTTTTCCAGTGCCAACTGGTCATTGAAATTTCAAAAATTTCATGGTATTTATCTAGCCATTATTCAAGGAAGAAGTTGTAGTCACTGTGGGTTTCAATTCATTCAGGAACCATTAAATGTTAAGGAAGCTCATTTCAATGAAAGCTCTGGAGAACAATCACAGGCAAGGCATCCCAAATAGTGGCCAAAAGGTCACATGAAGCCAGGCCCATTGAGGTCTACAATGTGAGGTCCATGTGTGTTTTGACTCTCAACTATGGCTGCCAAGTTTTTCAGAATAAAATCATGTGATATCCTGGCTGAGATTCTCAGTGTTCTGTGGAAAGCCACCCTTGGCATAGATCTCAGTTTCCAAGGGCGACTCTCATGCGTGGCCTCCTAACATCCCCACACAATTCATGGCAATACTTCTCTGAGGTCAGTTCTACAACTCAGTCTCTAAGGAGTATTACACCAGAGTACAAGCCGAGGGGGACCCAGTCATCCCTTCCAACTGCCACACAAATTACCAAAATTAAAACCAAAACATTCCCACATGGCCCTCATCTTCTTCCACATAGACCCTCATTTTAACCTCTGGCTGGAGATTTCCATGAGGGGTGCAGCGCAAGAGAGTGTCCAAAATAAGCTCCCTTGGCCCTCATTTGCCTAAAGTCAGGGTGGCCTGGACACCATTCCTGTGAACCAGGAGTGATCAAATAGGCCTGCCATTACAACTACTCTGCTTCTCCAATTTGAGGCCTACTGACTGTGGGGTTTAGATTCTTTATGTGAAGTGGAATCATGAGAAAACCCAAGCACCTCTGCATGGCTTTGAAAAACTCATTTGACCCAAAGGATCCCTATACTCACTTGATGATTGTCTGCAACCTAATAGAGGAAGGAGAGAGACATCATCCACAATGACTGAATTTTGCCATTTTAGTTTTGGATGCACACATGGGATCTTTCTTTATATCCATCAGGTGCTGAAAATATAAGCCACAGCCTCACACAGGGCCAAGAGGCTGATTCAGACACATCCCATTCAAAGCAATTAAGCAAAGAGCCACGGGTGATGCCCAATCATTTCCATATGAAAACTGTTTTTTTCATGCTTATCAAAGGGGTGCCCTGAGGCAAAGACCTTCCTGTCATTCAGTGAAACAGAAAAATAGGTAAGCAAAAGGCACAAAGCATGGTTTCTCCACTGATATCTGAGTTTTCTAAGAAGCTCGCCATTACCTTCAGCTATTCAGTACATGGCCATGTGACAGAGCTTGGGGTGGTACCTATCTTGGACACAAAACCATGAGACTATTCTGCAGATTGGTCAGAATTCAGGAAGAAATCTGAAACTTAGGAAGATAGTAGGTGTTGCCCATCGATAAGGCAACCTGCAGTGCAGTCATAAATTGGGCAGGATGAATGCTGGGAAGCTTTCTACTAGACAGGACACATTCATTGATGCATTCTCTTTTCTAATGTCTACAACCACGGACACAGTGTTATACACAGACATAGAAACACTTGCCTTGTCAAAAGACTATCTAGAAACAGTCCACTGCAAACCAGACATACAAGCTTTCCTACCTATTCTAAGAAAATGAGACAAAACCACAAACTCACACCCACAAACACAAAGCACCTCCTTCCCCCAAGTAAGTCTCTGAATATCCAGAGTGTCCTCTGACTAGCGGGCCCTACTATGTTCACCCGAAATGGCCTGTACTGTGGCAGATCTGGTCTCCTTGGCCAACTCTGTGTAGTTGTTAGGAGCCAGCGGTGAGTCACTACCTACTTACTAAGGAAAGGCCCGTCTTCAGAGCTCTCCTGATATTTGGCCATCCTCACATCAGTAGGTACCAAGAAAGACAGAATCTGTCATTGGTAAAACAAAACAAGTGAGCCCACTGGTACTGGGACTGGGACTGGCTCTGGATGCCTGGCTTCCTTATCCCAAGTTCAGAGAGTTCCATCACCAAAGAAGTAAGGTAGGTCACTTCCTTCAGGAACTGAATGAGGTCAATGCCTTGGCAAACACTTTGTCCTAATAGCTGCTTCCAAGGGTCCCATGAGATGGAGGCTGCCCCTACTTCCTGTGACACTGTCACAAGTTAGAATGGTATATCAACCATAGACACACGGGAACAGCTCTCCACACAGACCTTGTTTGGTCCATCTTCTCTACATTAAGAAGAAAGTGGCTGATTCAGACACACCCCTTCATCCTGACAAGGTTGTTTGCCATGGAAGATGACTTTTGCTCTCTCAGGTCCTTCATAGCTGCCTACCTCTTTTCCAGGGATCATGTCTGCATGGACCTTTGAGGTTCTCAGCAGGTGGAAGATCCCCTACATTCCTGTATTGTAAGACCAACTCTGTCCCTGCTCTTCTGTAAAGTTAGATTGAGGGAACAGTGTATGTTTAGGGTCAATAACATGTTGGATTTGGTTTAGGAATCATCCTGCAGAATGAATAATGGTATTTGAAACTGCGATATTTACTAGAATATATATGTGAAATATAAGTGTGAAACTAGAAATCTAGGTAACATTTGAAGCCCAGAAGGGCATTGGACCCTTGATTGTGATACTTAGAATAAAATTACATTCTGCACAGAGGTCTCAGATAGATCAATATACAATGGCATAAGACCTTGTACCTTGCTTGATTGAATGTAGAAGAGAATATCCAGTCAAAAAAGGATAGTCGGTAGGATTAGGAAGATAGTCGGTAGGTTTAGAAAAAGAATGAGTATAGGATTAGGAACAAACGTTTATTAGCAATAGGTTATCGATTAGAGTGTGAATGTAAATGTCAGCACATGTGAAGAGTCAGTCACAATGATGAACTGGGGAAAATATGTAGGAAACAGATAGAAATAGAGCCATAATGAAATCAGGCAATGTATAAAGTGAGGGATAGGATTAGACATTTTCAGTAGGGTTGAGTTTGAATATATAATCTTAAGAAGAAACAAATATGTAGTCACCAATAGGATTGATATTTGAGAGCATTAGGCAAGCTGGACATGGATGTTTTTAGTAATCCATGTTTACTTTCCTTTTAGGCTTTGGTACAAACATAAGTGTGAGCTTTGCATTTTGTGTTCCGAATATTTCTGTGATTAAATGTATAAGTAGATCAGGTGACGTGAGTATTTCTTCCAACATTTCAGGGAGCAATATTTTGAAGACATATAAATTAGTATTGGGGGTATAAAGAAGTGTACACTGCGTCTATGAATATAGAGATAATGCATGAATAGACCATACTGCGAATAAATAATATAACTCGTTCCACTTTAAATAATGGATTGAATTTTTATCTGAAAATATATAAGAAATCCTATATCGTTATGCAATCATTAATTCCAACCAGTCATACATCTAATGGTAATATCAGAGTTATAATTCATCATAAAGTTTATGTGAGTTTTGCTTCAAAAGTGATTATGGAAATTGAAAGTAATGTGTCTTGAAAGAACTCTCATGAAAAGACCTGTCAAGAAACATGGAAGAATACATGTGTCCTGAAGCAGGAAGTGATTGAAAGTGAAACAAATTCCTGTAAATTTGCGAACTTGTGGGGAAATCTTAAGAGCCCCTCCCAGCTCTCCCTTGAGCGCGATAGCCAGACCGAGGGAATTAGGAGTGGCACGGGACTCGTGGTGCAGACCTCCAGGCCACCGCTCCCACCAGTGCTGAAAACTGAAGTCTCTTGCTCCAGCTTCTGGGGGCATGGCTTCCGGAGTGCAAGCAAATTCGCTGGGGGTTCTCAGGCCTAAGCTCTACAAACTTAGGGTCTGAGGGAGACAAACAGGGAGAGTGTTCCCAGGCGTTCATGAAAACAGGGCTCCTAGGAGCAGCAGACCTGGCATGTAGCCAGTATTGTGGTGAGTGTCACAGGTGAGTGGGGCCTGGCTTGAGGAAACACAAAAGAAGGCCCTAGGCACTCAGGATTGGATACCCACCCAGTCTGGGAGGAAGAGCTGCTGCACAGTGATTGGTTCCCACTTATTGAAAGGAGAAGCTTGGCCCAGTGGGCACAGCTCTACATACTGGAAAAGAAGTTTATTGCAATCTATGACTGCATTTATTGTTATTATTATTATTTTAATTTGTTTTTTTTTTGTTTTTGTTTTTGTTTTTTTTGTTTTCTTTTATTTTCATTTTTTTGTTGCTGTTCTTTAACTTTTAAAAAATGTTTTAAAATTTTTTATTTTATTTTATTTTTTTTTCCGGTCATGATGACCATCTGAGAACACAAATTTATTGCTTTTATTTTCCAAAATCCTCATAAAAGAACTTAAACACTATAAAAATAATCACACGGTATTACCATAAAACAACAAATGAAAGGGAAAAAACGTATTGGATCTCACCATTATGTATACACACAACACACACCTGCACAATCCCCCCAAACTAAAAGTAAATAGCGGAAAGATCAGTAGAGTGGAGGGAAGGGAACAGAAAGAGGGAGGAAAGGAGAAAAAGAGGAAGTACTGGGGACTGAATTAGAGCAAATTATATTTCATGCTTTTATAATTATGCCAAAATGAATCTTAATGTTATGTATAATCTTAATGTTATGTATAAAAAGAACCAATTAAAAAAAGAAATATGATAGTATACCAGTGCTGTGTAGAGCCAATAAAAAAATACCTATACATAAACTAAAAAAAAATGTGAATTTTAAGAATAAACTGGAGTGGGCTAGAGTTGTGGATCAGTGGTAGAGCACTTGTCTAGCATGTGTGAGGCACTGGTTGGATTCTCAGCACTGCATATAAATTAATTAATTAAATAAGGATCCATCAACAACTAAAAAAACTAGTAAAAAAGAATAAATTATAAAAAATAAATGAAAGTGTGTAGAAAATGTCATTTGAAGTAAAAATACAAAATCAGCTCTAAGTTGTTTGCAACACAAACACACAAGTTAAGTGGTGTTTGAAAATACAGGGAGCAAAAGCTATTGTATAAAAATTTTATTGATAATTCCAGAAAATCTATTATTAATATCAATGTAAAATATGTATTTTAAGTGAAAGAACCTTTAATAAGACAGCAATTGTGTTAATTAATTAAAGAATCTAAAAATTAGATGAAAATATGATTTGTTTTTATTCAATGAAGCAAGATTAAATGTTTGAAATATGATTTTAAGGAGAAATATAGGCACCACAATAAGTTTTAGGAATTTTGTGGATACAAAGATAATTAACTTAGGACAACTTACTATGATAAATGAGTTTACTTTAGTAGAAAAATAGAATTTGCCCTCTGGAAACTGGGCACCCCTAATCCCCAAATCCCAAATCCAAAATGCCAAATCTAACGTGTTTTAGTACTGGAATGTGACAAGTGAAAAGTTTCCTACTTGGCTTCATTTGACAGGTTACAGTCAAAATGCAGGTATACTAAAAATGTTATATGAAATTTCCTCCAGGCTATGGGTCTAAGGCATGTATGAAATATAAATGAATTTCATATTTACACTTGAGTCTTATCCCCAAGATTATGTGTGTATAAATATTCCATAATTCCAAAAAAATCCAAAATCTGAAATGCTTCTTGTTCTAAGCATTTTTGATAAACAATATTAACGTATATACAATTGTTTCCCCCACAACAAATAAACAAATTTAATAAGGTTAAACACTTTCCAAAAATAAAATTTAAACATACTACAAAGCAAATAAATAACACATGAAATAATAAATTTTTTGGTGACTTAACAACTGGAAACTGTTTCATTTAACTTGCCCCTGGATCATAGATAAACTTCAAAATTATTTTCTTTTTTTTTTAAATGGCAAAATAATTTTATTTTATTTTATTTTTTTATTGGTTGTTCAAAACCCTACAAAGCTCTTGACATATCATATTTCATACATTAGCATACATTAGCTTCAAGTGAGTTATGAACTCCCTTTTTTAAACCAAGTAGAGATTGCAGAATCACATGGGTTACACATCCACATTTTTACATAATACCATACTAGTAACTGTTGTATTCTGCTGCCTTTCCTTTCCTCTGCAATCCCCCCTCCCCTCCCCTATTTTGTTATTATTATTTTTTAAAATTTTAATTTTAATTTTATATTATCATTATCATTTTTTTAAAAAAATCATTTTCATTCTTTATTTTCTATTTTTTCTATTGTATTTCATTTCTTTTCAATTTTCTTATTTCCCATTCCTTGCATTCTACCTGCCTACTCTCATTCTCTTTAGTGACTTTTTCCCTTCCCTTCTAAAATCTTTCCTCCCAAGCATCAAATAAATTTATAAGAGTAAACAGTAACTCAGCAGTCAAACAGAACAAGAAGTAACATGAGCAGCATAAACAAGCAAGGAAGAAAAGGAGAACAAACAATGAAGAACACCCTAAATATTCAGGAGGACCAGGATTCATCAGAAAAGTGGTCATATAAAGAACTCAAGGAATACCTTAGACAGATGGAATGGAAACTTAAAGAAGATACGAGACAGAAAATCCAAACAGTAAAAGAAAACATTGAAAATGAATTACATAAACATATAAAAGAAAAAGTTAAGCATCTTTATCAGTGGATAGAGATTATAAAAAAAATCAAACAATAATTCTAGAAATGAAGGAAATGATAAACCAAATTAAGAACTCCATTGAGAGTATCACTAACAGAGTGGAACAAGTAGAAGCCAGAACGTCAGATAATGAAGACAAAATATATCATCTTGAAACGAGTCCAGCCAACTCAGAAAGGCTGGCAAAAAATCACAAGAAAAACATCCAAGAGATTTGGGATAACATAAATAAAACCACACTTACGAGTCATCAGGATAGAGGAAGGTACAGAGACTCAAACCAAGGGAATGAGAAAACTGCTGAATGAAATAATTACAGAAAACTTTCCAGAAATAAAAAAGGAAATGGATATACAAATTGTAGATGCATACAGGACAAGAGCACACAAAATCACAGTAGACGAATGCCAAGACACATTGTTATGAAGATATCCAATATACAGAACAAAGAGAAAATAATAAATCTACAAGAGAATGGAGGCAGAATACATTCAGTGGTAAACCAATAAGGTTAACAACGGATATTTGATCACAGATGCTGAAAGCGAGAAGATCCTGGAAAAACGTATTTCAAACACTGAAAGACAATGGATGCCAACCAAGAATTATGTATCCAGCATAATTAACCATCAGGTACTACAATAAAATAAGAATCTTTCATGATAAACAAAAGCTAAAAGAATTTGAAGCCAGAAAACAAGCTTTACAAAGCGTCTTGAGAAAACACTACACAAGAAAGAAATGAAAAACAACAACCAAAACCATCAGTGGGAAGTACCTTGGTAATGACAGAGGCAGGGTGAAAGCTTATCATGGAGAAACAAACTAAATTTAAAAAAAGATAAATAATCAAACATGGCTGGCAGTACAAACCATACATCAATAGTAACTCTGAATGTAAATGGCTTCAACTCTCCAATAAAGCGACATAGGCTGGTAACTTGGATTAAATAAACAAATCCAACAATATGTTGCCTCCTGGAGACACATCTGAAATGCAAAGACACACAGGCTGAAGGTGAAAGGTTGGGAAAAAATACACCATGCACACTTATCCTCATAAACAAGCAGGGGTGGACATCCTCATATCAAATAAAATCGACTTCAAGACTAAGTTAATCAAAAGGGATAAGGAAGGACATTATATACTGTTAAAAGGAACCATTCACCAACAAGACATAACAATTATCAATATTTATGCACTAAATAATGGTGCTACGATGTTCATGAAACAAATTCTCCTCAAGCTCCAAAATGAAATAGACCTCAACACAATAATTATGGGTGACTTCAACACACATCTATCACCATTGGACAGATCCTCCAAACAAAAGTTGAATAAAGAAAGTATAGAACTCAATATCACAATCAATAACCAACATGTAACTGACATATATAGAATATATCAACCATCATCAAGTGGATATACTTTTTTCTCAGCAGCACATGGATCCTTCTCAAAAAAAGACCATATATGATGCCATAGGGCAACCCTCAGTAAATATAAAGGTGTGGAGATAATAACATGCATTTTATCTGATCATAATGGAATGAAACTGGAAATCAATGATAAAAGAAGGAAGGAAAAATTCTACATCACATGGAAAATGAACAATATGTTACTGAATGATCAATGGGTTACAGAAGACATAAAGGAGGAAATCAAAAAATTCTTAGAGATAAATGTAATTATAGACACAACATATCGGATTCTATGGGACACAATGAAAGCAGTTTTAAGAGGGAAATTCATCGCCTGGAGGTCATTCCTGAAAAAAAAGGAAAAACCAACAAATAAGTGAGCTCACACTTCATCTCAAAGCCCTAGAAAAGGAAGAGCAAAACAACAGCAAATTTAGCAGAAGGCAAGAAATTATTAAAATCAGAGTGGAAATCAACAAAATTGAAACAAAAGAAACTATTGAAAAAATTAACAAAACTAAAAGTTGCTTCTTCGAAAAAATAAATAAGATCAACAGACCCTTAGCCATGCTAAAGACGAAAAGAAGAGAAAGAACTCAAATTACTAACATATGGGATGAAAAAGGCAACATCACAACAGATGCTACAGAAATACAGAAGACAATTAGAAATTATTTTGAAAACCATTATTCCAATAAAATAGAAAATAGTGAAGACATCGATAAATTTCTTAAGTCATATGATTTGCCCAAACTGAGTCAGGAGGATACACACAATTTAAACCGACCAATATCAATGGATGAAATAGAAGAAGCAATCAAAAGACTACCAACCAAGAAAAGCCCAGGAACGGATGGCTATACAGCGGACTTTTACAAAACCTTTAAAGAAGAATTAATAAAAATACTTTTCAAGTTATTTCAGGAAATAGAAAAAGAGGGAGCTCTGCCAAATTCATTTTATGAGGCCAACATCACCCTAATTCCAAAACCAGAAAAAGACACCTCAAAGAAAGAGAACTACTGACCAATATATCTGATTAACCTAGATGCAAGAATCCTCAATAAAAATCTGCCTAATCGAATACAAAGGCAAATCAAAAAAATTGTTCACCAGGATCAAGTAGGATTCATCCCTGGTATGCAACGATGGTTCAATATACGAAAATCAATAAATGTTATTCATCACATCAATAGACTTAAAGATAGGAACTATATGATCATCTCGATAGATGCAGAAAAAGCATTTGACAAAGTACAGCATCCCTTTATGTTCAAAACATTAGAAAAATAGGGATAACAGGAACTAACCTCGACATTGTAAAAGCTATCTATGCTAAGTCTCAGGCTAGCATCATTATGAATGGAGAAAAATTGAAGGCATTCCCTCTAAAATCTGGAACAAGACAGGGATGCCCTCTGTCACCACTTCTATTCAATATAGTTCTCAAAACACTGGCCAGAGCAATTAGACAGACGAAAGAAATCAAAGGCATAAAAATAGGAAAATAAGAACGAAAATTATCACTATTTCCTGGTGACATGATTCTATACATAGAAGACCCAAAAGGGTCTACAAAAGAACTACTAGAACTAATAAATGAATTCAGCAAAGTGGCAGGATATACAATCAAAACGCATAAATCAAAGGCATTTCTGTATATCAGCGACAAACCTCCTGAAACAGAAATGAGGAAAAACACTCCATTCACAATACCCTCAAAAAAATTAAATACTTAAAAATCAACCAAACAAAAAAGGTGAAAGACTTATACAATGAAAACTACAGAACCCTAAAAAGAGAAGTAGAAGAAGATCTTAGAAGATGGAAAAATATACCCTGTTCCTGGATAGGCAGAACTAACATCATCAAAATGGCAAAATTACCAAAAGTTTTCTATAGGTTCAATGCAATGCCAATCAAAATCCCAATGGCATTTCTCGTAAAAATAGATAAAGCAATCATGGAATTCATATGGAAAAATATAAGACCCAGAATAGCAAAAGCAATTCTAGCAGGAAGTGTGAATCAGGCGGTATAGCGATACCGGACTTAAAACTATACTACAGAGCAATATTAACAAAAACAGCATGGCACTGGTACCAAAACTGGCAGGTTGACCAATGGTACAGAATAGAGGACACAAAGACTAATTCACAAAGCTACAACTATGCTATATTTGATAAAGGAGCTAAAAGCATGCAATGGAGGAAATATAGCATCTTCAACAAATGGTGTTGTAAAAAATGGAAATCCATATGCAACAAAATAAAATCAAATCCCCTCCTCTTGCCATGCACAAAAGTTAACTCAAAGTGGATCAAGGAGCTAGATATCAAATAAGAGACTCTGAATCTGATACAAGAAAAAGTTGGCTCCGATCTACATAATGTGGGGCCGGGCTCCAAATTCCTTAACAGGACACCCATAGCAGAAGAGTTAATAACAAGAATCATCGAATGGGACTTACTTAAACTGAAAAGTTTTTTCTCAGCAGGATAAAAAATGAGAGAGGTAAATAGGGAGCCTAAATTATGGGAACAAATTTTTACTCCTTACACTTCAGATAGAGCCCTAATATCCAGAGTATACCAAGAACTCAAAAAATTAGACAATAAGATGATAAATAACCCAATCAAAAAATGGGCCATGGACCTGAACCGACACTACTCCGAGGAGGACATACAATCAATCAGTAAGTAAATGAAAAAATGCTCACCATCTCTAGCAGTCAGAGAAATGCAAATTAAAATCACCCTAAGAAACCATCCTACTCTAGTAAGATTGGCAGCCATTATGAAGTCAAACAACAAGTGCTGGCGAGGATGTGGAGAATAGGGTACTCTTGTACATTTCCGGTGGGACTGCAAACTGTTGTGGCAAATTTGAAAAGCAGTATGGAGAATCCTGGGAAAGCTGGGAATGGAACCACCATTTGACCCAGCTATTGCCCTTCTCAGACTATTCCCTGAAGACCTTAAAAGAGCATATTACAGGGATACTGCCACATTGATGTTCATAGCAGCACCATTCAAAATTGCTAGACTGTGGAACCAACCCAGATGCCCTTCAGTAGATGAATGGATAAAAAAATGTGGCATTTATACACCATTGAGTATTATGCATCATTAAAAAATGACAAAATCATTGAATTTGCAGGGAAATGGATGGCACTAGAGCAGATTATGCTTAGTGAAGCTAGCCAAACCCTAAAAAACAAATAAAAATGTCTTCTTTGATATAATGAGAGCAACTAATAACAGAGCAGGGAGGAAGAGCAGGAAGAAAAGATCAACATTAAACAGAGACATGAGGTGGGGGTCGGAAAGAGAGAGATAAAGGAAATTGCATGGTAATGTAGGGAGACCCTCATTGTTACACAAAATTACATATAAGAGGTTGTGAGGGGAATGGGAAAATTAACAAAGATATAAATGTATTACAGTAGATGGGGTAGAGAGAGAAGATGGGAGGGGAGTGGGGATACTAGAGGATAGAAAATGTAGCAGAATACAACAGTTACTAATAGGGCATTATAAAAATGCAGATGTGTAACACATATGATTCTGCAATCCGTATTTGGGATAAAAATGGGAGTTCATAACCCACTTGAATCTAATGTATGAAATATAATATGTCAAGAGCTTTGTAATGTTTTGAACACCCAATTAAAAAAATAAAAAAATAATATGAAATAAAATAATTGAAAAAAAAACACATGGAGAAATATTTCACTCTCTTCCAGAACAATGCCTTGACATTACCCTCGCCCCAAGTAATACATCATTAGAGGAGAAGAGTTAGAAAATCTGGGAATACATAGCTGGAATTTAATATGCTCAAAAGTTCACAACATTGGAGGTGGTAGAGTAGTTTACTAAAGTAAGGGACAGGGTAAACACTCCACAAATATGGAGCTCTGCTGGCCTAAAGACTTCTTCAGAAACTGCCACTGAGGTTGGGCACTTGAAATATATGTTGTTGTCAGGAGCTTTAGATACCTTTGTAATGAGAGCATCAAAGCTGGGTCTGCATCTATGTGACCTGGAGGACATGGTTTCTTATGTTCCAATGAACATGAGTCAGCAGTGCTGAATTCAATCTTTGTAGGTAAACTGTGGTCACTGGGGGCTAAGTGTCTCCCCGTGTGGACTGTGAAGCCATTTGGTCATCCTCCACATTTTGTGGTGTTTCTTGCTGCTGCACTGTTAGTTTGGTATTTGCTTCACAAAATACAAGGAGTCCACCTGGGCCAAAGTGTTGGAGGGAGTTTCTCACGTGTGGTGGGTCAGGGTCTGCAGGAGAATGCACCCACCAAGGTTCTATCCCAAATAGCTTGCCTCTTGACCATAGCAACGTGATTCTGAACATTGCCCTAAAAACTCTACAAATAAAAATACGCCTTTACATATAAGGGTCTGCTCGCTGCACCATGTCAGTCACAAGCAATTTGGAAGCCAATGGAAGATCCACATGGCTCCACCACAGATGATTTATCACACACCTGCCGACTGCAGCTCTATGCCCACTACTCAGCAGGCTCCAAATTACTGGCATCTCTGCTCTACACCATTTTCTGGAAACCCAGTCCATCAGGCACTGTCTGGTATACTCATAGTCAGCAACAGGATATCCAAAGGTTCTCCAGTGCCACCTGGTCATGGAAATTTAAAAAAATTTCACGGTATTTATCTAGCCATTTTTCAAGGATGAAGTTGAAGGCACTGTGGGTTTCACTTCATTCAGGAACCATTTAATGGTGAGGATGCTCATTTCAATGAAAGCTCTGGAGAACTCTCATAAGCATGGCTTCCTAAAGAGTGGCCAATGATCACATGATGCTAGGCACATTGAGGTCTACAATGTGAGGTCCATGTGTGTTTTGACTCTCAACTATGGCTGCCAAGTCTTTCAGAATAAAATTATGTGATACCCTGGCTGAGATTCCAAGTGCTCTGTGCAAAGCCAACCTGGGCCTAGATCTCAGTTTCCAAGGGCAAATCTCATGCGTGGCCTCCTAATATCCCAACTCAATTCATGGCAATACTTCTCTGAGGTCAGTACCTCAACTCAGTATCTAAGG
The DNA here is from genome assembly GCF_048772815.1 of Callospermophilus lateralis. Taxonomy (NCBI): domain Eukaryota; kingdom Metazoa; phylum Chordata; class Mammalia; order Rodentia; family Sciuridae; genus Callospermophilus; species Callospermophilus lateralis. The sequence goes on from NW_027517645.1 coordinate 67,796, forward strand.
GGAATCACACCAGAGTTCAAGCCCAGGTGGACCCAGTCGTCACTTCCAACCACCACCCAAATGACCACAATTAAAACCAAAACACTCCCACATGACCCACATTTTCTTCCATATAGACACTCATCATAACTTCTGGCTGGAGGATTCCATAAGGGGCTCCGCCCAAGCCAGTGTCAAAAATAAGCTCCCGTGCCCCTTAATTTGACTAAACTGAGGGTGGCTGTACACACTTCCTGTGAACAAGATGTGATCAAATAGGTCTGCCATTAATACTGCTCCGCTTCTCCAATTTGAGGACTACTGACTGTGGGTTTTAGATTCTTTATGTGAACTGGAGTCATGATAAAACCCAAGCACCTAGGGGATAGAATCTGCAGGGCTTTGAGGAACTCATTTGAGACAAAGGATCCCTATTCTCACTTGATGGAGGTCACGAACCTTACAGAGGAAGACGAGAGACTTCATCCACAATGACTGATCTTTTTGCCATTATGGTTTTTGATGCACACATGAGATCATTCTTTAGATCCATCAGGTGCTGAGAATGTAAGACACAGCCACACACAGGCCAAGAGGCTAATTCAGCCACATCCCTTTACAAAGCAATTAAGCAAAGAGCCACAGGTGATGCCCATTCATTTCCATTTGAAAACTCTTTCTTCAGGCTTCACAAAGGGGTGGCCTGAGACCAAGTCTTTCCTGACATTCAGTGCAACAGAACAATAGGTAAGCAAAAGGCCCAAAGCGGGGTTTTTCCACTGAGACATTTCTGTTCACACTGATATCTGAGTTTTCTGAAAGGCTGGCCATTCTCTTCCGCTATCCAGTACATGGCCATGTCACAGAGCTTGTAGTGGTGCATATCTTGGACACAAAACCATGAGCCTATTCTGGAGAGTGGCCAGAATTCAGGAAGAAAACAGGAACTTAGGAAGATAGAATGTGTTGCCTCTCGATAAGACAAGCTGCAGTCCATTCATAAATTGGGCAGGTTGAATTATGGGAAGATTTATAGTAGACTGGACGCATCCATTAATGCATTCTCTTTTCTAATGTCTACAACAATGGACACAGTGGGATACACAGACATAGAAACACTCGCCTGGTCAAACGACTTACTAAAAACAATCCACTCCAAACCAAACAAACCAACTTTCCTACCTATTCTCAGAACATGGCCTGACCTCTCTCAGATCTGGTTTCCTTGGCCAACTCTGTGAAGTTGTCAAGAAAAAGGGGTGAGCCACTACCTGCTTCTTCTGGAAAGGTCCCTCTTCAGAGCTCTCCTGGCATTTGGCCATCCTCACATCGGTAGGTACCAAGAAAGACTGACTCTGTCCTTGTTAAATCCAAACAAGTGAGTCCACTGGGACTGGGGCTGCCTCGGGGTGCCTGGATTCTTGGATACAAAGTTCAGAGAGTTCCATCACCAAGGAAATGAGGTATATCACTTTCTTTGGAACTGAATGAGGTCACTGCCTTGGCAACCACTTTGTCCTAACAGTTGCTTCCAAGTGTCCCATGAGATGGAGGCTGCCCCTACTTCCTGTGACACTTTCACAAGGTAGAATGGTATGTCAACCATAGGCACCCAGCAGCAGCTCTCCACACAGGCCTGGTTTGGTCCATCTTCTCTACAATAAAAAGAGAGAGGCTGATTCAGACACATCCCTTCATCCTGACCAGGTTGTTTGCCATGGAAGATGACTTTTGCTCTCTCAGGTCCTTCATAGCTGCCTACATCTTCTCCAGGTATCATTTCTGAATGGACCTTTGAGGTTCTCAGCTGGTGGAATGTCCCCTACTTTCCTGTATTGTAAGAACGACTCTATCCCTGCTCTTCTGTAAAATGAGATTGAGGAAACAGTGTATGTTTAGGCTTAATAACAGGTTCGATTTGGGTTAGCAATCATTCTGTGTGATAAATAATGGTATTGGGAACCTGCGATATTTACAAGAATATTGAGGTGAAATATAAGTATGAAAACAAAAATCTAGGTATGATTTGAAGCCCAGAAGGGCATTGGGCCCTTAATTGGGATACTTAGTTTTGAATTATATTCTGCAAATATGTCTCAGACAATTTGATATACAATGGCATAGGACCTTGTACCTTGGATGTTTGAATGTAGAAGAGAACATCCAATCCAAAGGGATAGTCAGTAGAATTAGGAAGATAGTCGGTAGGTTTAGGAAGAAGAGTGAGTGTAGGATTGGGACTAAAAATTCTTTAGCTATAGGGTTTCGGATAGAGAGTGAATGTAAATGTCAGCACATATGAAGAGTCAGTCACTATGATGAAATTGGGAAAATATGTAGAAAAGCAGATAACAATAGAGACATTATGAAATCAGGCAAAGTATTAAGTGAGTGATAGGAGTAGACATTTTCACCAGGGTTGAGTTTGAATATATAATCTTAGGAAGAAACAAATATGTAGTAACCAATAGGATTGACATTTGAGAGCATTAGGCAACCTGGACAAGGATGTTTTTAGTAATCCATGATCGCTTTCCATTTAGTCTTTGGTACAATCATAAGTGTGACCTTTACATTTTTTGTCCAGAATATTACTGTGATAAAATCTATATGTAGATCAGGTGACATGAGTATTTCTACCACCATTTCTGGGAGCAATATACTGAAGACGTAAAATTTGTATTGGGGGTACAAAGAGGTGTACCCTGTGTCCATGAATATAGAGATTAAGCATGAATACACCATACTGTGAATAAATAATATAACTGGTTCCAACTTTAAATAATGGATTGAATTGATATCTGAAAATATACAATAAATCTTATATTGATATATATTCATTCATTCCAACCAGTTATACATCTAATGGTAATATTAGTGTTTTGATTTATCATGAAGAGTGTGTGAAGTTTGCTTCAAAAGTGATTATGGAAATCGAAAATAATGTGTTCGGAAAGAATTCTCATGCAAAGACCAGTCAAGAAATATGGAGGAATACATGTGTTTTGAAGCAGGAAGTGATTGAAAGTGAAACAAATGCCTATAAATTTGCTAAATTTTTTATGAAATATATATCCTATGATGTGCATAAACTGATGAAATTGTACCAGTTTTGAATAAAAATTAACGTAAAAATACACATCATGTCCATTGGAATCTACTTGCATTGATGTTAAACTTGGTCAGTTACTGTAGAAATATTAGGATTCGCGTGCCTCATTCACCGAAGTTAGTTTTTTTTTTTTTTTTAATTTTTTATGGTTGTTCTAAACATTATTTATTTCTTGATATATCATATTTCACACTTTGATTCAAGTGGGTTATGAACTCCCATTTTTACCCCGTATACAGATTGCAGAATCACATCAGTTACACATCAATTGATTGACACATTTCCATACTAGTGTCTATTGTATTCTGCTGCCTTTCCTATCCTCTACTATCCCTCCTCCCCTCCGCTCTCTTCCCCTCTCCTCTCTCTACCCCCTCTACTGTAATAAATTTCTCCCTTTTGTATTATTTTTCCCTTTCCCCTCACATCATCTTTTATGTAATTTTGTATAACCCTGAGGGTCTACTTCCATTTCCATGCAATTTCCCTTCCCTCTCCCTTTCTCTCCCACCTCTCATCCCTATTTAATATTAATCTTCTTCTCATGCTCTTCATCCCTACTCTGTTCGTAGTTACTCTCCTTTTAATCAAATAAGGCATTTAGCATTTGTTTTTTAGGGATTGGCTAGCTTCACTTTGCATAATCTGCTCTAATGCCATCAATTTTCCTGCAAATTCTATGATTTTGTCATTTTTTAAAGCAGAGTAATACTCCATTGTGTATAAGTGCCACATTTTTTTTATCCATTCTTCTATTGAACAGCATCTAGGTTGGTTCCACAGTCTTGCTATTGTGAATTGTGCTGCTATGAACATCAATGTAGCAGTGTCCCTGTAGCATGCTCTTTTAGGGTCTTTAGGGAATAGACCGAGAAGAGGAATAGCTGGGTCAAATGGTAGTTCCATTCACAGCTTTCCAAGAAATCTCCATAATGCTTTCAAAATTGGCTCTACCAATTAGCAGTGCCTCCAATAATGTACAAGTGTACCTGTTTCTCCACATCCTCACCAGCACTTGTTGTTGTTTGACTTCATAATGGCTGCCAATCTTACTGGAATGAGATGGTATCTTAGGGTGGTTTTGATTTGCATTTATCTGACTGCTGGGGATGGTGAGCATTTTTTCATGTACTTGTTTTTTGATTGTATGTACTTCTCTGAGAAGTGTCTGTTCTGGTTCTTGGCCCATTTGTTTATTGGGTTATTTGTTATCTTATTGTCTATTTTTTTGAGTTCTTTGTATACTCTGAATATTAGGGCTCTATCTGAAGTGTGAGGAGTAAAGATTTGTTCCCAGGATTTAGGCTCCCTATTTACCTCTCTTATTGTTCCTTTTGCTGATAAAAAACTTTTTAGTTTGAGTAAGTCCCATTTGTTGATTCTAGTTATTAACTCTTGTGCTATGGGTGTCCTATTCAGGAATTTGGAGCCCGACCCCACAGTATGTAAATTGTAGCCAACTTTTTGTTCTATCAGACGCCATGTCTCTGATTTGATATCAAGCTCCTTGATAGATTTTGAGTTAACTTTTGTGCATGGCGAGAGAAAGGGATTCAGTTTCATTTTGTTACATATGGATTCCAAGTTTTCCCAGCACCATTTTTTGCAGATGCTATTTTCCTTCATTGCATGCTTTTAGCCCCTCCATCAAATATAAGATAGTTGTAGTTTCCTGGCTTGGTTTCTGTGTCCTCTATTCTGAACCATTGGTCCACCTGCCTGTTTTGGTACCATTACCATGGTATTTTTGTTACTATTTTTCTGTAGTATAGTTTGAAGTCTGGTATCGCTATGCCGCCTGATTCACACTTCCTGCTTAGTGTTGTTTTTGTTATTCTGTGTCTTTTATTTTTCCATATGAATTTCATGATTGCTTTCTCTATTTCTAGAAAAAATTCCGTTTGGATTTTGATTGGCATTGCATTAAACCTATTGAGAACTTTTGGTAATATCACCATTTTGATGATATTAGTTCTGCCTATCCATGAACAAGATATATTTTTACATCTTCTAAGATCTTCTTCTATTTCTCTCTTTAGGGTTCTGTAGTTTTCATTGTATAAGACTTTCACATCTTTTGTTAGGTTGATTCCTAATTATTATTATTTTTTTTTAGGATATTGTGTATGGAGTGGTTGTCCTCATTTCTATTTCAGAGGATTTGTCGCTGATATGTAGGAATGCCTTAGATTTATGCATGTTGATTTTATATCCTGCCACTTTGCTGAATTCATTTATTAGCTCTATTAGTTTCTTTGTAGACCCTTTTGGGACTGCTAGACATAGAATCATGTGATCTGATAATTTAAGTTCTTCTTTTCCAATTTTTTACGCCTTTTATTTCTTTCGTCTGTCTAAATGCTCTGGCTAGTGTTTCGAGAACAATGTTGAACAGAAGTGGTGAGAGAGGGCATCCCTGTCTTGTTCCAGATTTTAGAGAGAATACCTTCAATTTTTCTACATTCAGAATGATGCTAGCCTGAAGCTTAGCATAGATTGCTTTTACAATATTGAGGTATGTTCCTCTTATCACTAGTTTTTCTAGAGTGTTGAACATAACAGAATGCTGTACTTTATAGAATGCTTTTTTTGCATCTACCGAGATGATCATATGGTTCTTATTTTTAAGTCTATTGATGTGGTGAATAACATTTATTGATTTCCGTATATTGAACCAGCCTTGCATCACACGGATGAATCCTACTTGATCAGGATTCACAATTTTTTTGATATGTTTTTGTATCCAATTCGCCAGAATTTTATTGAGGATTTTTTCGTGTAGGTTCATTAGAGATATTGGTCTGTAGTTTTCTTTCTTTGAAGTGTCTTTGTCTGGTGTAAGAATCAGGGTGATCTTGGCCTCGTAGAATGAATTTGGAAGAATCTCCCTCTTTTTCAATTTCCTGAAACACCTTGAAAAATATTGGTATTTGTTCCTTTTTAAAGGTTTTGTTAAACTCTGCTGTATACCCATACGGTCCTGGGCTTTTCTAAGTTGGTAGTGGATTGATGGTTTCTTCTATTTCCTCAATTGATATTGGTCTGTTTATGTTGTCTATATCCTCCTGACTCAATATGGGCATATCATATGACTTAAGAAATTTATCGATGCCTTCACTGTCTTCTATTTGTTTGGAGTATAAGGATTAAAAATAATTTCTGATTATCTTCTGTATTTCAGAAATATCTCTTGTGATATTTTCTTTTTTAATCCCTTATGCTAGTAATTTGAGTTCTCTCTTCTTCTCTTTCATAGCATGGCTAAGGGTCTGTCAATTTTATTTATTTTTTCAAAGAACCAACTTCTACTTTTGTCAAGTTTTTTCAATTGTTTCTTTTGTTTCAATTTCATTAATTTCAGCTTTGATTTTAATTATTTCTTGCCTTCTACTTCTTTTGCTGTTTCTTTCGTCTTCTTTTTCTAGGATTTTGAGATGAAGTATGAGATCATTTATTTGTTGGTTGTTTCTTTTTTTAAGGAATGAACTCCAAGCAATGAATTTTCCTGTTAGAACTGCTTTCAATGTGTCCCATAGATTCCGATATGTTGTGTCTGTGTTTTCATTTATCTCTAAGAATTTTTAAATTTCCTCCTTGATGTCTTCTATAACCCATTGATCACTCAGTAACCTATTGTTCATTCTCCAAGTGATGCATGATTTTTCCTTCCTTCTTTTATCATTGATTTTTAGTTTCATTCCATTATGATCAGATAATATGCATGGTATTATCTGTACTCCTTTATATTGTCTAAGAGTTGCCCTGTGACATAATATATGATCATTTTTTAGAAGGATACATGTGCTGCTGAGAAAAAAAGGTAACTGTTTGATGTTGGGTGTTATATTCTACATATCTCAAATAAGTCTAGGTTATTAATTGTGTTATTGAGTTCTATAGTTTCCTTATTCCTTATTCCTTGTTTGGAAGATCTGTCCAGTGGTGAGAGAGGTGTGTTCATGTCTCCCATGATTACTGTATTGTGGTGTATTAGACTCTTGAACTTGAGAAGAGTTTGTTTGATGAACATAGCTGCACCATTGTTTGGGGCATATATATTAATGATTGCTGTCTCTTGTTGGTGTATGGTTCCCTTGAGCAGTATGTAGTGTCTCTCTTTATCCCTTTTGATTAACTTTGGCTCAAAATCTATTTTATTTGATATGAGTATGGACTCTCCTGCTTGTTTCCGAAGTCCATATGAGTGATATGATTTTTCCCAAACTTTCACCGTCAGTCTATGTATGCATTTTCCTATCAAATGCATCTCCTGTAGGCAGCATATTGTTGGGTCTTGTTTTTTGTTCAATTCTACTAGCCAGTGTGTCTTCATTGGTGAGTTTAAGCCATTAACATTTATGGTTATTATTGAGATATGGGTTGTTCTTCCAGCCATATTTGTTTATTTATGTTACTAAACATGGTTTGTTTTCCTCTTTGATTATTTTCCCCCCTTTAATGTCCTACCTCCCACTGTTGGTTTTCATTGTTATTTTCCATTTCCTCTTCCTGCAATGTTTTGCCGAGGATGTTTTGAAGAGATGGTTTTCTAGCTGCAAATTCTTTTCACTTTTGTTTATCGAGGAAGGTTTTAATTTCATCTTCCATACTGAAGCTTAATTTCGCTAGATACACAATTCTTGGTTGGAACCCATTTTCTTTCAGTGTTTGAAATATGTTATTCCAGGATCTTCTAGCTTTCAGAGTCTGTGTTGAAAGATCAGCTGTTATCCTGATTGGTTTACCCTTAAACGTAATCTGCTTCCTTTCTCTTGTAGCTTTTAAAATTCTCTCTTTTTTCTGTTTGTTGGGCATCTTCATTATAATGTGTCTAGTTGTGGCTCTCTTATGATTTTGCACATTCGGCGTTCTGTAGGCTTCTAGGACTTGGGATTCTGTTTTATTTATCAAGTCTGGGAAGTTTTCTCGTATTATTTCATTGAATAGGTTGCTCATTCCTTTGGTTTGGACCTCTATACCTTCCTGTATCCCAATGACTGTTAAGTTTGGCCTCTTTATGTTATCCCATATTTCTTGGATATTCTGCTCGTGGTTTCTTAACAGTCTTGCTGAGTGGTCTATGTTCTTTTCAAGTTGAAATACTTTGTCTTCATTGTCTGATGTTCTATGTTCTAAGTGTTCTACTCTCCTGGTAGTATTCTCAATTGAGTTTTTAAGTTGGATTATTCCTTCCTGCAATTCTAGGATTTCTGTTTGTTTGTTTTTACAACCTCTATCTCCCTATATAGTTGATCTTTTGCTTATTGGATTTGTTTATGTAATTCATTGTCGAAGTGATCTTTAATTGTCTGATTTTGTTGTCTAATGTCTTCCTTGAGACTCCAGATCATCTAAAGCATGAGTATCCTGAATTCTTTATCTGACATTCCATCTGATGCAGCTATTACCTCTTCTAAAGTTGTGTTGACCTGCATTGCTTGTGGTCCTTTATTTCCTTGTCTTTTCATACTGCTCGCGTTTCTCTCTGCTTGTTGAAACTGTTTTGTTTTGGGCAGTGGCTCTGCTCTGCCCCTATTCCTATTGGGGTGACCTAACAACCACGCTGGTGGGCCGCTGGGCTTGTACTGGGCGCGGGAGAAGGCTCTGCTTTGCCACTACTCCAATAGGGGTGCCGTGTCTACCACACCAGCGGGTCATTGGGCCTGTTCTGGGCATAGGCGGTGGCTCTGCTCTGCCCCTACTCCAATTGGGGTGACGTGACTACCACGCCTGCTGGTTGATGGGCCTGTTCCAGGCACGGGCAGCAGCTCTGCTCTGTCACTACTCCAATTGGGATGACATGACTACCACGCCTGCAGGTCGCTGGGCCTGTGCCGGGCATGGGCGGCGGCTCTGCTCTGCCCCTCTGGCTTGAAGACAAAGTGAGAGAGACTCGGGTGTTTGTGACTCACTTTTTTTACCAGGAGACCAACTGTTTCTTTCACCGCTGGTATCGATGAAGTTATCTCCTCCACCACTTTGTGATGACATCAGATCTCTAACATGTTGGTATCCCATGCGAATGGCAGCATTTCGTTCCCTTTGTCGGATGACCAAAGCAATGGGTGAGTCCTGACCAGCCCTCACAAGCCCCGTCTCAATCCTGTTGCCACTGCCTATGAAGGCTAGGTAGGTATTTACCTCCACAGTATTCAGCAAGACCTAGACCGAGAAGGAGTTTCCGAGGGTTCTTTAGCCCTGGGTCTGATCAGTTCCAGGAGCCAGAATTCGGCCGCTCTGGGCTTGGTGTATGTTCTGATAGGAACAGGCCTGAGTAATTTGTCTCCGAGACACAGGCAAATGGCAGCCTGAGATTACCTGTTCTATAGCTGAATGAGCTGCTATGAGTTGAAAACAGGAATGGTGACGTCAGCTCTCCAAGATGGTGGCCCCTGGCTTCCTCTGTGGTCTGACTGGTGTGGAAAACCGAATTGGACCGCGTCCTTCCCCGGTCTCAAACCCAGAATTCAGCAATGAGCACAGTGATTGTACAGCTGGCTGGAGCCCACAGAATCCGCACCACTGAATATTTGTGTTGCTATCTCATTGTTTGCCAGCATGCGCCACAGACTCTAGCCGCAGGGCGATTTGCTGAATAAGCAGCATGACGCTCTATGCGGACAAATCACTCACGTTTGAGCCCCGTAGCTAATCCTCATGAGATGGAAATACTTCCACTAGGTTTTGGAGCACCCAAATTTTGCTGGAAATTCGTCATTCTCTTGCACAGTGATGCTGTATATGGGGTTGATGCACTCCTTTCGCTGCCATCATATGATCCCCTGAAGTTAGTTTTCAGTACTGGAAACGAATATGTATTTCAGGTGGATGAACATTTCTGAGAATAAACTTGTGAAAAGTTGATTATAAATCCACATACATAAATATGAATGAATTTAGGGAGTGTAAAATAAGACAAATACATTTCATATTTTGAAAAATCTGGAGAGTGAATACATATATATATATATATAGATAGATAGATAGATAGATACACACACAGAGAGAGACATTAAAAAGTAGCATTATGTATGCCAATTGAAATTCACCATGAAATATATATCATCCACAGATCCAAAAATACTCATTTTCCTGAACATCAATTTATGTTGTTCAACTAGAAAGCTGACCCATATGTTGAATTTTCAGTTCCAACAGCGTTTAGTAGGAGTGATCTTTTTTTACAGTTTGTATCTGCCAAGTCAGCCACCTCACAAAATGTATGTGTGATACCAGGTAGAATTCAATATGTGCATAAAAAAATACATGTGCTGAATAGACTACAGAGAAAGGGAGACAGTTATTCACATATTTGTTAACTTTTAAAACACATAAAGAACTGTTTCAATAAAAATTTGCTAGATTTATAGCACCTACCATTTATCATAGGAAAGGCAAGTCCAACTATACACCATGCCTCCTGTGAACCTCTTGTATTTCTATTTTGTTTGGGTTATTTTTCTCCATCATATTAAGATTAGAAGTAAAAGTCTAGAAGGGAATTTGTTAGTGTCAGGGATTCAGTATTTCGAATGGAAAATTGGAAAATGTATCCAATGTGTATGCAAATATGTGCTACACAAAAATCTTCCCACTCTCATTCAGAACAATGCCTTGGCATTACCTTCGCCCCATGTAAGACACAATTAGAGGAGAAGAGTTAGAAAATCTGTGAATACATTCCTGTTATAGAAAATGCTCAGGAGTTCACAAATTTGGAGGTGGTAGAGGAGTTTCCAAAAGTAAGGGACAGGGTAAACACTCCACAAACATGAAGCTCTGCTGGCCTAACATCTGGAGAAACTACCTCTGAGGGTGAGCACTTGAAATATATTTTGTTGTCAGGAGCATTAGCTTCCTTTGTAGTGAGACCATCAAAGCTGGGTCTGCATCTATGTGACATGGATGACATGGTTTCTTATTTTCCGATGAACATGAGGCAGCAGTGCTGAATTTTCTCTTTGTAGGTAAACTGTGGCCACTGAGGGCAAGTGTCTCCTCATCTGGACTGTGAAGCCATTTGGTCATCCTCCACTCTTTGTGGTGTTTTTTGCTGTTGCACTAGGAGTGTGGTATTTGCTTCATGAAATAAAAAGAGTTCAACTGGGACACAGTGCTGTAGGGAGTTCTTTCAGTTGTGGTGGGTTGGGTTCTGTTGGAGAATGCACCAACCAGGCTTCTATCCCACATAGCTTGCAACATTGACCATAGCAACCTGATTCTGAACATTGCCCTGAAACCTCTCCATATAACAAGATTCTTTTACATATAAGGGTCTACTGGCTGCAAAATGTCAGTCACAAGTTATTTGGACACCAATGGCAGATAAACATGGCCACACAAGAGATATTTTATCACACACCTTCCCACCACGGCTCTAGGAACACTACTCAGCAGGTTCCAACTTACTTGCATCTCTGTTATACACCATTTTCATGAAACCCAGTCAATAAAGGCAATGTCTTGTATTCTCATGATCAGCTAGAGGACATCCAAAGGTTCTCCTGTGACACCTAGTCTTGGGAATTTCAAAAATTTCATGGTATTCATCTAGCCATTATTCAAGGAAGAAGTTGTAGGCACTGTGGGTTTCAATTCATTCATTAACCATTAAATGTTGAGTAAGCTCACTTCAATGAAAGCTCTGGAGAACTCTCAGAGGCAAGGCTTCCCAAAGGGTGGCCAAAAGGTCACATGAAGCCAGGCCCATTGAGGTCTACAATGTGAGGTCCATGTGTGTTTTCACTCTCAACTATGGCTGCCAAGTCTTTCAGAATAAAATCATGTGATATCCTGGCTGAGATTCCCTTTGCTCTGTGGAAAGCCAACTTGGGCGTAGATCTCACTTTCCAAGGGCGACTCTCATGCATGGCCTTCTAAAAGCCCAACACAATCCATGGCAATACTTCTCTGAGGTCAATTCCAGAACTCAGTCTCTATGTTGAGTCACACAAGAGTTCAAGCCCAGGTGTACCCAGTCATCTCTTCCTACCGCCATACAAATGTTCACAGTTAAAACCAAAACACCCCAACATGGCCCTCATCTTCTTCCATGTAGACACTCATCATAACCTCCGGCTGGAGGTTTCCATGAGGTACACAGCCCACGTCCGTGTCCAAAATAAGCTCCCTTGCCCCTCATTTGCCTAACATCAGGGTTGCCTGGACTGCCTTCCTGTGAAACAGAAGTGAAAAAATAGGCCTGGCGTTAATACTGCTCTACTTCTCCAACTTGAGGCCTACTGAGTGTGGGGTTTAGATTCTTTATGTAAATTCATATTTTTTGTTGTTGTACTTTAACTTTTTAATATGTTTTCATTTTTTAAATATTTTTATTTTATTATTATTATTATTTTAAACTTTAATTTACATCTTTTAAATGATCATTATTTTTAAATTTTTTTCTTTCTTTCTTTCTTTTCTATTTTTTCTTTTGTCTTTTCATTTCTTTTCAATTTTCTGATTTCCCCTTCCTCGAATTCTACCTGCCTATTCTCATTCTCTTTAGTGACTTCTTCCCTTTCTTTCTAATATCTTTTCTTCCAAGCATCAAATAAATTTATAAGAGTAAGCAGTAACTCAACAGTCAAACAGAGCAAGAAGTAACATGAGCAGCACAAAAAATCAAGGAAGAAAATAAGTACAAACAACGAAGGACAGCCAAAATATTCAGGAGGACCTATAGTCATCAGAAAAATGGTCATATAAAGAACTCAAGGAATACCTTAGACAGATGGAATTGAAACTTAAAGAGGATACGAGACAGCAAATCCAAACAGTGAAAGAACACATTGAAAATGAATTACATAAACAGATAAAAGAAGAAGTCATGCATCTTTATCAAGAGATAGAGATTATAAAAAAATCAAACAATAATTCTAGAAATGAAGGAAACGATAAACCAAATTAAAAAGTCAATTGAGAGTATCACTAACACTGTGGAGCAAGTAGAAGACAGAATGTCAGATAATGAAGACAAAATATATCATCTTGAAATGAATCTAGCCAACACAGAAAGGCTGGTAAAAAATCATGAGTAAAACATCCAAGAGATATGGGATAACATAAAAAAAAAATTAATGAGTCATCTGGATAGGTACACAGATTCAAACCAAGGGAATTAGTAATCTATTGAATGAAATAATTACAGAAATATTTCCAGAAATACAAAGTAAATAGATATACAAATTGGACATGCTTACAGGACACGGAGAACACAAAATCACAGTAGACCAACACCAAGACACATTGTTATGAAGATATCCAATATACAAAACAAAGAGAAAATATTAATAGCTCTAAGAGAAAGGAGGCAGATTACATTAAGGGGTAAACCAATAAGGTTGAGAATGGATTTTTCATCACAGTCGCTGAAAGCGAGAAGATCCTGGAGCAACGTATTTCAAACACTGAAAGACAATGAATGCCAACCAGGAATTCTGTATCCAGCAAAATTAAGCTGCAGGTATGACGATGAAATAAAAATATTTCATGATAAACAAAAGGTAAAAAAATTTGTAGCCAGAAAACCAGCATTGCAAAGCATCTTGAGCAAAACAATACACGAAGAAGAAATGAAAATCAACAACCAAAACCATCAGTGGGAAGTGCCTCAGTAATGACTGAGGGTGGGGGAAAAGCTAGTCATGCAGAAACAAACTAAATTAAAAAAAAAAAAGATGAATCATCAATCATGAGCGGCAGTACAAACCATATATCAATAGTGACTCTAAATGTTAATGGCTTAAACTCTCCAATAACGCGACATAGGCTGGTAACTTGGATTAAAAATGAATCCAACAATATATTGCCTCCAGGAGGCACATCTGAATGGAAAAGACATACACAGGCTGAAGGTGCAAGTTTTGGAAAAAATATACCATGCAACGCTCCCCATAAGCAAGCAGGGGTGGCCATGCTCATATCGAATAAAATCGACTTCAAGACTAATTTAATCAAAAGGCATAAGAAAGGACATTATATACTGTTAAAAGGAACCATTCATCAACAAGACATAAAAATTATCAATATTTATGCACCAAATAATGGTGCTGCAATGTTCAAAAAACAAATTCACCTCAAGTTCCAGAATGAAATAGACCACAACACAATAATTATGGGTGACTTCAACACACCTCTCTCACCATTGGACAGATCCTCCAAACAAAAGTGAATAAAGAAACTATAGAACTCAATATCACAATCAATAACCTAGACTTAACTGACATATATCGAATATATCAATCATCATCAAGTGGATATACTTTTTTCTCAGTAGCACGTGGATCCTTCTCAAAAATAGACCATATATTATGTCATAGGGCAACCCTCAGTAAATATACAGGGGTTGAGATAATACCATGAATTTTTTCTGATCATAATGGAATGAAACTGGAAACCAATGATAAAAAAAGGAAGGAAAAATCCTACATCACATGGAAAATGAACAATATGTTACTGAATGATCAGTGGGTTACAGAAGATATAAAGGAGGAAATCAAAAAATTCTTAGAGATACATGAAAATACAGACACAATATATCAGAATCTATGGGACACAATGAAAGCAGTTTTAAGAGGGAAATTCATCGCCTGGAGGTCATTCCTGAAAAAAAGTAAAAACGAACAAATAAATGAGCTCACACTTCAACTCAAAGCCCTAGAAAAGGAAGAGCAAAACAACAAAAAATGTAGCAGAAAGCAAGAAATAATTAAAATCAGAGCAGAAATCAACGAAATTGAAACAAAAGAAACTATTGAAAAAATTAACAAAACTAAAAGGTGGTTCTTCGAAAAAATAAATATGTTCGACAGACCCTTAGGCATGCTAATGAAGAGAAGAAGAGAGAGAACTCAAATTACTAACATATGGGATGAAAAAGGCAATATTACAACAGATGCTTCCGAAATACAGAAGACAATTAGAAATTATTTAGAAAACCTATATTCCAATAAAATAGAATATAGTGAAGACATCGATAAATTTCTTAAGTCATATGATATTCCCAGACTGAGTCAGAAGGATACACACAATTTAAACAGACCAATGTCAATGGATGAAACAGAAGAAGCAATCAAAAGACTACAAACCAAGAAAAGCCCAGGAACGGATGGCTATACAGCGGAGTTTTACAAAACATTTAAAGAAGATTTAATACCAATACTTTTCAAGTTATTTCAGCATAGAGAAAAAGAGGGAGCTCTTCCAAATTCATTCTATGAGGCCAACATCACGCTGATTCCGAAATCAGAAAAAGACACCTCAAAGAAAGAAAACTACAGACCAATATATCTGATGAACCTACATGCAAAAATCCTCAATAAAACTCTGGTGAATCGAATACAAAGGCACATCAAAAAAATTATGCACCATGATCAAGTAGGATCCATAGCTGGGATGCAAGGATGGTTCAATATACGGAAATCAATAAATGTTATTCACCACATCAATAGACTTAAAGATAAGAACCATATGATCATCTCGATAGAAGCAAAAAAAGCATTTGACAAAGTACAGCATCCCTTTATGTTCAAAACATTAGAAAAAATAGGGATAACAGGAAGTTACCTCGACATTGTAAAAGCTATCTATGCTAAGCCTCAGGCTAGCATCATTATGAATGGAGAAAAATTGAAGGCATTTCTTCTAAAATCTGGAACAAGACAGGGATGCCCTCTCTCACCACTTCTATTCCATATAGTTCTCGAAACACTGGCCAGAGCAATTAGACATACTAAACAAATAAAAGGCATAAAAATAGGAAAATAAGAACGCAAATTATCACTATTTTCGGGTGACATTATTCTATACATAGAAGACACAAAAAGGTGTACAAAAACTACTAGAACTAAAAAATGAATGACCTGCGACCCACCGGCAGGTCAGGCCCAGAAACCTGCAGAGGGGCACAGCTGCCCCACCCACCTGCAAGGTAGGCGATACCGTGACCACTGATAAAACAGGCCCAGTGGCCGTCTGACACATCACCCCGTTTGGGGGAGGGGCAGAGCCACCACCAGCACCTGTTAGGTAGACAGACCTGCAAACGACAGACAGAACAGGCCTAGCGGCCAGCAGAGGTGCAGAGCCGCTTCTCACGCATGCAAGGGAGGCGAACCTGTGACCACCGAAAGAACAGGCCGACCGAAAGTAGAGGCACAGCAGCCTGCCGGCGTAGTAGGCACATTGCCCCAATTGGAGGAGGGGCAGAACCACCGCCAAAGCCTGCGAGGGAGACTTTGCAACTATATAAGAGCAATATAAATATATAGGGGGAAAATCAATAACAAAACAGTTTCACCAAGCAGAAAGAAACGCGATCAGTATGAAAAGACAAGGAAAGAAAGGACCACAAGCAATGCAGGTCAACTCAACTTTAGAAGAGGTAATATCTGCAGCAGATGGAATGTCAGATAAAGAATTCAGGATATACATGCTTCAGATTATCTGGAGTCTCAAGGAAGACATTAGACAGCATAATCAGACAATGAAAGACCACTTCGAGCACTTCGAAAATGAATTACATAAACAAATACAAGAAGCAAAAGATCAATTATACAGGGAGATCAAGGTTATAAAAAACAAACAAACAGAAATCCTGGAAATTCAGGAAACAATAAACCAAATTAAAAACTCAATTGAGAATACTACCAGCAGAGTAGAACACTTAGAAGATAGAACATCAGAAAATGAAGACAAAGTATTTCAACTGGAGAAGAACATAGACAGCTCAGCAAAGCTGTTAAGAAACCATGAGCAGAACATTCAAGAAATATGGGATAACATAAAGAGACCAAACTTAAGAGTCATTGAGATACAGGAAGGTATAGAGTTCCAAACAAAAGGAATGAGCAATCTATTCAATGAAATAATACGAGAAAACTTCCCAGACTTGAAGAATGAGACAGAATCCCATATCCTAGAAGCCTACGGGACGCCGAATGTGCAAAATCATAAGAGATCCACACCTAGACACATTATAATGAAGATGCCCAACATACAGAATAAGGAGAGAATTTTAAAAGCTACAAGAGAAAGGAAGCAGATTACATTTAGGGGTAAACCAATCAGGATAACAGCTGATCTTTCAACACAGACTCTGAAAGCTAGAAGATCCTGGAATAACATATTTCAAACACTGAAAGAAAATGGGTTCCAAGCAAGAATTGTGTATCCAGCAAAATTAAGCTTCAGTATGGAAGATGAAATTAAAACCTTCCATGATAAACAAAACTGAAAAGAATTTGCAGCTAGAAAACCATCTCTTCAAAACATCCTCGGCAAAACATTGCAGGAAGAGGAAATGGAAAATAACAATGAAAACCAACAGCGGGAGGGAGTACAGTAAAGAGGGGGAATAATCAAAGAGGAAAACAAACCATGTTTAGTAACATAAATAAACCAATATGACTGGAAGAACAACCCATATCTCAATAATAACCCTAAATGTTAATGGCTTAAACTCACGAATTAAGAGACACAGGCTAGTAGAATGGATCACAAAACAAGACCCAACAATATGCTGCCTTCAGTAGACGCATTTGATAGGAAAAGACATACATAGACTGAAGGTGAAAGGTTGGGAAATATCATATCACTCTTATGGACTTCGGAAACAAGCACGAGTGTCCATACTCATATCAAATAAAATAGATTTCAAGCCAAAGTTAATCAAAAGGGATGAAGAGGGACACTACATACAGCTCAAGGGAACCATACACCAACAAGACATCACAATCATAAATATATATGCCCCAAACAATGGTGCAGCTATGTTCATCAAACAAGCTCTTCTCAAGTTCAAGAGTCTAATAGACCACCATACAATAATTATGGGAGACTTCAACACACCTCTCTCACCACTGGATAGATCTTACAAAGAAAAGTTGAATAAGGAATCTATAGAACTCAATAACATAATTAATAACCTAGACTTAATTGACATATATAGAATATACCACCCAAGATCAAGCAGTTACACTTTTTTCTCAGCAGCACTTGGATCCTTCTCAAAAATAGATCATATATTATGTCACAGGGCAACTCTTAGACAATAGAAAGGAGTAGAGATAATACCATGCATCTTATCTGAACATAATGAAATGAAATTGAAAATCAACGATAAAAGAAGTAAGGAAAAATCATGCATCAATTGGAGAATGAAAAATAGGTTACTGAATGATAAATGGGTTATAGAAGACATCAAGGAGGATATTAAAAAATTCTTAGAGATAAATGAAAACACAGACACAACATATCGGAATCTATGGGACACATTGAAAGCAGTTCTAAGAGGAAAATTTATTGCTTGGAGTTCATTCCTTAAAAAAAGAAACAAACCAACAAATAAATGATCTAATACTTCAACTCAATGTCCTAGAAAAAGAAGAGCAAAACAACAGCAAAAAAGTAGAAGACAAGAAATAATTAAAATCAGAGCAAAAATTAATGAAATTGAAACAAAAGAAACAATTGAAAAAATTGACAAAACTAAAAGTTGGTTCTTTGAAAAAATAAATAAAATTGACAGACCCTTAGCCACGCTAATGAAGAGAAGAAGAGAGAGAACTCAAATTACTCGCATATGGGATGAAAAAGGCAATATCACAACAGACACTTCAGAAATACAGAAGATTATCAGAAATTATTTTGAATCCTTATACTCCAATAAATTAGAAGATAGTGAAGGCATCGATAAATTTCTTAAGTCATATGATTTGCCCAGATTGAGTTAGGAGGATATTGACAACCTAAACAGACGAATATCAACTGAGGAAATAAAGAAACCATCAAAAGACTACCAACTAAGAAAAGCCCAGGACCGGATGGGTATACAGCAGAGTTTTACAAAACCTTTAAAGAGGAACTAATACCAATACTTTTCAAGTTATTTCAGGAAAATGAAAAACAGGGAGAACTTCCAAATTCATTCTATGAGTCCAACATCACCCTGATTCCTAAACCAGACAAAGACACTCCAAAGAAAGAAAACTACAGACCAATATCTCTAATGAACCTAGATGCAAAAATGCTCAATAAACTTCTCGCAAACCGGATACAAAAACATATCAAAAAAATTGTGCACCATGATCAGGTAGGATTTATCCCTGGGATGCAAGGTTGGTTCAATATACGAAAATCAATAAATGTTATTCACCACATCAATAGGCTTAAATATAAGAACCATATGATCATCTCGATAGATGCGGAAAAAGCATTCGACAAAGTACAGCATCCCTTTATGTTCAAAACTCTAGAAAAACTAGGGATAACAGGAACATACCTCAATATTGTAAAAGAAA
Source organism: Callospermophilus lateralis (assembly GCF_048772815.1). Classification (NCBI taxonomy): domain Eukaryota; kingdom Metazoa; phylum Chordata; class Mammalia; order Rodentia; family Sciuridae; genus Callospermophilus; species Callospermophilus lateralis. The sequence goes on from NW_027517645.1 coordinate 87,188, forward strand.
TCTATGCTAAGCCTCAGCCTAGCATCATTCTGAATGGAGAAAAACTGAAGGCATTCCCTCTAAAATCTGGTACAAGACAGGCATGGCCTCTCTTACCACTTCTGTTCAACATAGTTCTCGAATCACTGGCCAGTGCAATTAGACAGACAAAAGAAATTAAAGGCATAAAAATAGGAAAAGAAGAACTCAAATTATCACTATTTGCAGATGACATGATTCTATACCTAGCAGACCCAAAAGGGTCTACAAAGAAACTATTAGAGCTAATAAATGAATTCAGCAAAGTGGCAGGATATAAAATCAACACGCATAAATCAAAGGCATTCCTGTATATCAGCGACAAATCCTCTAAAATATATATGAGGACAACCACCCCATTCACAATATCCTCAGAAAAAATAAAGTACTTGGGAATCAACCTAACAAAAGAGGTGTAAGACTTATACAATGAATACTACAGAACCCTAAAGAGAGAATTGAAGAAGATCTTAAAAGATGGAAAAATATACCCTGTTCATGGATAGGTAGAATTAACATCATCAAAATGGCGATATTAACAAAAGTTCTCAATAGGTTTAATGCAATGCCAATCAAAATCCCAATGGCATTTCTTGTAGAAATAGAGAAAGCAATCATGAAATTCATATGGAAAAATAAAAGACCCAGAATAGCAAAAACATTGCTAAGCAGGAAGTGTGAATCAGTCGGTATAGCTATACCAGACTTCAAACTATACTACAGAGCAATAGAAACAAAAACAGCATGGTACTGGTACCAAAACAGGCGGGTGGACCAATGGTACAAAATAGAGGACACAGAAACCAATCCACAAAACTACAACTATCTTATATTCGATAAAGGGGCTAAAAGCATGCAATGGAAGAAGGCTAGCATCTTCAACAAATGGTGTTGGGAAAACTGGAAATCCATATGCAACAAAATGAAACTGAATCCCTTTCTCTCACCATGCACAAAAGTTAACTCAAAGTGGATCAAGGAACTTGATATCAAATCAGAGACATGGCGTCTGATAGAAGAAAAAGTTGGCTATGATCTACATACTGTGGGGTCGGGATCCAAATTCCTCAATAGGACACCCATAGCACAACAGTTAATAACTATAACCAACAAATGGGACTTACTCAAACTAAAAAGTTATTTTCTCAGCAAAAGAAACAATAAGAGAGGTAAATAGGTAGCCTACGTCCTGGGAACAAATCGTTACTCCTCACACTTCAGACAGAGCCCTAATATCCAGAATATACAAAGAACTAAAAAAATTAGACAATGAGATAACAAATAACCCAATCAACAAATGGGCCAAGGACCTGGACAGAAATTTCTCAGAGGAGGACATACAATCAATCAAGAAGTATATGAAAAAATGCTCACCATCTCTAGCAGTCAGAGAAATGCAAATAAAAACCACCCTAAGATACCATCTCACTCCAGTAAGATTGGCAGCCTTTAGGAAGTCAAACACCAACAAGTGCTGGCGAGGATGTCGGGAAAAGTGTACTCTAGTACATTACTGGTGGGACTGCAAATTGGTGCACCCAATTTGGAAAGCAGTATGGAGATTTCTTGGAAAGCTCGGGATGGAACCACCATTTGATCCAGCTATTCCCCTTCTCGGTCTATTCCCTAAAGACCTAAAAAGAGCACACTATAGGGCCACTGCTACATCCATGTTCATAGCAGCACATTTCACAATAGCAAGACTGTGGAACCAACATAGATGTCCTTCAATAAAAGAATGGATAAAAAATTGTGGCATTTATACACAATGGAATATTACTCTGCATTAAGAAATGACAAAATCATAGAATTTGGAGGGAAATGGATGGCATTAGAGCAGGTCATGCTAAGTGAAGCTAGCCAATCCCTTAAAAACAAATGCCAAATATCTTCTTTGATATAAGGAGATTAACTAAGAACAGAGTAGGGACGAAGAGCATGAGAAGAAGATTAACATTAAACAGGGATGAGAGGTGGGAGGGAAAGGGAGAGAGAAGGAAAATTGCATGTAAATGGAAGGAGACCCTCAGGGGTATACAAAATTACATACAAGAGGAAATGAGGGGAAAGGAGGAAAAATATAAGGGGGAGAAATGAATTACAGTAGATGAGGTAGAGAGAGAAGAGGGGAGGGGAGGGAGAGGGGGGATAGTAGAGGATAGGAAAGGCAACAGAATACAACAGTCACCAGAATGGCAATATGTAAATCAATGGTTGTGCAATTGATGTGATTCTGCAATCTGTATATGGGGTAAAAATGGGAGCTCATATCCCACTTGAATCAAAGTGTGAAATATGATATATCAAGAACTATGAAATGTTTTGAACAACCTACAATAAAATTAATTTTAAAAAAACCAGCATGGTACTGGTACCAAAACAGGCGGGTGGACCAATGGTACAGAATGGAGGACACAGAGATTAATCCAAAAAGCTACAACTATTTTATATTTGATAAAGGAGCTAAAAGCATGCAATGGAGGAAATATAGTATCTTCAACAAATGGTGTTGGGAAAAATGGAAATCCATGTGCAACAAAATGAAACTGAATTCCTTTCTCTCGCCATGCACAAAAGTTAACTCATAGTGGATCAAGGTGCTAGATATCAAATCAAAGACTCTGTGTCTGATAGAAGAAAAAGTTGGCTCTGATCTACATATTATGGGATCGGGCTCCAAATTCCTTTATATGACATCCATAGCACAAGAGTTAATAACAAGAATCAACAAATGGGACTACTTAAACTGAAAAGTTTTTTATCAGCAAGAGAAAGAATAAGAGAGGTAAATAAGGAGCATACATCATGGGAACAAATTTTTACTCCTCACACTTCAGATAGAGGCCTAATATCCAGAATATACAAAGAACTCAAAAAATTAGACAATAAGATAACAAATAACCCAATAAACAAATGGGTCAAGGACTTGAACAGACACTTCTCAGAGGAGGACATACAATCATTCATCAAGTACATAATAAAATGCTCACCATTTCTAGCAGTCAGAGAAATTCAAATCAAAATCACCCTAAGATACCATCTCACTCCAGTAAATTGGTAGCCATTATGAAGTCAAACAACAACAAGTGCTGGCAAGGATGTGGGGTAAAAGATACTCTTGTACATTGCTGGTGGGACTGTAAACTGGTGTGGCCAATTTGGAAAGCAGTATGGAGATTCCTGGGAAAGCTGTGAATGGAACCACAATTTGACTCAGCTATTGCCCTTCTCTGACTATTCCCTGAAGACCTTAAAAGAGAGTAATACAGGGATACTACCACATGGATTTTCATAGCAGTACAATTCACAATTGATACACTGTGGATCCAGCCCAGATGCCCTTCAATAGATGAATGGATAAAAAAATGTGGCATTTATACACTATGGAGTATTACGCAGCACTAACAAATGACAAAATCATAAAATTTGCAGAAAAATGGATGGCACTGGAGCAGATTATGCTTAGTGAAGATAGCCAATCCCTAAAAAATAAATACCAAATGTCTTCTTTGATATAATGAGAGCAACTAAGAACAGAGCAGGGAGCAATAGCATGAAGAAAAGATTAACTTTAAACAGAGACATGAGGTGGGAGGGTAAGTGAGAGAAAAGGGAAATTGCATGGTAATGGAGGGAGACCCTCATTGTTACACAAAATTACATATTGTTGTGAGTGGAATGGGAAAATAAACATGGAGTGAAATAAATTACAGTAGATGGGGAAAAAAGAGAAGATCGGAAGTAAGGGGAGGGGAGATAGTAGAGTATAGGAAAGGTAGCAGAATACAACAGTAGCTAATAGGGCATTATGTAAAAATGTGGATGTGTAATCGATGTGATTCTGTAATCTCTATTTGGGCTAAAAATGGGAGTTCATAAGCCACTTGAATCTAATGTATGAAATATTATATGTCAAGAGATTTTTAATGTTTTGAGCAACCAATAAAAGAAAAAAAGTAGCAATATATATGCCAATCGAAATTCATCATGAAATATATATAATCCACAGATCGAAAAATATTCATTTTACTGAACATGGATTAATGTATAATGTTATTCAACTAGGAAGCTCACCCATAGGTTGAATTTTCAGTTCCAACAGCATTTAGGAGGAGTTATCCTTTCTCACAATTTGCATCTGCCAATTCAGTTACCTCACAAGTATGTACGTGTGGTACCAGGTAGAATTCTATATGTGCATATAAAAATACATGTGCTGAATTGGCTACAGAGAAAGGGAGACAGGAATTCACATATTTGTTAATTTTAAAAACACATGTAGAACTATTTCAACAAAAAAATGACTAGATTTATAACTCCTACACTATATAATGCAAAAGGCAATTGTAACAATACACCATGCCTCCTCTGAACTGCTTGTATTTCTATTCTGTTTGGGTTATTTTTCACCATCATATTAGAATTATTAGTCAGAGTATAGTAGGGTATGTGTTAGCTTCAGGGCTTCAGTATTTCAAATAGAAAATTGAAAAATGAATCGAATGTGTATGTAAATATGTGCTACACAAAAATCTTCCCACTCACATTCAGAACAATGCCTTGATATTACCTTGGCCCAAGTAAGACACAATTAGAGTAGAAAAGTGTGAAAATCTGTGAATACATATCTGGAATGGAATATGCTCGGGAGTTCACAACCTTGGTGGTGGTAGAGGAGTTTCCAAACGTAAAGAACAGTGTAAACACTCCACAAACATGGAGCTCTGCTGGCCTAAGACTTCTTGGAAAACTGCCTCTGAGGTTGGGCACTTGAAATATATGTTGTTGTCATGAGCTTTAACTTCCTTTGTAGTGAGACCATCAAAATGGGTCTGCATCTATGTGACCTGGAAGACATGGTTTCTTATATTCCAATGACCATGAGGCAGCAGTGCTGAATTCTCTCTTTGTATGTAAACTGTGGCCACTGGAGGCTAAGTGTCTCCTCGTGTGGACTGTGAAGACATTTGGTCATCCTCCACTTTTCGTGGTGTTTCTTGCTGCTGCACTGGGAATTTGGTATTTGCTTCACCAAATACAAGGAGTTCTACTAGGATACAGTGCTGAAGGGAGTTCTGTCACGTGTGTTGGGTCAGGGTCTGCAGGAGAATGCACCAACCAGGCTTCTATCCCACACAGCTTGCCCCAATAACCATAGTAAACTGATTCTGAACATTGCCCTGAACCTCTCCATATAAAAAATGCCTTTACATATAAGTGTCTGATTTCTGCACTATGTCAGTCATAATCCATTTGGAAGCCAATGGCCGATCCACATGGCCCCACCATGGTGTTTTATCACACACCTGCCCACCACTGCTCTAGGCCCACTAATCAGCAGGATACAAATTACTGGCATCTCTGTTCTACACCATTTTCATAAAACCCAGTAAAACAAGGCATTCTCTGGTATACACATGATCAACCACAGGACTTCCAAAGATTCTCCAGTGCCACCTGGTCATGGAAATTTCAAAAATTTCATGGTATTTATCTAGCCATTTTTCAAAGATTAAGTTGGAGGCACTGTGGGTTTCAAATCATTCAGGAACCATTAAGTGTTGAGAAAGCTCATTTCAATGAAAGCTCTGGAGAACACTCACAGGCAAGGCTTCTCAAAGAGTTGCCAAAAGGTCACATGAAGCCAGGCAAATTGAGGCCTACAATGTGAGGTCCATGTGTGTTTTGACTCTCAACTATACCTGCCAATCTTTCAGAATAAAATCATGTGATATCCTGGCTGAGGTTCCCATTGTTTTGTGGAAAGACACCCTGGGCCTAGATCTCAGTTTCCATGGGTGAGTCTCATGCATGGCCTTCTAAAATCCCAACACAATTCATGGCAATACTTCTCTGAGTTCAGTTCCAGAACTCAGTCTCTAAGGGGAATCACGCCAGAGTTCAAGCCCAGGTGGAACCAGTCATTCCTACCAACCACCACAAAAATGACCACAATTAAAATCAAAACACTCCCACAGGGCCCTCATCTTCTTCCATATAGACACTCATCATAACCTCTGGCTGGAGATTTCTATGAGGGGCACATCCTAAGAAAGTGTAAAAAATAAGCTCACTTGCCCCTCATTTGCCTAAAATCATGGTGGCCTGGACACTCCTCCTGTGAACCTGGAGTGATCAAATATTCCTGCTGTTAAAGTGTTCCGCTTCTCCAATTTGAGGCCTACTGGCTGTGAGGTATAGATTCTTTATGTGATTTGGAGTCATGAGAAAACCCAAGCACATATGGGCAAGCCTCTGCAGGGATTTGAAGAACTCATTTAATCCAAAGAATCCCTATTCTCACTTAATGGAGGTCAGGAACCTAAAACAAGAAGGCAAAAAAATTCATCCACAATGACTTCTCTTTTGGCCATTTCGGTTTGGGAAGCACATGGGATTTTTCTTTAGATCCATTGGGTGCTGAGAATCTAAGTCACAGCCTCACACAAGGACCAGAGACTGATTCAGACACATCCCATTCCAAAGCAATTAAGCAAAGAGCCACAGGTGAAGCCCATTCATTTCCATATGAAAACAGTTTTCTTCAGTCTTCACAAAGGGTTGGCATGAGGAAAAGACCTTCCTGAAATTCAGGGTAATTGAAACACAAGTAAGCAAATGGCCCAAGAAGGGTTTCTTCACTGAGACTTTACTGGTCACACTGATATCTGAGTTTTCTGAGATGCTCTCAATCTCTTCAGCTATCCAGTACATGGCCATGTCACAGAGCCTTGTGGTGTTACATATCTGGGACACAAAACCATGAGCGTATTCTGTAGAGTGGCCAGAATTCATGAAGAAAACAGTAACTTAAGAAGACAGTAGGTGTTGCCCATCCATAAGGCAAAGTGAAGTCCATTAATCTATTGGGCAGTATTAATGTGGGGAAGCTTTCTACTAGAGAAAACAAATCCATTGATGCATTCTCTTTTCTAATGTCTACAACCACGGATACAGTGGGATACACAGACATAGAAACCCTCACAATGTCAAAGGACTTACTAGAAACAGTTCACTCCACACCAGAAAAAAACGCCTTTCCTACCTATTCTCAGAACATGAGAAAAAAACCACAAACTCACACCCACAACGGCAAAGCCACCTCCTTCCCCCAAGTAGGTCTGTGACTATCCAGAGTGTCTTCTGACTGGTGGGCCATATTATGTTCCCCCGAAATGGCCTGTCCTCTCTCAGATCTGGTCTCCTTGGCCAACTATGTGAAGTTGTCAGGAGACAGTGGTGAGCCACTACCTGCTTTCTCAGGGAAGGTGCCTCTTCAGAGCTCTGGTGGCAATTGGCCATCCTCACATCAGTAGGTACCAAGAAAGACTGACTCTGTCCTTGGAAAAAGCAAACAATTTAGCCCAATGGGACTAGGACTGGGACTGGCTCTGGGTGCCTGTCTTCCTGGATCACAAGTTCAGAGAATTCAATCACCAAGGAAGTGAGGAGAGGTCACTTCCTTCAGGAACTGAATGAGGTCACTGCCTTGAAAACCACTTTGTCCTAACAGTTGCTTCCAAGGGTCCCATGAGATGGAGGCTGCCCCAACATCCTCTGACACATTCAGAAGTTAGAATGGAATATCAACCTTAGGCACCCAGGTACAGCTCTCCACACAGGCCTGGTTTCTTCCAACTTCTTTACAATAAAAAAAGAGAGGCTGACTTAGACCCATCAATTCATCCTGACCAGGTTGTTTGCCATGGAAGATTTCTATTGCTCTCTCAGGTCCAACATAGCTGCATAAATCTTCTCCAAGGATCATTTCTGCATGGATCTTTGAGGTTCTCAGAAGGTGGAAGATCACCTACATTCCTATATTGTAAGACCAACTCTGTCCCTGCTCTTCTGTAAGTTATATTGATGGAACAGTGTATGTTTAGGGTTAATAACATGTTTGATTTGGGTTAGGAATCATTTTGCGAGATGAATAATGGTATTGGCAACCTTCGATATTTACAAGAGTATATAGGTGAAATATAAGTATGAAAGCAGAAAATTAGGAAAGATTTGAAGCCCAGAAGGGAATTGGACCCTTAAGTGGTATACTTAGCTTTGAGTTATGTGCTGCACAGTTGTCTCAGATAAATCAATATACAATGGCATAGGACCTTGTACCTTGGATGATTGAATGTTGAAGAGAACATCCAGTCAAAAAGCGATATTCAGTACGATGAGGAAGGTAGTAGTTAGGTTTAGAATGAACAGTGAGTATTGGATTTGAACAAAAAGTTCTTTAGCAATAGGGTTTCGGTTAGAGAGTGAGTGTTAATGTCAGCACATGTGAAGAGTCAGTCACAATGATGAACTGGGGAAAATATGAGGGAAAGCAGATATCAATAAAGACATTAGGAAATCAAGCAAAGTACAAAGTGAGTGATAGGATTAGACATTTTCAACAGGCTTGAGGTTGAATATATAATCTTAGGAAGAATCAAATATGTAGTCACCAATAGGATTGACATTTGAGAGCATTAGGCAACCTGGACATAGATGTTTTTAGTAATCCATGCTCACTTTCCATTTAGGCTTTGGTACAATTGAAAGTGTGACCTTTGCTTCTTGTGTCCAGAATATTTCTGTGATAAAATGTATATGTATATCACGTGACATGAGTATTTCTTCCACCATTTCCAGGAGCAATATTTTGAAGACATATAAATTTGTATTGGGGTACAAATAGGTATACCCTCTGTCTATGAATATAGCAATAACGCATGAATAGACCATACTGGGAATAAATAATATAACTGGATCCACTTTAAATAATGGATTGAATGGATATCTGAAAATATATAAGAAATGTTATAAAGATGCACAATCAATCATTCCAACCAGTTATATATCTAATGGTCATCTTAGGGTTATGTTTTATCATGAAGGATGTGTGAGTTTTGCTTAAAAATTGATCATGGAAATTGAAAATAATATATTTGAAAAAAGTCTCATGAAAAGACCAGTCAAGAAACATAGGGAAATACATGTGTTCTGGAGCAAGAAGTGATTGAAAGTGAAACAAATGCCTATAAATTTGCTAAGTAGTGCATGAAATATATATCCTATGATGTGCATAAACTGAAGAAATAGTAATGTACCAGTGTTGAATAATAATTAATGTCAAAATACACATCATGTCCCATAGGAATCTACTAGCATTGATGTTAAACTAGGTCAGTTAATGTAGAAATACTAGGATTTGTTTGCACCTTTCACTGAAGTTAGTTTTCAGTACTAGGAAACAAATATGTATTTCAGGTGGATGAATATTTCTGAGAATAATCTTGTGAAAAGTTGATTATTAATCCACATACATGAACATGAATGAATTTAGGGAGTGTATATAAGACACATATATTTCATATTTTGAAAAATCTGGAGATTTATTTTGTATATATATATATATATATATATATATATATATATATATATATATATATACATACACACACACACACACAAACAAAGACATTCAAAAGTAGAATTATATATGCCAATCGAATTTCACCATGAAATATATATCATCCACAGATCCAAAAATATTCATTTTACTGAACATGGATTTATGTATAATGTTATTCAACTAGGAAGCTCACCATTAGCTTGAATTTTCAGTTCCAACAGCATTTAGGTGGAGTAATCTCTTCTCACAATTTGTATCTGCAATGTCAGGCACCTCACAAAAATGTACGTGTGATATCAGGTAGGATTCTATATGTGTATATAAAAATTAATGTGCTGAATAGGTTACAGCGAAAGGGAGATAGGAATTCACATATTTGTTAACTTTAATACACATATAAAACTATTTCAATTAAAAAATGACTAGATTTATAACACCTACCTTTTATCTTGCAAAAGGCAAGTCCAATATACACCATGCCTCCTCTGAACTGCTTGTATTTCAATTCCGTTTGGGTTATTTTTCTCCATCATATTAGTATTTGTAGTTGGCGTCTAGAAGGGTATGGGTTATTGTCAGGAATTCAGTATTTCAATTGGAAAATTGGAAAGTGAGTCCAATGTGTATGCAATTATGTGCTGCACAATATTCTTCCCACTCTCATCCAGAACAATGGCTTGACATTAACTTCGCCCCAAGTAAGACGCAATTAGAGAAGAAGAGTTAGAAATTCTGTGAATACATATCTGGAATGGAAAATGCTCAGGAGTTCACAACCTTGGAGGTGGTAGAGGATTTTCCAAAAGTAGGGGACAGGGTTGATCACCCAACATGATCTTTCATTAAAATTGTGAGCCATCTTGCCACAAAGCCATGAAAAGATAATTTTTGCTTTACTATAAATTACTGAAAATTCTGAACCTGCTTAGAATGCCTGACCATGTTTTGAACTCACCCATGCCTGGCTCTCTGACCAGAAAACGGCCCTCTCTGAAACTTTAATGACACCTCATAAATATTCGCCTTCCCTGGCCAGACAATGACCCTCTCTGAGGCTCTAATGGTCCTCATAATTTCTGATGCTGGGGCCAGAAAAAACAAATGTAAACTACAATTAGTGTGATGCTTGTCAAAGTTCTGTTTTCTGTAACCCCCCTTTTGTGTAACTTTCTGGGCTATAAAACTGGGCTGTAGGAAAGGTGGGGTTGCTGTCTTGTTCCCGCCATTTTGAGAGGGAGAGGCAGCCCGGCTGCTTGAAATATTAAGCTTGCCTTAATTTGATTTTAATTGGAGTCAGTGGTCTTTTCTTGTGTCCTGGACTAACATTTTGGAGTTCCCCAGCAACATGACCCGACCAGATCACAAAGCCATACTGCTGGAAATTCTGAAGCTGGCCTATCCTCCAGGACTCCAGGCTGGAGAGCCAAGTTCCAAGGCCTTGGAATGAGCCTTCAGTCCGTGGATCACTGCAGTGAACCATCGCACTAAAACTATTATCAAGCACCTGGTGGAGGAGGCCTTCATAGGTAAGAGGCGCCTTTATAACATCTGATATCCGGTTAAGGGAGTTCTCTTCTGATGACAGAGAGGTGGCCTGGGAAGGCTCACATATACTCCTGTCCGGGACAGTAATAGGAATCCTTCTTTCCTCTGTTCTTTTCTGTAGGGAATACCTCTGAAAGTGTAGAGAGGTGCCGACTGGCACGCAGGAGCTCCTACCCCGGAGCTTTAGCAAGACGCTGCATTGCTCCTCTGGTTTTCTGTTTATTCGCCGAGTTTCTGTTTTTTTGTGTGTGTTTTGTTCTGTGTTCTAAATGTTTTTTATTTGTTTGTTTTTGTGCGTTTTGTTGTGTGATTTCTGTGGTAAAAACTTAAGGATATTGGACGTGAAAATGGGTAATAAAGCATGTAAGCCTGTCACCCCTTTGGACTGTGTTTTAAAGAAATGGGATGCACTATACCCCCCTTTGTTAAGCAGGATGAGAGAAGCCCCTAGCTGGCTGTCTGGAGCACACCCACTGCAGAGGGCAATGCCTGCTGGAGACCTAATAACTGAGTATCTCCCAGGTTAACAAGTGAAGCTCCTTTAAAACCCCTTGTCCCTCCAGATCAAGAGAGTCACAACTTTGGACAGAGTCCCCTGTTTTTATCCTTTGTTAGCAAAGCAGTAAACCTCCCTTTTACTTTTTCTCAAATCCTGTCCTTATATTAAATTGGTATTAATTGGCTTCAAGGTCCAGAACCGAAATTTAAGTTACAAATTTTGATACCCCCCCGACCCCGGAATTTTTGAGAGCTGACTACTGAAATGTTAGGAGATTCAGCGTGCTTGGGGTGGAACCTAACCAGAGGAGCTAATCCTGTTTAAGTAAAAGACGGGACTGAGGGACTCCCAGCAGCTGCCGAAGTCCTGTTGCTTCAGTAAATTCCCTCCTTCCTTCCCTGCACTGTAAGTATTATGCCACCTCTGTTTTCTTAAAAAAGAGAAAAAGAAAAAGGAGACACTAAATGCAGTAAAGTCACCATGGAGACCTTTGATATTACATTTCAGGTTGCCCCTCTGTGAAAACATCTGATGCCCTTGTGGGGACATCTATCATGCCACTGGTGTAGGAGATTTTTCTCTTATCTGCTGTTTTAAAGGCTTCTGTCCTGTCAGCCATAGTCTGGAGCTCCTTTCTGTCTGTCTTTTGTCTTTGTTTCTGGCCATTTAAGACATGTGCAATAATGTGTTGATATTATAAATTGTTTCTTGGGAATGATCTTAGCTGAATGTGTGTCTAAATGATGATGTTTTATTGTAACAATATGGTATCTGGATGGGTTTTTGTAGCATTGCTCAATCTTGCAGTTAAAAGTCGGGTTTAGGTAATTTTTTAGTTTATGATTTCAGATAATTCATGCCAGAGAACTTAAATACTTAAAATGGAAAACTAAAGAATTCTACTTCCAAGTTGGCAAGTAACTTCCCAATCATTTAGTCTTTTTTTTCACCAATTTTTAATTGGGTAGCCTGGGTAAATGTCACAGTGTGTCAGTGCATTAATTTGGACAAGGATAGTAAATCATAGTATGGTATCTGTTGACAAAACAAGATGTTAAGGTATAAAATTTTGAATTGTATCTTAAAATTGTATCATAATTTTCAACATCCTCACCTGAAAATTATGGTTAAAGTGCCTTAGGCCTTAGGTGTCCGCTCAGAATAGCAGTTTTGTCCAGCTCCTTCCAGAACTCAGCCAGGACTTATGTTGAAATGTAAATGAAAGAAGCCTACAAGCTCAGTAGGAGACTGATCTGATGTCTAAGTGGGAAAAAAAAAGGTAAATCGTATGGTATTTACTAATTACTGGCCAGTCATTTTTTCTAGGACTCTGATTTTTTTCTTAGATTCTGTATTTTTTTTGAGCTCATTATTTTGATCCTAGAGAACTAGGTTAATATTTTTCTCATCAGTTCTATCTTTGACCAACAGTGGAGTTCTGAAACATTACAATGGAGATTTCACCTGTGAAAAGCTACAAGGCCTTACTATTATTATTTGTGCACACTTTTGTTATGTGTTGTATGTCCATATATCCATATGTTCGTATATCATATATATGATATACAAATTAACATATATAAGGAGCGATCATTAAAAAAAAGCACTCATGAAAACAAATTTTAAAAAGTGGATTCGAAGATCTTTAATTCACGTGAGTTAAATGGTTCACTTTAAATTTGGATAAACAAATAACAATAAATGTCTTTAAATTTAAGCTTACAAGTTTTTCTAGCTGCTCAAAAATCTAATAAAATATTAATGTCTATAAAATGTCTAATATGCCTTGGTTCTAGGACTTTTCCTTTAACAAAAAAATGGTTTACACTGTTCAATACATTTCTCTAATATTTTGATAAATAAGTGAAGTAAATTTGATATGGGATTACTCATTCATGAGTACTTTTGTTAGATATCTGATTGATTTAGTAAGGTCTGTATAAGTTTGTTCTAAAGTCTGTATAAGATTGTAAAAATCAGTCATGTGATAAAGCGACACAAATTTCTGAAAACAAAAGTTTACCCATAACATTGTGTTTATTTTTATTTTTCTAGAGCAAGCAACCATAAAAATTAAACAACTGATTAAATAAGAACTGTTATTTTAGAGCACTGTACTGGAATTTCTTTAAAAGCTAAATTTGGTTAATGTAAAAACATCAATGTCATTGTGATGCTATTAATGTGCTCATATCTTCCAGGTATACAAGTCTGTAAGGTAGAAACTTTAAAAGAGCATTACATCAAGCTGGTGTTCTGAAGTTGTATGGTAAAAAAATATATATATATTGGGGATTTATTTACTTGTTATCAATAAGATATGTAAAGTTTTAAGTTACTTTTTACATTGGGGAAAAATTTAAATATATTTTTTAAGTTAATGAGCTCCTAATCTATGTAAAGGTTAAAAACTTTCAGCCTTTCTTTAATTCATGTTTTAAATGTGATATCATATGGTGTTAGCTAATGTTCATGTGACCTCAAACAATTTATGTAAACTGTGTAAGATGATAAATAAAAAAAAAGATCAGCTTTAGAACTAAAAGACTTAAGATTTATATAGAGCCCTGCCTTACCTGAGATAAGGCTCTGTGTCTCATCTTACAACATGTGAGAATAACTACGAAAGCAGTAGGTCAGATGTTATTTAATTTAAAGTTACGTTCAGAAGATTTTTTTTTTCTGTCAAGATTACTAGGATCTCAAAAAGGGGATATAATTTATAACTCAGCCAAAAATTCAGGGTAGCTATTACACGAACTAAGTATTTTTACTCTTGTTAATTTTATTTTGTAATTTCCTTATAAGTTAACTAAAGATTCCCTGTTAGTGTTTTACAAAAGAGTTGCTTTTGAACACAACATTGGTTAATTTAAGATAATAAGGCATCACCTACAAGACAGAAAAATACAGATCCAAATAATAAAAAGATAAATAATTTTAAATTATAGACATTAAAGCACAGTACTCTTAATATAAGGCTGTTAAAATTCATTTGCTGGATGTTTAAGATTAGGATTTAAAATTTAATTTAAATGAAAAGGGACAATAAAACAAATTTTGGCTCTTGACCTCTGAGTCAGTTTGTATCCAGGGAACAGGAGACTTCTCTAAAGAACTTTGCAACTCTCAGCCACATAAACTCCTGATCAGGAAGATTAATGAGGCCACTGGAGAACAGAAAGCCAATCAGTGCATTTTCTACGAAGAAGAGAGTCATCAGAGAAGGGAGATATTCCTGATGCTTCTGAGAGAAGCCACATGGTCAAGCAAGACCTGGAATCACCTAGCGCAAATGGCACTAGCAGAACTGAGAAGCTGCTCTCAAGTTTCCCCAGAAATGACTCCCATAAAATCTCAGCTGACTGTTAACAATAGATAGAAACAAAAGTCAGTTTTACTGCTTCATCTTAAACTCTTAGCAAAGACAGATAAACCCAAAATACAGCCATTCCTGGGCATTTTAAATAATAATAGTTATAATAATATTTTAACGTATACACTTTATGGTAGCCTCCCAAAATAAGTAAGACTGGAGGCTACAAAGAAAGATTCTCAGAGAGGAATGCCTGATGAGAATAAAAAGAGACTATCAAGAGGAGCTACCAGAGGCAGAAGTTTTTTGTTTAAGGCCTACAGATATTCCTAACCTACACAGGTAGGCTTGGTGTTTGCTAGTATGATTATCCAGCCCTGACTAACAGAATTAAAGGTTTCTCTATTACACACAGAGGTCATACTAGTAAAAGGAATTTGCAAGATCAGATGACATTAAATTATTAAACTGTATCTTATGGGGTGGGACAACTGTGACACTAAAAGTTAAATATTAAGTTGAAAGTCCTGATAACTGGGGATATTGAAGACAGATGAGGGGACATCTATACAGTGACTTGTTTCAGCAGCTGCAACATTTATTCAGTACTCATGGTTTTTGTTTCTCTCATAGAAGAACCCATCCCCAGATGACTTTACAAACTGTTCTACCACAACCAGACTTCAAACCGAACTGACTTCTAAAAGGCAACTCATGTCCCTCATGCTGTGCCCCCTCATGTCACCCTCTCTCAGCTCAGAAGAAGCCAAAATGAGTGGCGCCACTCTTCTTACAACAATGGAGCCAAAAATAAATAGACTTTCATTTTAAGTAATTAATTAAGTCAGGTAAAATCAGGGAGACTGGTTTTGTGTGAGTTCAAAAAATATGGAGACTGTTACGTGAGGTATTAAAATTCCCTCAGTGCTCTTCCCCTACCCTATCAAAGATTTGAAAGGGACACATTAGAAAAGGGGGGAATGATAGACCCAACCTGATCTTTTATTAAAATTGGGATCCATCTTGCCACAAAGCCATGAAAAGAAAATTTTGGCTTAACTATAAATTACACCAAATTCTGAACCTGCTTGCAATGCCTGCCCGTGGCCTTGAACTCACCCATGCCTGGCTCTTTGACCAGGAACAGCCCTCTATGAAACTTTATTGACACCTCATAAATACTGGCCTTCCCTGGCCAGACAATGACCCTCTCTGAGGCTCTAATGGTCTTCATAAATTCTGATGTTGGGGCCAGCAATATATATATATATATATATATATATATATATATATATATATATATATATATATATATATATAAACTACGATTAGTTTGATGCTTGTCAAAGTTCTGATATTTTAACCCCCCTGTAGTGTAAAATTCTGGGTTATAAACCTGGGCTGTAGGAAATTTGGGTGGCTGTCTTGTTCCCACTGTTTTGGTAGGGAGAGGCCACCTGGGCAGTGGAAAATATAAGCTTGCTTTAACTTGATTTTAATTGGAGTCAGTGGTCTTTTCTTGCATCCTGGTCTAATAGGTAAATGCTATCAAACAAGGAGCTCTGCCAGCCTGAAGACTTCCTTAGAAACTGCCTCTGACGATGGGCACTTGACATATATGTTGTTGTCAGGAGCTTTAGCTTTCTTTCTAATGAGACCATCAAAGCTGGATCTGCATCTATGTGACCTGGAGGGCATGGTTTCTTGTTTTTCAAAGGACATGAGGCAGCAGTGCTGAATTCACTCTTTGTAGGTAAACTGTCGCCACTGAAGGCTAAGTGACTCCCCGTGTGGACTGTGAAGCAATTTGGTCATCCTCCACTTTTCGTGGTGTTTCTTGCTGCTGCACTGGGAATTTGTTATTTGCTTCACAAAATACAAGGAATTCAGCTGGGACACAGTGCTGGAGGGAGTTCTTTCACATGAGATGGGTCAGGGTCTGCAGGAGAATGCATCAACCAGGCTTCTATCCCACATAGCTTGTCCCCTTGACCATTGCACCTGATTCTGAACATTGTCCTGAAACATCTCCATATAACAAGATGCCTTATATGGAGAGTTATCAGACATATAAGTGATTCCTGGCTGCACAATGTCAGCCACAAGCCATTTGGAAGTCAATGGCAGATACACATGGCCCGACCACAGATGTTTTATCACACACCTGCACACCACAGCTCTGGGCCCACTACTCAGCAGGCTCCAACATACTGGTATCTCTGTTCTACATCATTTTCATGAAACCTAGTCAATCAAGGCACTGTCTGGTACACACTTCATCAGCAAGAGGACATTGAAAGGTTCTCCAGTGCCACCTGGTCATGAAAATTTCAAAAATTTCATGGTATTTATCTAGCCATTTTTCAAGGATGAAGTTGGAGAAATTGTGGGTTTCAATTCATTCAGGAACCATTAATGTTTGAGGAAGCACATTTCAAGGAAACTCTGGAGAATTCTCAGAGGCAAGGCTTCCCAAAGAGTGGCCAAAAAGACACATGAAGCCAGGCCCATTGAGGTCTACAATGTGAGGCCCATGTGTGTTTTGACTGTCAACGATGGCTGCCAAGTCTTTCAGTATAAAATAATGTGATGCCCTGGCAGAGATTGACAATGCTCTATGGAAAGCCACCCTGGGCATTGATCTCAGTTTCCAAAGGCAACTCTCATGCGTGGTCTCCTAAAATCCCAACACAATTCATGGCAATACTTCTCTGAGGTCAGTTCCTGAACTCAATCTGTAAGGGGAATCACACCAGAGTTCAAGCCCAGGTGGACCTAGGCATCTCTTCCAACCACCAAACAAATGACCACAATTAAAACCAAAACACTCCCAAATGGCCCTCATCTTCTTCCACATAGACACTCTTCATAACCTCTGGCTGGAGGTTTCCATGAGGGGCACAGCCCAAGACAGTTTTCCAAATGAACTCCCTTGCCCCTCATTTGCCTAAAGTCAGGGTGGCCTGGACTCCCTTCCTGTGAACCAATAGTGATCAAATAGTCCTGCTCTTAATACTGCTCTGCTTCTCTAATTTGAGGCCTACTGACTGTCTGGTATATATTCTTTATGTGAATTGGTGTCATGAGAAAACACAAGCCCTTATGTGCTAGCCTCTGTAGGGCTTTGAAGAACTGATTTGACACAAAGGATCCCTATTCTCACGTGATGGAGGTCAGGAAGCTTACAGAGGAAGGCGAGAGACTTCATCCACAATGACTGCTCTTTTGGCCATTTTCGTTTTGCATGCACACTTGGAAACTTTCTTTAGATCCATCAGGTGCTGAGAATCTAAGCCGCTGCCTCACACAGGGCAAAGAGGATGATTCAGCCACATCTCTTTCCAAAGCAATTAAGCAAAGAGCCACAGGTGATGCCCATTCATTTCCATTTGAAAACTCTTTTTTCTGGCTTCACAAAGGGGTTTCCTGAGGCAAAGATCTTCCTGACATTTAGGAAAACAGAACAATAGGTAAGCAAAAGGCCCAGTGCAGTGTTTTTCCACTGAGACTTTAATGGTCACACTGATATGTGAGTTTTCTGAGATGCTTCTATTCTCTTCAGCTATCCAGTACATGGCCATGTCACAGAGCTTGGAGGTGGTACATATCTTGGAAACCAAACCATGAGGCTATTCTGGAGAGTGGCCAGTATTCAGGAAGAAAACAAGAACTTAGGAAGATAGTAGGTGTTGCCCATCCATAAGGCAAGCCTCTCTCCATTCTTAAATTGTGCAGTATGAATGTTGGGAAGCTTTCTACTAGACAGGACACAACCATTGATGCATTCGCTTTTCAAATGTCTACAACCACAGATACAGTGGAATGCACAGACATAGAAACACTCGCGTTGTCAAACGACTTTCTAGAAACATTCCAGTCCAAACAAACAAACAGTCTTTCCTACCTATTCTCAGAAAAGAGACAAAACCACAAACTCACACCAACACCCACAACGGCACCTCCTTCCCCCAAGTATGTTGGTGAATATATTGAGTGTCCTCTGACTGGTGGTTCATACTATGTTCCCCCAAAATGGCCTGTTCTGTCTCAGATCTGGTCTCCTTCGCCAACTCTGTGAAGTTGTCAGGAGCCATGGTTGAGCCACTACCTGCTTTCTCAGAAAAGGCTCCTCTTCAGAGGTCTCCTGACATTTGGCCATTATCACTTCAGTAGGTACCAACAAAGACTGACTCTGTCCTTGGTAAATCCAAACAATTGAGACCACTGGGACTGGGACTGGGACTTACTCTGGGTGCCTGGCTTCCTGGATCCCAAGTTCAGAGTGTTCCATCACCAAGGAAGTGTGTACTGATATTTGCTTCTAAGGGTCCCAGGAGATGGAGACTGCCCCTACTTTCTGTGACAGTTTCACAAGTTAGAATGGTATATCAACAATAGGCACCCGGGAACAGCTCTTCTCACAGGCCTGGTTTGGTTCATCTTCTCTATATTAAGAAGAGAAAGGCTGATTCAGATACATCTCTTCATCCTGACCCGGTTGTTTAACATTGAAAATGACTTTTGCTCTCTCAGGTCCTTCATAGCTGCCTTCTTCTCCATGTATCATTTCTGCATGGACCTTTGAGGTTCTCATCAGGTGGAAGATACCCTACAATCCAGTATTGGAAGACCAACTCTCTCCCTGATCTTCTGTAAAGTTAGATTGAGGGAACAGTGTATGGTTAGGGTTAACAACATGTTCAATTGGGTTAGGAATAATTCTGCAGGATGAATAATGGTTATGGGAACATGTGATATTTACAAAATATACAGTTGAAATATAGGTATGAAAACAGAAATCTAGGTGAGATTTGATGCCCAGAAGGGCATTGGGCCCTTGATTGGGATACTTAGCTTTGAATTAATTTCTGCACAGATGTCTCAGATAAATCAATATACAATGGTATAGGATATTGTACCTTGGATGATTGAATGTCGAAGAGAACATGCAGTCAAAAAGGGATAGTCGGTAGGATTAGAAAGATAGACGGTAGTTTTAGAAAGATGAGTGAGTATAGGATTTGGACAAAATGGTCTTTAGCAATAGGGTTTCATGTAGAGAGTGAATGTAAATGTCAGCACATGTTAAGAGGCAGTCACAATGATGAACTGGGGAAAATATATATCAATAGAGACATTAGGAAATCAGGCAAAGTATAAGGTGAGAAATAGGATTAGACATTTTCAACAGGTTTGAGGTTGAATATATAATCTTAGGAAGAAACAAATATGTAGTCACCAATAGGATCCACATTTGAGAGCAATAGGCAAACTGGACATGGATGATTTTAGTAATCCATGTTCAATTTCCATTTAGGCTTTAGTACAATCATAAGTGTGACATTTGCTTTTTGTTTCCAGAATATTACTGTGATAAAATGTATATGTAGATCAGGTGACATGAGTATTTCTTTCACCATTTCTAGGAACAGTATTTTGAAGACGTGTAAATTAGTATTTTGAATACAAATAGGTGTACACTGTGTCTATGAATATAGAAATAATGCATGAATAGACCATACTGTGAATAAATAATATAACTGATTCCAACTTAAATAATGGTTCAAATTGATATCTGAAAATGTACAGGAAACCTTATATTGATATATATCCATTCATTCAAACCAGTTATACATCTAATGGTAATATTAGGGTTATGGTTTATCATGAAGAATGTGTGAGTTTTGCTTCAAAAGTAATTGTGGAAATCGAAAATAATGTGTTTGGAAAGAAGTCTCATGAAAAGACCAGTCATGTAACCTGGAGGAATACATGTGTTCTGAAGCAGGAAGTGATTGAAAGTGAAACAAAAGCCTTTAAATTTGTGAACTTGTGGATGAAATATATATCTTATGATGTGCATAAACTGAGGAAATAGTAATGTACAAGTGTTGAAAAAAAATGAACGTCAAAATACACATCATGTCCTATAGAAATCTACTTGCATTTATATTAACCTGGGTCAATTAGTGTAAAAATATTAGGATATGTATGCACAATTCACGTAACTTAGTTTTCAGTACTAGGAAACAAATACGTATTTCAGGAGGATGAATATGTCTTAGAATAATCTTATGAAAAGTTGATTATAAATACGCACTTAAATATTAATGAATTTAGGGAGTACATAATAAGATACATTTATTTCATATTTTGAAAACTCTGGAGAGTGTATATATATATATATATATATATATATATATATATATATATATATATATATATATTAAAATACACACACAGAAATTAAAATGTATTAATATACAAGCCAAATGAAATTCACCATGAAATATATATCATCCACAGATCTAAAAATATTCATTTTACTGAACATGAATTTATGTATAATGTTGTTCAGCTAGGATACTCACTCATAGGTTGAATTTTCCGTTTCAACAGTGTTTAACAGGAGTGATCTCTTCTCACAATTTGTATCTGCCAAGTGAGCCACCTCACAAGAATGTACGTGTGGTACCAGGTAGGATTCTATATGTGCATATAAAAATATATGTGCTGAATAGGCTACAGAGAAATGGAGACATGAATTCACATATTTGTTAACTTTAAAAACACATGGAGAAGTGTTTCAACAAAAAAATGACTAGATTTAAAACTCCTACCATATATAATGCAAAAGGAACGTCCAAATGTTAACCTTGCATCCTCTGAACTACTTGTATTTCAATTTGGTTTTGTCTATTTTTATCCATCATAATAGGATTTGTAGTCAGAGTCTAGTAGGAAGTGGGTTACTATGAGGGATTCAGTATTTTGAATGAATAATTGGAAAATGAATCCAATGTGTATGCAAATATGTGCTACAAAAAAATCTTCCCACTCTCATCCAGAACAATGCCTTGACATTACCTTAGCCCCAAGTAAGATACAATTAGAGGAGAAGAGTTAGAAAATCTAGGAATACATATCTGGAATGGAAAATGCTCTGGAGTTCACAACACTGGAGGTGGTAGAGGAGTTTCCAAAAGTAATGGAGACTGTAAAAACTCCACAAACATGGAAGTGTGCAGGCCTCAAGACATCTGGGAAACTGTCTTTGAGGTTGTACACTTGAAATATATGTTGTTTTCAGGAGCTTTAGCTTCCTTTTTAGTGAGACCATCAAAGCTGTGTATGCATCTGTTACATGGAGGACATGGTTTCTTATTTTCCAATGAACATGAGGTAGCAGTGCTGAATTCTCTCTTTGTGGGTTTACTGTGGCCACTGGGGTCTAAGAATCTTTCCGTGTAGACTGTGAAGCCATTTGGTCATTCTCCAATTTTGTTGTGTTTCTTGTTGCTGCACTGGGAGTTTGGTATTTGCTTCACAAAATACAAGGAGTTCCACTGGGACACAGTGCTGGAGGGAGTTCTGTCACGTGTGGTGTGTAAGGGTCTGCAGGAGAATGCACCAACCAGGCTTCTACACCACATTGCTTGCCCCCTTGACCATAGCAACTTGATTCTGAACATTGCCCTGAAAACTCTCCATCTAACAAGATGGCTTAATATACAAAGGTATGCTGGCTGCACCATGTCAGTCACAAGCCTTTGGAAGCCAAAGTAAGATCCACATGACCCCACCACAGATATTTTATCACACAACTGCACACCACAGCTCTGGGCCCACTACTCAACAGGCTCCACCATACTGGCAGCTCTGTTCTACACCATTTTCATGAAACCCAGTCAAGGAAGGCACTGTCTGGTACACTCTTGATCAGCAACCGGACATCCAAAGGTTCTCCAGTGCCACCTGGTCGTGGAAATTTCAAAAATTTCATGGTATTTATCTAGACATTTTTCAAGGATGAAGTTGGAGAAACTGTGGGTTTCAATTCATTCAGGAACCATTAAATTTTTAGGAAGCACATTTCAAGGAAAACTCTGGAGAATTTTCAGAGGCAAGTCTTCCCAAAGAGTGGCCAAAAGGCCACATGAAGCCAGGCCCATTGAGGTCTACAATGTGAGGTCCATGTGTGTTTTGACTCTCAACAATGGCTGCCAAGTCTTTCAGAATAAAATCATGTGATGTCCTGGCTGAGATTGACAGTGCTTGGTGAATAGCCACCCCAGGCTTAGATCTCAGTTTCCAATGGCGACTCTCATGCATGGCCGCCTAAAATCCCAACACAATTAATGGCAATATTTCTCTGAGGTCAGTTCCAGAAATCAGACTTTAAGGGGAATCGCACCAGAATTCCAGCCCAGGTGGACCCAGGATTCTCTTCTAACCACCAACAATTGACCACAATTAAAACCAAAAAACTCCCACATGGCCCTCATCTTCTTCAACATAGACACTCTGAATAACCTCTAGCTAGAGGTTTCCATGACGGGCGCAGCCCAAGACAGTGTCCAAAATAAGCTCCCTTGCCCCTCATTTGCCTAAAGTCAGAGTGGACTAGACACCATTCCTGTGAACCAAGAGTGATCAAATAGCCCTTCTTTAATACTGCTCTGCTTCTCCAGTTTGAGGCCAACTGACTGGTATAGATTCTTTATGTGAATTGGTGTCCTGACAAAACCCAAGCACCTATTGGCTAGCCTCTGCAGAGCTTTGAAGAACTGGTTTGACCCAACGGATCCCTATTCTCACTTGATGGAGGTCAGGAAGCTTACAGAGGAAGGCGAGAGACTTCATCCACAATGACTGCTCTTTTGGCCATTTTGGTTTTGGATGCACACTTGGAAACTTTTTTTAGATCCATCAGGTGCTGAGAATCTAAGCCACTGCCTCACAGAGGGCAAAGAGGCTGATTCAGCCACATCCATTTCCAAAGCAATTAAGCAAAGAGCCACAGGTGACGCCCATCCTTTTCCATTTGAAAACTGATTTCTTCAGGTTTCACACAGGGGTGGCCTGAGGCAAACACGTTCCTGACATTCAGGACAACAGAACAATAGGTAAGCAAAAGTCCAAAGTAGTATTTCTCCACTGAGACTTTACTGGTCGCACTGATATCTGAGTTTTCTGAGATGCTCTCATTCCCTTCAGCTATCCAGTACATGATCATGTCACAGAGCTTGGAGGTGGTACATATCTTGGAAATAATACCATGAGGCTATTCTGGAGAGTGGCCAGTATTCAGGAAGAAAAGAGGAACTTAAGAAGATAATAGGTGTTGCCCATCCATAAGGCAAGCAGCTCTTTATTCTTTAATTTGGCAAGATGAATGCTGGGAAGCTTTCTACTAGACAGGACACAACCATTGATGAATTCTCTTTTCAAATATCTACAAAAACGGATTCAGTGGGATACACAGACATAGAAACACTCGCGTTGTCAAACGACTTTCTAGAAACATTCCAGTCTAAACAAACAAACCGCCTTTCCTACCTATTCTCAGAACATGAGACAAAACCACAAACTCACACAGACACCCACAACGGAATCTCCTTCCCCCAAGTATGTCTGTGAGTATCCTGAGTGTCCTCTGACTGGTGGGCCATACTATGTTCCACCAAAATGGCCTGTCCTATCTCAGACCTGGACTTCTTTGCCAACTCTGTGAAGTTGTCAGGAGCCATGGTTGAGCCACTACCTGCTTTCTCAGAAAAGGCCCCTCTTCAGAGCTCTCCTGGCATTTGGCCATTCTCACTTCAGTAGGTACTAAGAAAGACTGACTCTGTCCTTGGTAAATCCAAACAAATGAGACCACTGGGACTGGGACTGGGAATGGCTCTGGGTGCCTGGCTTCCTGGATCCCGGGTTCAGAGAGTTCCATCACCAAGGAAGTGTGATAGGTCACTTCCTTCACGAACTGAATGAGGTCACTGGGTTGGCAACCACTTTTTCCTAACAGTTGCTTCCAAGGGTCCCATGAGATGGAGGCTGCCCATACTTCCTGTGACACTTTCACAAGATAGAATGGTATATCAACCATAGGCACCCGGGAACAGCTCTCCACACAGGCCTGGTTTGGTCGATTTAATCTACATTAAGAAGAGAGAGGCTTTCAGACACATCCCTTCATTTTGACCAGGTTGTTTTACATGGAAGTTGACTTTTGCTCTCTCAGGTCTTTCATAGGTGTCTACATCTTCTTCAGGGATCATTTCTGCACGGAACTTTGAGGTTCTCAGCAGGAGGAAGATCCCCTACATTCCTGTATTGTAAGACCAACAATATCCTTGTTCTTCTGTTAAGTTATATTGAGGAAATATTGCATGGTTAAGGGTAATAACAGGTTCGATTTGGTTTAGGAATCATTCTGCAGGATGAATTATGGTATTGGGAACCTGCGATATTTACAAGAATATACTGGTGAAATATAAGTATGAAAACAGAAATCTAGGTAATATTTGAAGTCCAGAAGGGCATTGGGTGGCCTGAACACCCTTCCTTTGAATCAGGAGTGATCAAATAGCCCTGCTGCTAATACTGCACTGCTTCTCCAATTTGAGGCTTACTGACTGTCAGGTATAGATTCTTTATGTGATTTGGAGACATGAGAAAACCCAAGCACCTATTGTCTCATGCCACAGCAAATGGTTTATTGGGGGTCCAGCATGCTGGGGCTCAAAGCTCACTTCAGAGGAGGAAAGAACAAAGAGCCCCGAGAACAACTTGAGAAGAGATTATATACAATCTTTAGAGAGTGCAGGGACTTTATATACATCATAGCCTCCTTTAGCAAATATCATATACTGTGGGAAAATCAAATAACAACTCTAAAACATGATTAGCACATTCATTGGCGGGAACAGTTCGGGCAGGGGGTGATTGGTCAGCCCTGAGAAGGGGTATACATTTAAACTGATTGGTTGAAGCCCTGAGATGTATACGTGCTGAGATGCACGGTTTCTGGGAAGGGGTTGTTAAGTAACTAGGTGGTCAGGAAAGATTTCAACACATCTAATGGGCAGTTCCGGGAATTGTCTTCACTGACACAGGAATTTAAGGTTCTGAGCACAGCTTGTAAACTTTACAAAACCTGGTTCTTTACGTTTCAATTTTAATTTCTTTAATTCTTTCATTTCTCCTTTTTCTGCCTACTTTTAATTTTAAAAGTAATGAATCATAATTTTTGTGGGGTCTCACATTCTATTTCTGCCAGTGAAGTGTATTTCTGTCTGATTACCATGAGTTTTACCTGCCCAATCTGAGCCTGGAGAAAGGAAACTATGAGTTTAAGCAAACAAGGTCCCACAGTTATCAACACCATAAGCATGATCAGGGGTCCAGCTAAGGCTGATAGGAGTGTAGTTAACCAGGGGGACAAGGTAAACCATGACTCAAACCACACTTGTTGAATCTCCCTTTCTCTCTGGTGCTCTTCAAGGCATTTTCTCAATTTACTCATGGATTATTTTACAACTCCAGTATGGTCAGCATAAAAACAGCATTTTTCTCTCAGTACAGCACAGAGGCCCCCCTCCCTTATTAAATGGAGGTCTAATCCTCACCTGTTCTGTAAAACAACTTTAGAGAGAGAGGTTAAGGATTCCTGAAAAACTGTGATGGAGGTCTCTAACGTCTTCAAGTCTTGATTTATTGCTGTTTCTAATCAGTCCATTTGTTGTGACCCATGGATCATATCAGCTGTTCCTGTACCCACTCCTGCAGCAGCTCCTAGCCCCAATAGGATGGCTAAAGTAAGGGACACTGGCTCCCGGCAAAATCGGGCTGTTTGTCCACCTAGTAGACCTTCAAAGGATTCTGGATCATGATAGAGCACCCTGGGGGGTATCTGCACCATTACACAATAATGTACAGAGCTGTCAAATACCTGGGCTGAAATGCAAGGAGTTCTGACTGTGTGGAGTTCAGTACCATAAAGGTTCCTTTAATTAGTTCCCAGGGGGAGGAGTCAGCTGTACTCTGGACTGGGGAAGTAGGCAAAGACGGAAACTGCGAAGTATGAGATGGTAGAGGGGTTTTGGTAGATCTAGGCATGGGAGGTTTAGGAGGCTTAATTCCAGACTTGAATGGATTGGGCCCTATTGCTGTGGGATTTTCTTCCTTTTTAAGCCGAATGGTGAACCAGAGACCAAAGTCATAGCCAGGGCCATTAATATAGTATCGCATTCCCCAAGTATTTCCCATAGGCCATGTTGTTCTGAGGTAGCCCCTTCCTTTGGAAGTGAAAGTTATATTGAGGGGGTAACATAGACTATTTTTTCCACAGCAAGTTTTTGACACCACTTGGATAGCGGCACATTTATTGGGATCAATCCAGATGTCATTTCATCCTACCGAATCATACTGTCTGGGGAGTTTGGGTTTCACAATGTAGCTCCCGTGTGTTCACAACCCCAAGATCTACAATAAAAGTCACTGGGTCCTCCACAGGTTTGGGCCTGTTTGCGATTTCAGAAATCAGCTGGGCACACTTAATAAACAAGACTGGCTAGTTTACACCTGAGCTGGGGAGATGACATCAATAATTCATGGGGTAAGTTGGTTTGGGCTTTAGTGGGATCTGTGTGGGGTCCACTATGTCAGGGAGATCCCAGTCAGAGAGGCCTATGGCAAGCTGACAAATGTCCGGGTGGAGAGATGGCCACCAAGTCCATAAGGGGGCTGTATGTGAAATAGACCACACTACTTGCCCAGTAGGATTTATAACTTGCCATTGTTGCTGAACAGGCTGATGGGGATTAGGACTGCTGGTGGTCAGGGGAAGAATCCATAGCCCTACCCACACCACAGACATGCAACTTGAGAGGGTTACCAGTCTGTTCCAGTTTCCAGCCAGAGTATGGACAGGGCACAGGATTGAGATGGGAGGCATGGATCCAGGAAGTGATCCCATCCACTTTCACCACTGTAGGTGTTATAAGCAGCACCTGGTATGGTCCTTTCCAGCAGGGTTCCAGGGATGACACCCGATACTGTCTCATGTAGACGAAGTCTCCCACTTGATATCGATGTGGAGTTCCCTCGTCTCCAGGATGATAAGCAGTGACCAACTGTTTCCACAGGTATCGCTGGGTGCTGGGTTTGTTCAAGGGCTTTAAGTCTGTCTAGCAAGGGTGTGTGAAAGGAATCATTAATCTCAGAGTTGGGGTTAGGTCCCTTAATGGAGGAGGGGCACCGTAGAGAATTTCATAAGGGGTGAGGTTACACAAAGGGGCGGAGTGGTATTTCTTGCACGAAAAAGTACATGAGGTAGGAGCATAGTCCAATTTTTTATGCCGGTCTCCAAGATTAATTTCGTTAAGTCTCTTTGATGGTTCTATTCATCGTTTCTACCTGTCCTGAGCTCTGGGGTCTATAAGCACAATATAACTTCCAAGTAATCCCCAGGGTCCTGGAAAATCCCTGACTTACGTGGGCCACGGATGCTGGTCCGTTATCAGACCCTATTACCTTAGGCAGGCCGAACCTTGGAAAACTGTCTTCTAGGATCTTTTTGACCACCATCTGAGCTGTTTCTTTCTTCATGGGGAAGGCTTCGACCCATCCTGAAAAAGTATCTACAAAGACTAGGAGATATTTAAGTCCATACGTTGCTGGCTTAATTTCAGAAAAGTCCACTTCCCAGAATTGTCCTGGTCTGGTTCCTCGTATGCGCTTCCCTGCAGGAATCTTGGATGGGAAAGTATTAACTAATTGGAAGACTTGAAAAGCTCTAGTCACCTGCTCAGCTATTTTTTTCCTCTTTGAGTCAGTCAATAATAAGTCCTTTCTTCGGTCCTTTAAGAGTGCCTATAACTTCTTTGAGCCTAAGTGGTTTAGCTGGTGTACGTCTTTGACATAAAGGTGGGCTTTTTGAAATTGTAAACTTGGCTCTGTAGGGTCCCAGATTTCTGTATCTGTCTCCTCAGATGATAAGTTGCCTGAATGTTCCGGGGCAGCCAAGTCTCCTGATTTTTGTTCCCCCCGGTGTGGAAAAAGTTAACAGAGTCACTCTGTTTAGGGCTGCCAATTAAGCTTCCTCATCTGCCCTTCTGTTTCCAACTGCCACAGGGTTGTTTCTCTTCTGGTGCCCGGGACAGTCCAATATAGCTAGTTCCTTATGGCCCTGCACTGCTGAGCCAAGGTGGAGGATCTCATCTTTATTTTTTATTTTTTTCCCGGCAGAGGTTAATAGCCCGCATTGTTGGTAAATAGTCCCGAGCATATGAACAGTGGCAAATGCATAGTGGCTATCAGTTTATATGGTGGCCCTTTTCCCTGTTGCTAGTTCCAATGCTTTCATAAGGGCAATCAGTTCTGCTTTTTGGACTGATGTCCCTTCTGGGAGACCCGAGTATCAGATGAAATCAGTTTTGCTAACTGCTGCTGCTCCAGCCCGCCGCTTACCATCTTGGAGGAAGCTGCTGCCATCCGTAAACCATACGACTTCAGGGCGAGGCAGTGGCTGATCCTTCAAGTCTTGTTGTATACTGGTTTCCTTGCCAGTATGTGTTGACACTCATCAGTGACGGGTCCTGATGATTCTTCTGGCAGCAGTGTAGGTGGGTTGAGTGGAGCAGGGGGTCCCAGCGTTATTCTGTCTTTGTCAAGCAAGAGGCTCTTGTAGTGGTTTATTCTGGAGTTTGATTGCCACCTCTCTGGAGGCTAACAGATGATGCTCTCCAGGGCATGGGGGGCTATAATGGTTAGCTTCTGTCCCAACGTTAATTAATGAGCATCTTTTATTAGAAGGGCTGCCGCTGCTATAGCACTTAAGCAATGGGGCCACCCGCTAGCCAATGGGTCCAGTTTTTTGGATAAATACGCTACTGGCTTTTTCCAAGGTCCCAAAGACTGAGTGAGCACTCCCCGTGCTATTCCTTTCTTTTCCTCGATATAGAGAGTGAAGGGTTTTCTACATCTGGGAGTGCTAAGGCCGGAGCAGATAGCAGCACCTTTTTTTGACATTATCAAAAGCTTGTTGGTGCTCAGGGGTCCATTGGAAGTGGGCATCCCCCTTTATCAGCGGGTATAAAGGGGCAGCCAGAGATGCGAACCCAGGAATCCATAACCTGCAAAAGCTGGCAGTCCCAAGAAACTCTCTGAGTTTTCTCTAATTAGATGGGGGCAGTATCTGCAAAACGGTTTTTTTTCTGGGCTCAGGGAGCCATCGTTTGCAACCCCTAAGAGAATAACCCAGGAAGATTACTTCTTGCTGACAAGTTTGGGCCTTTTGGCAGAAGCCATATATCCAAGCCGAGCAAGCTCGAATAATAGTGCTTGGGTCCCAGACTCATAGGTCTCCTTGGTGTTGGCTGCCAGTAGAAGATCATCCACTATTGGAGTAGGGTGACTTCGGGGTGTGCAGTTTTGAAGTCATTGATGTCTCTGTGGAGGGCTTCATCAAAGAGAATGGGGGATTTTTTGAACCCCTGTGGGAGTCTAGTCCAGGTTTGTTGGCCAGATGTTCCAGGTTCTGGGTCTATCCACTCTAAAGCTAACAGCAACTGACAGTCCTTATGTAGAGGCGAGCAGAAGTAAGCATCTTTTAAGTCCAGCACAGTGTACCATTTCTGCTCCGGATTCAGAGTGCTAAGCAAATTATATGGATTGGGTACTGTGGGGTGAATGTCCAGCACTCTGTTGTTTAACTCTCTTAGGTCTTGAACAGGACGGTAGTCCCCAGTTCCTGGCTTTCTTACTGGTACTGGGGGGTGTTCCAGGCTGATTGACAGGGCCTTAGGACCCCAAGACCCAGGTATTTATGAATATGGGGCCTTATCCCATCCTTAGCTTCTTTGCTTAGAGGATATTGTTTAACACTAATTGGAGACGCAGAGGCTTTTAATTCTACTACTATTGGAGGTTGTTGATGGCTAGACCTAACCCAGCAGTTTCTGCCCAGGCATTAGGATAATCTTTTATCCATTTCTGGGGTAGTTTGCCTGTTTGATCAGTCCTAGGGGGCGCGAAGAGTTGATGTTCATCTTCTACAGACATAGTCAAAGATGTTACTATGGGAGTTAATACTGCAGGCTTTAGAACCCCCACTTGGGGACCATTAGGGTTAAAGGTTATTCTAGTCCAGAGTTTGGTAAGCATATTCCTGCCCATCAATGGGGCCGGGCATTCTGGGATTACTAGGAAAGAGTGGTGGACTTTTTCCTTTCCGAAGTCCATATTCATCTTAGTTGTCCAAGCCTGATATCTACTGCCATTAGCCCCTTGAACTATTGACGATTTAATTGATAGGGGGGCCAGTGAAGTCTTAAGGGCTGAGTATACTGCTCCTGTAATCACTTCAAAGTTCACTGTGTTCCCCTCAACTTCAAATTTTACTCTGAGCTGGGGGAGGGGATCTGAGCCCCGAATTTCCTAGTCCTCTTCTAGAGTCAGCACGGCGGGCTGGCGTGGCTGCTTCTTTTGGGGGCACTCTTTGGCCCAGTGTTCTTTTTTATTACAGTGGGCACATTGATTTGAGGCCAACGGCAGCCTTTGGCGTGGGTCCAGGTATGCCTTTATGTATCCCTGCTTTTTAACTTCTGGCCTATTTGCTGCTGTGACCAGAACCTTAGGCAATGCTTTACTCTGCCATTTGCTTCTTTCCTCCTTCTTTTGTTCCCTTTCCTTCTCTCTCCTCTATTCCCTTTCCTCCTCAGTTTCTCTCTTATAATATACTTTCTCAGCTTCTCTGACTAAATCTCTTAAGGTCATATCTTATAATCCATCTAGACGTTGTAACTTTCTCTTAATATCTACGGCAGTCTGCTCGATAAAGGCCATTGCAACAGATGGCTTTTGGTCTTCTGCCTGAGGATCAAAAGGAATATATTTCCTATACGCTTCCATAATTCTATCCAGAAACATAGAAGGAGACTCATTAGGCCCTTGGATAATCTCTCTTACCTTGGCCAAATTAGTCGGCCCTCTGGCGGCCGCTCAGAGACCCACTATTAGAGAACGGCGATAAGTGGACAGATGCTACCTACATTCAAAGGTGTTGGGGTCCCAGTTGGGTCGGTTCATGGGCCCGTAGGGACAGAGAGGGAGCATCACTGGGGCTTCCGAGTTTTATATTATTTATCTCCTGCGGGTTCCTTTAGGTGGCCCAGCTTCCTTCAGGGGAGCAGGGTCTGCTGCTGCTGCGGGGAAGTCCCCTGGAGGGCTTGGGTCTGGCCCAATTGCCTCTAGCGGCGGAGAGGCTGAGTCAGCGGCGGGAGGATCATCTGGAACATGTTGTGGGTTGGGGAGCGAGGGTAGAGGATAAGGAGAGAGAGGAGTGTCCAGTCTTCTGACTCAGAATGGAGGGAAGAGGGGGAGGAGCAGAATGTTGGAATGATAAGATCGTGGGGGAAGGGGTATATGGCTGTTAATCTAGGTGGCCAAGTGGCCCCGGTGAATGACAATATCTTTGACTTTTCGGATTAGAGGGAAGTGGAAGGATTCTTCTCGGGGCCATCCGACTCCTAGGATGGGCCATTCTGAAGCACAGAGAGTCTGCCAGATCCGGCATTTTACTGAAAAAGAAAGATTCTTGGTACTTGAGCGAACATCAGTCCAATGATCAAGGTTAAGGGACAGAGGCATGGAAGTGCTTTGTCCCATAATGTCCCATAATGGGAGTTACTCAAACAGGGACAGTGAATACACAAACGTGACACAGACAAAGACAAACAGTAAACGTTTAACATGAGTCCAAGAAAAAGATTAGAACTGAGTAACTGGCCAAACCTGATGGGTTAGACAATAAAGACAGACAGTAAACTCAACATGAGTTCCTGACAATGAACAAAACTGAGTAGCCAGCAAAACCTGATGGGCTGGAAAACCGAATCCTGAAGCAAAAAATAACCGAGTTGAGGAATCTACTAATCCTCAATTTCCCGAGTCCTCTGGAGTTTCCCCCAGGGACGTGGCCTGTGACTCTGTGACACATCTGTCAGCCACCATCGCAGAGAGCTAATGTTCTTCACCGACAGCCATTTTGCCAAGCCCTAACCTGAAACCTGAAACCAGAAAGAGGCACCTTAATTACTCTGAAAGGAGTCCATTGGGGTCTTTTGTTCGTCACTGCTGGATTTCTCAGCTAGGGCCTCCAGATGAAAAGGTGGGCCGAACGTCGGAGGAAAAGACCACCAAGAGAATTTCTCATGAAACAGCAAAGGGTTTATTGGGGGTCCAGCATGCTGGGGCTCAGAGCTCACTTCAGAGGAGCAAAAAACAAAGAGCCCCAAGAACAACATGAGCAGATTTTATATACATTCTTTAGAGAGGGCAGGGACTTAACATACATCCTAGCTTCCTTTAGCAAATCACCGTATACTGTGGGAAAATCAAATAACAACTCTAAAACATGATTTGCACATTCATTGGTGGGAACAGTTCAGGCAGGGGGTGATTGGTCAGCCCTGAGAAGGGGTATACATTTAAACTGATTGGTTGAAGCCCTGAGATGTATATGTGCTTAGCTGCACGGTTTTGGGGAAGAGGTTGTTAAGTAACTAGGTGGTCAGGGAAGATTTCAACACACATCTAATGGGTAGTTCCGGGAATTGTCTTAACTGCCACAGGAATTTCAGGTTCTGCGTGCAGCCTGGAAAGTTTACAGAACCTGTTTCTTTACGTTTCAATTTCAATTTCTTTTATTCTTTCAGAACCTTACAAAGGAAGGCGAGAGACTTCATCAACAATGACTGCAATTTTGGCCATTTTGGTTTTGGAAGCAGACATGGGATCATTTTTAGATCCATACGGTGCTGGTAATCAAAGCCACAGCCTCACACAGGGCCAAGAGGCTGATTAAGACACATCCCTTTCCAAAGCAATTACTTCTCTGAGGTCAGTCACTGAACTCAGTCTCTGAGGGGAATCACAAAAGAGTTCAAGCCCAGGTGGACCCAGTCATCTCTTCCAAACTCCACACAAATGACCACAATTAAAACCAAAACACTCCACCAAGGCCCTCATCTTCTTCCATATATACATTCATCATAACCTCTGGCTGGATGTTTCCATGAATGGCACAGCCAAAGAGAGTTTCCAAAATAAGGTCTCTTTCCCTTCATTTGCCTAACCTCAGGGTAGCCTGGACACCATTTCTGTGAACCAGGATTGATCACATAGGTCTGCCATTAATACTGCTCTGCTTCTCCAATTTGAGGCCTACTGACTGTCAGGTATAGTTTCTTCATGTGATTTGGAGTCATGAGAAAACCCAATCATCTCTACAGGGCATGAAAGAACTCATTTGTCCCAAAGGATCCCTATTCTCACTTGATGGAGGTCAGGAACCTAAAAGAGGAAGGTGAGAAACTTCATACACCATGACTGATCTTTTTTGCATTTTGGTTTTGGATGCACACATTGGATTTTTCTTTAGATCCAACTGGTGCTGAGAATCTAAGCCACTACCTCACACAGGGCAAAGAGGCAGATTCAGACACATCCCTTTCCAAAGCATTTAAGCAAAGAGCCACAGGTGATGCCCATTTATTACCATTTGAAAACAGTTTTCTTCAGGATTCACAAAGGGCTGGCCTGAGGCAAAGACCTTCCTGACATTCATGGCAACAGGCAAATAGGTTAGCAAAAGTCCCAAAGCAGGGTTTCTCCACTGAGACTTTCCTGGTCACACTGATATCTGAGTTTTCTGAGATGCTCGCATTCCCTTCAGCTATCCAGTACATGGCAATGTCACAGAGCTTGGAGGTCGTACATATCGTGGACACAAAACCATGAGCCTATTCTGGAGAGTGGCCAGAATTCAGGAAGAAAACAGGAGCTTAGGAAGATAGTAGGTGTTGTTAACTAGATTTATAACACTTACCCTATATCATGCAAAAGGCAAGTCCAAATATACACCATGCCTCCTCTGAACTGCTTGTATTTCTATTCTGTTTGGGTTATTTTTCTCCATCATATTAGGATTAGTTGTCAGAGTGTAGTAGGGTATGGGTTAGTGTCAGTTGTCCCGGCCGGCGGGACACATCAACGTGGGCAAGAAACTTAGTTGGGGAGGAATGAAGGGACAAGAGACACGAGAGATTACAGCAAGACTGGAGTTCGGATCATGCTGCAAACTTTTATTGTTCTCACATGGAAATTTATATGCTGTGGATGGGAAAGCTCTCTTATCGGCAGTTGCTGGATGTCTTCAGAAAGTGAGATAACCTCAGGATGTTGCCGGAAGACAGATGGCTGCAGGATGTCTCAGGGAGATAGATGGCTGCGGGATGTCTCCCAGGCAGGATATCTCCCAGGGGGCTGTTTCTTTTCAGTGTCAGGCTATACTTTGAAGGAGAACTTCCTTCTAGTCCCTGACCTCTCCCCCTTTCTTATATAAAATATTTGACCATACCTTACCGGCCAATGTTTTAGGGGGTGATAGAGGCTCTGTTTCTCTAGCAGGCCTTTGAATATCTCCTGATTCGAGAGAGCATGTTTACAAGATTTCGTGGTGGCCTTGGCATATTTTTGGAGGAGACGGCTTTAAAAGGGAAGCATGCCGACCGCCATGCACCAGAGCGTGTCACTAAGAGGTCTTCTGTTTTGGTATCCGTGGATCCATCCTCCTGCAGTCCATCCTGCATCCTCCGTTATTATGGCCTAACGTCCTCACTCCATGGGTGCATCCCCCCCCCCAAGTGAAGGGGCCCATGGAGGACGAACCCTTATGGCAATGGCAGAAGATGGTTGGTCAGAGCTGTTACTTATAGTTTAATGTAAGAAAGAGAGATCTGTGGGGATGTAAACTTAAGAAATAAGCCTGTTAGAAGGGTAGAACATCCTTTTAAATGTTGGCAGCATGGTCTTCCATCTCCAGGTGATGATAGTGGACCTGTATGGGCTTAGAGGCCAAAATATTAATCTGTTCTATAATAAATTGTACAAGCCTGTTTATAATGCAGGGTCCTATGGACACCATTAAAATTAAACCCAACAAAGGGCCTAATAGGGGAAGAAGGTAGGGTAGAAATCCATTAAACCCAGTCCAGAGGGGATTTTCAAAAAGTTCCCTTCATCTCTTTTCTAGATCTTCTTGAAGCTGCTTAATTTTAGTGCGTACTATGACTGATTTATTGGCATTAAAGCAGCATCGTGCCCCTAAGGCCAAGCAAATACCTCCCTGGTTAGCTGTCAGTAAATCTAAGCCTTCTCTGTTTTGAAGGAACACTTCTGCCAGGGAGTCTACTAGGTCCTGCAAATCTTTAATGGTTCCTGATAGAGTTTTTACATCATTTATAAGTTGTTGAGACAGGCGACGCTAAGAGTGTATAGCCATGCCTAAGCCAGCTGTACCTGTGTTCACAGCAGCTGTTATTCCAAGGCTGGCAAAGAGTGGTAAGGCCTGTATTGCCCGCCTGTGTCTTTTGACTAAGGTGTCTAGACTAGGAATGCATAGAGTTTTGTCTCCTGGGACAATAGTTATATCAGGGAGTAATAAGGCAAGAACACAGCCAACGGTCCAATTCGATGGAAGCCTCAGGAAGGCCGAGTTTCCTCCACACATAAAAACTGTGCCATTGGAGGGACAAAGAGATGGGGTGGGTGAGGAATAGTTTTGTACTGTTGAGCAATTTCCAAAGGAAGCAACTCCAACATCAATATCATAGGTATTATTTTGCATCGCGCCTAAAAGACATATTGTAAAAGTGCCTATAGACTGTACTTTAAAAGGAAATCTGGGTTGGCATGTATTATCATCGTCTATGATAGAATTAATAGGAACTGCAATAGGCATGATTGCCCCTGTTGTCATGGAGAGCCAGCAATCACCAGCAAAGGTGGGGTTGGAATTATTAAGCAAGGAGAAGGTAGTTTCCAAAATATCTAATATATTGTTATCTAAACCGGGGAGCTGGCATTTTCTCTATATTAAGAGATGATATGTGAGCTCAGGGATTTGGGGTTTCAAAAGTTTGATTATCTGAGGATGCTTGACAGCATAAGGGAATCCTCCACCATCAGCGACCCCTGTAGGTGCCTTAATGGGGCAGAAGGGGGGTTTACCAACAGGGCCTTGGCACCCAGCTGACTGTAGCTTGGTGTATTTGCCTTCTCCTCCCCGGTCAAAAAGAACGGGGGTATAATGAATAGTGGTCCCTCCTGCTGCATGAGTTTTAGTTAGGGAGGCTTCAAAAAATTGTTCTCCCTTTTTGTTGACACAAATTGAGGCCGACGCATAACAAGTGGCATGCATCTCTTGGGTATGCGTTCAAGTTGCAGAACAATTTTAGAGAGCATTACTTGTACTAGGGGGAATAATCTTTGGCTTGTTAACACATACCAATTTAGGCTGATGAACTCCTCTGAGTTTATGGTCAACCTCGGCCCGGAGGTAAGCCACCTTAGTCACGCAGTCAGCAGTCTGGGTCAAACTAGTGGGAGCCTGAGTCCAAGATCCTCCCTTGCGTTCACAGGGAGGGCCAAAAAGGTACTCCATGATGTTGGAAGGTGGAGGGCCAAAGCCTCCGTGTACAATCCTGTTCAGCAGAAGTGCCTTAAGTAGGATCCTCACACAGATTGTTGGCTGCATCTGAAAAAGAGGAAAATTTGTCCTCAGGGTGAGGGCCTCCATCCCTGTGTTGAGGTAAGCCATTAACCTGTTTAACCAGGCGTTCTGGTAACCATCTTGGGGCTGCTTGCTCTTGGTCCAAAACACAAGCTGAGCCTCGTCCACAGATGAGGACAGGACCTGGGCCTTTCCATTTATTTGTAAGGGGATTGTGCCACATAACAGGTGGGCGAACAGAATTGGACGAGGATTGCCAGTGTCAGTCTGCAGCCGAATGGCCTTCATTGTCTAGGGAAAGAAAAATAAGGGCAAATAATGCATGATTAAGGCGATGCCTGTGAGTGGTAAATACAAGTGCAGAAGCATTAAAGCGGGTTAGCCAAGTCTTTAGGTAAGGTGGGCACGTTCCACAATGCCTGAGGCTTGTATGGAATTCCAGTAGTATGACAAATTTGCGAGGAAGCACAAAACTGTTTAAACTTGGCACTGGTATATGCAGGACAATTATCTTTTTTTTTAATATGTATTGGTTTACCCATTACGGAAAACACTGAAACAAGATGAGAAAGGACATCTTTGATAGCCTCTCCAGAATGTGGTGATGCAAAAATAAGGCCGCTGAAGGTATCTACAGAAACGTGTATATATTTGGTTTTTCCAAA
Organism: Callospermophilus lateralis; assembly: GCF_048772815.1. Taxonomy (NCBI): domain Eukaryota; kingdom Metazoa; phylum Chordata; class Mammalia; order Rodentia; family Sciuridae; genus Callospermophilus; species Callospermophilus lateralis. The sequence goes on from NW_027517645.1 coordinate 124,988, forward strand.
TTCAGAAAAATGAGTAACATCCATTTGCCAAAACTGATTGGACAGTAATCTTCGGGGGTTAACTCCCAAGTGTTGAATGGGGAGGGAGACAGGGCAACCAGGGCATGCTTTTACTATTTCTCGTGCCTGTTGCCTGGTAATTTTACATAGTTATCGAAGGTTCTGGAAATTTAGATGGTGAAGATTGTGTAAATCCGTGGCCTTTTGAATGGAGCCAACAAAAATTGAAAAGATGAAACGAGTTGCTGCATCAGCTTTGGCATTACCTTGTGTTAGAGGGCTGGGAAGATCAGAGTGTGCCTTGATGTGTCCTAAGAAAAATGGGTGTTGTCTGGCCTGAATTAGCTTCTGAAGCTGGTGAAACCGATGGGCCACATTGGAAGAAGCCTTAATGGTGGGTGAAATCTGAAGCAGGGGCACAGAATGAGCAATGTAGGCACTGTATGTATAAATATTAACAGGATTATCAAGAAATGTTTTAAAAACTTGTGTTATGGCAAACAATTCCACAAACTGTGCTGAATGATAGACAGTATCAAAGGTGTTAGGTTGGTTATTGACAACAAAGACTGCTAGGCCATTACTGGAACCGTCTGTAAAGACAGTAAGGACTTGAGGAATGGGAGCCTTTTGAGTAATTTTGGCAAAAATAAATGGATGTAACTGGACAAAATATAAAAGGGGGTCATTGGGGAGGTGGTTATCAATTGTTCTCAAAAAGCCATTCATTCTCTGTCTGTAGTAAAAATTGGGTTTGGTCTTTAGTATATGAAATTAAAATATTATCATGGTCTTTGCCAAAATGTTGTCGAGATAGCAAACGACATTTAAAAATAATAGAAGCTACCTGAGCAAGAAAAACAGTAATAACCTTGGAGAATGTGGTGGGTAAATGGACCCAAAGCAAAGGCAGCCTTTATTTCTAAAATGTGTATTTCGCTGCCGAAATATTCCTGTGGGTGTATGAGGAGTGTGTAAAATAACCAGAACCAGAGGATGGTTATAAGAATGTTCTGTAAAAAACTGTTTGGCAATGGCTTCTGTGACTTGGTTTAATGCCTGTCATGCCTCGGGAGTAAGCTTTTGAGGGGAGGAGGGGTGGGAATCACCTCTCAAAATATCATTAAGGGACAAAAGTATACAAGTGGGTAATTTTAAATATGTTTTTAGCCATTGAATATTCCCCAGTAATTTTTGAAAATCATTAAGGGTGTGAAGATGGTCCACCCATAGTTGTATCTTAGGAATTTGGATCTGATTATCTTGAAGTTTAAGGACCAAATAGGTATAACAGTCCTGTGTTTTAACCTTATTAGGAGCTATCTGTAGTCCCAAGGTTGTGAGGATTTTGTAAAGGTCCAAGTAACAATTATTAAGGTCATGGTTATTAGGTGCAGCAATTACAAATCATCCATATAATGTAAAATATAAATTTGTGGCCATAACTCTCTCACAGGGTCTACTGCTTGAGCAACATATTTTTGGCAAAGACTAGGGCTGTTGGCCATACCTTGGGGAAGAACCTTCCATTGAAATCTCTGCATAGAGCCCTGAAAATTAAGGTGAGGGAGACTAAAGGCAAAATAGTGTCTATCCTCAGGATGTAAAGGAATGGTAAAAAAAAAACAATCTTTTAAGTCAATAATCATTTTACAATAGTTTTTGGGAATAGCCACTGGTGTGGGAATGCCTGGCTGTAGTGCTCTTATTCGGCACATAGGTTTATTAATGGCACACAAATATTGTAAAAGGCACCACTTGCCTGATTTTTACTTGATAACAAAAATTGGAGTATTCGATGGTGAGGTTGAGGGCTCTACATGGCCGGCTGCCAGCTGTTCCTGCACTAACATGGAGGCAGCCTCCAAATTTTCTTGGGTAAGTGACCATTGATCCAACCACACAAGAGTCTGAGTCTCCCAAATAATTTTATCTCCATGGGGTACAGGAGAGTCAGAGACTGACACTAAAAATCCGAATACCCAAGTCCATATGTATTTCTTTTTTGTATGGGTTTTATTGGCTCAACCAGTCCTTGTCTCAGTCTCCCAAGGCCTATACCAGGGACAAAATAAATACGAAGCATTTGATGAGTCACCATGGAATTGGGACTGGCATGAATGACTTCCATTTGACTCAAAATATCTCGGGCCCATAGGTTAACAGGGAGGTCAGGAACAATGAAAGGAGTGACAATTCCCTTATTACCCTCTTTATGAGTCCAGATAAGAGCCGTAGAGCTGACCAGAGGATTTTTTGACTGTCCTATCCCTTTAAGGTCAGTCAAGGATGGGGTGAGGATCCAAGCTGATGACCAATATTTTTGAGAAATAATTGTGGCATCAGCTCCAGTATCTAGAATTCCTTGGAATTCCTTTCCTTCAATAAGTAAGGAAATGGTGGGTCTATTTTGAGAAACGGGTTGAACCCAATTTACATCAGAGCAGCCCAAGGAGGCAGTCCCCCGCAGTAGGTTTGGGTGGTTAAGTGCCTCCTGGATTCAAGGGAAGGAGTATTAATTGTGCAAGACTTGTTCCTGCTGGGATGGCCAAAACTCCATTAATAGCTGTGGCCAGTATTTTTTTTCTTCAGTGAAGTCATTATAATTAATGCCATGGAAGACCTGAACACCATGTAAGTTAGTAGAGGCTCTTCCAAAAATAAGGGCACAGATATGAGATGGAGGGGGACCCATAATTCCAGTGGGTATTATCTGGGGCCCTTGCATTGAGTCTAATATAGTTTCAGTGGTGGCACAGATGTCCAATCCTGCGCTGCCTGGAGTGGCTAGTTGGAGGGAAGCAATTGTGGAGAAGAATTTTGAGGTAGGTTGGGATTTTGGAAGGGAAAAAATCTTATTGCCCCTGGTTTTGTCCTGGGGGATGTCGTGGCCCGGGGCTGGCCCCGCAGGGAGTTTCCCAAGAAGCAGGAAAAAATAGGCTGTCTGAGGGCATTTGTCTTAGATCTACACTCACTGGCCCAGTGATGACCTTTACCACATCTAGGGCAAAGGGTAGCTTGGGGCGGTATAGCCCCAGTTGAAGGAGATGCTATTCCTAGGCTTTCTTTGCCTGTCGGACACTTGCGTGCAAAATGGCCAGGTTGTTTACAAGTAAAGCAAGTACGTGAGCCAGGATTGTGAAAGGTCTTGGTAAAGGTGACACCTAGGGCAAGACCCATGGCATGAGCTGCACCTACCCCTGCATAGAGTCTAATAAAGTCAGAAAGTTTCCCTTTATCCTTATGTGGTTGAAGAACATCCTGACATGCCGGGTTGGCGTTTTCAAAGGCAAGATGTTTTACAAAAGAGCTTTTGTTTTCACTTGGTCCAAGCAAGCATTCCACAGCTAGGTTAAGCCTGGGAACAAAGTCGCTATAAGGCTCGTCGGGCCCTTGTCGAATTTTTGCCAGGGAAGTGGTAGCCGAGGCTTTTGAGGGAGGTGTCTCCAAGCATGTAAGCCAGCCATCTGAATCTGCATCAAAAGTACAGCAGGGAAATGTGCCTGTTTAGTTTTAGTGTCAAAAGGCTCATTGCCCACTAGCTTAACATAAGTCCCGGACTTAGAGGAGGCCTTAGTTAAAATTTTTTGAGCAGTTTCCCGACAGTGCTCTTTGAAATCTGCATTCCATAACAGGAAGTCTCTGGCACTGAGGGTAGCTTGGTCTAAAAATTTCCAATCATTGGGAGTAAGTCATTGTGTGCTGTGGCTTTCTAATAAAGCCAACATGTAGGGTGCAAAGGGGCCATAGTGAGCACAAGCCTTTTTAAGTTTTTCAGGAAAATGCAGGCTTAATTTTTTGTAGACTCTGGGTTCCTGCCTGCCTAGGGCTGAACTCCTCATCCTCTGAGTCCTGATCTCCTTATTCCATTTCTCCGCTTCCTCCTCTTGATCCTCGTCTAAGTCTTTGACCTCAGCCTGGGCAGGCTTATCTATCTGACTGGTGGTGACTGGGAAGGCGAGCACAGGTTGATGGAGTGGCTTCGCCTTTGTATTAGACCACTGTAGGCCAGTTACTTTGACTCCATACCTAAGGCTAATGAACAGAGCTCAGAGTGAAGGGATCTTAATTCTTTTAAAGGTTGGATCTGTTCCTGTCTATGTTGGAAGGATGCTCACAAAGGAGCCAGTTTAGGCAAGGGAAGTGGGGAAAAAATATCTGGGGGGGGGCATTTGTACCCTGAAGGGCCAGAGCACAAAAGGCAGGAGGGATATAGGAGGGGTTGGATGTGTAAGTCCTATAGGCTGTGGCAGGGTCTTGAGAGGTGCAGGGTCTTCTGAATGGTAGCGAGCTGCTTCCTTCTCCAAGGTAGCCTCCTCTACAGGGGTCAATGAGTCTCCGGAATTTAAAACTGGATAAAGGCAGTTGGTAACCATTGGAGCCTTAATCCTTAGGGTGGTATTTTGAGGGGGACCAGGAAGGTTCCCATGGTCCTGGGGAGCCTGAGAAGGGTCTATGTCTATACTAACTGATGGGCATGCCGAGGGGATACGAGAAGTATTTGCATAGCCTCTTCCCCAACCTCGACAAGTTTTAAGGTACCATTGTCAAAGGGTGAACTTTTAAGAATTTCATTAATTAAGTTCCAGTAAGAAAAGGTGGGAACAGGCACTTTTTCTGGGCCAAAGGATTCATAATAATCTTTTAAACAGTCTCCTACTCCAAGCCATCTTTTACCATCAATGGTCCTTTCAAGAGGAAACCATGGACACTGCTCTCTTATGTATGAAAAAAAAAATTAAGTCTTTTTTCTAAACACGCGCCCCCATGTCTGCAAGGACTCCTTGTAGAATGACAAAAACAAATCATATGACGAAACTGCTTGTCCCATAGTGGGTCAATCACCGTGCGTCATCCCCACGCTCCTCCTGGATCTGTCTCTCGGTGGTGTCTTCTGCAGTTATTGGAAGCTCCGCTTGACCAAATCTTCCAGGAGGACGGGGTCCCCCTCAATCAAAAGCTCAAGCCCCAGTCGGTGGGCGCCAGATGTCCCAGCCGACAGGACACATCAACGTGGGCAGCGAACCTAGATAGGGAGGAATGAAGGGACAAGAGACACGAGAGATGACAGCAAGACAGGAGTTCTGATCAAGCTGCAAACTTTTATTGTTCACACAGGGGTATTTCTATGCTGGATGTGGGAAATCTCTCTTATCGGCAGTTCCTAGATGTCTTCACAAGGTGAGATAACCTCAGGAAGTTTCAGAAAGACAAATGGCCGCAGGATGTCTCAGGGAGACAGATGGCTACAGGATGTCTCTCAGACAGGATGTCTCCTGGTGGCTGTTTCTTGTAAGTGTCAGGCTATTCTTTGAAGTAGAATAGAATTCCTTCTACCTCTGACAGTCAGGGATTCAGTATTTCGAATAGAAAATTGGAAAATGAATCCAATGTTTATGCAAATATGTGCTACCCAAAAGTCTTCCCACTCTCATTCAGAACAATGCCTTGACATTACCTTCACCCCAAGTAAGACACAATAAGAGAAGAAGAGTTAGAAAATCTGTGAATACACATCTGGAATGGAAAATTCTCAGTAGTTAACAACCTTGGAGGTGGTAGAGGTGTTTCGAAAAGTAAGGTACATGGTAAAAACTCCACAAACATGGAGCTCTGTTGGCCTAAAGACTTCTTGAGAAACTGCCTCTGAGGTTGGGCACTTGAAATATATGTTGTTGTCAGGAGTTTTAACTTCCTTTGTAGTGAGACCATCAAATCTGGGTCTGCATCTGTGTGACCTGGAGCACATGGTTTCTTATTTTCCAATAAACATGAGGCAGCAGGGCTGAATTCTCTCTTTGTAGGTAATTTGTTGCCATTTGGGGGCAAAGTGTCTCCCAGTGTGGACTTTGAAGCCATTTGGTCTTTCTCTACTTTTCATGGTGTTTCTTGCAGCTGCATTGGGAGTTTAGTATTTGCTTCACGAAATACGAAGAGGTCAACTAGGACAGAGTGCTGGAGGGAGTTCTGTTACGTGTGTTGGTTAAGGGTCTGCAGGAGAGTGCACCAACCAGGCTTCTATCCCACATAGCTTGCCCCCTTGACAATAGCAATCTGATTCTAAACATTGCCCTGAAACCTCTCCGTATAACAGATGCCTTTACATACAAGGGTATGGGGGCTGCACCATGTCAGTCACAAACCATTTGGAAGCCAATGGCAGATCCACATGACCCCATCACAGATGTTTTAACAAACACCTACACTCCACTGCTCTAGGCCGACTACTCATCGGGCTCCAAATTACTGGCATCTCTGTTCTACATGATTTTCATGAAACCCAGTCAATCAAGGCATTGTCTGGTACACTCATGATCATCTATAAGACATCCAAAGGTTCTCCACTGACACCTGTTCATGGGAATTTCAAAAATTTAATGGTATTTATCTAGCCTTTTTTCAAGGATGAAGTTTGAGGCACTGTGGTGTTTAATTCATTCAGGAACCATGAAATGGAGAGGAAGCTTATTTCAATGAAATCTCTGGAGAATTCTAACAGGCAATGATTCCCAACGACAGGCTAAAAGGTCACATTAAGCCAGGCATTTGAGGTCTACAATGTGTGATCCTTTTGTGCTTTGACTTGCAACTATGGCTGCCAATTCTTTAAAAATAAAATCATGTGATATCCTCCTGAGATTCCCAGGGCTCTGTGGAAAGCCACCCTGGGCCTTGATCTCAGTTTCCAAGGGCGACTCTCATGCGTGGCCTCCTAAAATCCCAACACAATACATGGCAATACTTCTTTGAGGTCAGTTCCATAACTCAGTTTCTAAGGGGAATCACACCAGTGTTCAAGCCCAGGTGGACCCAGTCATCTCTTCCAACGGCCACAAAAATGACCACAATTAAAACCAAAACACTCCCACATGGCCCTCATCTTCTTCCATATAGACACTAATCATAACCTCAGGCTGTAGGTTTCCATGAGGGCCAAAGCCAAAGACAGTATCCAAAATAAGGTCCCTTTCCCCCATTTGCTTAAAGTCAGTGTGGCAGGGAGACCCTTCATGTGAACCAGAAGTGATGAAAGAGGCCTGCCCTTAATACTGCTCTGATTCTCCATTTTGTGGCCTAATTACTGTGGGGTTTAGATTCCTTATGTTAATTGGGGTCATGAGAAAACCCAAGCACCTATGGCCTAGCCTCTGTAGTGATTTGAAGAACTCATTTGACCCAAAGGATCCCTATTCTCAAAGATGGAGGTCAGGAACTTTACAGAGGAAGGTAAGAGACTTCATCCACAATGACTGTTCTTATGGGTATTTTGCTTTTGGATGCACACATGGGATTTTTTTAGATCCATTAGGTGCTGAGAATCTAAGCCACAACCTCACACAGGGCCAAGAAGCTGATTCAGACATATCCCTTTCCAAAGCAATTAAGCAAAGAGCCAAAGGTGATGCCCATTCATTTCCATTTGAAAACTCTTCAGTCTTCACAAAGGGGTGGCCTGAGGCAAAGACTTTCCTGACATTAAGGGCAATAGTACAATAGGTAAGCAAAAGGCCCAAAGCAGGGTTTCTCCACTGAGACTTTCCTGATCACACTGATATCTGAGTTTTCTGAGATGCTCACCATTGCCTTCAGCTATCCAGTACATGGCCATGTCACAGAGCTTAAAGGTGGTACATATCTTGGACACAAAACCATGAGCCTATTCTGGAGTTTGGCCAAAATTCAGAAAGAAAATAGGATCTTAGGAAGATATTAGGAGTGGCCGATCCATATGGCAAGCCGTAGACCATTCATAAATAGGACAGGATGAACGCTGGTAAGATTTCTACTAGATAGGACATATGTATTGATGCGCTCTCTTTTCTAATGTCTACAACCACGGGCACAGTGGGATACACAGACATAGAAACACTCGCCTTGTCAAAAGACTTACTAGAAACAATTCACACCAAACCAAACAAAACGACTTTCCTACCTATTCTCAGAACATGAGACAAAACCACAAACCCACACCCACACCCACACCCACACAGACCCCCAAGTAGGTCTGTGAAAATATGGAGTGTCCTTTGACTGGTGGGCCATAATATATTCCCCCATAATGGGCTGTTCTCTCTCAGATCTGGTCTCCGTGTCCAACTCTGTGAAGCTGTTAGGAGCCAGCGGTGAGCCACTACCTTCTTTCTCAGGAAAGGCCCCTCCTCAGACCTTCCTGGCCCTAGGCCATCCTCACATCAGTAGGTACCAAGAAAGACTGTCTCTGTCCTTGGAAAATCCAAACAAGTTTGACCACTGGGACATGAACTGGGACTGGCTCTGGGTGCCTGACTTCCTGTATCCCAAGTTCAGAGAGTTCCATCACCAAGGAAGTGAGGTGAGGTCACTTCCTTCAGGAACTAAATGAGGTCACTGCCTTGGCAACAACTTTTTCCTAAAAGTTGCTTCTAAGGGTCCCATGAGATGGAGGATGCACCTACTCGCTCTGACATTTTCACAAGTTAGAATGGTATATCAACCATAGGCAACCGGGAACAGCTCTCCACACAGGCCTGGTTTGGTCCATCTTCTCTACATTAAGATGAAAGAGGCTGATTCAGACACATCCCTTCATCCTGACCAGGTTGTTTACCATGGAAGTTGACTTTTCCTCCCTCAGGTCCTTCATAGCTGCCTACATCTTCTCCATGGATCATTTCTGCATGGACCTTCGAGGTTCTCAGCAGGTGGAAGTTTCCCTACACTCCTGTATTGTAAGACCAACTCTGTCCCTGCTTTTCTGTAAAGTTAGATTGAGGGAACAGTGTATGGTTAGTGTAATAACAGGTTCGATTTGGGTTAGGAATCATTCTGCGCGATGAATAATGGTATTGGGAACCTGCGATATTTATTAAATTATATTGGTAAAATATATGTATGAAAACAGAAATCTAGGATTTGAAGCCCAGAAGGGCATTGGGCCCTTGATTGGGATACGTAGTGTTGAATTAGGTTCTGCACAGTTGTCTCAGATAAATCCATTTACAATGGCATAGGACCTTGTACATTGGATGATTGAATGAGGAAGAGAACATCCAGTCAAAAAGGGATAGTCAGTACGATTAGGTAGATAGTCGGTAGGATTAGGAAGAAGAGTGAGTACAGGATTTGGACGGAAATTTCTTTTTTTTTTTATTGGTTGTTCAAAACCCTACAAAGCTCATGACATATCATATTTCATACATTAGCATACATTAGCTTCAAGTGAGTTTTGAACTCCCTTTTTTATCCAAGTACAGATTGCAGAATCACATGGGTTACACATCCAAATTTTTACATCATACCATACTAGTAACTGTTGTATTCTGCTACCTTTTCTATCCTCTACTATCCCCCCTCCCCTCCCCTCCCATCTTCTCTCTCTACCCCTTCTACTGTAATTCATTTCTCACCTTGTTTGTTTTCCCATTCCACTTACAACCTCTTATATGTAATTTAGTATAACAATGAGGATCTCCCTCCGTTTCCATGGAATTCCCCTTTTCTCTCCCTTTCCCTCCCACCTCATGTCTCTGTTTAATGTTAATCATTTCTTCCTGCTCTTCCTCCCTGCTTTATTTTTAGTTGCTCTCATTATATCAAAGAAGACATTTGGTATTTGATTTTTAGGGATTGGCTAGCTTCACTAAGCATAATCTGCTCTAGTGCCATCCATTTCCCTGCAAATTCCAAGATTTTGTCATTTTTTAGTGCTGCGTAATACTCCATGGTGTATAGATGCCACATTTTTTTAATCCATTCATCCATTGAAGGGCATCTGGGTTGGTTCCACAATCTAGCTATTGTAAATTGTGCTGCTATGAACATCGATGTGGCAGTATCCCTGTAATACGCTCTTTTAAGGTCTTCAGGGAATAGTCCGAGAAGGGCAATAGCTGGGTCAAATGGTGGTTCCATTCCCAGCTTTCCCAGGAATCTCCATACTGCTTTCCAAATTGGCCGCACCAATTTGCAGCCCCACCAGCAATGTACAAGAGAACCCTTTTCCCCACATCCTCGCCAGCACTTGTTGTTGTTTGACTTCATAATGGCTGCCAATCTTACTGGAGTGAGATGGTATCTTAGGGTGGTTTTGATTTGCATTTCTCTGACTGCTAGAGATGATGAGCATTTTTTCATGTACTTGTTGATTGATTGTATGTCCTCCTCGGAGAAGTTTCTGTTCAGGTCCTTGTCCCATTTGTTGATTGGGTTATTTGTTATCTTATTGTCTAATTTTTTAAGTTCTTTGTATATTCTGGATATTAGGGCTCTATCTGACGTGTGAGGAGTAAATATTTGTTCCCATGATGTAGGCTCCCTATTTACTTCTCTTATTGTTTCTTTTGCTGTGAAAAAACTTTTTAGTTTAAGTAAGTCCCATTTGTTGATTCTTGCTATTAACTCCTGTGCTATGGGTGTCCTATTAAGGAATTTGGAGCCCGACCCCACTATATGTAGATCGTAGCCAACTTTTTCTTCTATCAGACGCAGAGTATCTGATTTGATATCAAGGTCTTTGATCCATTTTGAGTTAACTTTTGTGCATGGTGAGAGGAGGGGGTTCAGTTTCATTTTGTTGCATATGGATTTCCAGTTTTCCCAACACCATTTGTTGAAGATTCTATCCTTCCTCCATTGCATGCTTTTAGCCCCTTTATCAAATATAAGATAGTTGTAACTTTGTGGATTGTTCTCTGTGTCCTCTATTCTGTACCATTGGTCCACCCGCCTGTTTTGGTACCAGTACCATGCTGTCTTTGTTACTATTGTTCTGTAATATAGTTTGAAATCCGGTATCGCTATACCGTCTGATTCGCACTTTCTGCTTAGAATTGCTTTTGCTATTCTGGGTCTTTTATTTTTCCATATGAATTCCATGATTGCTTTATCTATTTCTACAAGCAATGCCTTTGGGATTTTGATTGGCATTGCATTAAACCTATATAGAACTTTTGGTAATATCGCCATTTTGATGATGTTAGTTCTGCCTATCCATGAACAGGGTATATTTTTCCATCTTCTAAGATCTTCTTCTACTTCTCTCTTTAGGGTTCTGTAGTTTTCATTGTATAAATCTTTCACTTCTTTTGTTAGGTTGATTCCCAAGTATTTTATTTTTTTTGAGGATATTGTGAATGGAGTGGTTTTCCTCATTTCCATTTCAGAAGTTTTGTTGCTGATATACAAGAATGCCTTTGATTTATGCGTGTTGATTTTATATCCTGCTACTTTGCTGAATTCATTTATTAGTTCTAGTAGTTTTTTTGTAGACCCTTTTAAGTCTTCTATGTATAAAATCATGTCATCCGCAAATAATGATAATTTAAGTTCTTCTTTTCCAATTTTTATGCCTTTAATTTCTTTCGTCTGTCTAATTGCTCTGGCCAGTGTTTCGAGAACTATATTGAATAGAAGTGGTGATAGAGGGCATCCCTGTCTTGTTCCAAATTTTAGAGGGAATGCCTTCAATTTTTCACCATTCAGAATGATGCTAGCCTGAGGCTTAGCATAGATAGCTTTTACAATGTCAAGGTAATTTCCTGTTATCCCTAGTTTTTCTAATGTTTCGAACATCAAGGGATGCTGTACTTGTCAAATGCTTTTTCTGCATCTATCGAGATGATCATATGGTTCTTATCTTTAAGTCTATTGATGTGGTGAATAACATTTATTGATTTCCGTATATTGAACCATCCTTTCATCCCAGGGATGAATCCTACTTGATCATGGAGCACAATTTTTTTGATGTGCCTTTGTATCAGATTCGCCAGAATTTTATTGAGGATTTTTGCATCTAGGTTCATCAGGGTTATTGTTCTGAAGTTTTCTTTCTTTGATGTGTCTTTGTCTGGTTTCGGAATCAACGTGATGTTGGCCTCATAGAATGAATTTGGAAGAGCTCCCTCTTTTTCTATTTTCTGAAATAACTTGAAAAGTATTGGTATTAATTCTTCTTTAAAAGTTTTGTAAAACTCTGCTGTATACCCATCCGGTCCTGGGCTTTTCTTGGTGGGTAGTCTCTTGATTGCTTCTTCAATTTCATCGATTGGTATTGGTCTGTTCAAATTGTGTGTATCCTCCTGACTCAGTCTGGGCAAATCATATTTCTTAAGAAATTTATCGATGTCTTCACTATCTTCTATTTTATTGGAATATAGGTTTTCAAAATAATTTCTAATTGTCTTCTGAATTTCTGTAGCATCTGTTGTGATATTGCCTTTTTCATTCTGTATGTTAGTAATTTGAGTTCTCTCTCCTCTTTGTTAGCATGGCTAAGGGTCTGTCAATCTTGTTTATTTTTTCGAAGAACCAACTTTTAGTTTTGTTGATTTTTTCAATAGTTTCTTTTGTTTCAATTTTGTTGATTTCCTCTCTGATTTTAATTATTTCTTGCCTTCTGCTGCATTTGCTGTTGTTTTGTTCATCCTTTTCTAGGGCTTTGAGATGAAGTGTGAGCTCATTTATTTGTTGGTTTTTCCTTTTTTTGAGGAATGACCTCCAGGCGATGATGGTTAGGGTAATAACAGGTTCGATTTCGGTTAGGAATCATTCTGCGCGATGAATAATGGTATTGGGAACATGCGATATTTATTAAATTATATTGGTAAAATATATGTATGAAAACAGAAATCTAGGATTTGAAGCCCAGAAGGGCATTAGGCCCTTGATTGGGATACGTAGTGTTGAATTAGGTTCTGCACAGATGTCTCAGATAAATCCATTTACAATGGCATAGGACCTTGTACATTGGATGATTGAATGAGGAAGAGAACATTCAGTCAAAAAGGGATAGTCGGTACGATTAGGTAGATAGTCGGTAGGTTTAGGAAGAAGAGTGAGTACAGGATTTGGACGGGAATTTCTTTAGCAATAGGCTTTCAGTTAGAGAGTGAATGTAAATGTCAGCACATATGAAAATTCAGTCACAATGATGAACTTTGAAAAATATGTAGAAAAGCAGATAATAATAGAGACTTTACAAAATCAGGCAAAGTATAAAGTGAGTGATAGGATTAGACATTTTGTACACTGTTGAGTTTGAATATATAATCTTAAGAACAAACAAATATGCAGTGACCATTAGGATTGACATTTGAGAGCATTAGGAAACCTGGACATGGATGCTTTTAGTAATCCATGTTCACTTTCATTTTAGGCTTTGGTACAATTATAAGTGTGACCTTTGCATTTTTTGTCCAGAATATTACTGTCATAGAATGTATATGTGGATCCGATGACATGAGCATTTCTTCAAGCATTTCTGGAAGTAATGTTTTCAAGACCTATAAATTACTATTGGGGGTAAAAGAGGTGTACCCTGTGTCCATGAATATAGACATAATGCATGAATAGACCACATTTTGAATAAATAATTTAACTGTTCCCACTTTAAATAATGGATTGAATTAATATATGAAATATTATAAGAAATCTTGTATTGATATAATATCATTCATTCCAACCAGTAATACATCTATATGTAATATTAGGGTTATGATTATCATGAAAGGTGTGTGAGTATTGCTTCAAAAGTGATCATAGAAATCTAAATTAATGTGTTTGGAAAGAAGTCTCATAAAAAGACCAGTCAAGAAACATGGAGGAATACATGTGATCTGAAGAAGAAAATGATTGAAAGTGAAACAAATGCCTATAAACTTGCGAACTTGTGGATGAAATATATATCCCATGATGTGAATAAATTGAAGAAATAGTAATGTACCAGTGTTGAATAAAATGAACATCCAAATACACATCATGTCCCATAGGAATCTACTTGCGTTGATGTTAAACTAGGTCAGTTACTGTAGAAATATTAGGATTTGTATGCACCATTCACTAAAGTTAGTTTTCAGTACTAAGAAACAAATATGTATATCAGGAGAATGAATATTTTGAGAAAACTCTTGAGAAAATTTGATTATAAATCCACATACTTGAATATGAATGAGTTAAGGGAGTGTATAATAAGACACATATTTCATATTTTGAAAAATCTGGAGAATATATATATATATATATATATATATATATATATATATATATATATATATATACACACACACACAAACACACACAGACATTAAAAATAGCATAATATATGCTATATGAAATTCACCATGAAATTTATATCATCCAGAGATCCAAAAATATTTATTTTATTTAACATGGATTTATGTATAATGTTGTTCAACTAGGAAGCTCACGCATAGGTTGAATTTTCAGTTCTAAAGCGTTTAGGAGGAGTGATCTCTTAAAATTTGTATCTGCTAAGTCAGCCACTTCACAAAAATGTACGTGTGGTATCAGGTAAGATTCTATAATTGCATGTAAAAATACATGTGCTGAATAGACTACAGAGACAGGGAAACAGGAATTCACATATTTGTTAACTTTAAAACACATGGAGAAATATTTTAACAAATAATTGACTAGATTTATAACTCCTACCCTAAATAATGCAAAAGGCAATTCCACTATACACCATGCCTTCTCTGAACTGCTTGTATTTCTATTTTTTTTGGTTTATTTTTCTCCATCTTATTAGGATTAGTTGTCAGAGTCTAGTAGGGTAAGTGTTAGTGTGAGGTGTTCAGTATTTTGAAAGGAAAATTGGAAAATGAATCCAAAGTGTATGTAAATATGTGGTACACAAAAATCTTCCCACTCTCATCCAGAACAATGCCTTGACATTACAATCGCACAGAGTAAGACACAATTAGAAGAGAAGAGTTATAAAATCTGTGAATAAATATCTGGAATGGAATATGCTCAGGAGTTCACAACCTTGGAGGAGGTAGAGGAGATTCCAAAAGTAAGGGACAGTGTAATCATTCCAAAAACATGGAGCTCTGCTGGCGTAAAGACTTCTTGAGAAACTGCCTCTGAGGGTGGGCACTTGAAATATATGTTGTTGTCGGGAGCTTCAGCTTCGTTTGTAGTGAGACCATCAAATCAGCGTCTTCATCTATGTGACCTGGAGGACATGGTTTCTTATTTTCCCTGAACATGAGTCAGCAGTGCTGAATACTCTCTTTGTAGGTAAACTGTGGACACGAGGGGCTAAGTGTAT
Organism: Callospermophilus lateralis; assembly: GCF_048772815.1. Classification (NCBI taxonomy): domain Eukaryota; kingdom Metazoa; phylum Chordata; class Mammalia; order Rodentia; family Sciuridae; genus Callospermophilus; species Callospermophilus lateralis. The sequence goes on from NW_027517645.1 coordinate 140,037, forward strand.
CCACATGGGCCTGTGAAGCTATTTGGTCATTCTCCACTTTTCGTGGTGTTTCTTGCTGCTGCACTGGGATTTTGGTATTTGCTTCAAGAAATACAAAGAATTCAACTGTTACTCTGTGCGTGAGGGGGTTCTATCACGTGTGGTGGATCAGGGTCTGCAGGAGAATGCACCTAACAGGCTTATATCCCACATAGTTGCCCCCTTGACCATAGCAACCTGATTCTAAATATTTCCCTAAAACCTCTGCATATAACAAGATGCCTTTACATTGAAGGGACTGCTGGCTGCACCACATCAGTCACAAGCCATTTGGAAGCCAAAGGCAGATCCACATGAACACACCGCAGATGTTTTATCACACACCTGCCCACCAATGCTCTAGGCCCACTCCTCAGCAGGCTCCAGCTTCCTGGCATCACTGTTCTGCACAATTTTTATGAAAACCAGTCAATCAAGGCACTGACTGTTATTCTTATGATCAGCCACAGGATATCCAAAGAATCTCCAGTGCCAACTTGTCATGGGAATTTTAAAAATTTCATGATATATTGACCTAGCCATTTTTCAAGGATGAAGTTGGAGGCATTCTGGAACTATTAAATGGTGAGGAAGCTCATTTCAATGAAATATCTGGAGATCTCTCACAGGAAAGACTTCCCAAAGAGTGGCCAAAAGGTCACATGAATCCAGGAACATTGAGGTCTACAATGTGAGGTCCATGTGTGTTTTGACTCTCAACAATGGTTGCCAAGTTTTTCAAACAAAATCATGTGATATCCTGGCTGAGATTTCCAGTGTTCTGTGAATAATTACCCTGGGCCTAGATCTCAGTTTCCAAGGGCGACTCTCATGCGTGGCCTCCTAAAATTCCAACACTATTCATGGCAATACTTCTCTGAGTTCAGTACGAGAACTCAGTCTTTATGCAGAATCCCACCAAAGTTCAAGCCAAGGTGGACCATGTAATCTCTACTAACCGCCACAAAAATGACTACAATTAAAACCAAAACACTCCCACATGGCCCTCATTTTCTTCCATACAGACACTCATCATAACCTCTGGCTGGAGGTTTCCGTGAGGGGTGCAGCCCAAGACAGTGTCCAAAATAAGCTTCCTTGCCCCTCATTTGCCTAAAGTCAGGGTGGCCTGGACACCCTTCCTGTGAACTAAGAGTCATCAAATAGGCCTGCCGTTTATTTTGCTCTGCTTCTTAAATTTGAGGCCTACTGATGGTGGGATTTAGATTCCTCATGTGAATTGGAGTCATGAGAAAACCCAATCACCTATGGGCTAGAATCTGCAGGGCTTTGAAGAACTTATTTGACCCAAAGGAGGCCTATTCTCACTTAATGGAGGTCAGGAACCTTACCACGGAAGGAGAGAGACTTCATCCACAATGATTGCTCTTTTGGACATTTTGCTTTTGGATGCATACATGGGATCTCTCTTTAGATCCATCAGGTGCAGAGAATCTAAGCCACAGAATTACACAAGGCCAAGAGGCTGATTAAGACATATCCCTTTCCAAAGCAATTAAGCAAAGAGCCACAGTTGATGCCCCTTCATTTGCAGTTGAAAACTTTTCTTCAGGCTTCAAAAAGGGTGGCCTGAGGCAAAGACTTTCCTGACATTCAGGGCAACAGAACATTAGGTAAGGAAAAGGCCCAAAGCATGGTTTCTCCACTGAGTCTTTACTGGTCACACTGATATCTGAGTTTTCTGAGATGCTCGCCATGCCCTTCATTTAACCAACACATGGCCGTGTCACAGAGCTTGGAGGTGGTACATATCTTGGACACAAAACCATGAGCCTATTCTGGAGAGTGGCCAGAATTCAGGAAGCAAACAGTAACTTAGGAAGATAGCAGGTGTTGCCGGTCCATAAGGCAAGCCGCAGTCCATTCATAAATTGGGAAGGATGAATGCTGGGAAGCTTTCTACTAGACAAGACTCATCCATTGATGCATTCTCTTTGCTAATGTCTACAACCACTGACACAGTGAGATACACAGACATAGAAACACTCGCCTTTTCATACGACTTTCTGGAAACACTTTACTCCAAACCAAACAAACCGCCTTTCAGACATATTCTCAGAGCATGAGAAAAAAACCACAAACCCACACCCCCAGCCAGATAAGCACCTCCTTCCTCCAAGTAGGTTTGTGACTATCCGGAGTGTCCTCTGACTGATAGGCCATACTATGTTCCCCTGAAATGGCCTCTCCTATCTCACATCTGGTGTCCATGGCCAATTCTGTGAAGTTGTCAGGAGCCAGCAGTTAGCCACTGCCTTCTTTCTCAGGAAAGGCCCCTCTTAAGAGCTTTCCTGTCATTTGTCCATTCTCACATCAGTAGATACCAAGAAAGACTGACTCTGTCCTTGTTATATCAAACAAGTGAGACCACTGGGTCTGGGACTGAGACAGGCTCTAGGTGCCTGGCTTCCTGGATCCCAAGTTCAGAAAGTGCCATGAACAAAAAAGTGAGGTGAGGTAACTTCTTTCAGGAACTGAATGAGGTTACTGCCTTGGCAACCAGTTTGTCCTAACACATGCATCCAAGTGTCCCATGACATGTAGGCTGACCGTATTTCTGTGACACTTTCACAAGTTAGAATGGTATATCAACCATAGGCACCTGGGAACAGCTCTCCACACAGGCCTCATTTGGTCCATCTTCTCTAGATTAAGAAGAGAGAGACTGATTCAGACAAAAGCCTTCATCCTGACCAGGTTGTTTGGCATGGAAGATGACTTTTGATCTCTCAGGACCTTCATACCTGCCTACATCTTCTCCAGGGATCAATTCTGCATGGACCTTTGAGGTTCTCAGCAGGTGGACAATCCCCTACTTTCCTGTATTGTAAGACCAACTCTGTCCCTGCTCTTTTGTAAATGTAGATTGAGGGAACAGTTTATGGTTAGGGTTAATTACATGTTTGTTTTGCGTTAGGAATCATTTTGCTGGATGAATAATGGTATTGGGAATCTGTGATATATAAAAGAACATAGAGTTGAAAAATATGTATGAAAACAGAAATGTAGTAAGATTTAAAGTCCATATTGGCATTGGGCCTTTGATTTGGATACTTAGCTTTGAATTACGTTCTGCAGTGATGTCTCAGATAAATTGATTATCAATGACATAGGACCTTGTACCTTGGATGATAGATTGTAGAAAAGAACATCCACTCAAACAGGGATAGTCCATAGGATTAGGAAGATAGTTGGTAGGTTTTGCAAGAAGTGTGAGTACAGGATATGGACCAAAAGTTCTTTATCAATAGGGTTTCGGTAATAGAATGAATGTCAATGTCAGCACATGTGAAGAGTCAGTCACATAGGTAAACTGGGGAAAATATGTAGGAAAGGAAACATCAATAGAGACAGTAGGAAATCAGGCAAAGTATAAAGTGAGTGATAGGATTAGACATTTTAACAGGGTTGATGTTGACTATATAATCTTCGAAGAAACAAATATGTAGTCACCAATAGGATGGACATTTGAGAGAATTAGGCAACCTAGACATCAATGTTTTTAGTAATCCATGCTCCCATTCAATTTAGGCTTTTGTACAAACATATGTGTGATCTTTGCATTTTGTATCCAAAATAGTACTGTGATAAAATGTATAGGTAGATCAGATGACATAAGTATTTTTTCCACCATTTCAGGGAGCAATATTTTGAAGATGTATAAATTAGTATTGCGGGTACAAAGAGGTGTACCCTGTGTCTATGAATATAGAGATAATGCATGAATAGATGATACTGTGAATAAATAATATAACTGATTCCACTTTAAATAATGGATTAAATTGATATCTTAAAATATATAAGAAATCTTATATTGATACAAAGTCATTCATTCCTATCAGTTATACATCTAATGGTAATATGAGGGTTATGGTTTGTCATTAAGGGTGTGTGAGTTTTGCTTCAAAAGTAATTATGGAAATCGAAAATAATGTGTTTGTAAAGAAGTCTCATGAAGAGACTAGTCAAGAAACATGGAGGAATATATGTGTTCTGAAGCAGGAAGTGATTGAAAGTGAAACAAATTGATATAAATTAGCGAACTTGTGGATGGAATATATATCCCATGATGTGCATAAACTGAAGAAATAGTAATGTACCAGTGTTGAATACAAATGAACGTCAAAATACATATCATGTCCCATAGGAATCTACTTGCATTGATGTTAAACTTGGTCAGTAACTGTAGAAATATTAGGATTTGTATGCATCATTCACTGAAGTTAGTTTTCAGTACTAGGAAACAAATATGTATTTCAGGTGGATGAATATTTCTGAGAATAATCTTGTGAAAAGTTGATAATAAATCCACATACATGAACATGAATAAATTTTGGGAGTGTGTAATAAGACACATATATTTCATATTTTCAAAAATCTGGAGAGAGTGTATATATAGATATAGATATAGATATAGATATAGATATAGATATAGATATAGATATATATAGATATATAGATATATAGATATATATATATAGATACATATATATACATATGCCTATATATATACACACACACACACTCACACAGACATTAAAAAGTAGCAATATATATGCCAATCGAAATTTATTATGAAATATATATAATCCACACATCCCAAAATATACTTTTTACTGAACATGGATTTATATATAATTTTGTTCAGCTAGAAAGGTCACCAATAGTTTGAATTTTCAGTTCCAACAGCATTAAGAGGAGTGATCTCTTCTCACAATTTGCATCTGCCAAGTCAGCAACCTCTCAAGTATATACATGTGATACCAGGTAGGATTCTATATGTGCATATAAAAACACATGTGCTGAATAGGCCACAGAGAAAGGGAGAGAGGAATTCACATATTTGTTAACTTTAAAAACACATGGAGAACTGTTTTAATTAAAAATTGAGTAGATTTATAATTCCTAGCCTATATAATGCAAAAGGCAAGTCCAATTATACAACATGACTCCTCTGAACTGCTTGTATTTCTATTCTGTTTTGGTTATTATTCTCCATCATGTTAGGATTAGTAGTCAGAGTCTAGTGGGGTATGTGTTAGTGTCCAAAATAAGCTCTCTTACCCCTCATTTGCCTAAAGTCATGGGGGCCTGGACACCCTGCATTTGAACCAGGAGTGATAAAATATGACTGCAGTTAATACTGCTCTGCTTCTCCATTTTGAAGCCTACTGCCTGTCAGGTATAGATTCTTTATGTGATTTGGAATAATGAGAAAACCCAAGCACTTCTTTAGGGCTTTGAAGATTTCATTTGAACCAAATGATCCCTATTCTCACTTGATGTAGGTCAGGAACATAACAAAGGAAGGCAAGACACTTCATCCACCATAACTGATCTTTTTGCCATTTTGGTTTGGATGCACACATGGGATCTTTCTTTAGATCCATCAGGTGCTGAGAATCTAAGCCACAACCTCACACAGGTCCAAGAGGCTGATTAAGACACATCCATTTCCAAAGAAACTAAGCAAAGAGCCACAGGTGATGACCATTCATTTTCATTTGAAAACTGTTTTCTTCAGGCTTCACAAAGGGGTGGCCTGAGGCAAAGACCTTCCTGACATTCAGGGCAACAGAAACATAGGTAAGAGAATGGCCCAAAGCAGGGTTTCTCCACTGAGAATTTCCTGGTCACACTGATATCTGAGTTTTCTGAGATGCTCGCCATTCCTTACCGCTATCCAGTACATGGCCATGTAACAGAGCTTGGAGGTGGTACATATCTTGGACACAAAACCATGAGCCTATTCTGCAGAGTTGCCAGAATTCAGGAAGAAAACAGGAACTTAGGAAGATAGTAGGTGTTGTCCCTCCATAAGGCAAGCTGCAGTTCATTCATAAATTGGGCAGGATGAATGCTGGGAAGCTTTCTACAAGACAAGACATATCCATTGATGCATTCTCTTTTCTAATGTCTACAACCACGGACACAGTGGGATACACAGGCATAGAATCACTCACCTTGTCAAAAGACTTACTAGAAACAGTCCATTCCAAACCAAACAAACTGTCTTTCCTACCTATTCTCAGAACATGAGACAAAACCACAAACTGACACTCACACTCACAAAGGCATCTCCTTCCTGCAAGTAGGTCTCTGACTATCTGGAGTGTCCTCTGTCTGTTGGGCCGTATTATGTTCCAATGAAATGTCCTGTCCTGTCTCAGATCTGTCTCCTTTGCAAACTCTGTGAAGTTCTCAGGAGCCAGCGGTGAGCCACTACCTGCTTTCTCAGGAAAGGCCCCTCTTCAGATCTGTCCTGGCATTTGGCAATCCTCACATTAGTAGATACCAAGAAATACTGACTCTGTCCTTGGTACATCCAAACAAGTGAGCCCACTGGGATTGGGACTGGGACTGGCTCTGGCAGCCTGGCATCTTGGATCCCAAGTTCAGAGAGTTACATCACCAAGGAAGTGAGGTAGGTCACTTTCTTCAGGAAATGTATGAGGTCACTACCTTGGCAATCACTTTGTTTTAACATTTGCTTCCAAGGGTCCCATGAGATAGAGGCTGCCCCTACTTTCGGTGACAAGTTCACAAGATAGAATGGTATAACAAACATAGGCGCCTGGGAACATCTCCCCACACAGGACTGGTTTAGTCCATCTTCTCTACATTTAGATAGAGAGACTGATTCAGACACATCCCTTCATCCTGACAAGGGGGTTTGCCATGCAAGATGACTTTTGCTCTCTCAACTCCTTCATAGCTGCCTACGTCTTCTCCAGGGATCATTTCTGCATGGACCTTTGAGGATCTCAGCAGGTTTAAGAACCCCTACATTCCTGTATTGTAAAAGCAACTCTGTCCCTGCTCTTCTGTAAAGTTTGATTCAGGGAAGAGTGTATGGTTACGGTTAATAAAAGTTCAATTTGGGATAAGAAACATTCCACGGCATGAATAATGGTATTGGGAACCTGTAATATTTACAAGAATGTAAAAGTGAACTATAAGAATGAAAACAGAAATCTAGGTAAGATTTGAAGCCCAGAAGGGCATTGGGCCCTTGATTGGGATACTTAGCTTTGAATTATGTTCTGCAGAAATGTCTCAGATAAATCAATGTTCAATGGCATAGGACTTTGTACCTTGAATGATGGAATGTCAAAGAGAACTTCTAGTCAAGAAGGGATAGTCGGTATTATTAGAAAGATAGTCTGTAGGTTTAGAACTAAGAGTGAGTATAGGATTTGGACCAAAAGTTCTTTTGCAATAGGGTTTCTGGTAGAGATTGAATGTAAATGTGAGCACATGTGAAGAGTCAGTCACAATGATAATCTGGGGAAAATATGTAGGAAAGCAGATATCAATAGAGACATTAGGAAATCAGGCAAATGAAAAAGTGAGTGATAAGATTAGACATTTTCAACGGGCTTGAGGTTGAATATATAATCTTAGGAAGAAACAAATATGTAGTCAAGAATAGGATTCACATTTGAGAGCATTAGGCAAACTGGACATGGAAGTTTTTAGTAATCCATGTTCACTTTCCATTTAGGTTTGGTAAAATCATAAGTGTCACCTTTGCGTTTTGTGTCCAGAATATTACTGTGATAAAATGTATATGTAAATCAGGTGACATGTGCATTTCTTCCACCATTTCTGGGAGCAATATTTTGAAGACGTATAAATTAGTATTGGGGGTACAAAGAGGTGTATCCTGTGTCTATGAATATAGAGATAATGCATGAAAAGACCATACTGTGAATAAATAATATAACTGGTTCCACTTTAAATAATGGATTTAATTGATATCTGAAACTAAGTAAGAAATCTTATATTGATATACAATCATTCATTCCAGCTAGTTGTACATCTAATGGTAATACTAGGGTTTGGTTTATCATGACGGGTGTATGAGTTTTGCTTCAAATGTGATAATGGAAATCGAAAATAATGAGTTTGGAAAGAAGTCTCATGAAAAGAGCAGTCAAGAAACATAGAGAAATACATGTGTTCTGAAGCAGGAAGTGACTGAAAGTGAAACAAATGCGTATAAATTAGCGAACTTGTGGATGAAATATATATCCTATGATGTGCATAAACTGAAGAAATAGTAATGTTCCAGTGTTGAATAAAAATGAATGTCAAAATACACATCATGTCCCATAGGAATCTACTAGCCTTGATATTAAACTGGGTCAGTTACTATAGAAATATTAGAATTTTTTTTTGGTGTTATAATAGAATTTATTTTACCACTAGCATGCCACAGAATGTTGAGGAAAGAGCAATGGATTTTTAGTTATCGCACTAATAATCTAACATTTAATGACTCTTTTGGATAGTCTAGAAATTACATAAGGCTATGTAACATAATTTTTTTAATTTAACATTCATAAAAGCTTGGAGTTTTGGTAATATTTCTACTTTTTTATTTTTAATTTTTTCAGTTGTGATTGACCTTCATTTTGTTTATTTGTATGTGGTGCTTAGAATAGAACCCAGTGTCCCACACATGCTAGAAAAGCATGTTACCACTGAACCACAAACCCAGCCCCTCCACTTTTATCTTTACATCGAACATGCCTCTCCCTCATCTTTACTCACTTTCTTCCTCATTTTCCCCCTTCTCTCTCTTGCTTTTTCGTTTTCCTTTCATATCTGTTTTTCTCTCATGTCATTACAAACAGTAGTATGCTATGAAATTTAAATTTAAGACTGTTTTTTATAGTCATTGTTCTTTTCTTGAGAAGATTTAATAATTATAATCACCTGATAGATATATTAAAATAAATTTTTATACATATGTATCTATATTCATGCATATGCATTACATATTATATATATATATATACATACATATACATTTAAAAGTACTTTGATTAGCCTGTTAAAAATAATATAGACCAAAACTTTCTTAATTCTCAAGCCTTCCAGAATTAACATCTTACAGTGAAAATCAAATAAACATATTTAAATAAACAGGTATCATTCTTTTTATCAATACTGATAATTTAAGGTTTTATATCACATTAAGCTATAATACGGCATATTAAATCTTATGAATTAGAAAAAGTTTTTTGAATAACCTATTATTTAAGGACCATATGCACTGACATTTTAAAGGCTTTCTTGTGATTTCAATTTCTATCAATTGTGTATTAATTGCCAAATGCTTATTTTAGTACTTTTCATATTCATAATTGATATAAAGTCAATTGTTTAATTCTTCTTGTAAATAATTACTTATTACAGTAGGGACATTATTAATAATTCTAAATCTGTATAAGAAAATAGTACAAAGATATTTTCATGCAAAATTAAGAATAATTGTGTGCTCTAAATGTCTGATTGTTGATACATATAACAAAGAGCTTTTGATGAGTCTCTTCCCCAGTAAAACATAAAATGCAAAGATATTGTTGGGTATATATGTGCAAATAAAGATAAAGAAAATACACATTATCAGCTAGAAACTATTAAATAAAAGGTGAAAACAACAATCCAACACATTGTACGAATTTGTCAGATGAGGTAGTATTCTGGAAGAATAGCCTAAGACTAGACCTGGTCCATGACAAAATATTCACGAAAAAAAATGAAATATGAAAAATATAGAAAATGCTATGAATTTTTCATGAAGGTAGGTGAATTATCCTTTAATCTCAATTTATGTGCATTTTCAAAAGCCAATTTCCTGGTAAAATAAATTTGTGATAGTTACAACTAAACGAAACAAAGTTTCTGCTTAGCAAAATGAATGCATCTCAACCCATTTTTAGCTGATTTCTTCCCTCTCAATTTTAAACCGTTATTTATTTATTTATTTCTATTGGTTGTTCCAAACATTACAAAGCTCATGATATATCATCTTTGATACATTTGACTCAAATGGGTTATGAACTCCCATTTTTTCCACAAATATGAATTTCAGAATCACATTGGTTACACATTCACATTTTTGAACAATAGCATATTAGTGACTGTTGTATTCTGCGACCTTTCCTATCCCCCACTATCCCCCCTCCCCTCCCCTCCCATCTTCCCTCTCTACCTCATCTGCTGTTGTTCAATTCTCTCCATTGTTTCCCCCCCATTTCCCCTCAAATCCTCTTATATGTAATTTTGTGTAACATTGAGGGTCTCCTACTATTTCCATATGCTTTCCCTTCTCTCTCCCTTTCTCTCCCCCAACTCGTCTTTGTTTAATGATAAACTTTTCCTCATGCTCTTCCTCGATGTTCTGTTCTTAGTTGCTCTTTTAATATCAAAGAAGACATTTGGCATTTGTTTTTTTAAGGATTGGCTAGCTTCGCCTAGCATAATCTGCTCTAATGCCATCCATTTCCATGCAAATTCTATGATTTTGTCATTTTTTAATGAAGAGTAATACTCCATTTTGTATAAAAGCCACATTTTTTTTATCCATTCATTTATTGAAGGGCATCTAGGTTGGTTCCACAGTCTAGCTATTGTGAATTGTGCAGCTATGATCATTGATGTGGCAGTATCTCTACAGTACGCTCTTTTAAGATCCTCAGGAAATAGTTCGAGAAGGGTGATAGCTGGGTCAAATGGTGGATCCATTCCCAGCTTTCCCAGGTATCACCATAGTACTTTCCAAATTGGCCTCACCAATTTGCAGTCCCACCAGCAGTGTACAAGTGTACCCTTTTCCCCACATTCTCACCAACACTTATTTTGTTTGACTTCATAATGGCTGCCGATCTTACTGGAGTGAGATGGTATCATAGGGTGGTTTTGATGTGCATTTCTCTGACTGCTAGAGATAGTGAGCATTTTTTCATGTACTTGTTCATTGATTGAATGTCCTCCTCTGTGAAGTGTCTGTTCAGGTCCTTGGCCCATTTGTTGATTGGGTTATTTGTTATCTTATTGTTTAATTTTTTTGAGTTCTTTGTATATTCTGGATATTAGGGCTCTATCTGAAGTGTGAGGGGTAAAAATTTGTTCCCAGGATGTAAGCTCTCTATTTACCTCTCTTATTGTTTCTCTTGCTGAGAAAAAAAAAAATAGTTTAAGTGAGTCCCATTTGTTTATTCTTGTTATTAACTCTTTGGCTATGGGCATCCTATTAAAGAATGTGGAGCCCGACCCCACAGTATGTAGATCGTAGCCAACTTTTTCTGCAATTAGACGCAGTGTCTCTGATTTGATATCTAGCTCCTGGATCCATTTTGAGTTAACTTTTTGCATGGTGAGAGAAAGGGATTCAGTTTCATTTTGTTGCATATGGATTTCCAATTTTCCCAGCACCATTTGTTGAAGATGCTATCTTTCCTCCATTGCATGTTTTTAGCCCCTTTATCAAATATAAGAAAGTTGTAATTTTGTGGATTGGTTTCTGTGTCCTCTATTCTATACCATTGGTCCAGCTGCCTGTTTTGGTACCAGTACCACGATGTTTTTATTACTATTGCTTTGTAGTACAGTTTGAACTCTTGTATCGCTATACCTCCAGATTCACACTTCCTGCTTAGAATTGCTTTTGGTATTCAGGGTCTTTTGTTTTTCCATATGAATTTCATGATTGCTTTATCATTTCTACAATAAATGCCGTTGGGATTTTTATTGGCACCGATTTAAACCTGTAGAGAACTTTGGGTAATATCAACATTTTGATGATGTTAGTTCTGCCTATCCATGAACAAAGTACATTTTTCCATCTTCTAAGATCTTTTTCTATCTCTCTCTTTAGGGTTCTGTAGTTTTCATTATATAAATCTTTCACCTCTTTCGTTAGGATGATTCCCAAGTATCTTATATTCTTTGTGGATATAGTGAATGGAGTGGTTTTCCTCATTTCAATTTCAGAAGTTTTTCTGCTGATATACAGGAATGCCTTTGATTAATGCGTGTTGACTTTATATCTTGCCACTTTGCTGAATTCATTTATTAACTCTAGCAGTTGTTTGTAGACCCTTTTGAGTCTGTTAAATATATTATCATGTCATCTGAAAATAGCGATAATTTAAGTTCTTCTTTTCCTATTTTCATGTCTTTAATTTCTTTTGTCTGTCTAATTGCTCTGGCTAGTATTTCAAGAACTAAATCGAATAGAAGTGGTGATAGAGGGCATCCCTGTCTTGTTCCAGATTTTAGAGGGAATGCCTTCAGTTTTTCTCCATTTACGATGATGCTAACCTGAGGTTTAGCATATATAGCTTTTACAATGTTGAGGTAAGTTCCTGTTATCCCTAGTTTTTCTAGTGTTTTGAACATAAAGGGAGGCTGAACTTTGTCGAATGTTTTTTCTGCATCTATCAAGATGATCATATGGTTCTTGTCTTTAAGTCTATTGATGTGGTGAATAGCATTTATGGATTTCCGTATATTGAACTAGCCTTGCATCCCTGGGATGAATCCTACTTGATCATGGTGCACAATTTTTTGATATGCTTTTGTATTACATTCACCAGGATTTTATTGAGAATTTTTGCATCCTAGTTTATTAGAGATATTGGTCTGTAGTTTTGTTTCTTTGAAGTGTTTTTGTCTGGTTTCGGGATCAGGGTGATTTTGGCCTCATAGAATGAATTTGAAAGAGCACCTTCATTTTCTATTTCTTGAAATAGCTTGAAAAGTATTGGTATTAATTCTTCTTTTAAGGTTTTGTAGAGCTCCGCTCTATACCCATCCGCTCCAGGGCTTTTTTTGGTTCTTAGTCTTTTGATGGCTTCTTGTATTTCTTCCTTTTTTATTGGTCTTTTTAAATTGTGTGTGTCTTCCTGACTCAATCTTGGCACATCGTATGACTTAAGAAATTTATTGATATCTTCACTATCTTCTATTTCATTTGAATATAGGGTTTCAAAATACTTTCTAATTATCTTCTGTATTTCTGTAGTGTCTGTTATGATAATGCCTTTTTCATGCCGTATGTTAGTAATTTGAGTTCTCATTCTTCTTCTCTTTGTTAGCATGGCTAAGGGCCTGTCGATCTTATTTATGTTTTCAAAGAACCAACCTTTAGTTTTATCAATTTTTTCAATGTTTTTTTTTTGTTTCAATTTCGTTGATTTCTGCTCTAATTTTAATTATTTCTTGTCTTCTACTATATTTGCTGTTGTTTTTCTTTTCTTTTTCTAGGTTTTTGAAGTGTAGTGTGAGTTCATTTATTTTATTTTATTTTATTTTTTTGAGGAAAGAACTCCAAGAAATGAATTTCCCTCTTAAAACTGCTTTCATTGTGTCCCATAGATTCCAGTATGTTGTGTCTGTATTGTCATTTGTCTATAAGAATTTTTTATATCCTCCTCTATGTCTTCTGTAACCCATTGATCATTCAGTAGAATATTGTTCATTTTTCCATATGATGTAGGATTTTTCCTTCCTTCTTTTATCATTTATTTCCAGTTTCATTCCAATATGATCAGATATGGTGCATGGTATTATCTCCAAGCCTTTATATTTACTAAGGGTTGCCCTATGGCATAATATATGAACTATCTTTGAGTAGGATCCTTGTGTTGCTGAGAAGAACGTGTATCCACTTGAGGATGGTTGATATATTCTATATATGTTGGTTAAGCCTAGGTTATTTATTGTGCTGTTGAATTCCATAGTTTCTTTATTCAGTTTTTGTCTAGAGGATCTTTCTAATGGCGAGATCAGTGTGTTGAAGTCACCCGTAGTTATTGTGTTGTAGTCTATTTGACTCTTGAACTTGAGGAGAGTTTGTTTCATGAGCGTTGCAGCTCAATTGTTTGGTGCATACAAATTGATAATTGTTATGTCTTGTTGGTGGATGGTTCCTTTTAACAGTACATAGTGTCCTTCGTTATCCCTTTTTATTAACGTAGGTTTGAAATTGATTTTATTTGATATGAGTATGGCTACTCCTGCTTGCTTCCGAGGGCCATGTGAGTGGTATGATTTATCCCAACCTTTTACTTTCAGCCTGTGTATGTCTTTACCTATCATATGAGTCTCCTGAAGGCAGCAGACTGTAGGATTTGTTTTTTTGATTCAGGTTACTAACCTATGTCTCTTGATTGGTGAGTTTATGCCATTAACATTTAAGGTTACAATTGAAATATGATTTTTACTTTCATTCATGTTTATTTATTTATTTATTTTTAGTTTGGCTAGTTTTTACTTTTTGGTTATTTTTCTCCCCCTTTTCTGAGATACCTCCTGCTGTTAGTTTGGGGCACTATTTATCAATTCCTCTTCTTCTAGTATTTTGCTCAAATGCTTTGCAGTGCTGGTGTTCTTTCTGCAAATTCTTTTAGCTTTTGTTTATCGTGAAAGACACTAATTTCATTGTCAAATCCCAAACTTAATTTTGATGGATACAGTACTCTTGGTTGGAATCCATTATTTTTCAGCGTTTGAAATACATTGTTCCAGGATCTACTCGCTTTCAAAGTTTGTGATGAAAATTCAGTCGTTAACCTAATTGGTTTACCCCAGAATGTAATCTGCCTCATTTCTCTTTTAGCTTTTAATATTCTCTCCTTGTTCTGTATGTTAGCTATCTTGATAATTCTATGTCTTGGAGTTGGTCTATTATGGTTTTGAATGTTTGAGGTCATGTAGGCTTCAAGGATTTGGCAATCCATTCCATCTTTTATCTCTGGGAAGTTTTCTAGAATTATTTCATTTAATATGTTGTCCATTCCTTTGGTTTGAATCTCTATGCCTTCTTCTATCCTGATGACTCTCAAATTTGTTTTTTTATGACATCCCATATCTCTTAAATAGATTGCTCATGGGATATAAGCATCTTTTCTGTGTTCACTATATTCTTTTCAAGTTGATAAACTTTGTCTTCATTATCTGATCTTCTGACTTCTACTTAATCTAGTCTATTTACAATATTCTCGTTTGAGTTTTTAATGTGGTTTATATTTTTCTGCATTCTTAGGATTACTGTTTGATTTTTTTAAGAACTCTGTCTTTTGGTAAATCTCCTTCTTTGCCATTTGAATTTGTTTGTTTAATTCATTTTCAAAATATTCTTTTATTGCTTGGACTTGCTGCCTCATGTCTTCTCTAATATTTCTTTCCATCTGAGTTAGGGATGCATTGAGTTTTTTCCCTATCCCTGTTTCTGATGATTCTAGGTCCTCCTGTAGAATTAAGTTGTCCGGCATTATTTGTACACCTTTTTCCCTTGTTTTTTCATGAAGTTCACATTACTTTCCAGCTCTGTTTGATTGCTGTGTTTCCGCTCTCTTCTATATATTTGTTTTGGTTTTATATATCTCTATTGTAGCTCCTTTGTGTTGGTAGACTGTGCATGATAGAGTGGATTCCACTGGGAAGGAATTCCGACGGCCGAGCTCCAGTGATGTCACCTCTCTGCTATGGTGGGCCCCAGGCTCTTTGCCCGGGTGTTCGCATGGGGGTTTGGGACTGTACTGTCTCTGTTTGTTTTCAGCTCCTGGTCGCGGGTGTGCAGGCGGTCACAAGCTGTCCAGTCACGCAGTCAGCGGGTGGGCTGTCACCGGCGGTTGTGCGATCTCTAGCCACCCATTAGGGCAGGCATATGGCAGGTGATTGGTCGCTGGTGGGCAGGCGGTCTACAGCCGTCCAGTCGCACCTGCAGCGGGCCGGCTGTTGCCGGCGGGCGAGCGTTCTCCAGGCGCCCAGTCACGCGGGCCTGGCCTCTAGTCCCCTGGTTTCTCCTGCTAGTCCTGGTTTCTCTTGCTACACCAGTTTTCCCCTGAGTAATGCCCTCGGCAGCTCAAACTGTACTCTGGCCTGCCGTTTCTTGGGTGTGGATTGTGTCTATTGGGAACCCCAGCACTCTATTGTTTTTTTTTTTTTTTTTCCGTTTGCCCCTTCCCCATCGCTGGCTAGACAGATTTTGTTTTCACCACTGATGGGAGGGGGAGTAGAAGGTCAGGTGCCTCTAGTTTCCCCCCCATCTTTATTCAGGCTCTCTCTGATAATCCCTCCCCTGGAAAGCTTAGGAAAGATTTTATGCAAATATCCTACTGTATGGGAGATGAGTGGAAAACACACAACTGTTTTATTGTTGCAATCTGTCGGAGAGTGGCGGTGGTTACTTCAGCTCTCCAAGATGGTTGCCGTTGGTTTCCTTGGTGGAGTTTCCGTTGTGGGGGATAGAACTGTAGCGCTTCCTTCCCTGACTGAGATCCCGAACTCCGCCTGGGGCTCAGTGGGGGGTCAGCCGGCAGGATTCCACAGAATCTGCAGCAACGTTTCTCCCTGGATGCTAGTCGCTTCTCGGTGGTGCCCCGACGTCTGTAGCCACGGGGCGGGCCGCACGGATCAGTAAGCCCGGATCTCCGGTTGCATATTCAGCTCACGTTTGAGACTCAATTACCGGACCTCGTTGGTGGAAATCATTCTTTTAGGTTTCGGTGCACACCCATTTTTCTATAAGATCCTAACAAGATAGTCTTTTGTCATTTTAACTCGTTATTCACCTGCAATGTGGCGTGGTACACTGGGTGTGATGCACTCTATTCGCGGCCAACTTGCAATGTCATAATATTATGTTTTGTATGCACCATTTACTGAAGATAGATTTCAGTACTAGGCAACCAATATGTAATTCAGGTTGATGAATATTTCTGAGAATTATCTTTTGAAAAGTTGATTATAAATCCACATTCATGATATGAATGAATTTGGGGAGTGCACAATAAGGCACATATATTTCATATTTTGAAAAATCTTGAGAGTATATATATATATATATATATATATATATATATATATATACACACAGAGAGACATTACAATGTAGCATTATGTATGCCAACGGAAATTTATCGTGAAATACATATCATCCAGAGATCCAAAAATATTAATTTTACTGAACATGGATTTATGTATAATGTTGTTCAAATAGGAGGCTCAGCCATAGGTTGAATTTTCAGTTTCAACAGCATTTAGGAGGAGTGATATCTTCTCACAATTTGTATCTGCCAAGTCAGCCACCTCACAAAAATGTACGTGTAATACTAGGTAGGATTCTATATATGCATATAAAAATACATTTGCTGACTAGGCTACAGAGAAAGGGAGACATAAATTCACATGTTTGTTAACTTTAAAAACACATGGAGAACTATTTCAACAAAAAAATTGACTAGATTTATAACTCCTACCCTATATAATGCAAAAGGCAAGTCCAAGAATACCAAACATGCCTCCTCTTAACTGCTTGTATTTCTATTCTGATTGGGTTATTATTTTCCATGATATTACGATTAGTAGTCAGAGTCTAGTAGGGTAGGGGTTAGTGTCAGGGATTCAGTATTTCAAATGGAAAATTGGAAAATGAATCCAATGTGTATGTAAATATGTGCTACACAAAAATGTTCCCACTCTCATCAAGAACTATGGCTTGACATTACTTTTGCCCCAAGTAAGACACAATTAGAGGAGAAGTGTTAGAAAATCTGTGAATACATATCTGGAATGGAATATGCTCAGTAGTTCACAACACTGGAGGTGGTAGAGGAGTTCCCAAAAGTAAGGGATAGGGTGAACACTCCACAAACATGGAGCTCTGCTGGCCTAAAGACTTCTTGAAGAACTGCCTCTGAGGTTGGGCACCTGAAAAATATGTTGTTTTCTGGAGCTTTAGCTTCATTTGTAGTGAGACCATCAAAGCTGGGTCTACATCTATGTGACCTGGAGGACATGGTTTCTTATTTTCCAGTGAAGATGAGGCAGCAGTGCTGAATTTGCTCTTTGTAGGTAAACTGTGACCACTGGGGACTAAGTGTCTCCCCATGTGGACTGTGAAGCCATTTGGTCATCCTCCAAATTTCATGGTGTTTCTTGCTGCTACACTGGGAGTTTGCTATTTGATTCAAAAATACAAGGAGTTCTAGTGGGTCACAGTGCTGGAGGGAGTTCTGTCACATGTGGTGGGTCAGTTTCTGCAGGAGAATGCACCAAACATACTTCTAGCCCACATATATTGCCCCATTGACCATAGCAACTTGATTCTGAACATTGCCCTGAAATCTCTCAGTATTACAAGATGCCTTTATATAGAAGGGACTGCTTGCTGCACCATGTCAGTCACAAGCCATTTGGAAGCCAATGGAAGATCCACAGGCCCCACCACAGATGTTTTATCATACACCTGACCACCACGGCTCTAGGCCCACTACTCAGCAGGCTCCAACTTATTGGCATCTCTGTTCTACACGATTTTCATGAAACCGAGTCAATCAAAGCACTGTCTGGTATACTCATGATCAGCAACAGGACATCCAAAGGTCCTCCATTGCCACCTGGTCATGGGAAATTCAAAAATTTTATGGTATTTTTGTAGCCATTTTTCAATGATGATGTTGGAGGCACTGTGGGTTAAAATTCACTCCAGAACCATTAAATGTAGAGGAAGCACATTTCAATGAAAGCTTTGGAGAATTCTCACAGGCAAGGCTTCTCAAAAAGTGGCCAAATGGTCACATGAAGCCAGTCCCATTGAGGTCTACAATGAGGTCCATGTGTGTTTCGACTCTCAAATATGGCTGACAAGTCTTTCAGAATAAAATCACGTGATATCTTGGCTGTGATTCCCAGTGCTCTGTTGAAAGCCACCCTGCACATAGATCTCAGTTTTCAAGGGGGACTCTCATGCATGGCCTCCGAAAATCCCAACGCAATTCATGGCAATAATTCTCTGAGTTCAGTTCCAGAACTCAGTCTCTAAGGGGAATCACACGAGAGTTCATGTAAAGGTGGACCCAGTCATCTCTTCCAAACACCAAACAAATGGCCACAATTAAAACCAAAACACTCCCACATGGCCCTCATGATCTTTCATATAGACACTCATCATAACCTCTGGCTGGATGTTTCCATGAGGGGCGAAACACAAGACAGTCTCCAAAATAATCTCCCTTGCCCCTTAATGGCCTAAAATCAGGGTTGCCTGGACACACTTCCTGTGAACTAGGAGTGATCAAATAGGCCTGCTGTTAATACTTCTCTGCTTCTCCAATTTGAGGCCTACTGACTGTGGGGTTTATTTTTTTATGTGAATTGGAGTCATTATAAAACCCAAGCACATATCGGCTAGCTTCTGCAGGGCTTTGAAGAAATCATTTGACCCAAAGGATCCCTATTCTCACTTGATGGAGGTCAGGAACCTAAAAGAGGAAGGGGAGAGACTTCATCCACAATGACTGCTCTTTTGGCCATTTTGGTTTTGAATGCACACATGGGATCATTCTTAAGATACATCAGGTGGTGAGAATCTAAGCCATTGCCTCAAACAGGGCCAAGAGGCTGATTCAGACACATCCCTTTTCAAAGCAATTAAGCAAAGAGCCACAGGTGATGCCCATTCATTTCCATTTGAAACCTGTTTTCTTCAGGCTTCACAAAGGGGTGGCCTGAAACAAAGACCTTCCTGACATTCAGGGCAACAGAACAATAGGTAAGCAAAGCAGGGTTTCTCCACTGAGACTTTATTGGTCACACTGATATCTGAGTTTTCTGAGATGCTCGCCATTCCCTTCAGCTATCCAGTACATGGCCATGTAACAGGGTTTGGAAATGGTACATATATTGGACACAAAACCATGAGCCTATTCTGTAGAGTGGCCAGAATTCAGGAAGAACGCACGAACTTTGGAAGATAGCGCGTGTTGCCCATCGATAAGGCAAGCCAAAATCCATTCATCAATTTGGCAGAATAAATGATGGGAAGCTTTCTACTAGACAGGACACATCAATTGATGCATTATCTTTTCTAATGTCTATAACCATGGACACAGTGGGATACACAGACATAGAAACACTCGCGTTGTCAAATGACTTACTAGAAACAGTTCACTCAAAACCAAACAAACCGCCTTTTCTATCTATTCTCAGAACATGAGGCAAATCCATAAACACACAGCGACACCCACAGAGGCACCTCCTTCCCCAAAGTAGGTCTGTGACTATCCAGAGTGTCCTCTGACTGGTGGGTTATAGTATGTTCCCCCGAAATGGCCTGTCCTGTCTCAGATCTGGTCTCTTTAAACAACTCTGTGAAGATGTCAGGAGCCACTGGTGAACCACTATCTGCTTTCTCAGGAAAGGCCCCTCTTTAGAGCTTTTCTGGCTTTTGGCCATTCTCATATCAGTAGGTACCAAGAAAGACTGACTCTGTCCTTGGTATATCCAAACAAGTGAGACCACTGGGACTGGGACTGGGACAGGCTCTGGGTGCCTGTCTTCCTGCATCCCAAGTTCTTAGAGTTCCATCACCAAGGAAGTGAGGTGAGGTCACTTCCTTCAGGAACTGAATGAGATCACTGCCTTAGCAACAACTTTGTCCTAACAGTTGCTTCCAAGGGTCCCATGAGATGGAGGCTGCCCCTACGTCCTGTGACACTTTCACAAGTTAGAATGTATATCAACCATAGGCACCCGGGACCAGCTCTCCAAACAGGACTGTTTGAGTCCATATTCTAATGGGTGGCACTAGAGCAGATTATGCTTAGTGAAGCTGGCCAATCCCTAAAAAACAAATACCAAATGTCTTCTTTGATATAATGAGAGCAACTAAGAATAGAGCAGGGAGGAAGAGCAGGAAGAAAAGATTAACATTAAACAGAGACATGAGGTGGGAGGGAAAGAGAGAGAAAAGGGGAATTGCATGGAAATGGAGGGAGACCCTCATTGTTATACTAAATTACATATTAGAGGTTGTGAATGGAATGGGAAAATAAACAAGGTGAGAAATGAATTACAGTAGATGGGGTGGACAGAGAAGATCCGAGGGGAGGGGAGGGGGGATAGTAGAGGATAGGAACGGTAGCAGAATACAACAATTACTAGTATGGAATTATGTAAAAATGTGGATGTGTAACCGAAGTGATTCTTCAATCTGTATCTGGGGTAAAAATGGGAGTTCATAAATCACTTGAAGCTAATGTATGCTAATGTATGAATATGTTATGTCAAAAGATTTGTAAGGTTTTGAACAACCAATAATAAAAAAAAGAACAGAGAGGCTGATTCAGTAACAACCTTTCATCCTGACCAGGTTGTTTGCCATGGAAGTTGACTTTTGCTCTCTCAGGTCCTTCAGTGGTGCCTATATCTTCTCCAGGGATCACTTCTGCATGAAACTTTGAGTTTTTCAACAGGTGGAAGATTCACTACATTCCTCTATTTTAGGACCAACACTGTCCCTGCTCTTCTGTAAAGTTAGATTGAGGGAACAGTGTATGGTTTCGCTTAATAACAGGTTTGATTTGGGTTAGGAATCATTCTGCTTGATGAATAATGGTATTGGGAACCTGTGATATTTATAAGAATATATAGGTGAAATATAAGTATGAAAACAGAAATCTAGGTAAGATTGGAATCCCACTAGGGCATTGCGCTCTTGATTGGGATACTTAGCTTTGATACATGTTCTGCATAGATGTTTCAGATAAATCAATAATCAATGGCATAGGACCTTGTACCTTGGATGATTGAATGTAGAAGTGAGTATCCACTCAAACTGGGATAGTCGGTAGGATTAGGAAGATATTCTGTAGGTTTCAGAAGAAGAGTGAGTACAGGAATTGTAACAAAAGTTCTTTAGCAATAGGGTATCACATAGACAGTGAATGTAAATGTCAGCACATGTGAAGTGTTAGTCAAAATTGTGAACTGGTGAAAATATTTAGGAAAGCAGACATCAATAGAGACATTAGGAAATCAGGGAAAGTATAAAGTGAGTGATAGGATTAGACATTTGCAACAGGGCTGAGGTTGAATATATAGTCTTAGGAAGAAACAAATATGTTGTCATAAATATGATTGACATTTGAGAGCATTAGGCAACCTGGACATGAATGTTTTTAGTAATCCATGCTCACTTTCCATTTAGGCTTTGGTACAATCATAAGTGTGACCTCTGCTTTTTGTGTCCAGAATATTACTGTGATAAATGCATACGTAGATCAGGTGACATGAGTATTTCTTCCACCATTTCTGGGAGCAACATTTTGAAGACGAGTAAATTAGTATTGGGGTTACAAATAGATGTACCCTGTGTCTATGAATGTAGAGATAATGCATGAATAGACCATACTGTGAATAAATAATATAATTGGTTCCAACTTTAAATAAAGGATTGAATTGATATCTGAATATATACAGAAAATCTTATATTGATATACAATTATTCATTCCAACCAGTAATACATCTAATGGTAATATTAGGGTTATGTTTTATCATGAAGAGTGTGTGAGTTTTGCTTCAAAATGATTATGGAAATCAAAAATAATGTGTTTGAAATGAAGTCTCATGAAAAGACCAGTCAAGAAACCTGGAGGAATACATGTGTTCTGAATCAGTAAATGACTGAAAGTGAATCAAATGCCTATAAATTTGTGAACTTATGGATGAAATATATGTCCTATGATGTTCGTAAACTATAGAAATTCTATTGTACCAGTGTTGAATAAAATGAACTTCAAAATACACATCATGTCCCATAGGAATCTACTTGCATTGATGTTAAACAGGGTCAGTTAATGTAGAAATATTAGGATTGTATGCACCATTCACTGAAGTTAGTTTTCAGTAATAGGAAACAAATATGTATTTCAGGTGGATGAATATTTCTGAGAATAATCTTGTGAAATGTTGATTATAAATCCACATACATGAACATGAATGAATTTAGGTAGTGTATATAAGACACATATATTTATGAACATGAATGAATTTAGGTAGTGTATATAAGACACATATATTTTATATTTGGAAAAATTTGGAGAGTATATATATATATATATATATATATATATATATATATATATATATATTAAAAAACACACACAGACAATAAAATGTAGCAATATATATGCTAATCGAAATTCTTCATGAAATGTACATCAGCCACAGATGCAAAAATATTTATTTTACCGAACATCGATTTATGTATAATGTTTTCTACTAGGAGGCTCACCCATAGGTTGAATTTTCAGTTCCAACAGAGTTTAGGAGGAGTGATCTCTTCTCACAATTTGTATTTGCCAAGTCAGACACCTCAGAAGAATATACGTGTGATACCAGGTAAGATTCTATATGTGCATATAAAAATACATGTGCTTAATTGGCTACAGAGAAAGGGAGACAGGTATTCACATATTTGTTAACTTTAAAAACATGTGGAGAACTATTTCAGTTAAAAATTAGCTAGATTTATAACACCTACCCTATATCATTCAAAAGGCAAGTCCAACTATACACCATGCCTCCTCTGTACTGCTTGTATTTCCATTCTGTTTGGATTATTTTTCTCCATCATATTAGGATTAGTAGTCAGAGTCTAGTAGGTTATGGTTTAGTGTCAGGTGTCCGGGCCGGCTGGACACTTCAACGTGGGCGTTGAACCTTGTTGGGGAGGAATGAAGGGACAAGAGTGATGAGAGAAGACAGCAAGACAACAGTTCTGATCATGCTGAAAACTTTTATAGTTCTCACAGTGTATTTATATGCTGCGGATGAGAAAGCTCTCTTATCGGCAGTTGCTGGATGTCTTCACAGGGTGAGATAACCTCAGGATATTTTAGGAAGACGGATAGCCGCAGGATGTCTCAGGGTGATAGATGGCTGCGGGATGTCTCCCAGGCAGGAAATCTCGCAGGGGTCTATTTCTTGTAAGTGTCAGGCTATTCTTTGAAGGAGAACTTCCTTCTAGCCCCTGACATCTTCCCCCTTTCTTATATTAAATATTTGACCATACCTTACAGGCCAATGTTTTAGGGGGTTATAGAGGCTCTGTTTCTCTAACAGGCCTTAGAATATCTCCTGATCTGATCGAGCATGTTTACTAGGAGATTTCGTGGTGGCCTAGGCATGTTTTTTAAGGAGACGGCTTTGAGGGGGAAGCATGCCAACTGCCATGCACCAGAGCGTGTCACTCAGAAGACTTGGGTTTTGGGAACCATGGATCCATCCTCCTGCAGTCCTTCCTGCACCCTCTGTTATTATGGCCTAACGTCCTCACTCCATGGGTGTGTCCTCCCCCAAACAGAGGGGCCCATGGAGGACGAACCCTTATGGCAAGGGCAGAAGATGGTTGGTCAGAGCTGTTACTTAGAGTTTTATATAAGAAAGCGAGATCTGTGGGCATGGAACCTTAAGAAATAAGCTTGTGAGGAGGGTAGAACATCCTTTTAAATGTTGGCAGCACGGTCTTCCATATCCAGGCGATGATAGTGGACCTGTAGGGGCTTAGAGGCCAAAATATTAATCTGTTCTTTAATAAATTGTAACAGCCTGTTTATAATGCAGGGTCCTAGGGACACCATTAAAAGTAAACCCAACAAAGGGCCTAATAGGGGAAGAAGATAGGGCAGAAATCCATTAAGCCCAGTCCAGAGGGGATTTTCAAATATTTCCCTTCGTCTCTTTTCTAGATCTTCTTGAAGCTGCTTAATTTTAGTGCATACTATGCCAGAATTATTGGCATAAATGCAGCATCATTCCCCTAAGGCCAAGCAAATACCTCCCTGGTTAGCTGTCAGCAAATTTAAGCCTCGTCTTTTTTGAAGGAACACTTCTGCCAGGGAGTCTATTTGGTCCTGCAAATCTTTAATGGTTCATGATAGAGTTTTTATCAGTTGTTACTGATAGAGTTTATAATTTGTTGAGACAGGCGATGGTAAGAGTGAATAGACGTGCCTAAGCCAGTGTACCTGTGCCCACAGGAACTGTTATTCCAAGGCTGGCAGATTGTTGGCTGCATCTGAAAAAGAAGAAATTTTGTCCTCATGAGGAGTCCCTCTGTCCCTGTTTTGAGGTAAGTCATTAACCTGTTTAACCAGGAGTTCTGGTAACCATCTTGGGGCTGTTTGATCTTGGTCCAAAACATAAGCTGAGCCTCCTCCCCAGATGAGGACAGGATCTGGGCCTTTTTATTTATTTGTAAGGGGATTGTGTCACATAACAGGTGGGCGAACAGAATTGGACGAGGGATGGCAGTGTCTGTCTGCTGCCAAATGGCCTTCATTGTCTAGGGTAAGAAAAATAAGGGCAAATAATGCATTGTTAAGGCGATGCCTGGGTGTGGTAAATACAAGGGAGGAAGCCTTAAGGAGGGTTAGCCAAGTTTTTAAGGTAAGGTGGGCAAGTTCCACAATGCCTTGGCCCTGAGGGTTGTATGGAATTCCAGGAGTATGACAAATTTGCAAGGTAGCACAAAACTGTTTAAACTTGGCAATGGTATATGTAGGATAAATATCTGTTTTAATATGTATTGGTTTACCCATAACAGAAAAGGCTGAAACAAGATGAGAAAGGACATTTTTGGTAGCCTCTCCAGAATGTGGTGATGCAAAAATAAAGCCGCTGAAGGTATCTACAGAAATGTGTATATATATTTGGCTATTACAAATTCAAGAAAATGAGTAACATCCATTTGCCAAAACTGATCGGGCAGTAATCCTCGGGGGTTAACTCCCAAGTGTTGAATGGGGAGGGAGGCAGCGCAACTAGGGCATGCTTTTACTATTTCTCGTGCCTGTTGCCTGGTAATTTTACAAAGTAATCAAAGGCTCTGGAAATTTAAATGGTGTAGATTGTGTAACTCCGTGGCCTTTTGAATGGAGCCAACAAAAATTGGAAAGATGGAACAAGTTGCTGCATCAGCTTGGGCATTACCTTGAATTAGAGGGCTGGAAAGATCAGAGTGTGCCCTTATGTGTCCTAAGAAAAATGGGTGTTGTCTGACCTGAATTAGCTGCTGAAGCTGGTGAAACAGAAAGGCCGCATTGTTAGAAGCCTTAATGGGGGGTGAAATCACCAGCAGGTGCACAGAATGAGCAATGTAGCCACTGTCTTTATAAATATTAACAGGATTATAAAAAATGTTATAAAAACTTGTGTTATGTCAAACAATTCCACAAACTGTGGTGACTGATAGACAGTATCAAAGGTGGTAGGCTGGTTATTGACAACAAAGACCGCTCGGCCATTACAGGAACCATCTGTAAAGACAGTAAGGGCTTGAGGAATGGGAGCATTTTGAGTAATTTCAGGAAAAGTAAATGGATGTAACTGGACAAAATGTAAAGGGGGGTCATTGGGGAGGTGGTGATCAATTGTTCCCAAAAGCCTGATAGGGAAATACCTCATTCATCCCTTGTCTCTAGTAAAAATTGGGTTTGGTCCTTAGTATATGGAATAAAAATATTATCAGGGTCTTTGCCAAAATGTTGTAGAGAAATCAAATGACCTTTAAAAATAATAGAAGCTACCTGAGCAAGATAAACAGTAATAACCTTCGAGGATGTGGTGGGTAAATGGACCTAAAACAAGGGGCAGTCTTTATTATTAAAATGTGGATCTCGCTGCCAAAATATTCCTGTGGGTGTATGAGGAGTGTGTAAAATAACCAGAACCAGAGGAAGGTTATAAGAAATTTGCGTAACAAATTGTTGGGCAATGGCTTCTGTGACTTGGTTTAATGCCTGTTATGCCTTGGGAGTAAGATTTTGAGGGGAGGAGGGGTGGGAATTACCTCTCAAAATATCATTAAGGGTCAAAAGTACACAAGTGCATAATTTTAAATATGTTATTAGCCATTGAATATGCCTCAGTAATTTCTGAAAATCTTTAAGGGTGTGAAGATGGTCCACACGTAGTTGTATTTTAGAAATTTGGATCTGATTTCTGTAGAATTTTAAGGTCCAAACTTTTATAAGAGTCCTGTGTTTGAACCTTATTAGGAGCTATCTGTAGTCCCAAGGTAGTGAGGATTTTGTAAAAGTCCAAGTAACAATTATTAAGATCATGGGTATTAGGTGCAGCAATTAACAAATCATCCATATAATGTAAAATATAAATTTGTGGCCCTCGCTCTCTCACAGGGTCTACTTCTTGAGCAACGTATTTTTGGCAAAGAGTAGGGATGTTGGCCATACCTTGGGGAAGAACCTTCCATTGAAGTCTCTGCATAGGGCCCTGAATATTAATGCAAGAAAGACTAAAGCCAAAATAGGGTCTATCCACAGGATACAAAGGAATGGTAAAAAAGCAATCTTTTAAGTCCATAACCATTTTACAATAGTTTTTGGAAATAGCCACTGGTGTGGGAATGTCTGGCTGTAGTGCTCCCATCGGGAGTATAACTTTATTAATGGCACACAAATCTTGTAAAAGGCGCCACTTGCCTGATTTTTTCTTGATAACAAAAATAGGAGTGTACGATGGTGAGGTTGAGGGCTCTACATGGCGGGCTGCCAGCTGTTCCTTCACTAACATGGAGGCAGCCTCCAAATTTTCTTGGGTAAGGGGCCACTGATCCACCCACACAAGAGTCTGAGTCTCCCAAATAATTTTATCTCCATGGGAACAGGAGGGTCAGGAACCGACACTAAAAATCCAAATATCCAAGTCCATATGTATTTTTTTTATTGGTTGTATAGGCTCCACCAGTCCTTGTCTCAGCCTCCCAAGGCCTGTACCAGGGACAAAATTCATACGGAGCATTTGATGAGTCACCATGGAATTGGGACTGGCAAGAATAACTTCTATTTGACTCAAAATATCTCCAGCCCATAGGTAAACAGGGAGGTCAGGAACAACGAAAGAAGTGACAGTTCCCTTATTACCCTCTTTATCAGTCCAGCTAAGAGCAGTAGAGCTGACCAGAGGATTTTTTGACTTTCCTATCCCTTTAAGGTCAGTCAAGGATGGGGTGAGGGGCCAACCTGATCGCCAGTATTTTTGAGAAATAATTGTCGCATCAGCTCCAGTAAGTACAATTGCTTGGTATTCCTTTCCTTCAATAAGTAAGGTAAGGGTGTGTCTAATATGAGAAATGGGATGAACCCAATATACCTCAGAGGAGCCCAAGGAGGCAGTCCCCCACAGTAGGTTTGGGAGGTGGAAATGCCCCTTAATCTAAGGGAAGAAGTATTAATTGTGCAAGACTTTTTCCTCCTGGGATGGCCGCAACTCTATTAATAACTGTGGCCATTATTTTTATTTCTCCAGTGAAATCATTATCATTAATGCCAGGGAAGACCTGAACACCTTGTAAGGTAGTAGAGGCTCTTCCAAGAATAAGGGCACACGTATGAGATGGAGGGGCACCCATAATTCCAGTTGGTATTATCTGGGGCCCTTGCATTGAGTCTAATATTGTATCAGTGGTGGCACAGAGGTCCAATCCTGCACTGCCTGGAGTGGGTAGTTGGAGGGAGCCAATTGTGGAGAAGGATTTTGAGGTAGGTTGGGAGTTTGGGAGGGAACAAACCTCATTGCCCCAGGGAGTTTCCTGAGAAGTAGGAAGAAATAGGCTGTCTGAGGGCATTTGTCATTGATCTACACTCACTGGCTCAGTGATGACCTTTACCATATCAAGGACAAAGTGTAGCTGGGGTCGGTTTAGCTCCAGTTTGAGGAGACACTATTCTTACTCTTTGTTTGCCTGTCGGACACCTGCATGCAAAATGGCCTGGTTGTTTACAAGTAAAGCAAGTACTTGAGCCAGTATTGTAAAAGGCCTTGGTAAATGCGGCACTAATTTGAGACCCATCGCATGGGCTGCACCCACGCCTGCACAGATTCTAATAAAGTCAGAAAGTTTCCCTTTATCCTTATGATGTCGAAGAACATCCTGACATGCCGGGTTGACATTTTCAAAGGCAAGATGTTTTACAAAGGTGCTTTCGCTTTCGCTTGGTCCAAGCAAGCATTCCACAGCTAGGTAAAGCCGGGGAACAAAGTCGCTATAAGGCTCATCGGGCCCTTGTCGAGTTCTTGCCAGGGAAGTGATAGCCGAGGCCCTTTCAGGGAGGCGTCTCCAAGCAACTAAGCCAGCCATCTAAATCTGCGCAAAAAGTCCAGCAGGGAAACGTGCCCGTTTAGTTTTAGTGTCAAAAGTTGCATTGCCCACTAGCTTAACATAAGTCCAGGATTTAGAGGAGGCCTTTGTTAATTTTTTTTGAGTAGTTTCTGACAGGGCTCTTTGAAATCTGCATTCCATAGCAGGAAGTCTCTGGCACTGAGGGCAGCTAGGTCTAAAAATTTCCAATCATTGGGAGTAAGAAATTGTGTGCTGCCGCTTTCTAATAAAGCCAACGTATAGGGCACAGTGGGGCCATAGTGAGCACAAGCCTTTTTAAGTTTTTCAAGAAAATGGAGGCTAAATTTTTTGTAGACACTCTGGGTTCCTTCCTGCCTAGGGGTGAACTCCTCATCCTCTAAGTCCTGATCTCCTTGATCCATTTCCCCCGCTTCCTCCTCTTTTTCCTCTTCTAAGTCTTTGACCTCAGCCTGGGCAGGCTTATCTATCTGACTGGTGGTGACTGGAAGGCGAGCACAGGCCGATGGAGCGGCTTCGCCTTTGTATTAGACCACTGTGGGCCAGCTTGTGTTGACTCCATTCCTAAGGCTAATGAAGAGAGCTCAGAGTCAAGGGATCTTTATTCTTTTAAAAATTGGATCTGTTCCTGTCCATGTTGGAGAGACTCTCTCAAGGGAGCCAGGTTAGGCAAGGGAAGTGGGGGAAAAATATCTGGGGGGACATTTGGCCCCTGAAGGGCCAGAGCACAAAAGGCAGGAGGGATATAGGAGGGAGGGGAATGTGTAAGTCCTATAGTCTGTGGCAGGGTCCTGAGAGGTGGAGAGTCTTCTGAATGGTAGCGAGCTGCTTCCTTCTCCAAGGTAGCCTCCTCCCCAGGGGTCAATGTTTCTCCGGGATTTAAAAGTGCATAAAGGCGGTTGGAAACCATTGGAGCCTTATTCATTAGGGTGGGATTTTGAGGAAGATCAGGAAGGTCCCAGGGTCCTGGGGAGACTAAGAAGGGTCTATGTCTATACTAACCGATGGGCATGCCGAGAAGGGACGAGAGGTCTTTTGCATAGTCTCTTCCCCAATCCTGACAAGTATTAAGGTACCATTGTCAAAGGGTGAACTTTTAAGAATTTCACTAATTTATTTCCAGAAAGAAAAGGTAGGAACAGGCACTTTTTCTGGGCCAAAGGATTCATAATAATCTTTTAAAATGTCTCCTACTCTAAGCCATCTTTTACCATCAATGGTACCTTCAAGGGGAAACCATGGAAAAAATTCTTCGATGTATGAAAAGAAAAATATTAAGTCATTTTTCTTAACACGTGCCCCCCATGTATTTAAGGATTCCTTGTGGCCTGACAAAAACAAATCATGTGACGAAACTGCTTGTCCCATGGTGGGTCACTCACTGTGCGTCATCCCCACTCTCCTCCTGGATCTGTCTCTCAGTGGTGTCTGCTGAGGCAATCGCGAGCTCCACTTGTCCAAATCTTCCAGGAGGACAGGGTTCCCCCTCAGTCAAAGGCTCGAGCCCCAGTCGTTGGGCGCCAGTTGTCCTGGCCTGCAGGACACATCAAAGTGGGTAGCAAACCTAGGTGGGGAGGAATGAAGGGACAAGAGACACGAGAGATGACAGCAAGACAAAAGTTCTGATCAAGCTGCAAACTTTTATTGTTCACACAGAGGAATTTATATGCTGGAGATTTGAAAGCTCTCTTATCAGCAGTTCCTGGATGTCTTCACAAGGTGAGATAACCTCAGGATATTTCAGGAAGACAGATGGCCACAGGATGTCTCAGGAACACAGATGACTACAGGATGTCTCCCAGACAGGATGTCTCCCTGGGGGCTGTTTCTTGTAAGTGTCAGACTATTCTTTGAAGGAGAATTCCTTCTACCCCTTACAGTCAGGGATTCAGTATTTCAAATGGAAAATTGGAGAAAGAATCCAATGTGTATGCAAATATGTGCTACCCAAAAATCTTCCCACTCTCATCCAGAACAATGCCTTGACATTACCTTCACCCCAAGTAAGACACAATTAGAGGAGAAGAGTTAGAAAATCTGTGAATACACATCACGAATGGAAAATGCTCAGGAGTTCACAACCTTGGAGGTGGTAGAGGAGTTTCCAAATGTAAGGGAGAGGGTAAAACTCCACAAACATGGAGCTCTGCTAGAATAAAGACTTTTTGAGAAACTGCCTCTGAGGTTGGGCACTTGAAATATATGTTGTTGTCAGGAGCTTTAGCTCCCTTTGTAGTGAGACCATCAAGCTGGGTCTGCATGTATGTGACCTGGAGGACATGGTTTCTTATTTTCCAAAGGACATGAGGCAGCAGTGCTGAATTCTCTCTTTGTAGGTAAACTGTTGTCACTGAGTGCTAAGTGTCTTCCAGTTTGGAAGCCATTTGCTCATCCTCCAATTTTGTTGTGTTTCTTGCAGCTGCACTGGGAGTTTGGTATTTGCTTCATGAAATACGAAGAGTTCAACTGGGACACAGTACTGGAGGGAGTTCTGTCACATGTGATGGGTAAGGGTCTGCGGGAGAATGCACCAACCAGGCTTCTATCCCACATAGCTTGCCCCCTTCACAATAGCAATCTGATTCTAAACATTGCACTGAAACCTCTCCATATAACAACATACCTTTACATACAAGGGTCTGGGGGCTGCACCATGTCAGTCACTAACCATTTGAAAGTCAATGGCAGATCCACATCACCCAACCACAAATGTTTTAACACACACCTTCACACCACTTCTCTAGGCCGACTACTCAGCAGGGTCCAAATTACTGCCATCTCTGTTCTACACCATTTTCCTGAAACCCAATCAAACAGGCACTGTCTGGTATACTCGTGATCATCAATAGAACATCCAAAGATTCTACAGTGCAAAGTGGTCATGGGAATTTCAAAAATTTCATGGTAATTATCAGACATTTTTCAAGGATGAAGTTGGAGGCACTGTGGGTTTCAATTCATTCAGGAACCATTAAATGGAGAGGAAGCTCATTTCATTGAAAATTCTGGAGAATTCTAACAGGCAAGGCTTCCCAAAGACAGGCAAAAAGGTCACATAAAGCCAGGCGTTTGAGGTCTACAATGTGTGGTCCATGTGTGTTTTGACTTGCAACTATGGCTGCCAATTCTTTAAGAATAAAATTATGTGATATTCTTCCTGAGATTCCCAGTGCTCTGTGGAAAGCCACCCTGGGCCTAGATCTCAGTTTCCAAGGGCAACTCTCATGTGTGGCATCCTAAAATCCCAACACAATACATGGCAATACTTATTTGAGGTCCATTCCAAAACTCAGTCTCTAAGGGGAATCACACCAGTGTTCAAGACCAGGTGGACCCATCATCTTTTCCAACAGCCACAAAAATGACCACAATTAAAACCAAAACACTTCCACATGGCCCTCATCTTCTTTCATATCGACACTCATCATAATCTCAGGCTGTAGTTTTTCATGAGGGGCACAGCCAAGGACAGTATCCAAAATAAGGTCCCTTGCCCACATTTGCCTAAAGTCAATGTGGCTGGGAAACCCTTCTAGTGAACCAGGAGTGATCAAAGAGGCCTTCCCTTAATACAGCTCTGATTCTCCATTTTGAGGCCTAATGAATGTGGGGTTTAGATTCTTTATGTTAATTGGAGTCATGAGAAACCTATGAACGTATGATCTAGTCTCTGCAGGGCTTTGAAGAACTCATTTGACCCAAAGGATCCCTATTCTCATAGATGGACGTCAGGAACCTTACAGAGAAGGTGAGAGACTTCATCCACAATGACTGCTCTTTTGGCTCTTTTGGGTTTGGATGCAAACGTGGGATGCTTCTTTAGATCCATCAGGTGCTAAGAATCTAAGCCATAGCCTCACACAGGGCCAAGAGGCTGATTCAGACACATCCCTTTCCAAAGCAATTAAGCAAGGAGCCACAGATGATGCCCATTCATTTCCATTTGAAAACTCTTTTCTTCAGGCTTCCCAAAGGGGTGGCCTGAGGCAAAAAACTTCCTGACATTCAGAGCAACAGAACAATAGGTAATTAAAAGTACCAAAGCAGGGTTTCTTCACTGAGACTTGTCAGAAGCCAGTGGTGAGCCACTATCTGTTTTCTCATACAAGCCCCCTCTTCAGAGCTTTCCTGGCATATGGCCATTCTCACATCTGTAGGTACCAAGATAGGCTGACTCTGTCCTTGGTAATTCAAAACTAGTGACACCACTGGGAGTGGGACTGGGACTGGCTCTGTGTGCCTGGCTTCCTGGATGCCAATTTCCATCACCGAGGAAGTGATGTGAGGTCACTTCCTTCAGGATCTGAATGAGGTCACTGCCTTGGCAACCACTTTGTCCTAACAGTTGCTTCCAAGGGTCCCATGAGATGGAGGCTTCCCCTACTTAATGTGACAATTTCACAAGTTAAAATGGTATATCAACCATTGGCACCCGGGAACAGCTCTCCATACAGGCCTGATTTGGTCCATCTTCTCCACATTAAGAAGAGAGAAGCTGATTAAGACACAACCCTACATCCTGACCAGGTTGTTTGCCATTGAAGATGACTTGTGGTCTCTCAGGTCCTTCATAGCTGCCTACATATTCTCCAGGGATACTTTCAGCATGGACCTTTGAAGTTCTCAGCAGGTAGAGGATCCCTACATTTCAGTATTATAAGACCACCTCTGTCCCTGCTCTTCTGTAAAGTAAGATTGAGGGAACACTGTATGTTTAGGGTTAATAACAGGTTCAATTTGGATTAGGAATCATTTTCTGGATGAATAATGGCATTGGCAACCTGTGAAATTTATAAGAATATAGAGGTGAACTGTGTGTATGAAAATAGAAATCCAAGTAAGATTGGAAGCCCAGAAGTGCATTGGGCCCTTGATTGTGATACTGAGCATTGAATTACATTCTGCACAGATGTCTCAGATAAATTGATATACAATGGCATAGGACATTATACCTTGTGTCGGAGACCAGCTCCAACAGGGGGTCTCAGGAGACGAACGGATGGTGAGGAGTCGGTGAAAGAGGGGTGGAGAAACAACACAGACACCAAAGTGCAGGTGTTGATCCCCATCTTTACTTGTGAACTTGATCATATATACTTTTCATTTTGGCAGGCTCACAGTACTTTGTGGTTACAAAACAGGAATCATTATTCAAAGAAACAAAATATTACCTAGCTACAATCAGAATAGAAGAATGTATCTTGGCTTATGCATAAGCAAACATTTGTACTTTCAGTTCGTGTTTTGCTTTGAGCTGTTTCTGCTTAGTTAACTTTTAATAATAGTTACAAATGTCCCAAACTATTGGCCTATACCTTGACTATTCTTCCTTGACTTACTGACTGGAACCGGTGCCATGGTTATGGCAAGTGGTTGACTTGTTATTAATTTTAATCAAACAAGAGTAAGAGCACAAACCATTGTGCACAGGAACAAGAACAAGTTGCCCAGTACTAAGCACTAATCTGTCTTCTTAACATTAATTTTTCTTCTCTAGATTTTAATTTAATTTCTCAAAAACTTCCTTGACAGGAATACAGGGAGTTTTTCATTAGACATTAACAATTTACACTCCACAGCTGAATCATTGCATTTAGAGCAAACAGATCTATTCTTTAGAAGTAGTTGCATTAATTGGGAAAGTCATGTTTTTTCCTTCATACTTAATGGTCATATAAGAAGTCACAACTATACTTATTAAAGGAATACAAAAACAAATTAGCCCATTCCCAGAAACATACTGCGCTCCTCCAGAGGATGGACGCCTTGCGCCATCCACCTCAGTAGGGCCTTGCCATTGCCTGAGTCAGGGGAGGGGCGCAGCATTTCCCCCTTTTTTATTTTTTAATTTGAGGTGTTCGATTTGGACGGAGATGCTTTTGATTGATTTCCAGACAAGTCTGAAGAGGACTGGAAGAATGAGACAAACAAGAACAATGAATAAAAAGCCAAAACCAATATTAATCATATATGACCACCAAGTACTATTGGAAATAGTTTTTTGTACATTTTTGTATAAATCTGCAGCAAAGTCAGCTGTAGAGTCAGTAGATAAATAAGCCTTACTTATATATTTTACTTGTTGTTGTAAATCTTGTATATTGGGGCCTATTTCAGTTTTATTCCAGATCCCTAATAAATGAGTTTGTACTTGATTCCATCCATATTTAGTTTGATTATATTTTAAGGGAGTAACACAGATCCATTTGAAATTAGCATGACATTTGGTTGTCATTTGAGTTTTTATATTTTGAATCTGGTTTCCTACATATAATAAAGCTTCCTCTAAGGCATTAATTTGGGCCTCCAATTTCTTATCTATTTTTTCTTGAATAGCTAATGCTAATGAAACATTATGAGATAAATCATTAACATGATGAGCAGTATGAATTTCTTTAACTAAAGCTGTAGTAGATAAAGCTAAAGAAGTAATAATTCCTATTAATGCTGTAATTCCTAAAATTAATGTTGCAACAAATCGCTTAGGTCTAATTAATTCATTAAATTTTTTAAGAATTTGTGACCCTTTATCATCATACCAATGATCATTAAGAAGGACAGGAATCATTACATAGGAAGGCTGATGTATAATTATAAAAGTAGTATAGTTTTTTTTTTTTTTTGGAAGATTAGCATGTATACAATTAGTTAACATACATTGATCACAGGAAATAGAATAAACACTATTATTACGATTAATTGTCAAGGTATTATTATTACCTACTAAAATAGCATGAGGAGCATTAATGCAAGCACGAATATTGAAAGGTTCTGGAGTTTTACCAGGTCTGGTTAAAAGAACCATATTAGTAGCTGCTATTAATCTAAAGAGATCTGGGAAGTATGAAACCTTTCCATTAGGGAGCTCACTCTGAAATATGGGAGTGACCCAACCAGGTGAGAACCATCTATGAATAGGAGAACTTGTATACATTCCTTCAGTATGATTAAATTTTTGAGATTTAGTCTTAAAATAATTTTTATAATCAAAATGAGGGGCAGAAGCAGACCAGTCATAGATCTTAACATCTGAAGACTTAGGCTGAAAGACTTGTGCCCTTTGTATAAATCCACATTGAAACCAATGAGGAAATTCTTCCCAAGGATCAATCATATTATTCCAATAAAAATCTTTTTTGTTATTCTTTAATCCACATGGATCAATGGCTTCAGGTAATGTCTTATTAACATAGGTTTCATTAACTATATAATATCCTAAAGAAACCATTTCGAGGAGCCAAAGGCTCCTCTTTTTATTATCCATGTCTGGGAAGCCAGGAGGGCAATCAGTAAAATATTGTCTATAATTAATAGGCATACATCCTTGAGGGATGAATTTATTATCAGTAGCAAAGCAAATAGGAGTCTCTTCTATTAAACCCTTGAAATTAATATTATAGGACATCTTATGAGGAATAAGGGAATCAGAAATCCCTCCTAACAAATCAGGATTATCAGTAAACACCTTAATATTAAGTTTTCCCCAATCAGTAACTCTTAAAAGAGGAGGGTCAGGAAAATAAGCCCAATAAGATTGATTAGCAGAAATCAGTGATACCTGACAGGATAAGAGTGCTAGCATAGCAAGAAACACCTTTTCAGGAGAGGCAGAGGCACCTTGGCTAACAACCAAGTTTTGTGCCTGACTGGTCAGATGTTTTATTTGACCCCAGGAAGGTAATTTTGATGTCAATGTTGCTCGTGCCTGTCGGGGGGGGAATGAAGGTGAAGATTAGTCATGTCCTCGGCAAGTTCTTCATCCTGGGTCGATGGCATCCTTGGGTATGGCTTGGGGAGGAACCTCCATCTGCGATATGGGTGAGTCATAATGTCTGATGAGTCGATCTGGAATCCACAAAGGTGAAGTAGCGTCCTGTGGAAACACACAAGCATATCCTCTCCCCGATGTTAAGAGAATATCAGGTCCTTTCCACTGTCCAGTAAGAAGATCTTTCCATTTAACTAAAGGTTTTTGAGTTACTGTTTGCTCAGACCAATGACGTTGCATTGGAGTTAATTTAGAATCATTTACATTTAAATGATTAATAACAAATAGAGCATGTTGAAGAATTTGATGAGGAGAGCTATAATGTAGTTCCCCCTCTTTTAATTTATTAATTTGAGATTTTAAGGTCTGATGAGCTCTTTCCACTATGGCTTGTCCTTGTGGGTTATAGGGGATGCCTGTAGAATGAACTATGTTAAGTGTCTGACACAGGTGTTTAAAGGTTTTTGAAATATAAGCAGGAGCATTGTCTGTCTTAATATGAAGAGGTAATCCCATATATGCAAAGGAGGCAAAAAGATGTTGGGCAATATCCTTATAAGCTTCTCCAGTACGTGCTGTAGCAAAAATAACATGTGAGAAAGTATCCACACAAACATGAACAAAAGATAACTTTCCAAACTCTTGAATATGAGTAACATCCATCTGCCACAATTTGTTAGGTAATAAACCCCTAGGGTTGACACCCATCTGTGGAGAAGGAAAGTGAGTAGGACAGATCTGACATTGTTTAACAATTTGTCTAGCTTGTTCTTTAGTTATATGAAACTGTGCTCTAAGAGCAGCAGAATTTTGATGATGTAATTGATGATCTTTAGTAGCTTGTTCAATAACGTTATAAACAGTCCTAGTTAATAAATCAGCTTTAGCATTTCCTGCCACTAAAGGTCCAGGTAAGTTAGAATGTCCTCTAATATGTCCAATAAAAAATTTATAGGATCTCTGTAATATTAATTTTTATAACTTTTGTAATATATTAACAATTGATGAATGAGAGGACAAAGAAGATGTTTCTATGGCTGGAAAGAGATTAACTATATATTGGGAATCAGTATAAAGATTAAAAGGCTGT
The DNA here is from genome assembly GCF_048772815.1 of Callospermophilus lateralis. Lineage (NCBI taxonomy): Eukaryota > Metazoa > Chordata > Mammalia > Rodentia > Sciuridae > Callospermophilus > Callospermophilus lateralis. Next base: position 177,676 of record NW_027517645.1, read on the forward strand.
GTAACCTTTTCAAAAGCAGTTATAAGAGCAATTAATTCCGTCCTTTGAGCAGAGGTTTCAGTTGTTTGTTGAACTATTGGTTCTTGGTCATCTATAATAGTAACAGCTATTCCATTAGAGGATCCATCTGTAAAAATTAGAGAAGCCTGATCGAGGGGCACATGAGAAAAGTTTTTAGGAAAAATAGTATTTACCTTAGTCATAAAATGTAGTAATGGGTGGTTAGGCAAATGAAACAATATTTCTCCATAGAATCCCTGTAATGCTATAGGCCATTCATCATTAACATTTAATAAGAAATCTAATTGTTCCTTTTTATATGGAATAATAATGGAGGATGGATCTCGTCCAAAGAGCTCTCTACTTCGAAGTCTACCTTTACAAATCAATGATGACACCTGGGTGGGATATGAAATATTAATCTTTTTTGGAGTAGAAGGCAAATGAATCCATTCTAAAGGATCATCCTGCCATAGGCATCCAGTAGGAGTGTGTGAAGTCTGTAAGATTATTAACATCCAGGGCTTATTGTAGTCTATTTGTTGTAAATAATGATCTGAAATAGCCTTCTCCACCTTAAATAAAGCCTTCTTTCCCTCAGGAGATAATTGTCTAGGTGAATTTGGATTTGAATCTCCCTGTAAAATTTCAAATAAAGGTTTAAGGTCAGCAGTGGTTAATTTTAAGTAAGGCCTAATCCAATTAATATCCCCAAGAAGTTTTTGAAAATCATTTAAAGTACGTAAAGAATCAACCCTAATCTGTATTTTTTGAGAAGTTATATTGTTGGAATTAATTAATCTTCCTAGGTAAGAAAAAGGAGCCTGAGTTTGAATTTTATCAGGAGCAATTTTTAATCCCCAGTCTTGTAAACTTGTAATCATAAAATTAAGTATTTGTTGGAGTATCAAATAATCAGCATGAGCTAATAAAATATCATCCATATAATGAATTATATATCCAGATGGAAACTTATTTTTCATGGAGACTAAGGCTGCATCAACAAACTTTTGACATAAGGTGGGGCTATTTTTTTATTCCCTGAGGCAAAACTTTCCATTGAAATCTTTAATAAGGTCTTTGTAAATTTGGGGAAGGCAAACTAAAAGCAAAATGTTTACAATCCTGTTTGGCTAAGGGAATTGTAAAGAAGCAATCTTATAAGTCTATCACCACTATGTTATGATCTTTTAGTTATAGCAGTAGGAGATGGGAGACCCAGTTGTAAGGCTCCCATAGTTTCCATAGTTTTATTTAAAGCTCTAAGGAGGCTCTGGAGACACAGAAACTAACAAATTGGGTGGCCAATCAGAGTTATGATATTGAGCTGCAGCCTCCTCTAAGTCCTCCTGATCTTGAGGAGAAAGTTGTTCATCCTCCTCTTCATCCCCTTGTTCATCATCAGATTGAGACTGTTTTTGAGGGGATGTAGTTTTATAAAATCTAGATGTAGCAGCAGCCCCAATTAAGGGGGTTTGTTCAGACTCAGTCACTTGACGAGCCAAACAAACTGCCTCATGTGTCGGATCCAAAGCATCTTTAAAAACATTCCATAATGCAAAAGCATCTACAGGAATCTTTTCTGGCCCATGATGATCATAATAAACCTTCATCTCTTTACCTAGTTTTTTCCATGTTTGTAAATTTAAGGTTCCTTCCTCAGGGAACCAAGGAGAGCATTCTTGAATAAAATGAAAAAAATGTCTTAACTGCTTAGAAGAAACTGAAATGCCCCATTTATGGAGTATATGCTTAGCTATATCAATAAAGAGTCCTCTTTCTTTAGACTCTTTATGGCCCATGACTTCTCAAAATAAGTTCTCTGATTACTTACCCTTCACTTACTTAGCACCTTGCTAAGGGGTCTGCAGTACAGTAGGTAAGAATCCTATCCTCACCCGAAAACTTCTGAATGAAATGAATGCATCAGACTTACGGATTACCGATCGTCCCTGTTCGGGCGCCAGATGTCGGAGACCAGCTCCAACAGGGGGTCTCAGGAGACGAACGGATGGTGAGGAGTCGGCGAAAGAGGGGTGGAGAAACAACACAGACACCAAAGTGCAGGTGTTGATCCCCATCTTTACTTGTGAACTTGATCATATATACTTTTCATTTTGGCAGGCTCACAGTACTTTGTGGTTACAAAACAGGAATCATTATTCAAAGAAACAAAATATTACCTAGCTACAATCAGAATAGAAGAATGTATCTTGGCTTATGCATAAGCAAACATTTGTACTTTCAGTTCGTGTTTTGCTTTGAGCTGTTTCTGCTTAGTTAACTTTTAATAATAGTTACAAATGTCCCAAACTATTGGCCTATACCTTGACTATTCTTCCTTGACTTACTGACTGGAACCGGTGCCATGGTTATGGCAAGTGGTTGACTTGTTATTAATTTTAATCAAACAAGAGTAAGAGCACAAACCATTGTGCACAGGAACAAGAACAAGTTGCCCAGTACTAAGCACTAATCTGTCTTCTTAACATTAATTTTTCTTCTCTAGATTTTAATTTAATTTCTCAAAAACTTCCTTGACAGGAATACAGGGAGTTTTTCATTAGACATTAACAATTTACACTCCACAGCTGAATCATTGCATTTAGAGCAAACAGATCTATTCTTTAGAAGTAGTTGCATTAATTGGGAAAGTCATGTTTTTTCCTTCATACTTAATGGTCATATAAGAAGTCACAACTATACTTATTAAAGGAATACAAAAACAAATTAGCCCATTCCCAGAAACATACTGTGCTCCTCCAGAGGATGGACGCCTTGCGCCATCCACCTCAGTAGGGCCTTGCCATTGCCTGAGTCAGGGGAGGGGCGCAGCAACCTTGGATGATTGAATGTAGAAGCGAACATCCGGTCAAAAAGGGAGAGTCAGTAGGAATAGGAAGATAGTAGGTAGGTATAGGAAGAAGGGTGAGTGTATGATTTGGAACAAAATTTCTTTAGCAACAGGGTTTCAGATAGAAAATGAATTTAAATGTCAGCACATGTGAAGAGTCTGTCACAATGATGAAGTGGTAAAAAAATGTAGGTAAGCAGATATCAATAGAGACATTATGAAATCAGGGTTGAGTTTGAATATGCAATCTTAGGAAGAAAGAAATATGTAGTCATCAATAGGATTGACATTTGAGAGCATAAGTAATCTTGGACATGGATGATTTTAGTAATCCATGTTAATTTTCCATTTTGGCTTTGGTACAATCATAAATGTGAACTTTGAATTTAGTGTCCAGAATATTTCTGTGAATAAATGTATATGTAGATCAGGTGACATGAGTATTTCTTCCACCATTTCTGGGAGCAATATTGACTGACTACTTCTGATTGATAGGTACAGATTCTTTATGTGAATTGGAATCATGAGAAACCCAAGCACCTCTTCAGGGATTGAAGAACTCATATGACCCAAAGGATCCCTATTCTCAATTGATGGAGGTCAGGAATCTAACAGAGGAAGGGAAGATACTTCATCCAAAATGACTGAACTTTTTGCCATTTTGGTTTTGGATGCACACATGGGATCTTTCTTTAGATCCATCAGGTGCTGAGAATCTAAGTCACAGCCTCACACAGGGCCAAGATGCTGATTCAGACACATCCCTTTCCAAAGAAATTTAGCAAAGAGCCATAGGTGATGCCCATTCATTTCCATTTGAAAACTGTTTTCTTCAGGCTTTACAAAGGGTTAGCCTGAGGTAAAGAACTTCCTGACATTCAGGGCAACAGAAAAATAGGTAAGCAAAAGGCCCAAAGCAGGGTTTCTGCACTGAGACTTTCCTGGTCACACTGTCCCTGCTCTTCTGTAAAGTTAGATTGAGGGAACAGTGTATGGTTAGGGTTAATAACACGTTCGATTTGGGTTAGGAATCATTCTGCAGGATGAATATTCGTACTGGGAATCTGCAATAATTACAAGAATATATAGGTAAAATAAAAGTATGAAAACAGAAATCTAGGCAAGATTTGAAGCTCAGATGGGCATTGGGCCCTTGAGTGGGTTACTTAGCTTTGAATTATGTTCTGCACAGATGTCTCAGATAAATCGATATACAATGACATAGGACCTTGTACCTTGGATGATTGAAAGTTGAAGAGAACATCCAGTCACAAAGGGAAAGTCCGTAGGTTTAGGACGATAGTCTCTAGGTTTAGAAACAACAATGAGTATAGGATTTGGACCAAACGTTCTTTAGCAATTGGTTTTCAATAAGAGAGTGAATGTAAATATCAGCACATGTGAAGAGTCAGACACAATGATGAAATGGGGAAAATATGTAGGAAAGCAGATATCAATAGAGACATTAACAAATCAGGCAATGTATAAAGTGAGGGATAGGATTAGACATTTTCAACAGGGTTGAGTTTGAATATATAATCTTAGAAAGAAACAAATACATAGGATTTATCAATAGGATTTACATTTTAGAGCATTAAGCAACCGGGACATGGATATTTTTAGTAATCCATGCTCACTTTCCTTTTAGGCTTTGCTACAATCATAAGAGTGACTTTTGCTTTCTGTGTCCAGAATATTACTGTGTTAAAATTTATATGTAGATCAGGTGACATGAGCATTTCTTCCACCATTACTGGGAGCAATATTTTGAAGACGTATAAATATTGGGGGAACAAAGTGGAGTACCCTGTGTCAATGGATATAGAAATAATGTATGAATAGACGATACTGTGAAAAAATAATATAACTGGTTCCAACTTTAAATAGTGGATTGATTTGATATCTGAAAATATACTGGAAATCTTAAACTGATATTCATACATTCACTACAACCAGGTATACATCTAACGGTAATATTAGGGTTATGGTTTATCATGAAGAGTGTGTGAGTTTTGCTTCAAATATGATTATGAAAATCAAAAATAATGTGTTTGGAAAGAAGTCTCATGACAAGACCAGTCAAGAACACTGGAGGAATATATGTGTTCTGAAGCAGGAGGTGATTGAAATTGAAACAAATGCCTATAAATTTGTGAACTTGTGGATGAAAGATATATCATATGATGTGCATAAACTGAAGAAATAGTAATGTACCACTGTTTAATAAAAATGAACCGCAAAATACACATCATGTCCCATAGGAAAATGCTTGCATTGATGTTGAACTTGGTTTTACTGTAGAAATATTAGGATTTGTGTGCACCATTCACTGAAGTTAGTCTTCAGTACTAGGAAACAAATCTGTATTTAAGGTGGATGAATATTTCTGAGAATAATCTTGTGAAAAGTTGATCATAAATCCACATACATAAATATGAATGATTTTAAGGAGTGTATAATAAGATTCATATATTTCATATTTTGAAAAATTTGGAGAGTATATATATATATATATATATATATATATATATATATATATATATATAATATACACACACACACACACACACACACACACACACACAGAGACAGACATTTAAACTAGCAATATATTTGCCAATTGAAATTCATCATGAAATATGTAACATCCACAGGTGCAAAAATATTGATTTCACTGAAAATGGATCTATATATAATGTTGTTCTAATAACAAGCTCACCCATAGGTTGAATTCTCAATTCCAACAGTGTTTAAGAGGAGTGATCTCTTCTCATAACTTGTACATGCCTAGTCAGCAACCTCACAAAAATGTACGTTTGATAACAGGTAGGATTCTATATGTGCATATAAAAATACATGTGCTGAATAGTCTACAGAGAAAGGAGACACCAATTTGTTGAGAGCCACAGCTTAAGGGGCCCCATCAAACTTCCAGTTACCAGCAACATTCCCCTGCGAGATGATTATTGGCTCACAGCGGCCCCAGCAACATCTAGCTGATTGGCTCCTCTGTGGTGATGCACAATGGAGATGCTCATTGAGCTTTTTCCCCGCTCTTTCCGACTGCCAGCTGATGATTGGCTCACAGCAGCCCCAGCAACATCAAGCTGATTGGCTCCTCTGCGATGATGCACATTGGGCAGTTTCCCTGCCCTTTCAGACCACAGAGCTGCTCATTGTGGGACTTTTTTGGTTCCACCCACCTGACCCAGCCATATGGCCTCAAGAGCAGGAGGATTGTGGGAGGTGGAGAGGCTTGTGGGTGTGACAGAAAATTTGCAAGGAAGCCAGTGGTGGCAGTTGGGCTCTGAGGGTTTTTCCTAAGGAGCTGTTTTGCTTGGCGTGTGTGGTTCTAAAAATAAACTTTGTTTCTTTTGAAAAGTCGCTCTTGAATCGTGCCCAGCCAGACTGCAGCATTTGGTAGCTCGCACGGGGAGCCACTGAGGGTAACTGATAAGGTAAACTGCTAGCCCCTGAGGGAAGGGCGAGAGGATCGGTAGCCATTTTAAGATTCCTCTTTTGTTTTGCTTCACTTTTGTTGCCTGTCCATGGAGATGAGTGAGATGGATGAAAAACCGCTCACATCTGAGAAAAAAATTATTTACTTCTGAGGAACAGATAGGGAGAAAGGACGGATGCACATGTCAGTAGGATATAAAGGCTATAATGACTTTTTGTTGTTCCCTTTTTATTTTATTCTGTCTCGGTTTTGTTTGGCATCGTCTTGTTGGGTTGTATTATAGTAGAAATACAGGATCAGAAATTAGTAAAAAAACAAACTGAAAGAGTGTTAAGTAAATTGTTAGAGGAAGGAGGCACCTCAGTAAAGTCAAGGACAGTCAGGGCATACGTTGATACAATACAAAAATGTAGCCCATGGATTTTTAAGGAGTTGTTAAATATACCATAATGGAACCATCATGGTGAATATTTAAAAGGGGGGAAAAGAAAAGCCCAGGGACTCTGACAGTTGGCACATTGCCATTGAGGACGTTTATATCTGGTTTGCTTAGTCCAAAGACTTCAGATCAGACAAAGATAGAGGAACAAAGCTTAGGTCAGAAAAAGCCATCAGGGGCAAAGTTACAAAAGGAGACTGCTACTAACAACTTTCAATAACTAGAGGGCGTAAGTGTCCAACCAACAGCGCCTCCTCTACAGGAGACTGTTACTAACACCTTTCTATCACCAGAGTATATGAATGTCCAAATAACAAGGCCACCTCCATATGCTAGGAGGCCCCCAAACCCCGCAGTTGATAGTTCGGTTCCTGAGACAGGATCTCAAGTATTAACATGCCCTGTATTTGAGGTAGGAGGGCAGCGAATTCACCATGCTTTAAATTTCAAAATAGTGAAGCAGCTAAAAGGGGCTGTAACAACCTATGGTCCTCAAGTACCCTTCATTGTAAGCTTGGTCGAATCCATTAACAACTTGAATATGATGCCAGTAGATTGGGCTAATATGTGTAAAGCTGTGCTAAATGGAGGTCAATACCTTTTATGGAAGGTTGCCAATGAGGAATTTTGCAAGAAGACGGCTAGGTGAAATGCAGAAGCTGGTTATCCTCAGAGAAATCTAGATATTTTGTTAGGAAAGGGACCTTATGAGGACCAGCAGCAACAAATTGCATATGATCCTGGCGTATACGCACAAATTGCTGCAGAGGCGGTTAGGGCATGGAAGACTTTACAAGGACATGGAGGTTTACAAGGTCAATTATCTAAGGTAATACAAGGAGCTAATGAATCTTACACTGAATTTGTAGATAGGCTTATTCAAACAGCTACCAGAGTTTTGGGGAATACAGAACAAGCAATGCCATTAATAAAAAACTGGCTTATGACCAAGCGAATCGTAGGTGCAGAGATATCACTAGACCATGGAAACATGAAGATTTAAACACATATATTAAATTATGTAAAGACATTAATGAATAAGAGGAAGTCATGGCAGCTGCAGTAAAACAGGCTTTAGATGCCAGAGACATCAATGAACAAGGGCAATTTGTGGCAGCTGCATTAAACAGGCTTTAGATGCAAGGCCAGGAACATGCTACAATTGTGAACAAACAGGACATTTTAAAAGGAATTGCTCCATAGGAAGAGGGTTTAACAAAAATAGGTACCAAAGGAGTAGAATACTGGGTATTTGCCCACGATGCCGTAGAGGGAGACATTGGGCTAATGAATGCCGTTCTCAAACCACCATAGAGGGTACTTCATTATCAAAAACGAACAAGGACTAGCTGTTTATCCACGATATCATGGAGAAAGGCACCGGGCTCCATTGCCAAAAAATGGACAGGGGAGCCCAATGCTCTGGGGCCCAAAACCACAAATATACGGAGCACTGGAGGAACCCAGCAACCCCATCAGTGTAGTGCCCAGGACACATTGTGCATCAGACGCCTCATCAGACAAATCAGAGGGAGCGCAGGGTTAGACATCTGCACCTCCGTCAGATCAGTACTAACTGTAGAGATGGGGGTTCAAATCATTCACACATGGTGAAAGGACCTCTTCTCAAAGGAACAGTAGGCTTATTATTGGGACGCAGCTCTTCTAATCTAAAAGGACTTATGATAAGTCCTTGGGTAATTGATCCCGATTATGAAGGTGAAATAAAATTTATAGCCAGTTCTCCAAAGGACATATCAGTAATTTCACCAGGAGATAGAATAGCACAGTTACTAATAATACTCAGTCTGCATGATAAATTTTCCAGTCGTGCTGTAGAAAGAGGTTAAAAGGGATTAGGCTCCACAGGTGTAGATTTGGTTATGCTTTCTTTAAATTTAGCTTCTCGCCCCAGGCTAAAACTAAATATTCAAAGACACGAATTCAATGGGCTACTTGATACAGGTGCAGATGTTAGCATTGTCTCTCATCAAGAATGGCCAAAACATTGGCCATTACAACAATACACTCAAACATTTTGAGACCTAGGAGTGGCAACTAATCCCCATAGAAGTGCAATGATATTGGATTGGAAGGATCCTGAAGAATGTGAAGGAACTATACAGCCATATGTATTGGATAATCTTCCCGTAAATTTATTGGGATGAGATGTCCTAGATCAATTAGGTTTGACATTAACAAATAACATCAATCAAAATGTACACACTATTATGGCTAGAGAAGGTTTTAGGAAAGGAAAAAGATTAGAAAAACAAGAACAAGGTATAGCAGCGCCAATACAAATAGACCAAGCAACAGACAGACATGGGTTGGATTTTCAGAAAGGGCCACTGAGACAATAAAAATTACTTGGAAATCAGAAAGACCAGTATGGCTTCTTCAGTGGACCCTGACTAAAGAAAAGATACAAGCAGCCCAGTTCCTGGTCAAACAACAATTAGCGGAAGAACATATACAACCTTCTGTATCTCCCCATTGTACTTTCATTTCTGTCATCAAAAAGAAATCTGGTAAATGGAGATTATTGCAAGATTTAAGAGCCATTAATAATGAGATGGTTATTTTGGGACCTGCTCAATCAAGGATTCCTCAATTGTCTGCTTTGCCAAAAACTTGGTATGTTTTAGTTATACATATTAAAGATTGTTTTTTTTTTTCATTCCCAATTCTTCTTGAGGATAGTCCAAGTTTTGCATTTACTATCCCTGCACTGAATCATGAAGGTCCTGATCAGAGGTATGAGTGGAAAGTACTCCCTCAAGGGATGGCTAACAGCCCAACTATTTGTCATATTTATGTTAACAAAGTAATCCAGCCACTTAGAAATCAAAATCCTGAACTACAAATATTTCACAATATGGATGATGTGTTATTAGCACACAAGTTAAAAACCCATTGCTAGAATGTTATGCCACACTTACAAACTTATTAAAAAATTATAATCTAGGGATATCAATTGATAAAATACAATTAAATTTTCCAATTAATTATTTAGGAGTTCTATTATCCTCAACCATGGTCAGTCCACCAAAAATTCAAATACGAGTAGATCAACTCAAATCAATTAATGACTTTCAGAAGTTATTAGGAGACATTAATTGGATAAGGCCTTATCTAGGTATACCAACAGGACAGTTGGGACCTATATTTGATATCCTAAAAGGTCCATCTGATCCAAATTCACCCAGAATGTTTACGCCTGAAGCAATAAAGGCATTAAAAATCATTGAAACATATATGGGAAATATGCATTTGGATAGATTTGATAAAATAATGCCTTTATTATTTATTGTACTACCAACAAAAAATATTCCTACAGGAGTATTTTGGCAAGAAGGTCCATTATTATGGATACATTTATCTTATTCTTCTAACACTATTATTACTAGGTATCCTGAGGCTGAGGGACAATTAATACTCATAGGAATAAAAGCAGCAAAGGGAGTGTTTGGAATTTCTCCCAATAAAATTATTACTCCATACACTATGAATCAAATTGATGAATTAGCTAATGAGTTAAATACTTGGGCAATAATCATGTGTAAATCTAATCTTTTATTTGATAACCACTTACCATCTAATCTTTTATTGTCTTTTGGGTCATTGCATCCTGTAATTTTTCCAAAAATTACAAGAAAACTCCTATCATGAATGCTCCAAATATATTCACTGATGGGTCAAATAATGGTACAGCAGCAATAGTTACACCTGATCAAATTTTTACATTTTTAGCACCCCAAAAATCAGCTCAAAAGGTAGAGCTTAATGCAGTATTATAAGCTTTTGTGATGTTTAAAGATTCTGTGTTTAATTTATTTTCCAATAGTCAGTATATAGTTAATGCTATAGTATCTCTTGAAGATGCTGGTAGGATTTCCCCTTCCTCTACTGTTTTCTCTTTCCTTTCCAGTATACAAAGTCTAATCTGGGACAGAAAATATCCATTCTTAATAGGACATATCTGGGCACATACAGGATTGCCTGGAGCCCTTAGTTTGGGCAATGATTTAGCAGGTAAAACTACACATGACATACATACATATTTTCTGTACACTAGAAGAAGTTATAAATTTTCATAAAAAGTTCATTATCAATGCTAATACTTTACAAAAGAATTTTAAAATAACTAAGGAACAAGCTAGACAAATAATAAAACAATGTCAAAATTGTGTGACCATTTTACCACATTTTAATCTTAGAGTCAATCGTAGAGGATTGATACCTTACCATATATGGCAGATGGATGTCACACACTTGCCAGAATTTGGAAAATTAAAATATTTGCATGTTACAGTTGATACTTCTTCTGGATTTTTGATGGGCTCCCTTCATGGGGGAAAAAAACTAAAGATGTTATAGCTCATTGCTTACAAAATTTTGCCACTGTGGTCATTCCAAAGCAGTTAAAAACTGATAATGCCCCCGGTTATACTTCTACCTCTTTTAAACCATTTTGCTCATCATTTGGCATTACTCATATATCAGGAAACCCATACAATCCACAGGGACAAGCCATAGTTGTAAGAGCTCATCACACTATTAAAATGTACTCATTAAAGTAAGAAGACAGAATTGGGAAGGGATATAAATTCCCCAAAGATAAACTTAAAATAACCCTTTTTACTCTAAACTTTTTAAATTTGGATTTTCAGGACTTAGTGCTGCAGAAAGGCATAAGTGTCCAAAAAATGTGTATAAGCCCGAGGTACTTTGGAAGGATATTCTAACAGGACAATGGAAAGGTCCTGACCCATTAATTTTCTGGAGTTGGAGGTCTGTTTGTGGGTTTCCACAGGAAGAACAGCAGCCGATTTGGATTCCAGAGAGATTAACTAAGATCCCGACCCAGTGATTGCCTGGAGTCGGGGGTCTGTTTATGTGTTTCCACAGGGAGAACAGCAGCCGATTTGGATTCCAGAGAGATTAACTGAAGCGATTTCGATAGACCAAAATAAGATGATTTGGCTCAAATCCATAACAGCTGATATCCAAAACTCCAGTTTGGCTATCCTTACATCTGCGACAGAACAGGGATGCTTTTTTCAATATCTATTTTATTATTGCCCTTTCTCAAATCATGAAGTTCTCTTTTGTTTTTTTGAGCTCATACAGACCTAGGTTAATGTTTTGCTTATCAGTTCTATTTTTTGACTGTAGAGTTTTTAAACATTGCAATGATGATTTCACATGTAAAATGTTATAAGGCCTTTACTATTATATTATGTGTTGTATGTATTTATTATGTGTGCACACTTGTGTTTTGTGTTATATATTTGAATGTGCGTATGTCCATATATCACATATGATGAGTGCTAATGAAATAATATATCCATTTTTTTTATTCACGTGAATTAAATTGTTTAATTTAAATTGGGTAAACAACTGTTCAGGATTGTTTTAATATGTGAAAAAATAGGAGGTTAACAGACGTGTTTGTTTACTTTCACTTTTCCTTTTCATTATATTTAATTATTCTCTTCAAGATAACGTAAATTGTTAAGAAAATTGTTTTCTTTTAGTGCCTTCAGGAATGTTACAGAATTTTTTCTTTAGCCATTATTGCCAGAATTCCTATCTTCATCCCAGTGCCGGTGAAGACAAAGATAAAATCAATCTACAGATTCTGCAATAGCCATCACTGAACTGCTTGTAGAACTTGCCTGGATTATGTATCACTTGTATGCATTGTGAACTCACTTGTATGCATTGTGAACTATCTGCTGGTGCAGCGAATTGTGGCAGTGTTGGGGTACTTATGCTGATGCTGTCATCAGTGATAGAATTTTTCCAATAGGAGCCATCAATTGACTTGGTGTATCTTCCCTATTCTCACTTGATAGAGGTCAGGAAACTTACAGAGGGAGGCGAAAGACTTCATCAGCAATGACTGCTCTTTTGGCAATTTTGGTTTTGGATGCACACATGGGATTTTTCTTTAGATCTATCAGGTTCTGAGAATCAAAGCCACAACCTCACACAGGGCCAAGAGGCTGATTCAGACACATCCCTTTCCAAAGTAATTAAGCAAAGAGCCACAGGTGATGCCCATTCATTTTAATTTGAAAACTGTTTTCTTCAGGCTCCACAAAGGGGTGGCCTGAGGCAAAGACATTTCTAACATTCAGGGCAAGGGAACCATAGGTAAGCAAATTGCCCAAAGCAGGGTTTCTCCACTGAGACTTTTCTGGTTACACTGATCTCTGAGGTTTCTGAGATGTTCCCATTCCCTTCAGCTATCCAGTACATGGCTATGTCACAGAGTTTGGAGGTGGTACATATCTTGGACACAAAACCATGAGCCTATTCTGGAGAGAGGCCAGAAATCAGGAGGTGAACAGGAACTTAGGAAGATAGTAGGTGTTGTCTATCCATAAGGCAAGCCGCAGTCCATTCATAAAAAGGGCAGAATAAATGCCTGGAAGCTTCCTACTAGTCAGGACACCTCCATTGATGTATTCGCTTTTCTAATAACTACAACCACGGACACAGTGGATACACAGACATAGAAAAACTCGCCTTCTCAAATGACTTACTAGAAACTGTCGACTCCAAACCAAACAAACAACCTTTGCTACCTATTCTCAGAACATGAGACAAAACCACGAACTCACACCCACACACACTAAGGCACCTCATTCCCACAACAAGGTCTGTGACTATCCGGAGTGTCCTCTGACTGGTGGACCATACTATGTTCCCCCAAAATGGCCTGTCCTTTATCAGATCAGGTCCCTTTTGCCAACTCTGTTAAGTTGTCAGGAGCCAGCAATGAGCCACTACGTGCTTCCTCAGGAAAGGCCCCTCTTCAGAGTTCTCCTAGCATTTGGTCATCCTCACATCAGGAGGTACCAAGAAAGACTGACTCTGTCCTTGGAAAATTCAAACAAGTGTGCCCACTGGGAATGGGACTGGCACTGGCTCTGGGTGGCTGGCTTCCTGGATCCCAAGTTCAGAGAGTTCCATCACCAAGGAAGTGAGGTAGGTCACTTCCTTCAGGAACTGAATGAGGTCAATACCTTGGCAACCACTTTGTCCTAACAGTTGTTTACAAGGGTCCCATGAGATGGAGGCTGCCCCTACTTTCTCTGACTCAGTCATAAGTTAGAATGGTATATCAACCACAGGCACCATGGAACAGCTCTCCACACAGGCCTGGTTTTGTCCATCTTCTCTACATTAAGAACAGAGAGACTGATTCAGACACAATACTTCATCCTGACCGGTTTTTTTGCCATGGAAGATGATTTTGTGCTCTCAGGTCCTTCATAGCTGCCTAAGTCTTCTCCAGGGATCATTTCTGCATGGACCTTTGAGGATTTCAGCAGGTGGAAGATCCCCTACATACCTGTATTGTAAGACCAACTCTGTCCCTGCTCTACTGTAAAGATAGATTGATGGAACAGTGTATGCTTAGGGTTAATAACAAGTTTGATTTGGCTTAGGAATCATTCTGTGCAATGAATAATGGTTTTGGGAACCTGCGATATTTACAAGAATATATAGGTGAAATATAAGTATGAACACAGAAATCTAGGTAAGATTTGACGCCCAGAAGTGCATTGGGCCCTTGATTGAAATACTCAGCTTTGAATTATATTCTGCACAGATGTCTCATATAAATTGATATACAATGGCATAGGACCTTGTACCTTGGATGATTGAATGTCAAAAAGAACATCCAGTCAGAAAGATAGTCAGTAGGATTAGGAAGATATTCATAGGTTTAGAAAGCAGAGTGAGTATAGGATTTGAACCAAACGTTCTATAACAGTAGGGTTTCGGGTAGAGAATGAATGTAAATATCAACACATGTGAAGAGCCAGTCACATTGATGAACTCTGGAAAGTATGTAGGAAACCATATATCAATAGAGACATTAGGAAATCAGGCAAAGTATAAAGTACGTGATAGGATCAGGCATTTTCAACAGTGTTGAGGTTGAATATATAATCTTAGGAAGAAACAAATATGTAGTCACCAATAAAATTGACATTTGATAGCATTAGGCAACCTGGACATAGATGTTTTTAGTAATCCATACTCACTTTCCATTTAGACTTCGGTACAAACACAAGTGTGACCTTTGCATTTTGTGAAAGAAGTCTCATGAAAAGACCAGTCATGAAACCCTGTGGAAACATGTTTTCTGAATTAGGAAGTGATGAAAAGTAAAACAAAATGCCTATAAATTTCTGAACTAGTGAATTAAATATATATCCTATCATGTGCATTAACTGAAGAAAAAGAAATGTACCAGTATTGAATAAAAATGAATGACAAAATACACATCACGTCCTATAGGAATCTACTTGCATTGATATAAAACTGTGTCAGTTACTGCAGAAATATTAGGATTTGTATGCACCATTTACTGTTAGTTTTCAGTAATAGGAATCAAATATGTAGTTCAGGTGGATGAATATTTCTCAGAATAATCTTGTGAAAAGTTGATTATTAATCCACATACATGAATATGAATGAATTTACGGAGTGTATAATAAGACACATATATTTCATATTTTGAAAAATCTGTAGAGTGTGTGTGTATATATATATAAACATACACACACACACACACACACACACACACACACGCACGCACACAAACAGACATTAAAAAGTAGCAATATATCCCAATTGAAATTCACCACGAAATATATGTCATCCACAGATCCAAATAAATTTGTTTTACTGAACATGGATTCATGTATAATTTTATTGTACTAGGAAGCTCAGCAATAGTTTGAATTTTCAGTTTCAACAGCGTTTAGGAGGAGTGATCTCTTCTCACAATTTGTGTCTGCCAAGTCAGCCACCTCACAAGAATGTACGTGTGGTACCAGGTAGGATTCTATATGTGCATATAAAAATACATGTGCTGAATAGGATACAGAGAAAGGTAGACAGGAATTCACATATTTGTTAACTTTAAAAACACATGGAGAACCATTTCAACAAAAAATTGACTAGATTTATAACTCCTACCCTATATAATGCAAAAGGCAATTCCAATGATACACCATTCCTCCTCTGAACTGCTTGTATTTCTATTCTGTTTGGGGTAATTTTCTCCATCATATTAGAATTAGTAGTCAGAGTCTAGTTGGCATGGGTTTGTGTCAGGGATTCAGTATTTTGAATGAAAATTTGGAAAATGATTCCAATGTTTATGCAAATATATGCTACAAAAGTATCTTCCCACTCTCATCCATAACAATGCCTTGAGATTACCTTGGCCCCAAGTTAGACACAATTAGAGGAGAAGAGTTAGAAAATCTGTGAATACATATCTGGAATCAAATATGCTCACGAGTTCACAAACTTGGAGGTGGTAGAGGAGATTCCAAAAGTAAGGGACAGGGTAAACACTCCACAAACATGGAGCTCTGCTGGACTAAAGACTTCTTGAGGAACTGCCTCTGAGGTTGGGCACTTGAAATATATGTTGTAGTCAGGAGATTCAGCTTCCTTTGTAGTGAGACCATCAAATCTGGGTATGCTTCTATGTGACCTGGAATACATGATTTCTTATTTTCCAATAAACATGAGGAAGCTGTATTTAATTTTCTGTTTGTAGGTAAACTGTGGCCACTGGGGGCTAATAGTCTACTCTTGTGGACTCTGAAGCCATTTGGTCATCCTCCAGTTTTCCTGGTGTTGCTTGCTGCTGCACTGGGAATTTCGTATTTGCTTCACGAATTACAAGGAATTCACCTGGGACAAAGTGCTGGAGGGAGTTCTGTCACCTGTGGTGAGTCAGGGTCTGCAGAAGAATGTACCAACCAGGCTTCTATTCCACATAGCTTGCCTCCTTGACCATAGCAACTGGATTCTGAACATTGGCCTGAAACCTCTCCATATAACAAGATACCTTTACATAGAAGCGTCTGCTGGATGCATCATGTCAGTCACAAGCCAATTGAAAGCCAATGGCAGATCCACATGGCCCCACCACAGATGTTTTTTTATCACACACCTGCCCATCACTGCACTAGGCCCACTACTCAGCAGGGTCCAACTTCCTGGAATCTCTGTTATACACCATTTTCATGAAACTCAGTCAATCAAGTCACTGTCCTGCATAATCATGTTCAGCAACAGGACAACCAAAGTTTCTCCAGTGCCATCTGGTCATGGGAATTTCAAAAATTTCATGGTATTTATCTAGCAATTTTTCAAGGATGAAGTTGGCAGCATGTGGGTTTCAATTTATTCAGGGACCATTAAATGTTGTGGAAGTTCATTTCAAATGAAGTTCTGGAGAACTCTCACAGGCAAGGTTTCCCAAAGATTGGCCAAAGGGTCACATAAATCCAGGCCCATTGAGGTCTACAATGTAACGTCCATGTGTGTTTTGACTCTCAACTAAGACTGCCAAGTCGTTAAGAATAAAATCATGTGATATCAAGCCTGAGATTCCCAGTGGTCTCTGGAAAGCCACCCTGGGCCTAGATCTCAGGTTCCAAGGGTGACTCTCATGCTTGGCCTTCTGAAATCCCAACTCAATTCATGGCAATACTTCTCTAAGTTCAGTTCCTGTACTCAGTCTCTAAGGGAATCACACCAGAGTTCAAACTCAGGTGGACTCAGTCATCCCTTTCAACTGCCACAAAAATAACCACAATTAATACCAAAACACTCCCACATGGCCCTCACCTTCTTCCATATAGACACTCATCATAACCTCTGACTGTAGATTTCCATGAGGAATGCAGCCCAAGACAGTGTCCAAAATACGCTTTCTTGCCCCTCATTTACCTAAATTCTGAGTGACCTGGACACCCTTCCTGTGAACCAGGAGTGATCAAATAGGCCTGCCGTTAATACTGATCCACTTCTCAAATTTGAGACCTACTGACTGTGGGGTTTAGATTCTTTATGTGAATTGGAGTCATGAGAAAACCCAACCACCTATGTGCTAGCCTCTGCAGGGAATTGAAGAACTCATTTGACCTAAAGGATCCCTATTCTCACTTGATTGATGTCAGAAACCTTACAGAAGAAGGCGAAAGACTTCATCCACAATGACTGCTCTTTTGCTATTTTGGTTTTGGATGCACACATGGGATCTTTCTTTAGATCCATCAGTTGCTGAGAATCTAAGCTACAGCCTAACACAGGGCCAAGACGCTGATTCAGACACATCTCTTTGCAAAGCAATTAAGCAAAGAGCCACAGCTGATGCCCATTCTTTTTTATTTGAAAAAGGTTTTCTTCAGACTTCACAAAGCGTTTTCCTTAGGCAAAGACCTTCCTGACATTCAGGGAAACAGAACAATAGGTAAGCAAAAGGCCCAAAGCAGGGTTTCTCCAATGAGACTTTACAGGTCACACTGGTATGTGAGTTTTCTGAGATGCTCGCCATTCACTTCAGTTATTCAGTACATGGCCATGTCACAGAGCATGGAGGTGGTACATATCTTGGATACAAAACCATAAGCCTATTATGGAGAGTGACCAGATTTCTGGAAGAAAACAGGAACTTAGGAAGATCGTAGGTGTTGCCCATCATTATGGCAAGCCGCATTCTATTTATAAATTGGGCAGCATGAATGCTGGTAAGCTTTCTAAAAGACAGGACACATCCATTGATGCTTTCTCTTTTCTAATATCTACAATCACGGACACAGTGGGATACAGCGACACAGAAACACTCGCATTGTCAAATGACTTACTAGAAACAATTCCCCCCAAACCAAACAAACCTCATTTCCTACCTCTTCTCAGAACATGAGCCAAAACCACAAACCCACACCCACACCCACAAAGGCACCTCTTTCCTCCAAGTAGGTTGTGACTATTTGGAGTGTCCTCTGACTGTGGGCCATTCTAGGTTCCCCCAAAATGGCCTGTCCTGTCTCAGATTTTGTGTCCTTTGCCAAGTCTCTGAAGTTGTCAGGAGCCAGCAGTGAGCCACTACCTGTTTTCTCAGGAAAGGCCCCTCTTCAGAGTTTTCCTGCCATTTGGCCATCCTAACATCAATAGGTACCAAGAAAGACTGACTCTGTCCTTGGGTAATTCAAAAAGTAAAACCACTGAGACTGGGACTGGGGCTGTCAATGTTTGACTGGCTTCCTGGATGGCAAGTTCACAGAGTTCCATCACCAAGGAAGTGAGGTGAGGTCACTTCCGTCAGGAACTGAATGAGTTCACTGCCTTGGCAACCAATCTGTCCTAAGAGTTGCTTCCAAGCTTCCCATGAGATGGAGGCTGCCCCTGCTTCCTGTGACCCTTTCACAAGTTAGAATGGTATATCACCCATAGGCACCCAGGAACAGCTCTCCACACAGGTATCATTGGGTCCATCTTCTCTACATTAAGAATGGAGAGGCTGATTCAGACAGAACCCTTCACCCTGACCAGGTTGTTTTCCATGGAAGATGACTTTTGCACTCTCAGGTCCTTCAGAGTTGCCTACATCTTCTCCAGAGATTATATCTGCATGGACCTTTGAGGTTATCAGCAGGTGGAAGATTCCCTATATTCCTGTATTGTAACACCAACTCTGTCCCTGCTCTTCTGTAACGTTAGATTGAGGGAACCATGTATGGTTAGGGTTAATAACATGTTTGATTTGGGTTAGGAATCATTATGCTGAATAAATAATGGTATTGGGAACCTGCAATATGTATAAAAATATATAGGTGAAATATATGTATAAAAACAGAAATCTAAGTAACATTTGAAGCCCAGAAGGGCACTGGGCCCTTGATTGGGATACTTAGCTTTGAAAAAATTGATATACAATGGCATAGGAGCTTGTACTTTGGATCATAGAATGTAGAAGAGAACATCCAGTCAAAAAGGATAGTCGGTAGTGAAAGGTTAATAAAATAGGTACTTGTCACTTACTGTTTTTCTGTATGCTTAACAAAACACTGTTGAAATCTTGAGAACTGTTTGCTAATTTTGTTCCCAGAATGTGCTGTCCCCAACTGCCAAAGTGTAGAATGTACTCCCTCACCCGGTTGCATGCAAACCGACCACTCGCCCTGACCCATCAGTATACTTCCCTCCCTGCCCTCTCCAAGGAAAATATATATGTTCTGCTTAAACTGTTCTCAGGGCTCTCTGCTCTATTCAAGTGAGCTCCGAGCCCCAGCATGCTGGACCCAGAATAAACCCTTTGCTGTTGGATAAGACAGTCTGTTAGTGGTCTCTTCCTTCCATGCTCACCCGACCTTTACATATGGAGATTCCACCGAGTTTTGGCAGCGGCAGACAAAAGACCCTAACGGGTTTCTCTTGGGTTAAGTAAGGCGCCTCTTTCTTGTTTCAGTGTTAAGGTTAGTGCTGGGCAAAATGGCTGTCGATGAAGAGCGTGAGTTCTCTCCGATGGTGGCTGACAGACGTGTCACAGAGCCACAGGCCACGTCCCTGGGGAACTTCCCAAAGACTCGGGAAATCGAGGAACAATAGTCTCTTCGACTCAGTAATATTTTGTATCTGATTCGGAATTGCCAGCCCATTGGGTTTTGCTGGCTACTCAGTCCTGGTCTCAGTTTTGGATGTCCATTGAATGTCTTTATTGTCTTGTCTTGTCTGTGTCGTGTGTCTTGCATTCACTCTTTGTGTATCTTTCATTATGGGACACAGCACTTCAATGCCCCCTGTCCCTGACCCTTGATCACTGGACCAAAGTCCGCTTAAGGGCTCAGAATCTTTCTTTTTTAGTTAAACGCTGGACCTTTCAGAATCTCTGTGCCTCAGAATGGCCCACCTTTGAATTTGGATGGCCCCTAGAAGGATCTTTCTACTTCCCACTAATTTAAGAAGTCAGAGATATTGTCTTTCACCCGGGCACACATAGCCATCCGGATCAACAGCCATATATCTTAACTTTGCTGGACCTCTGCAAATCTCCTCCTCAATGGGTGAAGCCTTTCTTTGTCCCTTCCCCTGCTCCTACTCCTTCCCCCATGATCTCTCAAACCCTCTGCTCCTCCTCCTCCTCCACCCTTTGTAATCCCTGAGTCAAAAGATTTGACTCTTCTGGACTCTCTTCCCCCTTATTATACCCTGACTTCATCCCCCAACCACCAACACCCTCTAAGTGATTCCCCTGCAGCTGACTCAGCCTCTCTACCACTGGAGGAATATAAGCTGGCCCAGCGCCCTCCAGATAACTCCCCCGCAGCACACACAGCCCCTCCTTCGCAGGAGGAAGCTAGCCCAGCTAAGGAAACTTGATGGTGGTGAATGATTGAAAACCCTGGAACTCCTGTGATGCTCCCACTATGTCTCTACAGACCATTGATTGACGAAGGCCATGGGGGGAAAATGCAAGCCTACAAATATTGGCCTTTCTCCTCTTCCGACCTATATAACTGGAAATATAACAATCCCCCTTTTTCCGAGGACCCCACAGGGCTCACAGGTCTGGTTGAGTCATTGATATTTTCACATTTGCCTACTTGGGATGACTGTCAACAATTCCTAGGGACTCTCTTCACGACAGAGGAACAAAAGAGAATCTTCCTGGAAGCTATAAAAAAATGTCCTCCGACCAGATTGGAGAGTGATACATCTTCCCAACTTAATCAAAGCTGGTTTTCCTTTGAAACAACCCAACTGGGACACCAACACCATTGAAGTTAGAAAGCATCTGTCCACTTATCGCCAGGTTCTAATAGTGGGCATCCGAGTGGCCACTAGGCGACCAACTAATTTGGCCAAGGTAATAGAGATTATTCAAAGGCCTGATGAATCTCCCTCTATGTTTCTAGAGAGAATTATGGAGGCAAGTAGGAGATATACTCCTTTCGATCCTCAGGCAGAGGATCAAAAGGCATCTGTCATGATGGCCTTTATTGGGCAAGCTGCCCTAGATATTAAAAGAAAGTTACAATGCTTAGATGGATTACAAGATATGACTTTGAGAGATTTAGTCAGAGAAGCCAAGAAAATATACCTTAAGAGAGAAACTGAGGAAGAGAATGAAGCAAAGTGAGGATAAAAGAAACAAAAGACAGAATAAGGCGTTGACTAAGGTCCTGGTCACAACAAAAGGGCCAGAAATTAAGAAACAGGGAGACAGGAAG
Source organism: Callospermophilus lateralis (assembly GCF_048772815.1). Classification (NCBI taxonomy): domain Eukaryota; kingdom Metazoa; phylum Chordata; class Mammalia; order Rodentia; family Sciuridae; genus Callospermophilus; species Callospermophilus lateralis. The sequence continues at coordinate 199,491 of NW_027517645.1, forward strand.
GGATACCTGGGCCCATGCCAGAGGCCACTCCTTGCCTCAGATCACTGTGCCTACTGTAAAAAAAAAGGACACTGGGCCAAAGAGTTCCCTAGAAAGAGACAGCCACTCCTGCCAGCCATTCTGACTCTTGAGGATGACTCCAAAAGTCGGGGCTAACATCCCCTCCCGGAGCTCAGGGTAACTTTTGAAGTGTAGGGGACCCCAGTAAACTTTGAAGTGGATACAGGGGCAATATACTCAGCCCTCAAGGCCCCATTGGGCCATCTATCAAATAAAAGGTCTCTAGTTCAAGGGGCAAATGGCAGTAAGTATCGGGCTTGGACAACTAAGAGGACCATAGACCTGGGAAAAGGAAAATCCATCAATCCTTCCTAGTAATCACAGAATGCCTGGCCCCATTGATGGGCAGAGATCTGCTCACCAAGTACCGGGCCAAAATAACTTTTAACCCTGAAGGCCCCCAAGTGGAATTTCTAAATCCTTCACTAAAAACTCCTATAGTCACAGCTCTAAATATGTCAGTAGAAAATGCACATCAACTCACTCACCTTGGTTCAAAGAAACTGCAGGTATTTCTGAAGTATCAAGAACAGAGTTTTCCACTAACTGACTCACAGCAAAATGAAATAACTAAATGGGTAAAAAAAGCCTGTCGAGTCCATCAATTGGTAAATGCTTACCCTTCCAAGCTTCCTGCAGGAAAGCACCTACGAGGAACCAGACCAGGACAATTCTGGGCAGTTGACTTTACTGAAATTAAGCCAGCAAGGTATGGACATAAATATCTTCTAGTCTTTGTAGATACATTTTTAGGATGGATTGAAGCCTTCCCCACTAAAAGAAAAAAAAAAGAAACAGTGCAAATGGTGGTCAAGCAGATCCTGAAAGACATTTTTCAAAGATACGGCCTGCCAAAGGTAATACGGTCTGATAATGCACCGGCGTTCGTGGCCCAAGTAAGTCAGGGGTTAGCCAGGAACCTGGGGATTCATTGGAAGTTTTATTGTGCTTACAGACCCTAGAGTTCAGGACAGGTAGAAAGAATGAATAGAACCATTAAAGAGACCTCAACAAAATTAAGCTTAGAGACCAGCATAAATGATTGGACTATGCTCATGCCTTATACAATGTTTCGTGCAAGAAATACGCCCTCTGTTTCTTAGAGTAACCACACCCCCTGTGAATATCTAGGGTGCCTCTCCTCCAGTAATGGACCAAAGCCCAACTCTAAGACCTAACGATCCCTTTCACACCCCCTTGCTTGACAGACTTAAAGCTCTTGAAAGATCTCAGTGATACCTGTGGAAAAAGCTGGCCACTGCCTACCAAACTGGGGACGAGGGGACTCCACATCGATATCAAGTAAGAGATTCATCTACATAAGATGATATCAGGTGTCATCCCTGGAACCCCACTGGAAAGGACCATACCAGGTGGTACTTATAACATCTACAGTGGTAAAGGTAGACGGAATCACTTCCTGGATCCATGCCTCTCATCTCAAGCCTGCGCCCTGTCCACACTCTGGCTGGAAACTGGAAAAGACTGGTAACACTTTCAAATTGCATATTCACCATGTGGATAAGCCTATAGACTCTCCCCTCAGCCACAAGTAGTCCTAACCCTCATCAGCCCGTTCAGCAGCGTTGGCTGATCACAAATTCTACTGGAAAAGAAGTATAATCTATCTCGCATACAGCCCACTTAGGGACCTGGTGACCATCTCTCCACCCAGACATTTGTCAGCTGGCTATAGGTCTTTCCTAATGGGATATCCCTGATGAAGAGGATCCCACTAAAATTCCATTAAATCCCTTCCTTACCATAGATAATGGAAACAAACATTATGGATGTAGGGACACACGAGCCAGATGCAGGTTGGCTAGCCTAGATTACTGTGTTTACCCGGCCGACTGTCAAAGCCATAAACAGCCATGGCTATGTGGGGGAAAAGCCGACTTCTTCTGTAAGTCATGGGGATGTGAGCATACAGGGGCTGCCTGATGGAACCCAAACTCCGCATTAAATTCAGTACACAGCATTGGCCATATTACGAATTAGAAAACAAAAACTGATGGCAACCAGAGGGGACTCTAGATCCTCAAATCCTGTGTGACCTTTTTAACATCTGCTGGTGCTCAAAAGGGTAAAAGGAGATTCCACTATGTAGAGGCCTTTTCCCTTCTTCGCTCACATCCTGAACTATGCTTACCCAATAGATCCTCACCTTCAGCCTTCTGCTCCAGAGTCTCTGCTGTCACTCCCACCTCAGCAACCTGATTTCTCCACTACAATTATTAGATCAAAAATCCAAATCTCTCCTGGTTCTCAGACCATTGCCCCCTTGCTGACGTAGCAGGTACTGAGGTACCCCTCCACCCACTCACTCCTCTCTTCTCCTGTCAGTGCCCGCACCGGGTCCCACCAGGTCCTCTTACCAACTAACCCAAAGCTCAAACCAGCTGAGGAGAGCCCTCAGACCCATATCCAAGATGTAATGAAAATGGCCTTTAAAGTTGCTTTGTCATCACTGAAAACAGTTTACTAAGAATTTAAAGTCCCTAACATGTGTTTTGGGATACTCACAACCATCTTCTTCTTTGCTCTACCTGTTCTACTGCTCAAATATTTGTTGCTAGGAAAATTCCAAACCAATTTCCAATTATTTTTTTACATCTCTCTTTTCTCATTCTCAGATACTCTGAGCTGCTCTCAGCCCCACCTTCTCCGTCTTTCCCCTCTGTACCAGGCCCACAGAAAAGTCTTTAACTGACCTTCTCCAGAAGTCTTCACCATGGCTGACTTTAGGACTTTCAGCAAAAGAGTCCCTATAAAAAAGTTCAATGTAGTTAAACTTCCTATTTTCATGTTGCCCTGTTCTACTTGGCCACTGGCTAAAAAAATTAGCACTCCTAATCAAGACACCCCCTTACTAGTTTTTCACAAAAATATGTGAACAAGGCCTCTGGCCTTGACATGGGGCTTCACAGAGATGGCTACATTTCTAAGTTAACGAAGTTAGAAACTGGGCTCCGTGGTAACAGCTGGAAATGGGAAAATAAGAAAGGGAAGAAAAAGCTCTTTCCCTCCCAGGTGTCCTTGAAAAGTTAACTTGCCCAGAACCGAGGAAAAAACAAAAACAAAACTGCTTTTTTCAACTTCTGCAGACTGTGAACTTCTGAGCCCCTTCCATTACATGTTGGGTACAAAATTCTGAAACTACCTAAACTTGGGTTTCAGAAGATTACTTGATTACAACAGAATCAATGCCCTCTGAATCTGGTTGCCACCAAATAGGACTGTTTCCCTGTCTTCAGTGCTATCTTAGGTGAGTTGCCTTGTCCGTCCCTACTACAGCATGATTCTATATACTTAAACATTGTTAATGTTTTCATGAAATGGTCAACAGATGTGATTAATTGTGTAATCGTGCAGATGTTTCCCAGAGTGCTCTATCACAATGCAGGTTCATTTGAAGATCAAATAGGGGAGCATTCAACCCGGTTCCACTGAAAATATATATCCCTCAACTTAGCCATCATATTAGGAATAGAAATTGCTGCACTGGTGGCCACGGGAACCACTGCCTTTGTCCATGGGACTCAACAAATGACCCAACAAATGACAGCAATAGACCAAAACTAAGATATTAGAAACCTCCATCAGAGCTTTGCATGAGTCTTTTACCTCTCTCTCTGAAGTTGTTTTTCAGACCACTCGCGGGTTGGACCTCCTTGTCATGAGAGAAGGGGCCTCTGTGCTGCATTGAGAGAAGAAAGTTGTTTGTATGCCGAGCATACTGGAGTTGTAATAAAATCTAAGAGTAAATTAAAAAGATGCCTTGAAAATCATCAAAGAGACAGAGAGGCCCAAAAAAGGTGGTTTGAGTCTTGGTTCACACAGTCTTCCTGGTTAACTACGTTTTTTTATCAACCCTGGCTGGTCCAATAATAATCCTCATATTATTGCTAACTATTAAACCCTGTTTTCTCAACCGTGTAATTTCTTTTCTCCAGGCTCAAATTGGACGAGTTAAACTTATGGTAATACCCCACTAGTATACATAGAATGTGACACCCCCCAATGATCATTTTTATGATTAAAAGTAGCCAGAAGAAGAAGTGGGGAATAAAAGGTTAATAAAATAGGTACTTGTCACTTCCTGTTTTTCTGTATGCTTAACAAAACACTGTTGAAATCTTGAGAAATGCTTGCAAATCTTGTTCCCAGTATGTGATGTCCCCAACTGCCCAACTGCAGAATGTGCTCCCTCACCCAGTTGCACGCAAATCGCCCACTCGCCCTGATCCATCAATAAACTTCCCTCCCTGCCCTCTCCAGGTAAAGTATATAAGCTCTACTTAAGCGATTCTCAGGGCTATCTGCTCTATTCAAGTGAGCTCTGAGCACCAGCATGCTGGACACTCAATAAACCCTTTGCTGTTGCATGAGATAGTCTGTTGGTGGTTTCCTCCTGCGAAGCTCGCCCGACATTTACTATAATGATTGAAAGTAGAAGAGAACATCCAGTCAAAAAGGGATTGTTGATAGAAATAGGAAGATAGTACGTTTAGGAAGAAGTGTGAGTATAGGATTTGGAACAAAAGTTCGTTAGCTACAGGGTTTCGGTTACAGAGTGATTGTTAAAGTCAGCACAGGTGAAGAGTCAGTCACAATGATGAACTGGGGAAAACATGAAGTAAAGCAGATATAAATAGAGACATTACAAAATAAGGCAAAGTATAAAGTGAGTGATAGGATTAGACATTTTGAACAGGGTTGAGTTTGAATACATAATTTAGGAAGAAACAAATATGTAGTCACCAATAGGATTGACATTTGAGAGCATTAGGCAAATTTCAGGTGGATGAATATTTCTGAGAATAATCTTGTGAATAGTTGATTATAAATCCACATACATGAACATGAATGAATTTAGGGAGTGTACATAAGACACATATATTTCATATTTAGAAAAATCTGGAGAGTACACACAGACAAAAAAAGTAGCAATATATGTCAATCAAAATTCATCATAAAATATATATCATCCACAGATCCAAAAATATTCATTTTACTGAACATGGATTTATGTATAATGTTGTTCAACTAGGAAGCTCACCCATTGTTTCAATATTCAGTACCAACAGGGTTTAGTAGGAGTGATCTCGTCTCACAATTTGTATCTGCCAAGTAAGCCAAATCACAAGAACAAACGTGTGGTACCAGGTAGGATTGTATATGTCCATATTAAAATACACATGCTGAATAGGCTACAGAGAAAGGGAGACAGGAATTCACATGTTTGTTAACTTTAAAAATACATGGAGAACTATTTCAACAAACAATTGACTAGATTTATAACTCCTACTCTGTATCATGCAGAAGGGAAGCCCAACTATACACCGTGCCTCCTCTGAACTACTTGTATTTCTATTCTGTTTGGGTTATTTTTCTCCATCATATTAGGATTAGTAGTCAGAGTCTGGTAGGGTATGGGTTAGTGTCAGGGATTCAGTATTTTGAATGGAAAACAGGAAATTGAATCCAATGTGTATACAAACATATGCTACAGAAAAATCTTTCCACTCTCATCCAGAACAATGCCTTGACATTACCTTCGCCTCAAGAAAAACACAATTAGAGTAGAAGAGTTAAAAAATTTGTGAATACCTATCTGGATTGGAAAATGCTCCCGATTTCACATCATTGGAGTTGGTAGAGGAGTTTCTAAAAGTAATGGACAGGGTAAACACTCCACAAACCTCGAGCTCTGCTGGCCTAAATATTTTTGAGGATCTGCCTCTGAGGTTGAGCACTTGAAATATATGCTGTTGTCAGGAGCTTTAGCTTACTTTGTAGTGAGACCATCAAAGCTGGGTCTGCATCTATGTGATCTGGATGACATGGTTACTTACTTTCCAATGAAATGAGGCAACAGTGCTGAATTCTCTCTTTGTAGGTAAACTGTGGCCTCTGAGGGCTAATTGTCTCTTCGTGTGGACTGTGAAGCCATTTGGCCATCCTCTAATTTTCGTGGTGTTTTTGCTGCTGCTCTGGGAGGTTGGTATTTGCTTCACAAAATACGAGTTCAAATGGGACACAGTACTGGAGGAGTTCTGTCAGGTGTGGGGGGAAGGGTCTGGAGGAGAATGCACCAAACAGTATTTTATCCCACGTAGCTTGCCCCCTTGACAATAGCAACATGATTCAGAACATTGCCCTGAAACCTCTCCATATAACAAGATTCCTTTACATATAAGGGTCTGCTGGCTACACCATGTCAGTCACAAGCCATTTGGAATCCAATGGTAGATCCTCATGGCCCTACCACTGATGTTTTATCAAACACCTGCACACCACTGCTCTGGGCCACTACTCAGCAGGATCCAACTTACTGGCATCTCTGTTCTAAACCATTTTCATGCAACCCAGTAAATCAAGGTACTGTCTGGTATACTCATGATCAGCAACAAGACATCCAAAAGTTTTCCAGTGCCACCTGGTCATGGGAATTTCAAAAATTTCATGGTATTTATCTAACCATTTTTCAAAGATGAAGTTGGAGTCACTGTGGGTTTCAATTCATTCAGGAATCATTAAATGGTGAGGAAGCTCATTTCAATGATAGCTCTAAAGAACTCTCACAGGCAAGGCTTCTGAAAGAGTGCCCAGAGAGGCCACATAAAGCCAGGCCCATTGAGGTCTACAAGGTGAGGCCCATGTGTGTTTTGACTCTCAACTCAGCCTGCCAAGTCTTTAATAATAAAAACATGTTATATCCTGGCGGAGATTCCCAGTGCTCTGTGGAAAGCCACCCTGGGCCTAGATCTCAGTTTCCAATGGCGACTCTCATGCATGGCCTACTAAAATTCCAACAAAATTCATGGCAATATTTCTCTGACTTTAGTTCCACAACTCAGTCTCTAAGGGGAATCACACCAGAGTTCAAGCACAGGTGGACACAGTCATTTTTTCCAACCGACACACAAATGACCAAAATTATAACCAAAACACCTCCACATGACACTAATCCTCTTCCATGTAGAGACTCATCCTCACCTCTGGCGAAGGTTTCTATGAAGGGCGCAGCCAAAGACAGTTTCCAAAATAAGCTCGCTTGCCACTCATTTGCCTAAAGTCAGGGTGGCCTGGACACCCTTCCTGTGAACCAGGAGTGACAAAATAAGCATGCCTTTAATACTGCTCTGTTTCTCCAATTTGAGCCCTACTGATTTTCAGATATAGATTCTTTATTTCATTTGGAGTCATGTGAAAACCCAAGCACCACTGCAGGGCTTGGAAGAACTCATTTCATCCAAAGAATCCCTATTCTCACTTGATAGAGGTCATGAACCTAACAGAGGAAGGCAAGTGACTTCATCCACAATGACTGATCTTTTTGCAATTATGGTTTTGGATGGACACAAGCGATCATTCTTTAGATCCATCAGGAGCTGAGAATCTAAGTCACAGCCACACATAAGACCAAAAGGCTAATTCAGCCACATCCCTTACCAAAGCAATTAAGCAAAGAGCCACAGATGATGCCCATTCATTTCCATTTCAAAACTGTTTTCCTCAGGCTTCACAGAGGGGTGGCCTGAGGCAAAGGCCTTCCAGACATTCAGGGCAACAGAAAAATAGTTAAGCAAAAGATCCAAAGTAGGGTCTCTCCTCTGAGACTTTCCTGGTCACACTGATATTTGACATTCAGGGCAACAGAACAATAGTTAAGCAAAAGATCCAAAGTAGGGTCTCTCCACTGAGACTTTCCTGGTCACACTGATATCTGAGTTTTCTGAGAATCTCGCCATTCTCTTAAGCTATCCAGTACATGGCCATGTCACAGGGCTTGGAGGTGGTACATATCTTGGAAACAAAACCATGAGCCAATTCTGGAGAATGGCCAGAATTCAGGAAGAAAACAGGAACTTAGGTAGATAGCAGGTGTTGCCCATGGATAAGACAGGTTGCATTCCATTCATTAATTGGCCAGGATGAATTATGGGAAGATTTATACTAGACTAGACATATATTAATGCATTATCTTTTCAAATGTCTACAACAACGGACACAGTGAAATACACAGACATAGGAACACTAGTCTGGTCAAACGACTTACTAGAAATAGTCCACTGCAAACGAAAAAACCGACTTTCCTACCTATTCTCAGAACATGAGACAGAACCACAAACACACACCCACTCCCACAAAGGCACCTCCTTCCCTCAAGTAGGTCTGTGACTATCCAAAGTGTTCTCTGACTTGTGGGCCATACTATCTTCTCCCAAAATGGCCTGTCCTCTATCAGATCTGGTTTCCTTGGCCAACTCTGTTAAGGTGTCAGGAAAAAGTGGTGAGCCACTACCTGCTTTCTCAGGAAAGGTCCCTCTTCAGAGCTCTCCTCCATTTGTCCTTCCTCACATCAGTAGGTACCAAAAAAGACTGACTCTGTCCTTGTTAAATCCAACCAAGTGAGCCCACTGATACTGGGACTGGGACTGCTTCTGGGTGCCTGACTTCTTGGATACCAAGTTCAGAGAGTTCCATCACCAAGGAAATGAGGTATGTCACTTTCTTTGGAACTGAATGAGGTCACTGCCTTGGCAAACACTTTGTCCTAAGAGTTGCTTCCAAGGGTCCCATGAGATGGAGCCGGCCTCTACTTCTTGTGACACTTTCACTAGTTAGAATGGTATATCAACCAGAGGAACCTGGGAACAGCTCTTCACCCAGGCCTGGTATTGTCCATCTTCTCTACAATAAGAAGAGAGAGGCTGATTCAGACACATCCCTTCATCCTGACCAGGTTGTTTGCCATGGAAGATGACTTTTGCTCTCTCAGGTCCTTTATACCTGCCTAAATCTTCTCCAGGTATCATTTCTGAATGGACCTTTGAGGTTCTCGCAGGTGGAAGGTACCCTAATTTCCTGTATTGTAAGAACAACTCTTTCCCTGCTCTTCTGTAAAATGAGATTGAGGGAACAGTGTATGTTTCGGGTTAATAACAGGTTCGATTTCAGTTAGGAATCATTCTGTGAGATGAATAATGGTATTGGGTACCTACGATATTTATAAGAATATAGAGTTGAAATAAATGTACAAAAACAGAAATCTAAGTAAGATTTGAAGGCCAGAAATCATTCGGCCCTTGACTGGGATACTTAGCTTTTAATTATATTCTGCAAAGATGTCTCAGATAATTCAATAATAAATGGCATAGGACCTTGTACCTTGGATGATTGAATGTAGAAGAGAACATCCAGTCAAAAAGGGATAGTAGGTAGGATTAAGAAGATAGTCGGTAGGTTTAGGAAGAAGAGTGAGTATAGGATTTGTATCAAAAGTTCTTTCCTAATAGGGTTTTGGTTAGAGGGTGAATGTTAATGTCAGCACATATGAAGAGTGAGTCACTATGATGAGCTTGGGAAAATATGTAGAAAAGCAGATATCAATAGAGACATTATGAAATCATGCAAAGTATAAAATGAGTGATAGGATTAGACATTTTCTACAAGGTTGAGTTTCAATATATAATCTTATGAAGAAACAAATATGTCGTCACCAATAGGATTGACATTTGAGAGCATTAGGCAACCTGGACATGGATGTTTTAGTAATCCATGTACAATTTCCCTTTTGGCTTTGGTACAGTCTTAAGTGTGACCTTCACATTTTTAGTTCCGAATATTACTGTGATAAAATGTTTATGTAGATCAGGTGACATGAGTATTTCTACCACCTTTTCTGAGAGCAATATATTGAAGACATAAAATTAGTTTTGGGGGTACAAAGAGGTGTACCCTGTGTCTATGAATATAGAGATAAAGCATGAATAGACCATAATGTGAATAAATAATATAAGTTGTTCCAAATTTAAATTATGTATTGAACTGATATCTGAAAAATTACAGGAAATCTTATATTGATATACAATCATTCATTCCGACCAATTATACATCAAATGGTAATATTAGTGTTTTGGTTTATCATGAAGAGTGTGTGAGTTTTGCTTCAATAGTGATTATGGAAATTGAAAATAATGTGTTTGGAAAGAATTCTCATGAAAAGACCAGTCAAGAAACCCTGATAATACATGTGTTCTGAAGCAATAAGTGATTAAAGTTGAAACAAATGCCTATAAATTTGTGAACTTGTGGATGAAATGTATATCCTATGATGTGCAAACCCTGAAGAAATAGTAATGTACCAGTGTTGAATACAAATGAACGTCAAATTACATATCATGTGCCATAGGAATCTACTTGCATTGATGTTAGACTGGGTTAGTTACTGTAGAATTATTAGGATTTGTATGCACCATTCACTGAAGTTAGTTTTCAGTACTAGGAAACAAACATGTATTTCAGTTAAATGAATATGTCTGAGAATAATCTTGTGAAAAGTTGATTATAAATCCAAGTACATGAACATGAATGAATTAAGAGAGTGTATATAAGACACATATTTCATATTTTGAAAAATCTACAGAGTGTATGTATATATACAAAAAAACACAAATAGACATTAAAAAGTAGCAATATATATGCCAAACAAAATTCATCATTAAATATATATCATCCACAGATGCAAAAATATTTATTTTACTGAACATGAGCTTATGTATAATGTTGTTCTACTAGGAAGCTTGTAGGTTGAATTTTCAGTTCCAACAGCGTTTAAGAGGAGTGAACTCTTCTCACAATTTGTATCTGCCAAGTCAGCCACCTCCCAAAAATGTACATGTGATACCTGGTAGGATTCTATATATGTATATAAATATACATGGGTGAAATGGCTACAGAGAATTGGAAACAAGAATTCACATATCTGTTAACTTTAAAAACACATGGAGAACTATTTCAATTAAAAATTGACTAGATTTATAACTCCTACCTTATATAATGCAAAAGGCAAGTCCAAATATACAACATGCCTCCTCTGAACTGCTTGTATTTATATTTGTTTGGGTTATTTTTCTCCTTTTTATTAGGTTGAGTAGTCTGAGCCTAATAGGTTCGGGTTAGTGTCAGGGATTCACTATTTCAATAGGAAAATTGAAAAATGAATCCAATGTGTATGCAAATATGTGCTGCATAAATATCCTTCCACTCTCATCCAGAGCAATGCCTTGTCAATACCTTTGCCCCAATTAAGACACAATTGGAGGAGAAGAGTTAGAAAATCAGTGAATACATATCTGGAATGGAAATGCTCAGGAGTTCACAATCTTGGAGGTGGTAGAGGAGTTTCCAAAAGTAAGGGACTGGGTTAACACTCCACAAACATGGAGCTCTTCTGGCCTAAAAACTTTTTGAGAAACTTTCTGTGAGGTTGGGCACTTGAAAAATATGTTGTTGTCAGGAGATTTGACTTCTTTGCGTGAGACCATCAAAGCTGGGTCTGCATTTATGTGACCTGGAGGACATGGCTTCTTATATTCCAATAAAGATGAGCAGCAGTGCTGCATTATCTCTTTGTAGGTAAACTGTGACCACTGGGGACTAAGTTTCTCCCCATGTGGACTGTGAAGCCATTTGGTCCTGGTCCACTTTTTGTCGTGTTTTTGCTACTGCACTCGGAGTTTGGTATTTGCTTCATGACATACAAGGAGCTAAACTGGGACACAATGCTGGAGGGAGTTCTGTCACGTGTGGTGTGCCAGGGTATGCAGGAGAATGCACCAACCCGGCTTCTATCCCTCATAGCTTGCCCCATTGCCCCCTTGTCCATATCAACCTAATTCTGAACATTGCCCTGAAACCTCTCCATATAACAAGATGCCTTTACATATAAGGGTCTGCTGGCTGCACCATGTAAGTAACATGCCATTTGGAATACAATGGTAGATCCTCATGACCCTACCACTGGTGATTTATCACACACCTGCCCAAAACTGCTCTAGGCCCACTACTCAGCAGGCTCTAACTTACTGGCATCTCTGTACTACACCATTTTCATGAAACCCAGTCAATCAAGGCACTGTCTGGTATACTCTTGATCAGCAATAGGACATCCAAAGGTTCTCCAGTGCCACCTGGTCATGGGAATTTCAAAATTTTCATGGTATTTATCTAGCCATTTTTCAAGGATGAAGTTGGAGGCACTGTGGCTTTCAATTCATTCAGTAACCATTAAATGTTGAGGAAGCTCAATTCAATAAAAGCTCTGGAGAACTCTCACAGGCAAGGCTTCTGAAAGAGTGCCAAAATGGTCACATGATGCCAGGCCCATTAAAGTCTACAATGTGAGTCCTATGTATTTTTCGACTCTCAAATATGGCTGCCATGTCTTTGAGAATAAAATCATGTGATATCCTGGCAGAGATTCCCAGTGCTCTGTGGAAAGCCACCCTGGCCCTAGATCTCAGTTTACAAGGGCGACTCACATGCGTGGCATCCTAAAATCCAAACAAAATTCATGGCAATACTTCTCTGAGTTCAGTTTCACAACTCAGTCTCTAAGGGGAATCACACCAAAGTTCAAGCCCAAGTGGACCCAGTCATTTCTTCCAACCGCCAAACAAATGGCCAAAATTAAAACCAAAACATTCCCACATGGCCCTCATCTTCTTCCATATAGTCACTCATCGTAACCTCTGGCTGGAGTTTTCCATCAGGGGCACAGCCCAAGACTGTGTCCAAAAAAAGCTCGCTTGCCCCTCATTTGGCTAAAGTCAGGGTGGCCTTGACAGGCCTCCTGTGAACCAGAAGTGATCAAATAAGCCTGCCGTTAATACTGCTCTGTTTCTACAATTTGAGGCCTACTGACTTTCAGGTATAGATTCTCTATGTGATTTGGAGTCATGCGAAAACCCAAGCACCTCATCAGGGCTTTGAAGAACTCATTTGACCCAAAGAATCCCTATTCACACTTGATGGAGGTCAGGAACCTAACAGAGGAAGACGAGAGACTTCATCCACAATGACTGATTTTTTGCCATTATAGTTTTGGACGCACACATGGGATCATTCTTTATATCCATCATGTGCTGAGAATCTAAATCACAGCCACAAAGAAGGCCAAGAGGCTAATTCAGCCACATCCATTTCCAAAGCAATTAAGCAAAGAGCCACAGGTGATGCCTATTCATTTCCATTTCAAAACTATATTCTTCAGGCTTCACAACGGGGTGCCCTGAAGCAAAGACCTTCCAGATATTCAGTGTAACAAAACAGTACTTAAGCAAAAGGTCCAAAGCAGGGTCTCTCCACTGAGAGTTTCTTGGTCACACTGATATCTGAGTTTTCTGAGATGCTCGCCATTCTTTTCAGCTATCCAGTACATGACCATGTCACAGAGCTTGGAGGTGGTACATATCGTGGACACAAAACCATGAGCCTATTCTGGAGACTGGCCAGAATACAGGAAGAAAACATTAACTTGGGAAGATAGCAGGTGTTTCCCTTCGATAAGACAAGCTGCAGTTCATTCATATATTGGGCAGGATGAATTTTGGGAATATTTATACTTTAAAGGACACATTCATTAATGCATTTTCTTTCCTAATGTTTACAACAACGGACACAGTGGAATACACAGACATGGAAATACTTGCCTTGTCAAACGACTTACTAGAACAGTCCACTGAAAACCAAAAACAAAAAAAAAAAAACAACAAATAAAAAACGCCTTTCCTACCTATTCTCAGAACATGAGACAGAACCACAAAGCCATACCCACTCCCACAAAGGCAGCTCCTTCCCCCAAGTATGTCTGTGATTAGAAGGAGTGTCCTATGACTGGTGAGCCATACTATGTTCTCCCAAAATGGCCTGTCCTCTTTCAGATCTGGTTTCCATGGCCAACTCTGTGAAGTTGTCAGGAAAAAGTGGTGAGCCACTACCTGCTTTCTCAGGAAAGGTCCCTCTTCAGAGCTCTTCTGGCATTTGGCCATCCTCACATCAGTAGGTACCAAGAAAGATTGATTTTGTCCTTGGAAAATCCAAACAAGCGAGTCCACTGGGACTGGAACTGGGACTGCCTCTGGGTGCCTGGCTTCTTGGATACCAAGTTCAGAGAGTTCCATCACCAAATAATGAGGTATGTCACTTTCTTTGGAACTGAATGAGGTCACTGCCTTGGCAACCACTTTTCCCTAACAGTTGCTTCCAAGGGTCCCATGAGATGGAGCCGGTCCCTACTTCCTGTGACACTTTCACAAGTTAGAATGAAATATCAACGATAGGCACCCAGGAACAGCTCTACACACAGGTCTGGTTTTGTCAGTCTTCTCTACAATAAGAAGAGAGAGGCTGATTAAGACACATCCCTTCATCCTGACCAGGTGTTTTGCCATGGAAGATGAGTTTTGCTCACTCAGGTCCTTTATACCTGCCTACAACTTGTCCAGGTATCATTTCTGCATGGACCTTTGAGGTTCTCAGCAGGTGGACTGTCCCCTTCTTTCCTGTATTGTAAGAACAACTCTGTCCCTGCTCTTCTGTAAAATGAGATTGAGGGAACAGTGTATGTTTCGGGTTAATAACAGGTTCGATTTGTGTTAGGAATCATTCTGTGTGATGAATAATAGTGTTGGGGACCTTCGATATTTAAAAGAATATGGAGGTTAAATATAAGTATGAGAACAGAAATCTAGGTATGATTTGAAGCCCAGAAGGGCATTGAGCCCTTGATTGGGATAATTAGCTTTGAATTATATTCTGCAAAGATGTCTCAGTTAATTCAATACACAATGGCATAGGACTTTGTACCTTGGATGATTGAATGTAGAAGAGAACATCCAGTCAAAAAGGGATAGTCAGTAAGATTATGAAGCTAGTCGGTAGGTTTAGGAAGAAGAGTGAGTATTTGATTTGGACAAAAGTTCTTTAACAATAGGGTTTCGGTTAGAGAGTGAATGTAAATGTCAGCACATATGAAGAGTCAGTCACTATGATGAGCTGGGAAAAAATGTAGAAATGCAGATATCAATAGAGACATTATGAAATCAGGCAAAGTATAAAGTGAGTGATAGGATTAGACATTTTCAACAGGGTTGAGTTTGAATACATAATCTTTTGAAGAAAAAAATATGTAGTCACCAATAGGATTGACAGTTAAGAGCATTAGGCAACCTGGACATAGATGTTTTTAGTAATCCATGTTCACTTTTCATTTAGTCCTTCGTGCAATCATAACCGTGACCATTACATTATTTGTCCAGAATATTACTGTGAAAAAATGTATATGTAGATCAGGTGACATGAGTATTTCGTCCACCATTTCTGGAAACAATATATTGAAGACGTAAAATTAGTATTGGGGGTACAAAGAGGTGCACCCTGTGTCTATGAATATAGAGATAAAGCATGAATAGACAATACTCTGAATAAATAATATAACTTGTTCAAACATTAAATAATATATTGAACTGATATCTGGAAAATTACAGGAAATCTTATATTGATATACAATCATTCATTCCCACCAATTATACATCTAATGGTAATATTAGTGTTTTGGTTTATCATGAAGAGTGTGTGAGTTTTGCTTCAAAAGTGATTATGGAAATCGAAAATAATATGTTTGGAAAGAAGTCTCATGAAAAGACCTTTCAGGAAACCTGGAGGAATGCATATATTGTAAAGCAGGAAGCGATTGAAATTCAATCAAATGCCTATAAATTTGCTAATTTGTGGATGAAATATATATCCTATGATGTGCATAAACTCATGAAATAGTAATGTACCATTGTTGAATAAAAATGAACGTCAAAATACACATCATGTCCCATAGGAATCTACTGGCATTGATTTTAAACTGTAGAAATATTAGGATTCTCGTGCATTATTCACCGAATTTAGTTATCTCTTTTTTTTAAATTTTTATATATGGTTGTTCAAAACATTACATAGTTCTTGATAAATAATATTTCACACTTTGATTTATGTGGGTTATGAACTCCCATTTTTGCCCCGTATACAGATTGCAGAATCACATCAGTTACACATCCATTGATTCATATATTGCCATACTAGTGTCTGTTGTATTCTGCTGCCTTTCCTATCCTCTACTATCCCCCCTCCCCTCCAGTCTCCTCTCCTCTTCTCTCTCTACCCCCTATACAGTAATAAATTTCTCCCCCTTGTATTATTTTTCCCTTTCCCCTCACTTCCTCTTGTATGTAATTTTGTATAACCCTGAGGTTCTCCTTCCATTTTCATGCAGTTTCTCTTCTCTCTCCCTTTCCCTTCCACCTCTCATCCCTGTTTAATGTTAATCTTCTTCTCATGCTCCTCGTCCCTACTCTGTTCTTAGTTACTCTCCTTATATCAAAGAAGACATTTGGCATTTGTTTTTTAGGGATTGGCTAGCTTCACTTAGCATAATCTGTTCTAATGCCATCCATTTCCCTGAAAATTCTATGATTCTGTCATTTTTTAATGCCGAGTAATACTCCATTGTGTATAAATGCCACATTTTTTTCATTCATTCTTCTATTGAAGGGCATCTAGGTGGGTTCCACAGTCTTGCTATTGTGAATTGTGCTGCTATGAACATCGATGTAGCAGTGTCCCTGTAGCATGCTCTTTTTAGGTCTTTAGGTTTTAGACCGAGAAGGGGAATAACTGGGTCAAATGGTGGTTCCGTTCCCAGCTTTCCAAGAAATCTCCATACTGCTTTCCCATTTGCCTGCACCAATTTGCAGTCCCACCAGAAATATACAAGTGTACCTGTTTCCCCAGATCCTCGCCAGCACTTGTGATTGTTTGACTTCATAATGGCTGCCAATCTTACTGGAGTGAGATGGTATCTTAGGGTGGTTTTGATTCACATTTCTCTGACTGCTGGAGATGGTGACCATTTTTTCATGTACTTGTTGATTGATTTTATGTCCTCCTCTGAGAAGTGTCTGTTCAGGTTCTTGGCCCATTTGTTGTTTGGGTTATTTGTTATCTTATTGACTAATTTTTTGAGTTCTTTGTATACTCTGGATATTAGTGCTCTATCTGAAGTGTTAGGAGGAAAGATTTGTTCCCAGGATGTGGGCTCCCTATTTTCCTCTCTTACTGTTTCTTTTGCTGAGAAAAAACCTTTTTAGTTTGAGTAAGTCCCATGTGTTGATTCTAGTTATTAACGCTTGTGCTATGGGTGTCCTATTGAGGAATTTGGAGGCGACCCCACAGTATGTAGATCGTAGCCAACTTTGTCTTCTATCAGACACCATGTCTGATTTGATATCAAGCTCCTTGATCCATTTTGAGTTAACTTTTGTGCATGGCGAGAGAAAGGGATTCAGTTTCTTTTTGTTACATATGGATTTCCAGGTTTCCCAGCACCATTTGTTGAAGATGCTATCATTCATCCATTGCATGCTTTTAGCCCCTTTATCAAATGTAAGATAGTTGTATTTTTTGGATTGGTTTCTGTGTCCTTTATTCTGTACCATTGGTCCACCCACCTGTTTTGGTACCAGTACCATGCTATTTTTGTTACTATTGTTCTGCAGTATAGTTTGAAGTCTGGTATCCCTATACCGACTGATTCACACTTCCTGCTTAGTGTTGTTTTTGCTATTCTGGGTCTTTTATTTTTCCATATGAATTTCATGATTGCTTTCTCTATTTCTACAAGAAATGCCGTTGGGTTTTGATTGGCATTGCACTAAACCTATAGAGAACTTTTAGTAATATCGCCATTTTGATGATGTTAGTTCTGTCTATCTATGAACAGGGTACATTTTTACATCTTCTAATATCTTCCTCTATTTTTCTCTTTAGGTTTCTGTAGTTTTCCTTGTATAAAACTTGCACCTCTTTTGTTAGGTTGATTCCCAATTTTTTTTTTTTTTTTAGTATATTGTGAATGGAGTGGTTGTCCTCATTTCCGTTTCAGAGGATTTGTCACTGATATTCAGGAATGTCTTTGATTTATGAGTGTTGATTTTATATCCTGCCACTTTGCTGAATTCATTTATTTGCTCTATTAGTTTCTTTGTAGACCCTTTTGGGTCTGCTAGGAATAGAATCATGTCATCTGCAATAGTGATAATTTAAGTTCTTCTTTTCCTATTTATATGCCTTTAATTTCTTTCATCTCTCTAATTGCTCTGGCCAGTGTTTCGAGAACTATGTTGAACAGAAGTGGTGAAAGAGGGCATACCTGTCTTGTTCCAGATTTTAGGGGGAATGCCTTCAATTTTTCTCCATTCAGAAGTATGCTAGCCTGAGACTTAGCATAGATTGCTTTTACAATATTGAGGTATGTTCCTGTTATCCCTAGTTTTTCTAGAATTTTGAACATAAAGGGATGCTGTACTTTGTCGAATGCTTTTTCTGCATCTATCGAGATGATCATATGGTTCTTATTTTTAAGTCTATTGATGTGATGAATAACATTTATTGATTTCTGTATATTTAACCAGCCTTGCATCCCACGGATGAATCCTACTTGATCATGGTGCACAATTTTTTTGATATGCTTTTGTATCTGATTTGCCAGAATTTAATTGAGGATTTTTGCCTCTAGGCTCATTAGAGATATTGGTCTGTAGTTTTCATTCTTTGAAGTGTCTTTGTCTGGTGTAGGAATCAGAGTGATGTTGACCTCATAGAATGAATTTGAAAGTTCTCCCTCTTTTTCAATTTCCTGAAATAGCTTGAAAAGTATTGGTATTAGTTCCCCTTTAAAGGTTTTGTAAAACTCTGCTGTATACCCATCAGGTCCTGGGCTTTTCTTACTTGGTAGTGTTTTGATGGTTTTTTCTATTTCCTCAATTGATATTGGTCTGTTTAGGTTGTCTATATCCTCCTGACTCAATCTGGGCAGATCATATGACTTAAGAAATTTATCGATGCCTTCACTGTCTTCTATTTTATTAGAGTACAAAGATTCAAAATAATTTCGGATTATCTTCTGTATATCTGAAATATCTGTTATGATATTGTCTTTTTCATCCTGTATGCTAGTAATTTGAGTTCTCTCTCTTTTTGTCTTCGTTAGCATGGCTAAGGGTCTGTAGATTTTTTTTATTTTTTCAAAGAACCAAATGGGTTGATGTGTCTGCTGTGCTTGCAGGCCGCTAGTCCTGTTCCGCCGGTCAGTTGCAGGTCTGCCTACCTTGCGAGAGCGGGTGGTGGCTCTGCTTTGGCCCTACTGCAATTGGGGTGTCGTGACTACCATGCTGGCAGATCGCTGGGCCTGTTCCGGGTGCGGGCAAACACTCTGCTCTGCCCCTACTCCAATTGGGTTGACGTGACTACCACGCCGGTGGGCCGTTGTGCTTGTACTGGGCGCGGGAGAAAGCTCTGCTCTGCCACTACTCCAATTGGGGTGTCATGTCTACCATGGTGGCAGGCCTCTGGGCCTGTTCCGAAGGTCAGTCACAGGTCTGCTTTTGTGGCGGGCACGGGGGACAGCCTGCTTGGCCCCTACTACAATTTGGGTGACGTGACTACCACACCAGCTGGTGGCTGGGCCTGATCCGGGAGCAGGCAGTGGCACTGCTCTTTCCCTACTCCATTTGGGGTGACGTGGGTACCACGCCTGCGGGCCTGATGAATCTTCCTCTATGTTTCTAGAGAGAATTATGGAGGCATATAGGAGATATACTCCTTTCGATCCTCATGCAGAGGATCAAAAATCATCTGTCACAATGGCCTTTATTGGGCATGCTGCCTTGGATATTTAAAGAAAGTTACAATGCTTAGATGGATTACAAGATATGACTTTGAGAGATTTAGTCAGAGAAGCCGAGAAAGTATACTATAAGAGAGAAACTGAGGAAGAGAAGGGAGCAAAAGGAGGATAAAAGAAACAAAAGACAGACTAAGGAGTTGACTAAGGTCCCGGTCACAATAACAAAAAGGCCAGAAATTAAGAAACAGGGAGACAGGAAGGGATACATGGTCCCACGCCAGAGGCCACCCCTGACCTCAGATCAATGTGCCTACTGTAAAGAAAGAGGACACTGGGTTCAAGAGTTCCCTAGAAAGAGGCAGCCACGCCAGCCAGCCTTTCTGACTCTTCAGCATGACTAAGAAAGTCGGGGCTCAGATCCCCTCCCTGAGCTCAGCGTATCTTTTGAAGTGGAGGAGACACCAGTAAACTTTGAAGTGGATACAGGGGCAATAAACTCAGCCCTTAAGGCCCCATTGAGCCCTCTATCAAATAAAAGGTCTCTAGTTCAAGGGGCTAATGGCAGTAAATATCGGACTTGTATAACTAAGAGGATCATGTACCTGGGGAAAGGAAAAATCCATCACTCCTTTTTAGTAATCCCAGAATGCCTGGCAGACTTTTGCTGTACGTCATGGGGATGTGAGCATACAGGGGCTGCCTGATGGAACACAAACTCCTCATCAAATTCAGTACACAGCATAGGCCATATTACCAATTAGATAACCAAAACCGATGGCCCCCAGAGGGGTCTCTTGATCCTCAAATTCTGCGTGACCATTTTTTTTAAAGAGAGAGGTGAGAGAGAGAGAGACAGAGAGAATTTTTAATAATTATTTTTTAGTTTTTTGCTGGACACGACATCTTTGTTTGTATGTGGTGCTGAGGATCGAACCCGGGCCGCACGCATGCCAAGCGAGCGTGCTACAAATGAGCCACATCCCCAGCCCTGTGTGACCTTTTTAACTTCTGCAAGTGCTCAAAAGGGTGAAAGGAGATTCCCCTATGGGCATGCCTTTTCCATCCTTCACTCATATCCTGAACTATGCTTATCCAATCAATCCTCACCTTCAGCCTTGTGCTCCAGAGTCTCTGCTGTCACTCTCACCTCAGCAACCTGATTTCTCCCCTCCAATTATTAGATCAAAAACCCAAATCTCTGCTGGTTCTCAGACCATCACCATCTTGCTGAAGTAGCAGGTACTCAGGTTCCCATCCACCGACTCACTCCTCTCTTCTCCTGTCCGTGCCCGCCCCGGGTCCCACCAGGTCCTCTTACCAGCCAACACAAAGCTGAAACTAGCTGAGGAGAGCCCTCAGACTCCTATCAAAGATGTAATGAAAATGGCCTTTAAAGTTGCTTTGTCATCACTGAAAACAGTTTACTAAAAATTTAAAGTCCCTCACATGCATTTTGGGATACTCACTCTTGTCTTCCCCTCTGCTCTACCTGTTCTACAGCTCAAGTTTTTGTTGCTAGGAAAATCCCAAACCCCTTTCCCATTATTCTTTTACATCTCTCCTTCCTTATTCTCAGATCCTCGGAGCTGCTGTCAGCCCCACCTTCCCTGTCTTCCCCTTCTGTACCAGGCCTACAGAAAATTCTTAACTGACTTTCTACAGAAGTCTTCACCATGGCTGACTTTAGGACTTTCAGCAAAAGAGTCCCTATAAAAGAGTTCAATGTAGATAAACTTCCTCTTTTAGTGTTGCCTTGTTCTACTTGGCCACTGGCTAAAAAAATAAGCACTTCTATGCTAGACACCCCATTACTTGTTTTCCACAAAATAATGAACAAGGCCTCTGGCCATGAGCTGGGGCTTTACAGAGATGGCTATATTTCTAAGATAAAGAAGTTACCATCAGGGCTCCATGGTAACAGCTGTCAGGGGTGAAAAATAAGAAAGGTAGGAAAAAGCTCTTTCCCTCCCAGGTGTCCTTGAAAAGTTAACTTGCCCAGAACTGAGGTAAAAACAGAAACAACAACAGCTTTTTTGAACTTCTGAAGACTGTGAACTTCTGAGCCCCTTCCCTTACATGTTGGGTACAAAATTCTGAAACTACCTAAACTTGAGTTTCAGGAGAATAATTGATTACAACAGAAGCAATGCCCTCTGAATCTGGTTGCAACCAAATAGGACGGTTTCCCTGTCTTCGTTGCTATCTTAGGTACCTTGCCTTGTCCGTCCCTACAACAGCATAATTGTATATAATTAAACATTGTTTATGTTTTAAAGAAATTGTCAACAGATGTGATTAATTGTGTAATGGTGCAGATGTTTCCCAGAGTGCTCTGTCATGATGCAGGTTCATTTGAAAATGAAATAGAGGGGCATACAACCCGTTTCCACTGGGGACATATATCCCTCACTCTAGCCATCCTATTCGGAATAGGAGTTGCTTCAGGGGTGGGCACAGGAACCATTGCCCTCGTCCATGGGACACAACAAATGACCCAATTAGAAGAAGCAATAGACCAAAACTAAGATATTAGATACCTCCATCAGAGCTTTGCATGAATTTTTAACCTCTCTCTCTGAAGTTGTTTTACAGAACAGGCGAATGACACAAAACACACACACACACACACACACACAGAAAAAAAAAATAGCAAAATATATGTCAATCAAAATTTTCATAAAATATATATCATAAAAAGATCCAAAAATATTCATTTTACTGAACATGGATTTATGTATAATGTTGTTCAACTAGCAAGCTCACCCATTGGTTGAATATTCAGTTCCAACACGGTTAATTAGGAGTGATCTCTTTTCACAATTTTTATCTGCCAACTCATCCACCTCACAAGAATGTATGTGTGGTACCAGGTATGATTCTATATATCCATATAAAAATATATGTGCTGAATAGGCTACAGAGAAAGGGAGACAGGAATTCACAATTTTTTAACTTTAAAAACACATGGAGAACTATTTCAACAAAAAATTGACTAGATTTAACTCCTACTCTGTATCATGCAAAAGGCAAGTCCAAATATACACCATGCCTCCTCTAAACTGCCTGTATTTCTATTCATGGCAATACTTCTCTGAGTTCAGTTCCAGAACGCAGTCTTTAAGGGAAATCCCAACAGAGTTCAAGCCCAGGTGGACCAAGATATTTCTTACAACCACCACACAAATGACCACAATTAAAAACAAAACACTCAAACATGGTCCTCATCTTCTTCCATATAGTCACTCATCGTAACCTCTGTCTGGAGGTGTCCATGAAGGGCTCACCCAAAGACAGTGTCCAAATAAACTCGCTTGCCCCTCATTTGCCTAAGGTCATTTTGGCCTGGACACCCTTTCTGTGAACCAGGAGTGATCAAATAAGCCTCCCGTTAATACTGCTGTGTTTCTCCAATTTGAGGCCTACTGACTTTCAAGTATAGATTCTTTATGTGATTTGGAGTCATACGAAAACCTAAGCACCTCTGCAGTGATTTGAAGAACTCATTTGACCCAAGGAATACCTATTTTCACTTGATGGAGGTCAGCAACCTAACAGAGGAAGACGAGAGACTTCATCCACAATGACTGATCTTTTGGCAATTATGGTTTTGGATGCACACAAGGGATCATTTTTAGATCCATCAGCTGCTGAGAATCAAAGTCACAGCCACATACAAGGCCAAGAGTCTAATTAAGACACATCCCTTTCCAAAGCAACTAAGAAAGAGCCACAAGTGATGCCCATTCATTTCCATTTGAAAACTGTTTCCTTCAGGCTTCACAAAGGGGTGGCCTGAGGCAAAGACCTTCCTGATATTCAGGGCAACAGAACAATAGGTAAGCAAAAGGCCAAAAGCAGGGTATATCCACTGAGACTTTCCTGGTCACACTGATATCTGAGTTTTCTGAGATGCTGGCCATTCCCTTCAGCTATCCTGTACATGGCCATGTCACAGACCTTGGAGTTGTTGCATATCTTGGACACAAAACCATGAGCCTATTCTGGAGAGTGGCCAGAATTCAGAAGAAAACAGGGACTTAGGAATGTAATAGGCATTGCTCATCCATAAGGCAAGCCGCACTCCATTCATAAATTAGGCAGGATGCATAATGGGAAGCTTTCTACTAGACGGGACACATCCATTGTTGCATTCTCTTTTCTCATGTCTACAACCACGGACACAGTGGGATACACAGACATAGAAACACTCATTTTGTCAAACGACTTACTAGAAACAGTTCACTCCAAATCAAACAAACCGCCTTCCCTACCTATTCTCAGAATATGAGACAAAACAACAAACCCACACTCACAAAGGCACCTCCTTCCCTCAAGTAGTTCTGTGACTCTCCGGAGTTAACTCTGACTGGTGGGCCATATTATGTTCCCCCGAAATGGCATGTCCTCTATCAGATCTGCTTTCCTTGACCAACTCTGTAAAGTTGTCAGGAAAAAGTGGCGAGCCACTACCTGCTTTCTCAGGAAAAGTACCTCTTCAGTGCTCTCCTGGTATTTGGCTATACTCACATCATTAGGTACCGAGAAAGACTGACTCTGTCCTTGGAAAATCCAATCAAGTGAGCCCACAGGGACTTGGACTGGGATTGCCTCTCGGTGTCTTGGTTCTTGGATAGCAAGTTCAGAGAGTTCCATCACCAAGGAAATTAGATATGTCACTTTCTTTGGAACTGAATGAGGCCACTGCCTTGGCACCCCTTTTTCCTAACAGTTGCTTCCAAGGGTCCCATGAGATGGAGGCTGCCCCTACTTCCTGTGACACTTTCACAAGTTAGAATGGTATATCAACCATAGGCACCCATGAACAGCTTTCCACACAGGCCTGATTTGGTCCATCTTCTCTACAATAAGAAGAGAGAGGCTGATTAAGACACATCCCTTCATCCTGACCAGGTTGTTTGCCATGGAAGATGACTTTTGCTCTCTTAGGTCCTTCATAGCTGCCTATAACTTTTCCGGGTATCATTTCTGTATGGACCTTTGAGGTTTTCAGCAGGTGGAAGGTCCCCTACTTTCCTGTATTGTAAGAACAACTCCGTCCCTGTTCTTCTGTAAAATGAGATTGAGGGAACAGTGTATGTTTAGGGTTAATAACAGGTTCAATTTGGGTTAGGAATCATTCTGTGCGATGAATAATGGTATTGGCAACCTGTGAGATTTACAAGAATGTAGAGGTGAAATATAAGTATGAAAATAAAAATCTAGGTATAATTTGAAACCCAGAAGGGCATTGGGCCCTTGATTGGGATACTTAGCTTGATTTATGTTCTCTAAAGATGTCTCAGATAATTCAATATACAATGGCATAGGACCTTGTACCTTGGATGATTGAACGTAGAAGAGAACATCCAGTAAAAAGGGATAGTCAGTAGGTTTAGAAAGATTGTCGGTAGGTTTAGGAAGAAGAGCGATTATAGGATTTAGACCAAAAGTTCTTTAGCAATATGGTTTCGGTTAGAGAGTGAATGTAAATGTCGGCACATATGAAGAGTCAGTCACTATGATAAACTGGGAAAATATGTAGAAATGCAGATATCAATAGAGACATTATTGCATCAGGCAAAATATAAAGTGAGTGATAGGATTAGACATTTTCAACAGGGTTGAGTTTGAATATATAATCTTAGGAAGAAACAAATATGTTGTCACCAATAGGATTGACATTTGAGAGCATTAGGCAGCATGGACATGGATGTTTCTATTAATCCATGTTCACTTTCCTTTTAGGCTTTGGTACAGTCATAAGTGTGACCTTTACATTTTTTTTCAGAATAATATTGTGATAAAATGTATATGTAGATCAGGTGACATAAGTATTTCTTCCACCATTTCTGGTAGCAATATATTGAAGACGTAAAATTAGTATTGGGGGTCCAAAGAGGTGTACACTGTGTCTATGAATATAAAGATAAAGCATGAATAGAACATACTGTGAATAAATAATATAACTTGTTCCAACTATAAATAATGGATTGAACTGATATCTGAAAAATTACAGGAAATGTTATATTGATATACAATCATTCTTTCCAAAATGGTATACATATAATGGTAATATTAGTGTTTTGGTTTATCACGAAGGGTGTGAGTTTTACTTCACCAGTGATTATGGAAATCGAAAATAACTTGTTTGGAAAGAAGCGTCATGAAAAGACGAGTTCAGAAACCCTGATAATACTTGTGTTCTGAAACAGGAATTGATTAAAGTTGAAACAAATGCCTGTAAATTTGTGAACTTGTGGATGAAATATATATCGTATGATGTGCAAAAACTGAAGAAATAATAATGTACCAGTGTTGAAAACAAATGAACCTCAAATTACATATCATGTCCCATAGGAATCTACTTGCATTGGTGGTAAACTGGGTCAGTTACTGTAAAATTATTAGAATTTGTAGGCACCATTCACTGAAGTTTGTTTTCAGTACTAGGAAACAAATATGTATTTCAGGTGGATGAATATTTCGGAAAATAATCTTGTGAAAAGTTGATTATAAATCCATATACATGAACATGAATGAATTTAGAAAGTGTATATAAGACACATATATTTTACATATTGAAAAATCTGAATAGTGTGTGTGTGTATATATATATATATATATATATATATATATATATATATATACACACACACACACACACACACATACAAACTACACACAGACATTAAAAAGCAGCAATATATATGAAAATCAAAATTCATCAGGAAATATATATCATCCACAGATGCAAAAATAATTATTTTACTGAACATGAGTATATGTATAATGTTGTTCTACTAGAACGCTCCCCTATAGTTTGAATCTTCAGTTCTAACAGCGTTTAAGAGGAGTGATCTCTTCTCACAATTTGAATCTGCGAAGTGAGAAACCTCACAAAAATGTACGTGGGATTCCTGGTAGGATTCTATATGTGCATATAAATATACATGTGTGAATTGGCTACAGAGAAAGGGAAACAGGATTTCACACATTTGTTATCTTTAAAAACACATGGAGAACTATTTCAAATAAAAATTGACTAGATTTATAACTCCTACCATATATAATGCAAAAGGCAAGTCCAACTATAAAAGATGCCTCCTCTGAACTGCTTGAATTTCTATTCTGTTTGGGTTATTTTTCTCCATTATATTAGGATGAGTTGTCTGATTCTAGTAGGTATGGGTTAGTGTCAGGGATTCAGTATTTCAAAAGGAAAATTGGAAAATGAATTCAATGTGTAAGCAAATATGTGCTTCACAAATATCTGTTAAGGTCTGATATCCTCTCACTCTCATCCAGAAAAATGCCTTGACATTACCTTCACCCCAGGTAAAACATAATTAGAGGAGAAGAGTTAGAAAATCAGTGAATACATATCTGGAATGGAAAATGCTCAAGAGTTAATAACCATGGAGGTGGTAGAGGAGTTTCCAAAAGTAAGGGACAGGGTAAACACAACACAAACAGGGAGCTCTGAGAGCCTAAAAACTTTTTGAGAAACTGCCTCTGAGTTTGGGCACTTGAAATATATGTTGTTGTCAGGAGATTTGGCTTCTTTAGTAGTGAGACCATCAAAGCTGGTTCTGCATCTATGTGACCTGAAGGACATGGTTTCTTATTTTCCAATGAAGATGAGGCAGCAATGCTGAATCCTCTCTTTGTAGGTAAACTGTGACCACTGAGGACTAAGTGTCTCTCCCTGTTGACTGCGAAGCCATTTGGTCCTCCTACACTTTTTGTGGTGTTTTTCCTGCTGCACTGGGAGTTTGGTATTTGCTTCACGAAATACCAGGAGCTCAACTGGGACATATTGCTGGAGGGAGTTCTGTCACGTGTGTTGGGTCAGGGTCTGCAGGAGAATGCACCAACCAGGCTTCTATCCCTCCTAGCTTGCCCCATTGCCCCCTCGTCCATATCAACCTGATTCAGAACATTGACCTGAAACCTCACCATTTAACAAGATGCCTTTACATATAAGGGACTGCTGGCTGCACCATGTCAGTCACAAGCCATTTGGAATCCAATGGTAGATCCTCATGGCCCTACCACTGATGTTTCATCACACACCTGCCCACCACTGCTCTAGGCCCACTACTCAGCAGGCTCCAACTTACTGGCATCTCTGTTCTACACCATTTTCATGAAACCCAGTCAATCAAGGCATTGTCTGGTATACTCATGATCAGCAACAGGACATCCAAATGTTCTCCAGTGCCACCTGGTTGTGGGAACTTCCAAAAATTCATGGTATATATCAAGCCATTTTTCAAGGATGAAGTTGGAGAAACTCTGGGTTTCAATTCATTCAGGAACCACTAAATGTTGAGGAAGCTAATTTAAATGAAAACTCTGGAGAACTCTCACAGGCAAGGCTTCCCAAAGAGTGGGGAAAAGGTCACATGAAGCCAGGCACATTGAGGTGTAAAATGTGAGGTCCATGTGTGTTTTGACTCTCAACTATGGCTGCAAGTTTTTCACAATTATATCATGTGATATGCTGGCTGAGATTCCCAGTGCTCTGTGGAAAGCCAGATCTCAGTTTCCAAGGGCAACTCTCATGCGTGGCCTCCTAAAATCCCAAAACAATTCATGGCAATACTCCTCTGAGGTGAGTTCCAGAACTAAGTCTCTATGGGGAATCACACCAGAGTTCAAGCCCAGGTGGACCCAGACATTTCTTCCAACCGCCACACAAATGACCACAATTAAAACCAAAACACTCCCACATGGCCCTCATCTTCTTCCATATATTCACTCATCATGACCTCTGGCTGGAGGTTTCCATGAGGGGTGCAGCCATTGGTAGTGTCCAAAATAATCTCACTTGCCCCTCATTTGCCTAAAGTCAGGGTGGCCTGGACACTCTTAATATGAACCAGGAGTGGTCAAATAAGCCTGCCGTTCATGCTGCTCTGTTTCTCCAATTTGAGGCCTACTGACTTTCAGGTATGGAATATTTATGTGAAATAGAGTCATGAGAAAAGCCAAGCACCTCGGCAGAGATTTCAAGAACTCATTTGACCCAAAGGATCAGTATTCTCACTTGATGGATGTCAGGAACCTAACAGAAGAAGGCGAGAGACTTCATCCACAATGACTGATCTTTTGGCCATTTTTGTTTTGGATGCGCACATGCGATCATTCTTTGGATCCATCATGTGCTGAGAATAAAAATCACAGCCACATACAAGGCCAAGAGGCTAATTCAGACACATCCCTTTCCAAAGCAATTAAGCAAAGAGCCACAGGTGATGCCTATTCATTTCAAATTTAAAACTGTTTTCTTCAGGCTTCACAAAGGGGTGGCCTGAGGCAAAGACCTTCCTGACATTCAGGGCAACAGAACATAAGGTAAGCAAAAGGCCCAAAGCAGGGTTTCTCCACTGAGACTTTCCTGGTCACACTGATATCTGAGTTTTCTGAGATGATCTCCATTCTCTTCAGCTATCCAGTATATGGCCATGTCACAGAGCTTGGAGGTGGTACATATCTTGCACACAAATCCCTGAGCCTACTCTGGAGACTGGCCAGAATTCAGGAAGAAAACAGGAACTTAGGATGATAGCAGGTGTTGCCCATCGATAAGACAAGGTGCAGTCCATTCATAAATTGAGCAGGATGAATTATGGTAAGATTTATACTAGACAGGACACATCCATTAATGCATTCTCTTTTCTAATGTCTACAACAATGGACATAGTCGGATACACAAACATAGAAACACTCACCTTGTCAAATGACTTACTCGAAACAGTCCACTTCAATCCAAACAAACCGCCATTCCTACCTTTTGTTAGAACATGAGGCAAAACCACAAACCCACACCCACTCCCATAATGGCACCTCCTTCCCCCATGTAGATCTGTGACTATCTGGAGTGTCCTCTAACTGCTCGGCCATACTATATTCCTTCGAAATAGTCTGTCCTCTCTCAGGTCTGGTTTCCTTGGCTAACTCTGTGAAGTTGTCAGGAAATAGTGGTGAGCCACTACTGGCTTTCTCAGAAAAGGTACCTCTTCAGTGCTCTCCTGGCATTTGGCCATCCTCACATTAGTAGGTACCAAGAAATACTGACTCTGTCCTTGGTAAATCCAAACAAGTGAGACCACTGTGACTGGGAATGGGATAGCGTCTGGGTGCCTGGCCACTAGGATACAAAGATCATAGAGTTCCATCACCAAGGAAATGAGGTATGTCACTTTCTTTGGAATTGAATGAATGAGGTCACTGCCTTGGCAACCAGTTTGTCCTAACACTTGCTTCCAAGGGTCCCATGAGATGGAGGTTGCTCCTACTTCCTGGAACACTTGCACAAGTTAGAATGGTATATCAACCATAGGCACCTGGGAACAGCTCTCCACACAGGTCTGGTTTAGTCCATCTTCTCTAACATAAGTAGAGAGAGGCTGATTCAGACACATCCCTTTATCCTGACCAGGTTGTTTGCCATGGAATAGGACTTTTGCTCTCTCAGGTCTTTCATACCTCCCTACAACTTCTCCAGGTATCATTTCTGCATGGACCTTTGAGGTTTTCAGCAGGTGGAAGGTCCCCTAATTCCCTGTATTTTAAGAACAACTCTGTCGCTGCTCTTCTGTAAAATGAGATTGAGGGAACAGTGTATGTTTAGGGTTAATAACAGGTTCAATTTGGGTTAGGAATCATTCTGTGCGATGAATAATGGTATTGGGAACTTGCGATAATTAAAAGAACATAGAGGTGAAATATAAGTATGGAAACAGAAATCTAGGTATGATTTGAAGCACAGGACCTTGTACCTTGGTAGATTTAATGTAGAAGAGAACATCCAGTTAAAAATGGATAGTCGGTAGGATTAGGAAGATAGTCGATAGGTTTAGGAAGAAGAGTGAGTATAGTATTTGGACCAAAAGTTCTTTAGCAATAGGGTTTCGGTTAGAGAATGAATGAAAATGTCAGCACATATGAAGAGTCAGTCACAATGATGAACTGGGGAAAATAAGTAGGAAAGCAGTTATCAATAGAGACATTATGAAATCAGGCAAAGTATAAAGTGAGTTATAGGATTAGACATTTTCAACAGGGTTTAATTTGAATATATAATCATTGGAAGAAACAAATATGTTGTCACCAATAGGATTGACATTTGAGAGCATTAGGCAACCTTCACATGGATGTTTTTAGTTAAACATTTTCACTTTTCTTTTAGGCTTCGGTACAATCATAAGTGTGACCTTTACATTTTTTGTTCAGAATTTTACTGTGATAAAATATATATGTGGATCAGGTGACATGAGTATTTCTTCCACCATTTCTGGGAGCAATATTTTGAAGACATATACATTAGTGTTAGGGGTACACAGAGGTGTACCCTGTGTCTATGAATATAGAGATAATGCATGAATAGACCATCCTGTGAATAAATAATATAACTGGTTCCACTTCAAATAATGAATTGAATTGATATCTAAAAATATATAAGAAATCTTATATATATATATATATATATATATATATATATATATATATATATATTTATATATATATATATATATATATATATATATTTATATATATATATATACACACACACATACACACACGCACACGCACAGACATTAAAAAGTAGCAGTATAAGAGATCCAACATGGTGGCGGACATGGAGAAATCAAGTATCTGACCTCATTAGCTGCGCAGGCATAGGGAGTTGTAAACTGTCTAAATGCTGTTTGTTCAGAATCACTAGGCAATGCTGACCTGACGTGGATCTGGTGCGAACAGTCTGGGCCCCTGAGAAAACACACAGAGCCCGGATCGGCTGCATAGAAGCTCAGATTTGCCTGCTTCTTGTGACTCAGAACTAACGTTCCCTCTGAAATAACTGGTCGGCCCTTCTGAATTTACAGAGGTAAAAGGCCACTGGATTGAAATGGGGCTTTGGAGACACAGTCAGGACCCATCCATTGCATTGGTCACCTGGCAAAAGGAACGAATGGTCACCATTTGCATGGGATACCACCGTGGAAGAGAACTGATGTCATGGGCAGAGGAGATAACTTCATTGAAACCAGTACGACAGGTGTGTAATTCCCTATGCATCTCTCTCCACACAGCGGGGAAACATTAAGGGCCCCTCCCAGCTCTCCCTTAAGGGGCCCTCCCAGGTCTCCCGTGAGAAAGATGGCCAGACCGAGGGAATCATGTGTGCTGTGGGACTTGTGGTGTGGAATTCCTGGCTACCGCTCCTACCAGTGCTGACAACTGAGGTCTCTTACACCAGCTAATGTGGGCATGGATACCAGAGAGCAAGCAAATTCGCTGGGGCTTCCCAGCCCCAAGCTCTATAAACTTAGGGTCTGAGGGAGGCAAACAGGGAGAGAGTGCCAAGCGTTGATGAAAACAGGGCTACCAGGAGCAGAGACCTGACGTGTAGCAAGTATTGTGGTGAGCGTCACAGTTGAGCGGAGCCTGGCTTGAGGAAACACTAGAGAAGGTCCTAGGCACTCAGGATTAGAGACCCGCCCAGTCTGGGAGGAAGAGCTGCTGCACAGTGATTGGTTCCCACCTATTGAGAGGAGAAGCTTGGCCCAGTGAGCACAGCTCCACCTACTGGAAGAGAAGTTAATTGAACTCTATGACTGCATGTATTATTATTATTATTATTATTTTATTTTTATTTTTTTTCTTTCATTTAATTTTTTTGTGTTGTTCTTTAACTTATTTTAATGTTTTTATTTTTTTAATTTTACTATTATTATTATTTTAAATTTTAATTTTCATTTTTTAATTATCATTATTATTTTAAAAAAATTATTTATTTCTTTATTTTCCATTTTTTTCTTTTGTCTTTTCATTTCTTTTCAATTTTCTTATTCCCCCATCCTTGAATTCTACCTGCCTAGTCTCATTCTCTTTAGTGACTTCTTCCCATCCCTTCTAATATCTTTCCTCCCAAGCTTCAAATAAATTTATAAGAATAAGAAGTAACTCAGCACTCAAACAGAACAAGAAGTAACATGAGCAGCATCAAAAAGCAAGAAAGAAAAGGAGTACAAACAATGAAGGATAACCTAAATATTCAGGAGGACCTAGAATTATCAGAAAAATGGTCATATAAAGAACTCAAGGAATACCTTATACAGATGAAATGGAACCTTAAAGAGGATACGAGAGAGCAAATAAATACAGTGAAAGAACACATTGAAAATGAATTACATAAACAGATAAAAGAAGAAGTTAATCTTCTTTATCAGGAGATAGAGATTATAAATATTCAAAGAATATTTCTAGAAATGAAGGAAACGATAAACCAAATTAAAAACTCAATTGAGAGTATCACTAACCGTGTGGAGCAAGTAGAAGACAGAATGTCACATAATGAAGACAAAATATATCATCTTGAAAATAGTCTAGCCAACACAGAAAGGCTGGTAAAAAATCACGAGAAAAACATCCAAGAGATATGGTATAACATAAAAAAAAACAAACTTATGAGTCATCTGGTTAGAGGAAGGTACAGAGATTCAAACTATGGGAATGAAAATTTTCCAGAAATAAAAAAGGAAATGGATATACAAATTAAAGATGCTTACAGGACACAGAGCACACAAAATCACAGTAGACCAATGCCAAGACACATTGTTATGAAGCTATCCAATATACAGAACAAAGAGAAAACTTTAAAAGCTTCAAGAGAAAGGAGGAAGATTACATTCAGGGGTAAACCAATAAGGTTAGCAACCTATTTTTCATCACAGACACTGAAAGTGAGAGGATCCTGGAACAACGTATTTCAAACATTGAAAGACAATGGATGCCAAACAAGAATTCTGTATCCAGCAAAATTCAGCTTCAGGTACGACAACGAAATAAAAATCTTTCATGATAAACAAAGGTAAAAGAATTTGCAGCCAGAAAACCACCATTGCAAAGTGTCTTGAGCAAAACACTACACGAGAAAGAAATGAAAAACAACAACCAAAACCATCAGTAGGAAGTGCCTCAGTAATGACAGAGGGCGGGGGAAAAGCTAATCATGGAGAAACAAAGTAAATTTTAAAAAGCGATAAATATTCAAACATGGCTGGCAGTAGAAACCATATATCAATAGTTACACTAAACATTAATGGCTTAAACTCTCCAATAAAGCAACATAGGCTTGTAACTTGGATTCAAAAAACAAATCCAACAATATGTTGCCTCCAGGAGACATATCTGAATGGAAAAGACATACACAGGCTGAAGGTGAAAGGTTGGGAAAAAATATACCATGCACACGGTCCTCATAAGCAAGGAGTGGTGGCCATCCTCAAATCGAATTAAATCGACTTCAAGACTAATTTAATCAAAAGGGATAATGAAGGAAATTATATACTGTTAAAAGGAACCATTCACCAACAAGACATAAATATTATCAATATTTACGCACCATTAAATGGTGCTGTGACGTTCATAAAACAAATTCTCCTCAAGTTCAAGAATCAAATAGCCCACAACACAATAATTATGGGTGATTTCAACACACCTCTCTCACCATTGGACAGATCCTTCAAATAAAAGTTGAATAAAGAAACTATAGAACTCAATATCACAATCAATAACATTGACTTAACTGACATATATAGAATATATCAACCATCATCAAGTGGATATAATATTTTTTAGCAGCACATGGATCCTTCTAAAAAATAGACCATATATTATGCCATAGAGCAACCTTCAGTAAATATAAAGGGTGGACTTAATACCATGAATTTTATTGGATTGTAATGGAATGAATCTGGAAACCAATGAAAAAGAAGGAAGGAAAAATCCTACATCACATTGAAAATGAACAACATGTTACTGAATGATTAATGTGTTACAGAAGACATAAATGAGAAAATCAAAAAATTTTTCAAGATAAATGAAAATACAGAAACAACATATCGGAGTCTATGGGACACAATGAAAGGTGTTTTAAGAGGGAAATTCACCACCTTGACGTCATTCCTCAAAAATAGGAAAGAACAACAAATAAATGAGCTCACACTTCATCTCAAAGCCCTAGAAAAGGAAGAGCAAAACAACAGCAAATGTAGCAGAAGGCAAGAAATAACTAAAATCAGAGCGGAAAACAACAAAATTGAAACAAAAGAAACTATTGAAAAAATTACAAAACTAAAGCTTGGTTCTGCAAAAAATAAATAAGAAAGATAGACCCTTAGCATCCCTTTATGTTCAAAACATTTGAAAAACTAGAGATAACAGGAATTTACCTCGACATTGTAAAAGCTATCTATGTTAAGCCTCAGGCTAGCATTATTCTGAATGAAGAAAAATTGAAGCATTCCCTCTAAAATCTGGAACAAGACAGAGATTTCCTCTACCACCACTTCTATTCAATATAGTTCTCGAAACACTGGCCAGAGCAATTAGACAGATGAAAGAAATAAAAGGCATGAAAATAGGAAAAGAATAACTTAAATTATCACTACTTGCAGCTGATATGATTCAATATATAGAAGACCCAAAAGGGTCTACAAAAAAAACTACTAGAAGTAAGAAAGGATTTCAGCAATGTGGCAGGATATAAAATCAACATTCATAAGTCAAAGGCATTTCTGTATATCAGTGACAAAACTTCTGAAACGGAAATGAGAAAAAAAAAAACACTCCATTCACAATATCCTCAAAAAACAAAACTAAAATCCTTGGGAATCAACCTAACAAAAGAGGTGAAAGATTTATACAATGCAAACTACAGAACCCTAAAAAGAGAAGTAGAATAAGATCTTAGAAGATGGAAAAATATACACTGTTCATGGATAGGGAGAACTAATATCATCAAAATGGTGATATTCCTAAAAGTTCTCTATAGGTTTAATGTAATGCCAATCAAAATCCTAACGGCATTTCTTGTAGAAATAGAGAAAGCAATCATGAAATTCATATGGAATAATAAAAGATCCAGAATAGCAAAAGCAATTCTAACCAGGATGTGTGAATCAGGCGGTATAGCGATACCAGATTTCAAACTAAATTTCAGAGCAATAGTAACAATGACAGCATGGTACTGGTACCAAAACAGGCGGGTGGACCAATGGTACAGAATGGAGGACACAGAGATTAATCCACAATGCTACAACAATCTTCTATTTGATAAAGGAGCTAAAAGCATGCAATGGAGGAAGGATAGCATCTTCAACAAATGGTGCTGGAAAAACTGGAAATCCATATGTAACAAAATGAAACTGAATCCCTTTCTCTTGCATGCACAAAAGTTCACTCAAAATGGATCAAGGGCCTTGATATCAAAACAGAGACATGGCGTCTGATAGGAAAAAAAAGTTGGCTACGATCTACATACTGTGGGGTCGAGCTTCAAATTCCTCAATAGGACATCCATAGCACAAGAGTTAATAACAAGAGTTAATAACTAGAATCAACACATGGGACTTACTCAAAGCAAAAAGTTTTTTCTCAGCAAAAGAAACAATAAGAGAGGTAAATAGGGAGCCTAAATTCTGGGAACAAATCTTTACTCCTCACACTTCAGATAGAGCCCTAATATCCAGAGTATACAAAGAACTCAAAAAATTAAACAATAAGATAACAAATAACCCAATCAACAAATGGGCCGAGGACCTCAACAGACATCTCAGAGGAGGACATATAATCAACAAGTACATGAAAAAATGTTCACCATCTCCAGTAGTCAGAGAAAGGTGAATCAAAACCACCCTTAGATACCATCTCACTCCAGTAAGATTGGCAGCCATTATGAAGTCAAACAACAAGTGTTGGTGAGAATGTGGGGAAACAGGTACACTTGTACATTGCTGGTGAGACTGCAAATTGGTGCATCCAATTTGGAAAGCAGTATGGAGATTTCTTGGAAAGCTGGGAATGAAACCACCATTTGACCCAGCTATTCCCCTTCTCGGTCAATTCCCTAAAGACCTAAAAAGAGCATGCTGCAGGGACACTGCTACATCGATGTACATAGCAGCACAATTCACAATAGCAAGACTGTGGAACCAACCTATATGCCCTTCAATAGATGAATGGATTAAAAATGTGGCATTTATACAGAATGTAGTATTACTCTGCATTAAAAAATGACAAAATCATAGAATTTGCAGGGAAATGGATGGCACTAGAGCAGATTATGCTAAGTGAAGCTACCCAATCCCTTCAAAACAAATGCCAAATGTCTTCTTTGATATAAGGAGATTAACTAAGAACAGAATAGGTATGAAGAGGATGAGAAGAAGATTAACATTAAAACAGGGATGAGAGGTGGGAGGGAAAGGGAGAGAGAAGGGATATTGCATGGAAATGGAAGGAGACCCTCAGGGTTATACAAAATTACATACAAGAAGAAAGGGAAAAATAATACAAGGGGGAGAAATTTATTACTGTAGAGGGGGTAGAGAGAGAAGAGGGGAGGAGAGGGGAGGGGAGGGGGGATAGTAGAGGATAGGTAAGGCAGCAGAATACAACAGACACTAGTATGGCAATATGTGAATCAATGCATGTGTAACTGATGTGATTCTGCAATCTGTAAACGGAGTAAAAATGGGAGTTCATAACCCACTTGAATCAAAGTGACAAATATGATGTATCAAGAACTATGTAATGTTTTGAACAAGCATAAATAAAAATTAAAAAAAAAGAAAACTAACTTCGGTGAGTGATGCACGCGAATCCTAATATTTTTACAGTAACTGACCCAGTTTAACATCAATGCAAGTAGATTCCAATGGTACATGATGTGTACTTTGACGTTCATTTTTATTCAACACTGGTACATACTATTTCCTCAGTTTATGCACATCACAGGATATATATTTCATCGACAATTTAGCAAATTTATAGGCATTTGTTTCACTTTCAATCACTTCCTGCTTCAGAACACATGGATTCCTCCATATTTCTTGACTGGTAATTTCATGAGACTTCTTTCCAAACACATTATTTTCGACTTCCATAATCACTTTTTAAGCAAAACTCACACACACTTCATGATAAACAATAACCCTAAGATGACAATTAGATATATAACTGGTTGGAATTATTGATTGTATGTCAATATATGATTTCTTATATATTTTCAGATAACAATTCAATCCATTATTTAAAGTGGAATCAGTTATATTATTTATTTACAGTATGTTCTATTCATGCATTATCTCTATATTCATAGACACAGGGTACACCACTTTGTACCCCCAATACTAATTTATATGTCTTAAAATATTGCTCACAGAAATGGTGGAAAAAATACTCATGTCACATGATCTACATATATATTTTATCACAATAATTTTCTGGGCACAAAATGCAAAGGTCACACTTATGATTGCACCAAATCCTAAATGGAAGTTGAATATGGATTACTAAAAACATCCATTTCCAGTTTGCATAATGCTTTCAAATGTCATTTCTATTGGTGACTACATATTTGTTTTTTCCTAAAATTATGTATTCAATCTCGATCCTGTTGAAAATGTGTAAACCTATCATTCACTTTACAATTGCCTGATTTTGTAATGTCTCTATTGATATCTTCTTTCCTATATTTTCCGCAGTTCATCATTGTGACTGACTCTTCGCATGTGCTGACATTTACATTCACTGTGTAAATGAAACCGTATTGGTAAAGAACATTTGATCCAAATTTTATACTCACTCTTCTTCCTAAACCTACCGACTCTCTTCCTAATCCTACCGACTATCCAAATTTGAGTGGATGTTCTCTTCTACAATCAATCTTCCAAGGTACAAGGTCCTATGCCATTGATTATCAATTTATCTGAGACAAACGTGCAGAACATAATTAAAAGCTAAGTATCCCAATAAAGGGCCTCATTCCCTTCTGGGCTACAAATCTTACCTAGATTTCTGTTTTTATACTTATATTTCACCTCTATAGTTTTATAAATATCGCAGGTTCCCAATACCATTATTCATCAATCAGAATGATTCCGAACCCAAATTGAACATGTTATTAACCCTAACCATACACTGTTCCCTCAATCTAACTTTACAAAAGAGAAGGGACAGGGTTCGTCTTGCAATACAGCAATGTAGGGGATCTGCCACCTACTGAGAACCTCAAAGGTCCATGCATATTTGATCCCTGGAGAAGATGTAGGCAGCTATGAAAGACCTGAAAGACCAAAACAACCTGGCAAACAACCTGGTCAGGATGAAGGGTTGTGTCTGAGTAAGCCTCTCTCTTCTTAATGTAGAGAAGATGGACCAAATGAGGCCTATGAGGAGAGCTGTTCCGCAAACTGGTGCGGCCAATTTGAAAAGCAGTATGGAGATTCCTGGGAAAGCTTGGAATGGAACCACAATTTGACCCAGCTATTGCCCTTCTTGGACTATTTCCTGAAGACCTTAAAATAGTGTAACTCTGGGATACTGCCACATCGATGTTCTTAGCAGTACAATTCACAATTGCTGCACTGTGGACCCAACCTAGATGCCCTTCAATAGATGAATGGATAACAAATGTGGCATTTATACACCATGGAGTATTACGCAGCACTAAAATATGACAAAATCATGGAATTTTCAGGGAAATGGATGGTAATAGAGCAGATTATGCTTAGTGAAACTAGCCAATCCCTAAAAAACAAATACCAAATGTCTTCTTGGATATAATGAGAGCAACTAAGAACAGAGCAGGGAGGAAGAGCAGGAAGAAAAGATTTACATTAACAGAGACATGAGGTGGGAGGGAAAGGGAGAGAAAAGGGAAATTGCATGGTAATGAAGGGAGACCCTCATTGTTATACAAAATTACACATAACAGGTTGTGAAGGGAATGGGAAAATAAACAAGGAGAGAAATTAATTACAGTAGATGGGGTAGAGAGAGAAGATGGGAGGGGGAAAGAGGGGGGATCATAGAGTATAGGAAAGGTAGCAGAATACAACATTAACTAATAGGGCATTATGTAAAAATGTGGATATGTAACCAATGTGATTCTGCAATCTTTATTTGGGGTAAAAATGGTAGTTCATAACCCACTTGAATCTAATGTATGAAATATGATATGTCAAGAGCTTTGTAACGTTTTGAACAACCAAAAAAAGAAAAAAAGTAGCAATATATATGCCAATCGAAATTCATCATGAAATATATATAATCCACAGATGCAAAAATATTCATTTTACTGAACATGGATTTATGTATAATGTTATTGAACTAGGAAGCTCACCCATAGGTTGAATTTTCAGTTTGAACAGCGTTTAGGAGTAGTGATCTCTTCTCACAATTTGTATCTGCCAATTCAGCCACCTCACAAGTATGTACGTGTGATACCAGGTAGGATTCTCTATGTGCATATAAAAATACATGTGCTACAGAGAAAGGGAGACAGGATTCCCATTTTTGTTAACTTTAAAAACACATGTAGAATTATTTCAACAAAAAATTGACTAGATTTATAGCTCCTATACTATATAATGCAAAAGGCAATTCCAACTACACACCATGTCTCCTCTGAACGGCTTGTATTTCTATTCTGCTTGGGTTATGTTTCACCATCATATTAGGATTATTAGTCAGAGTCTAGTAGGGTATGGGTTAGTGCCAGGAATTCAGTATTTCAAATGGAAAATTGGAAAATGAATCCAATGTGTATGCAAATATGTGATATACAATAATCTTCCCACTCTCATCCAGAACAATGCTTTGACATTACCTTTGCCCCAAGTAAGACACAATTAGAGGAGAAGAGTTAGACATTCTGTGAATACTTATCTGGAATGGAAAATGCTCAGGAGTTCACAACCTTGGAGGTGGTAGAGGAGTTTCCAAAAGGAAGGGACAGGGGTGATCACTCAACCTGATCTTTCATTAATATTGGGAGCCATCTTGCCACAAAGCCATGGAAAGATAATTTTTGCTTTACTATAAATTACTGCAAATTCTGAACCTGCTTGGAATGCCTGCCCATGCCTTGAACTCACCCATGCCTGTCTTACTGACCAGATCACAGCCCTCTCTGAAACCTTACTGAAACCTCATAAATATTGGCCTTCCCTGGCCAGACAACGACCCTCTCTGAGGCTCTAATGGTCCTCATAATTTCTGATGCTGGGGCCAGCAAATAAAAAATGTAAACAACAATTAGTGTGATGCTTGTCAAAGTTCTGTTTTCTGATACTCCCTTTTTGTGTAACTTTTTGGGCTATAAAGCTGGGGTGTAGGAAAGGTGGGGATGCTGTCTTTTTCCAGCCGTTTTGAGAAGGAGAGTCAGCCTAGCCGGTTGAACTAATAAGCTTGCCTTAATTTGATTTTAATTGGAGTCAGTGGTATTTTCTTGCATCCTGGTCTAACATTTTGGAGTTCCCCAGCGAGATGACGTTACCAGATCATAAGACCAGACTGCTGGAAATTCTGACGCTGGCCTTTCCTCCAGGGCTCAGGGCTGGAGAGCCAAGTTCCAAAGCCTTGGAGTGAGCATTTGGTCCAGGGAGCACTGCAGTGAACCATCGCACTAAAACTATTAGCAAGCACCTGGTGGAGGAGGCCTCCATAGGTAGGTGGTGCCTTTATAACATCTGATATCCGGTTAAGGGAGATGTCTTCTGATGACAGAGATGTGGCCTGGGGAGGCTCACATGTACTCCTGTCCAGGACAGTAACAAGAATTGTTCTGTCCTCTGTTCTGTTCTGTATGGAATTTCTCTGAAAGGGTAGAAAGGTGCAGCCGGGCACGCAGGAGCTCCTACCCCGGAGCTTCAGCAAGACATTTCATTGCTCCTCTGTTTTTCTGTATCTTCATCAGGTTTCTGTTTCTTTGTGTTTTGTTCTGTGTTCTACATGTTTTCTTGTTTGTTTGTTTTTGTGCATTTTGTTGTGTGATTTCTGTGGTAAAAACTTAAAGATATTGGACGTAAAAATGGGTAATAAAGCAAGTAAGCCTTACACCCTTTGGACTGTGTTCTAAAAAACTGTGTTGAAGTTTACCCCCCTTTGTTAAGCAGGATGAGAGAAGCCCCTAGCTGGCAGCCTGGAACTCACCCACTGCAGAGGGCAATGCCTGCTGGCCACCAAAGAACAGAGTATCTCCCACGTTAACAATGGAAACTCCTTTAAAACCCCTTGTTGCTCCAGTTCAAGAGAGTCACAACCTTTGGGCAGAGTCCCCTGTGTCTCTGCTTTGTTAGCAAAGCAGTAAACCTCCCTTTTTATTTTTCTCAAACCCTGTCCTCATTATTAAATAGGTATTAATTCGCTTCAAGGTCAGAAACCGAAATTTAAGTTACAAATTTTGATAACCCCCCGACCCTGGAACTTTTTGAGAGCTGACTACTGAAATGTTAGGAGATGGAGCGAGATTGGGGTGGAACCAAACCAGAGGAGTTAATCCTATAAGTAAAAGGAGGGACTGAGGGACTCCCAGGATCTACCAAAGCCCTGTTGCTTCAGGGAATTCCTTCCTTCGTTCCCTGCACTGTAAGGATTATGCCACTTCTGTCTTCTTAAAAAAAAGAAAAAGAAAAAGGAGACACTAAATGCAGTAAAGTCACCATGGAAACCCTTGATATTACATTTCAGGTTGCCGTCTGTGAAAACATCTGATCCCCTTGTGAGGACATGTATCCTGCCACTGGTGTAGGAGATTTTTCTCTTATCTGCTCTGTTTTTAAGGCTTCTGTCTGTCAGCCATAGTCTGGAGCTCCTTTCTGTCTGTCTTGTGTCTTTGTTTCTGGCCCTTTAAGACATGTGCAATAATGTGCTGATATTATAAATTGTTTCTTGGGAATGATATTAGTTCAATGTGTGTCTAAATGATGGTGTTTTATTGTAACAATCTGGTATCTGGATGGGTTTTTGTAGCATTGCTCAATCTTGCAGTTAAAAGTCGGGTTTAGGGAATTGTTTAGTTTATGATTTCAGATAATTCATGCCAGATAACTTAAATGCTTAGGATGGAAAACTAAAGCACTCTACTTCCAAGTTGGCAAGTAACTTCCCAAACATTCAGTTTTATTTTTCACCAATTTTGAATTGGGTAGACTGAGAAAATATCACAGTGTGTACCAGTGCATTAATTTGGACAAGGATAGTAAATCATATTATGGTATCTGTTGACAAAACAAGATGTAAAGATATAAAATTTTGTGAATTTCATCTTAAAATTGTATCATAATTTTCAACATCCGAACCTCAAAATTATGGTTAAAATGCCTTAGGCCTGAGGTGTCTGCTCAGAATAGCAGTTTTACCCTGCTCCTTTCAGACCTCAGCAAGGACTTTTGTTGAAATGCAAATGAAAGAAGCCTGCAAGCTCAGTAGGAGACTGATCTGAGGCCTAAGGCAGGAAAAAAGGTAAATTGTATGCTATTTACTAATTACTGGCCAGTCATTTTTTCTAGGACTCTTATTTTTTTTTCCTTAGATTCTGTATTCTTTTTTTGAGCTCATGATTTTGATCCTACAGACCTAGGTTAATGTTTTTCTGATCAGCTCTATCTTTGACCAACAGTGGAGTTTTTGAAACATTGCAATGGAGATTTCAACTGCAAAAAGCTACAAGGCCTTTACTATTATTATGTGTGCACACTTTTGTTAGTGTTGTATGTCTATATATACATATATCCCTATATCATATATATGTTATACAAATTAACACATATAAGGAGCACTCATAAAAAAAGCACTCATATAAACAAATTTTAAAACGTGGATCCAAAGATCTTAAATTCTCATGATTTAATTGGTGCAATTTAAATTGGATAAACAGATAAAAATAAATGTCTTTAAATTTAACCTTACAAGTTTTTCTAGGTGTTCAAAAATCTAATAAAATATTAATGCCGACAAAAGGCCTAATATGCCTTGGTTCTAGAACTTTTTCTTCAACAAAAAATGGTACACTGTTCAATACATTTGTCTAATATTTTGATAAATAAGTAAAGTAAATTTGATATGGGATTACTCATTCATGAGTACTTTTGTTAGATATCTGATTGATTTACTAAGGTCTGTATAAGTTTGTCTAAAAGTCTGTATAAGATTGTAAAAATCAGTCATGTGTTAAAGAGACAAAAATTTCTCAAAACATAATTTTACCCATAACATTGTGGTTATTAAGTTTTATTTTTCTAGAGCAAGCAACCATAAAAATTAAACAACTGATTAAATAAGAACTGTTATTTTAGAGCACTGTACTACCATTTCTTTAAAAGCTAAACTTAGTTAATGTAGAAACATCAATGCAATTGTGATGCTATTAATGTGCTCATATCTTCCAGGTATACAAGTCTGTAAGGTAGAAACTTTAAAAGAGCATTATATCAAGGTGGTGTTCTGAAGTTGTATGGTAAAATATATATATATATATACATATATATATAGGATTTATTTACCTGTTGTCAATAAGATATGTAAACTTTTATGTTACTTTTTATATTGGGGAACAATTTAAATGTATTTTAAGTTAATGAGAGCCTAATCTATGTAAAG
Source organism: Callospermophilus lateralis (assembly GCF_048772815.1). NCBI lineage: Eukaryota > Metazoa > Chordata > Mammalia > Rodentia > Sciuridae > Callospermophilus > Callospermophilus lateralis. Next base: position 243,532 of record NW_027517645.1, read on the forward strand.
GTTAAAAACTTTCAGCCTTTTTTTAATTCATGTTTTAAAAGCTATATCATACGGTGTTAGCTAATGTTCATGTGACCTCAAATAATTTCTGTAAACTTTGTAAAATGATATTTAAAAAACAAAGATTAGCTTTAGAATTAAAACACTTAAGATTAATAAAGAGCCCTGCCTTACCTGAGATAAGGCTCTGTGTCCCATCTTATTATGTGAGAATGACTGCGAAAGCAGTAGGTCAGATGTTATTTCATTTAAAGTTATTTTCAAAAGTTTTTTTTTTTTTTCCTGTCAACATTACTAGCATCTCAAACAGAGGATATAATGTATAACTCAGCCAAAAATTTTAGGGTAGCTATTACACGAACTAAGTTTGTTTACTGTTGTTAATTTTATTTTGTAATTTCCATATGGGTGATATAAAGATTCCCTGTTAGTGTTTTACAGCAGTGTTGCTTTAAGAACACAACATTGGTTAATTTAAGATAATTAGCCATCACCTACAAGACAGACAGAATAATACAGATCCCAAATAATAAAAAGATAAATAATTTTAAATTATAGACATTAAAGCCCAGTATTCTTTATATAAGTCTGTTAAAATTTATTTGATGGATGTTTAAGATTAGGATTTAAAATTAAAGTTATATGAAAAGGGACAAGAAAACCAATATTTGGCTCTTGCCCTCTGAGTCAGTCTGTATCCAGGGAACAGCGGACTTCTCTAAAGAGCTTTGCAACTCTGAACCGCATAACCTCCTGATCAGGGAGATTAATGAGACCACTGGAGAACAGAAAGCCAATCAGTGCATTTGCTAAGAAGAGGAGAGTCATCAGAGAAGGGAAACATCCCTGATGCTTCCGAGGGAAGCCACATGGTCAAGCAAGACCTGGACCCACCTAGCGCAAATGGCACTAGCAGAACTGAGAAGCTGCTCTCAAGTTTCCCCAGGAATGACTCCCATAAAATCTCAGCTGAGTGTTCAGAATAGATAGAAACAAAAGTCAGTTTGACTGCTTCATCTTAAACACTTAGAAAAGACAGTTAAAAACAAATTACAGCCATTTCTGGGCATTTTATATAATAATAGTAATAATAATATTTTAAGGTATACACTTTATGTTAGCCTCCCAAAATAAGTAAGACTGGAGGCTACAAAGAAGGATTCTCAGACAGGAATGCCTGATAACTATAAAAAGAGGCTATCAAGATTATCTGCCAGTGGCAGAAGTTTTTAGTTGAAGGCCTACAGATATTCTTAACCTAAACACATAGGCTTGGTATTTGTTAGTATGATTATCCAGCAATGAGTAAGAGAATTAAAGGTTTCTCTATTAGACACAGAGGTCATACTAGTAAAAATATTTTGCAAGATCAGATGACATTAAATTATTAAACTGAATCTTATGGGGAGGGACAAATGTAACACTAAAAGTTAAATATTAAGTTGACAGTCCTGATAACTGGGGATATTAAAGACTGGTGAGGGAACTTCTATACAGTGACATGTTCCAGCTGCTGCAACATTTATTAAGTACTCATGTTTTTTGTTTCTCTCATAGAAGAACCCATTCCCAGATGACTTTACTACCTGTTCTTCCCCATCCAGACTTCAAACCTAACTGACTTCTAAAAGGCGACTAATGTCCCTCAGGCGGTGCCCCCTCACGTCACCCTCTCTCAGCTCAGAAGAAGTCTAAATGAGTGACGCCTCTCTTCTTACAACAATGGAGACAAAAATAAATAGAATATCAATATAAGTAATTAATTAAGTCAGGTAAAATCAGGGAGACCTGTTTTTGGGTGAGTTCAAAAAATCGGGAGACTATTACCTGAGGGATTAAAATTCCCACAGTGCTCTTCCTACCCAATCAAATATATGAAAAAAACACATTAGAAAAGGGGTGAATGATTGACCCAACCTGATCTTTTATTAAAATTGGCAGCCATCTTGCCACAAAGCCGTGAAAAGATAATTTTGGCTTAACTATAAATTGCAGCAAGATCTGAACCTGCTTGGAAAGCCTGCCCGTGCCTTGAACTCACCCATGCCTGGCTCTCTGACCAGATAACAGCCCTCTCTGAAACTTTGTTGACACCTCATAAATATTGGCCTTCCTTGGCCAGACGACACTCTCTGAGGCTCTAATGGTCCTCATAAATTCTGATGTTGGGGCCAGCAAACAAAAATGTAAAATACCATTAGTGTGATGCTTGTCAGAATTCTGTTATTTTTAACCCCACTTTTGTGTAACTTTCTGGGCTATAAAGCTGGGCTGCTCTCCTGTTCCCAACGTTTTGGGAGGGAGAGGCAGCCAGGGTGGTGGAAATAATAAGCTTGCTTTAATCTGATTTTAATTGGAGACAGTGGTCTTTTCTTGCAACCTGGTCTAAAAGGTAAACACTAAACAAACCTGGAGCTCTGCCGGACTAAAGACTTCTTGAGAAACTGCCTTTGACGATGGGCACTCGACATATATGTTGTTGTCAGAAGCTTTAGCTTCCATTCAAATGAGACCATCAAAGCTGGGTCTACATCTATGAGACCTGGAGGATATTGTTTCAATTTTTCCAAAGAACATGAGGAAGCAGTGCTGACTTCTCTCTGTAGGTAAACTGTGGCCACTGAAAGCTAAGTGTCTCCGCATGTGGACTGTGAAGCCATTTGGTCATCCTCCACTTTTCATGGTGTTTCTTTCTACTGCACTGGGAGTTTGGTATTTGCCTCATGAAATACAATGACTTCAACTGGTACACAGTGATGTAGGGAGTCCTGTCACGTGTGGTGGGTCAGGGTCTGAAGGAGAATGCACCAACCAGGCTTCTATCCCACATAGCTTGACCCTTTGACCATAGCAACCTGATTCTGAACATTGCCCTGAAACGTCTCCATATAACAAAATGCCTTTTATGGAGAGGTTTCAGACATATAAGTGATTCCTGTCTGTAACATGTCAGCCACAAGTCATTTGGAAGTCAATGGCAGAATCACATGTCCCGACCACAGATGTTTTATCACACAGCTGCACACAACAGCTTTTGGCCCACTACTCAGCAGGCCCCAACATACTGGCATCTCTGTTCTACACCATTTTCATAAAACCCAGTCAATCAAGGCACTGTCTGGTACACTCAGGATCAGCAACTGTACATCCAAAGGTTCTCCAGTGGCAGGTGGCCATGGGAAGTTCAAAAATTTCATGGTATTTATCTAGCCATTTTCAAAGACGAAGTTGGAGAAACTGTGGGTTTCAATTCATTAAGGAACCATTAAATTTAGAGGAAGCACATTTCAATGAATAATCTAGAGAACTCTCACAGGCAAGGGTTCCCAAAGACTGGCCAAAAGGTCACATGAAGCCAGCCCCATTGAGGTCTACAATGTAAGGTCCATGTGTGTTTTGACTCTCAACTATGGCTTCCAAGTCTTTCAGAAAAAAAATCATGTGATATCCTGGCTGAGATTCCCAGTGCTCTGTGGAAAGCCACTCTGGGCTTAGATCTCGGTGTCCAAGGGCGACTCTCATGTGTGGCCTCCTAAAATCCCAACACAATTCATGGCGATACTTCTCTGAAGTCAGTTCCATAAGGCATTCTCTAAGAGGAATCACACCAGAGTTCAAGCCCAGGTGGACCCAGGCATCTCTTACAACCACCACACAATTGACCACAATTAAAACTAAAACACTCCCACATGCTCCTCATCTTCTTCCACATAGACACTCATCATAAACTCTGGCTGGAGGTTTCCATGAAGGGCACAGCCCAATACACTGTTCAAAATAAGCACCCTTGCCCCTCATTTGCCTAAAGTCAGGGTGGCCTGGACACCCTTGCTGTGAACCAAGAGTGATCAAATAGGCCTGCCCTATATCTGATCTGCTTCTCCAATTTGAGGCCTAATGACTGTCTGGTATAGATTCTTTATGTGAATTGGTATCATAGAAAACCCAAGCCCCTATCGGCTAGGCTCTGCAGGGATTTGAAGAAATGATTTGACCCAAATGATCCCTATTCTCACTTGATTTAGCTCAGGAAGCTTACAGAGGAAAGTGAGAGACTTCATCCACAATGACTGCTCTTTTGGCCATTTTGGTTTTGGATGCACACTTGGAAACTTTCTTTAGATCCATCAGGTGCTGAGAATCTAAGCCACTGCCACCCCACCGGGCCAAGTGGCTGTTTCAGACACATCCTTTTCGAAAGCAATTAAGCAAAGAGCCACAGGTGATGCCCATTCATTTCCATTTGAAAACTGTTTTCTTCAGGCTTCTCAAAAGGGTGGCCTGAGGCAAAGACCTTCCTGACATTAAGGGTAATAGAATCATAAGTAAGAAAATGGCCCAAAGCAGGGTTTCTCCACTGAGACATTACTGGTCACACTGATATCTGAGTTTTCTGAGATGCTCGCATTCCCTTCAGCTATCCAGTACATGGTCATGTAACAGAGCTTGGACGTGGTACATATCTTGGAAACAAAACCATGAGGATACTCTGGAGAGTGGCCAGTATTCAGGAAGAAAAGAGGAACTTAGGAAGATAGTAGCTGTTCACCATCCATTAGGCACGCCGCACTCCATTTTTAAATTGGGTGGGAAGAATGCTGGGAAGCTTTATACTAGACAGGACACAACCATTGATGCATTCGCATTTCAAATGTCTACAACCACGGATACAGTGGGATACACAGACATAGAAACACTCGTGTTGTCAAACGACTTTCTAGAAACTTTCCAGTCCAAACCTACAAACCGCCATTCCTACCTATTCTCAGAACATGAGACAAAACCACAAACTCACACCGACACCCACAACGGCACCTCCTTCCCCCAAGTATGGCTGTGACTATCCTGAGTGTCCTCTGACTGGTGAGCCATAATATGTTCCCACGAAATGGCCTGTCCAATCTCAGATCTGGTCTTCTTTTCAAACTTTTAGAAGTTGTCAGGAGCCATGGTTGAGCCACTACCTGCTTTCTCAGAAAAAGCCACTCTTCAGAGCTCTCCTGAAATTTGGCCATCATCACATAAGTAGGTACCAAGAAACACTGACTATGTCTTTGGTAAATTCAAACAATTGAGACCACTGGGACTGAAACTAAGACTTGCTCTGGGTGCATGGCTTCCTGGATCCCAAGTTCAGAAAGTTCCATCACCAAGGAAGTGTGGTAGGTCACTTCCTTCAGGAACTGAATGAGGTCACTGTGATGGAAAACCACTTTGTTCTAACAGTTGCTTCCAAAGGTCCCATGAGATGGAGGCTGCCCCTACTTCCTGTGACACTTTCACAAGTTAGAATGGTATATCAACCATAGGCATCTGGGAACAGCTCTGTACACAGGCCTGGTTTGGTCCATTTAATCTACATTAAGAAGAGAGAGGCTGATTCAGACACATTCCTTCATTCTGACCAGGATGTTTGACATGGAAGTTGACATGGATTTGACTTTTGCTCTCTCAGGTCCTTCATAGGTAAAAAGGTCGGTCAAAAGTCAGAGGAAAAGACCACCAAGAGACTGTCTCATGCCACAGCAAAAGGTTTATTGGGCGTCCAGCATGCTGCGGCTCAGAGCTAACTTCAGAGGAGCAAAGAACAAAGAGCCCCAAAAACAACTTGAGCAGAGTTTATTTACATTCTTTAGAGAGGGCAGGGACTTTGCATACATCATAGCCTCCTTTAGCAAATCAACATACCACGGGAAAATCAAATAACAACCCAAAAACATGATTAGCACATTCATTGGCAGGAAGAGGTCGGACAGGGGGTGATTGGTTAGCCCTGAGAAGGGGTATACGTTTAAACTGATTGGTTGAAGCCCTGAGATGTATACGTGATGAGCTGCACGGTTTCTGGGAAGGGGTTGTTTAGCAACTAGGTGGTCAGGGAAGATTTCAACACACATCTAATTGGCAGTTCCGGGAATTGTCTTAACTGCCACAGGAATTTCAGGTTCTGAGTGCAGCTTGGAAACTTTACAAAACCTGGTTCTTTATGTTTCAATTTTAATTTCTTTTATTCTTTCATTTCCCACTCCTTTTTCTTACTACATTTAATCTTAAAAGTAATGAATCATAATTATTGCGGGGTCTCACACTCTATTTCTGCCAGTGGAGCGTATTTCTGTCTGATTACCATGAGTTTTTCCTTCCCAATTTGAGCCTGGAGAAACGAAACTATGCGGTTAAGCAAACAAGGTCCCAAAGTTAGCAACACCATAAGGATGATCAGGGGTCAAGCTAAGCCTGATAGGAGTGTAGTTAACCAGGGGGACTGGGTAAACCATGACTCAAACCACCCTTGTTGAATCTCCCTTTCTCTCTGGCGCTCTTCAAGGCATTTTCTCAATTTACTCATGGATTCTTTTACAACTCCAGTATGGTCAGCATAAAAACAACATTCTTCTCTCAGTGCAGCACAGAGGCCCCACTCCCTCATGAAGAGGAGGTCTAATCCTCGCCTGTCCTGTAAAACAACTTCAGAGAGAGAGTTTAAGGATTCCTACAGCACTGTGATGGAGGTCTCTAATGTATTCCAGTCTTGATCTATTGCTGTTTCTAATCAGGCCATTTGTTGTGACCCATGGATCATAGCAGCTGTTCCTGTACCCACTCCTGCAGCAGCTCCTATCCTCAATAGGATGGCTATAGTAAGGGACACTGGATGCCAGCAAAATCAGGTTGTTTGTCCCCCTAGTAGACCTTAAAATGATTCTGCATCATAATAAACCACCCTGGGAAGTATCTGCACCATTAAACAATAATTTACAAAGCTGTCAAATACATGGGTTGAAATGCAAGGAGTTCTGACTGTGTGGAGTTCAGTACAATTAAGGTTCCTTTAATTAGTTCCCAGGGGCAGGAGTCAGCTGTACTCTGGACTGGGGAAGTAGGCAAAGATGGAAACTGGGAAGTATGAGATGGTTGAGGGGTTCTGGTAGATCTAGGCATGGGAGGTTTTGGAGGCTTAATTCCTGGCTTGAGGGGATTGGGCCCTATTGCTGTGGGATTTTCTTCCTTTTTAAGCAGGATGGTGAACCAGTGACCAAAGTCATAACGAGGGCCATAAATATAGAATCGCATTTCCCATGTATTTCCCATAGACCATGTTGTTCTGAGGTAGCCCCTTTTTTTGGAAGTGAAAGTTATATTGAGGGGGTAACATAGACTATTCTTTCCTCAGCGAGTTTTTGACACAACTTGGCTAGTGGCACATTTCTTGGGATCAATCCAGGTGTCATTTTTTCCTACCTGAATGATACTGTCTGCGGAGTTTGGGTTCAACCATGTAGCTCCCGTTTGTTCACAACCCCAAGATCTTAAATAAAAGTCACTGGGTCCTCCACAGGTTTGGGCCTGTTTGCGACTTAAGAAATCAGCTGGGCACACATAAAAATCAAGACTGGCTAGTTTACACCTGAGCTGGGGAAGATGATATCCATAATTCATGGGGTAAGGTGGTCTATGTTGCAGTGGTTTGGGTTTGAGTGGGATCTGTGTGAAGTCCTCTATTTCAGGGAGATCCCAGTCAGAGAGGCCTATGTCAAGCTGACAAATGTCCAGGTAGAGAGATGGCCACCAAGTCCATAAGAGGGCTGTATGCGAAATAGACCACACTACTTGCCCAGTAGGATTTATAGCTGCCATTGTTGCTGAACAGGCTGATGGGGATTAGGACTGCTGGTGGTCAGGGGAAGAATCCATAGCCTTACCCACACGACGGACACGCAACTTGAGAGGGTTACCAGTCTGTTCCAGTTTCCAGCCGGAGGCTGGACAGGGTGCAGGCTTGAGATGGGTGGCATGGATCCAGGAAGTGATTCCATCCACTTTCACCACTGTAAGTGTTATAAGCAGCACCTGGTATTGTCCTTTCCAGCGGCGTTCCAGGGATGATACCTGATGCCGTCTCACGTAGACGAAGACTCCCACTTGATATCGATGTGGGGTTCCCTCGTCTCCAGGCTGATAAGCACTGGCCAACTGTTTCCACAGGTATCGCTGGGTGCTGTGTTTGTTCAAGGGCTTTAAGTCTGTCAAGCAAGGGGGTGTGAAAGGAATCATTAAGTCTCAGAGTTGGGGTTAGGTCCCTTACTAAAGGAGGGGCACCATAGAGAATTTCATAAGTGGTGAGTTTACACAAAGAGGCAGAGGGTGTACTTTTTGCACGAAACAGTGCTTAAGGTAGGAGCATAGTCCAATTTTTTTATGCAGGTCTCCAAGCTTAATTTCTTTAAATTCTCTTTGATGGTTCTAATCATTTTTTCTACCTGTCCTGAGCTCTGGCATCTATAAGCACAATGTAACTTCCAATTAATCTTCAGGGTCCTGGTGAATCCCTGACTTACCTGGGCAACAAATGCCGGTCCATTATTGGACCCTATTACCTTAGGCAGGCCAAACCTTGGAAAAATGTCTTCTAGAATCTTTTTGAGCACCGTCTGAGCCGTTTCTTTCTTCATGGGGAAGTCTTCAACCAATCCTGAAAGAGTATCTACAAAGACTAGGGGATATTTAAGTCCATACCTTCCTGGCTTAATTTCAGGAAAAGTCCACTTCCCAAAATTGTCCTGGTCTGGTTCCTCGTAAGCGCTTCACTGCAGGAAGCTTGGATGGGTAAGCATTAACTAATTGGCAGACTTGACAAGCTCTAGTCACCTTCTAAGCTATTTCTTTCCTCTGTAAGTCAGTCAATAAAAAATCCTTTCTTCGGTCCTTTAAGTGTGCCTATAACTTCTTTGAGCTTAAGTGGGTGAGCTAGTGTACGTCTTTGACATAAAGGTGGGCTTTTTGAAATTGTAAACTTGGCTCTGTAGGGTCCCAGAGTTCTGCATCTGTCTCCTCAGATGATAAGTTGCCTGAATGTTCCAGTGTGGCCAATCTCCTGAATGTTGATCCCCCTGGTGTGGAAAAAGTTAACAGAGTCACTCCATTTAGGGCTGCCAATTAAGCTTCCTCATCTGCCCTTCTGTTTTTAACTGCAACGAGGTCGTTTCCCTTCTGGTGCCCTGGACAGTGCACTATAGCTAGTTCCTTAGTGCCCTTCACTGCTGAGAGAAGGTGGAGAATCTCAACTTTGTTCTTTATTTTTTTCCCACTGGAGGTTAATAGCCCCCTTTGCTGGTAAATAGCCCTGTGCACATTAGCATTGCCAAATGCATAGTGGCTATCAGTGTATATGGTGGCCCTTTTGCCTGTTGCTAGTTCCAATGCTTTCGTAAGGGCAATCAGTTCTGCCATTTGGACTGATGTCTCTTCTGGGAGACCAGAGGATCAGATGACATTAGTTTTGCTAACTACTGCTGCTCCAGCCCACCACATACCATCTTGGAGGAAGCTGCTCTCTTTCGTAAACCATACGACTTCAGGGTGAGGCAGTGGCTGGATCCTTCAAGTCTCGTCCTATACTGGTTTCCTCTGCCAGTATGTGTTGACACTCATGAGCGACAGGTCCTGATGATTCTTCTGGCAGCCAGGTTGAGTGGAGCAGAAGGTCTAAGAGTTATTCTGTCTTTGCTAATCCAGAGGCTCTGGTAGTAGTTTATTCTGGAGTTTGATAGCCACCTATCTGGAGGTTGACAGATGATGCTCTCCAGGACATGGGGGGCTATAATGGATAGCTTCTGTCCCAACGTTCATTAATGAGCATCTTTTATTAGAAGCGCTGCCGCTGCTATAGCTCTTAAGCAACGGGGCCACCCAGTAGCCACTGGGTCCAGTTTTTTTGATAAGAATGCTACCGGCCTTTTCCAAAGTCCCAAAGTCTAAGTGAACACTCCCCATGCTATTCCTTTCTTTTTCTCGATGTAGAGAGTGAAGGGTTTATCTATATCTGGGAGTGCTAAGGCTGGAGCAGATAGCAGCACCTTTTTTTGACATTATCAAAAGCTTGTTGGTGCTCAGGGGTCCATTGGAATTGGGCATTCCACTTTATCAGCGGGTATAAAGGGGCAGCCAGAGAGGCGAACCCAGGAATCCATCACCTGCAAAATCCAGCAGTCCCAAGAAACTCTCTGAGTTGTCTCTTATTAGATGGGGGTGGTATCTGCACAATGGTTTGTTTTCTGTTCTCAGTTAGCCATAATTTGCCACCCCTAAGAGAATAACCCAGGAAGATTACTTCTTGCTGACAAATTTGGGCCTTTTGGCAGAAGCCCTATATCCAAGCCGAGCAAGCTCGGATAATAGTGCTTGGGTCCCAGACTCATAGTTTTCCTTGGTGTCCGCTGCCAGTAGCAGATCATCCACATATTGGAGTAGTGTGACTTCGGGGTGTGCAGTTCTGAAGTCGTTTATGTCCCTGTGGAGGGCTTCATCAAAGAGAGTGGGGGGGGGGTTGAACCCCTGTGGGAGTCTAGTCCAGGTTTCTTGGCCAGATGTTCCAGTTTCTGGGTCTATCCACTCGAAAGCAAACAGCAACTGACTGTCCTTATGTAGGGGCAAGCAGAAGTAAGCATCTTTTAAGTCCAGCACAGTGTAGCATTCCCGGTCCAGATTCAGAGTGCTAAGCAAATTATATGGATTGGGTACTGTGGGGTGAATGTCCTGCACTCTGTTGTTGATCTCTCTTAGGTCTTGAACAGGACTGTAGTCCCTAGTTACTGGCTTTCTTACTGGTAGCAGGGGGGTATTCCAGGCTGATTGACAGGGCCTTAGGACCCCAAGGGCCAATTATTTCTGAATATGGTGACTTATCCCATCCTTAGCTTCTTTGCTTAGAGGATATTGTTTAACACTGATTGCAGAGGCAGAGGCTTTTAATTCTACTACTATTGGAGGTTGTTTTATGGCTAGACCTAACCCAGCAGTTTCTGCCCAGGCATTAGGATAATCTTTTATCCATTTCTGTTGTAGTTTGCCTCTTTGATCAGTCCTAGGGGGCACGAAGTGTTGATGTTCATCTTCTATGGACATAGTCAATTCTGTGACTATGGGAGTTTTTACTGAAGGGTTTAGAACATCCACTTGGGGACCATCAGGGTTAAAGGTTACTCTAGCCCCGAGTTTGGTAAACAGATCCCTGTGCATCAATGGGGCTGGGCATTCTTGGATTACTAGGAAAGAGTGGTGGACTTTACATTTTCCTACTTCCATAATCCTCTTAGTTGTCCAAGCCCGATAAGTAGTGCCATTAGCCCCTTGAACTAGGGACCATTTATTTGATATGGGGCCCAGTGAAGCCTTAAAGGCTGAGTATACTGCTCCTGTATCCACTTCAAAGTTCACTGGAGGCCCCTCCACTTCAAATGTTACCCTGAGGGGATCCGAGTCCTGACATTCCTAGTCCTCTTCTAGAGTCAGCATGGCGGGCTGCCGTGGCTTCTTCTTTTTGGGGCACTCTTTGACTCAGTGTCCTTTTTCTCTACAGTAGGCACATTGATCTGAGGCCAGGGAAAGCCTTTGGCGTGGGCCCAAGTATCCCTTTCTGACTCCCTGCTTTTTAATTTCTGGCGTATTTGCTGCTGTGAAGAAAATCTTAGCCAATGCTTTTGTCTGCCTTTTGCTCCTTTCATCCTTTTTTTCTTCCCTTTCCTTCTCTCTCCTCTGTTCCGTGTCCTCCTCAGTTTCTCTCTTATAATATACTTATATACTTATAATATATACTTATAATATATATCTTATAATATACTTTCTCAGCTTCTCTGTCTAAATCTCTTAAGGTCGTATTTTGTAACCCATCTAGACATTGTAACTTTCTCTTAATATCTTGGGCAGCCTGCTCAATAAAGGCCATTGTAACAAATGCCTTTTGGTCATCTGCCTGAGGATCAAAAGGAGTATATTTTCTATATGCTTCCATAATTCTCTCCAGAAACATAGAGGGAGACTCATTAGGCCCTTGGATAATCTCTCTTACCTTGGCTAAATTGGTCGGCTCTCTGGCGGCCACTCTGAGACCCGCTATTAGAGCCCAGCGATAAGTGGACAGATGCTTCCTACCTTCAAAGGTGTTGGGGTCCCAGTTGGGTCGGTTCATGGGCCCATAGGGATGGAGAGAGAGCATCACAGGGGCTTCTGAGTTTTCTATTATCCATCGCCGGTGGGTTCTTTTAGGTTGCCCATCTTCCTCCAGGGGAGGAGGGGTTGCTGCTGCTGTGGGGAAGTCCCCTGGAGGGCTTGGGTCTGGCCCAATTGCCTCTAGCAGTGGAGAGGCTGAGTCAGCGGTGGGAGGATCATCAGGAACTGTGTTGGGGGTTGGGGAGGGAGAGTAGACAATAAGGAGGGGGTGGAGTGTCCAGTCTTGTGACTCAGGGAGAATGGAAGGAAGAGGGAGAGGAGAGGAAAGTTTGAATGATAGGAATGTTGGGGAAGGAGTATATGGCTGTTGATCTGGGTGGCCACGTGGCCCCGGCTGAATGACAATATCTGTGAATTTTCGGATTAGAGGAAAGTGGAAGGATTCTTCTGGGGCCATCTGAATTCGAGGATGGGCCATTCTGAAGCACAGAGAGTCTGCCAGGTACGGTGTTTTACTGAAAAAGAAAGATTCTGGGCCCTTGAGCGGACATCAGTCCAATGATCAAGGGTCAGGGACAGAGAAGAGGAAGTGCTTTGTCCCATAATGGGAGTTACTCAAACAGGGACATTGAAGACACAAACACAACACAAAGACAAACAGTAAACGTTTAACATGAGTCCAAGACAAAGATTTGAACTGAGTAACTGGAAAATATTGATGGGTTAGACAATAAAAACAGACAGTAAACTCAACATGAGTTCAGAACAATGACCAAAACTGAGTTACCGGCAAAACCTGATGGGCTGGCAAATCAAATCCTGAAGCAAAACATAACCGAGTTGAGGAAACTACTATTCCTTGAATTCCCTAGTCCTCCGGAGTGTCCCTCAGGGACGTGATCTTGGCTCTGTGACACGTCTGTCACACCATAGGAGAGAGCTAATGCTCTTCACCAACAGCCACTTTGCCACGCCCTAGCCTGAAACCCGAAACCAGAAAGAGGCACCTTACTTACCCCGAGAGGACTCCCTTGAGGTCTTCCATTCACCGCTCCCGGATATCTCACCTGGGGCCTCCAGATGAAAAGGTGCTGCGAACATCAAAGGAAAAGACAACAAAGAGGATTTCTCATGCATCAGCAAAGGGTTTATTGGGGGTCCAGAATGCTAGGCCTCAGAGCTCCCTTCAGAGGAGCAAAGAACAAAGAGCCCCGAGAACAACTTGAGCAGAGTTTATATACATTCTTTAGAGAGCTCAGGGACTTTACCTACATCATAGCCTCCTTTAGGAAATCATCATGTACCACGGGAAAATGAAATAACAACTCTAAAACATGATTAGCACATTCATTGGCGGGAAAAGTTGGGGCAGGGGGTGATTGGTCAGCCCTCAGAAGGGGTATACATTTAAACTGATTGGTTGAAGCCCTGAGATGTATACGTGGTGAGATGCACGGCTTCTGGGAAGGGGTTGTTAAGTAACTAGGTGGTCAGGGAAGATTTCAACACACATCTAATGGGCAGTTCCAGGAATTGTCTTAACTGCCACAGGAATTTCAGGTTCTGAGTGCAACTTGGAAACTTTACAAAACCTGGTTCATTACATTTCGATTTCAATTTCTTTTATTCTTTCAAAACCTTACAGTGGAAGGTGAGAGACTTCATTCACAATGACTGATCTTTTGGCTATATTGGTTTTGTATGCACACATGGGATCATTTTTTTGATCCGTCTGTTGCTGATAATCTAAGCCACAGCCTCACACAGGGCCAAGAGCCTGATTAAGACACATCTCTTTCCAAAGCAATTACTTCTCTGAGGTCAGTTTCAGAACTCAGTCTCTGAGGAGAATCACACCAGTGTTCAAAACCAGGTGGACCCAGTCATCTCTTCCAACTGCCACACAAATGACCACAATTAAAACCAAATCACTCTCACATGGCACTCAACTTCTTACATATATACACTCATTATACCCTTTGGCTAGAGGTTTTCATGAATGGCGCAGCCCAAGAGAGTGTCCAAAATAAGCTCCCTTGCCCCTCATTTGCCTAACCTCAGGGTGGCCTGAACACCCTTCCTGTGAACTAGGATTGATCACATAGTTCTTCCTTTAATACTGCTCTGCTTCTCCAATTTGAGGCCTACTGACTGTCAGGTTTAGATTCCTTATGTGATTTGGAGTAATTAGGAAACAAAAGCAACTTTGCAGCGCTTGAAAGAACTTATTTGACCCAAATGATCCCTATTCTCACTTGGTGGAAGTCAGGAAACTTACAGAGGAAGGCGAGAGACTTCATCCACAATGACTGATCTTTTTGCCATTTTGGTTTTGGATGCACACATTGCATCTTTCTTTAGATCCATCAGGAGCTGATAATCTAAGCCACAGCCTCACACAGAGCCACAAGGCTGATTCAGACACATACTTTTCCAAAGCAGTTAAGCAAAGAGCCACAGGTGATGCCCATTCACTTCCATTTGAAAACATTTTTCTTCAAAATTCACAAAGGGGTGGCCTGAGGCAAAGACCTTCCTGACTTCAGGGTAACAGAACAATAAGTCAGCAAATCCCAATGCAGGGTTTCTCCACTGAGACTTTACTAGTCACAATGATTTCTGAGTTTTGTGAGATGCTTGCAATTCCCTTCAGCTATCCAGTACATGGCCATGTCACAGAGCTTGGATGTGGTACATATCTTGGACAAAACAACATGAGCCTATTCTGGAGAGTGGCCAGAATTCAGGAAGAAAACAGGAACTTAGGAAGATAGTAGGTGTTGCCCATCGAAAAGCAACCAACAGTCCTTTCCTAAAATGGGCAGGATGAATTCTGGGAAGCTTTCTAGTAGACAGGATACATCCATTGATCTATTCTGCTTTCTAATATGTACAACCAAGGACACAGTGGGATACACAGACACAGACACAGTCGCCTTGTCAAAGGACTTTCTAGAAACAGTCCACTCTAAACCAAACAAACCACCTTTCCTACCTATTCTCAGAACATGAGACAAAACCCCAAACTCACACCCACAATCAAAAAGTCACCTCCTTCCCCCATGTAAGTCTGTGACTATCCAGAGTGTCCTCTGACTGGTGGTCCATACTATGTTCCCCCAAAATGGCCTGTCCTGTCTCAGGTCTGGTCTTCTTGTCCATCTCTGTGAAGTTGTATGGAGCCTGTGCTGACCACTACCTGCTTTCTCATTAAAGGCCCATCTTCAGAGCTCTACTTGCATTTTGTCATCCTCAAACCATTAGGTACCAAGAGAGACAGACTCTCTCCTTGGTAAATCCAAACAAGTAAGTCCACTGGGAATGGGACTGGGACTGGCTCTGTGTGCCTGGCTTCCTGGATCCCAAGTTCAGAGAGTTACATCACCAAAGAAGTGAGGTAGGTCAATTCCAACAGGAAGGGAATGAGGTCACTGCCTTGGCAACCACTTTGTCCTAACACTTGTTTCCAAGGGTCCCTTGAGATGGAGGCTGCCCCTACTTCCTGTGACACTTTCAGAAGTTAGAATGGTATATCAACCGTAGACACCAAGGAGAAGCTCTCCACACAGGGTTGGTTTGGTCCATCTTCTTTATATCAGTAGGAGAGAGGCTAATTCAGACACATCACTTCATCCTGAACAGGTGGTTTGGCATGGAAGATGACTTTTGCTCTCTCAGGTCCTTCATAGCTGCTACATCTTCTCTAGGGATCATTTCTCATCAAACTTTGAGGTTCTCAGCAGGTGAAAGATCCCCTACATTCCTGTATTGTAAGACCAACTCTGTCCCTGCTCTTTTGTGAAGTTAGATTGAGGGAACAGTGTATGGTTAGGGTTAATAACATATTCTATTTGGGTTAGGAAACATTCTGCGGGATGAATAATGGTATTGGGAACCTGCGATATTCACAAGAATATATAGGTGAAATATAAGTATGAAACCTGAAATCTAGGTACGATTTGAAGCCCTGAAGGGCAATGGGCCCTTTAGTGAGATACTTTGCTTTGAATTATGTTCTGAACAGATATCTCAGATAAATCGATGTGCAATGGCAAAGGACCTTGTACCTTGGATGATTAAATGTCCTAGAGAACATCCAGTCAAAAAGGAATAGTCGGCAGGATTAGGAAGGTTGTCAGTAGGTTTAGAAAAAAGAGTGAATATAGGATTTGAACGAAAGTTTCATTAGCAATAGGGTTTTGGGTAGAGAGTGAACATAAATATGAGCACATATGAAGAGTCAGTCACAATGATGAACTGGGGAAAATATGTAGGAAAGCAGATATCAATAGAGACATTAGGAAATCAGGCAAAGTATAATGTAATATTGTTAGACATTTTCAACATGGTTGAGGTTGAATATATAATCTTAGGAAGAAAGAAATATGTTGCCTCCAATAGGATTGACATTTGAGAGCATTAGGCAACCTGGACATGGTTGCTTTTAGTAATCAATGCTCACTTTCCATTTTGCTTTGGTGAAAGGTTAATAGGCACTTGTCACTTCCTGTTTTTCTGTATGCTTAACAAACCACTGTTGAAATCTTGAGAACTGTTTGCTAATTTTGTTCCCAGGATGTGCTGTCCCCAACTGCCAAACTGCAGAATATACTCCTTCACCCGGGTGCATGCAAACCGCACACTCGCCCTGACCCATCAATAAATTTCCCATTCTGCCCTCTCCAAGAAAAGTATATAAGCTCTGTTAAAGCTGTTCTCAGGGCTCTCTGCTCTATTCAAGTGAGCTCTGAGCCCCAGCATGCTGGACCCCCAATAACCTCTTTGCTGTGGCCGAGTGAAAATGCTATACTGTTCTGTACTTAAAAGATGCTTTCTTTTGCTTGCCTCTGCATAAAGATAGTCAGTTGCTGTTTGCTTTCGAGTAGGTAGACCCAGAAACCGGAACGTCTTGTCAACTAACTTGGACTAGACTTCCACAGGGGTTCAAAAACTCCCCCACTCTCTTTGATGAAGCCCTTCACAGACATCTCTACAACTTCAGAACTACGCACCCCGAAGTCATTCTGCTTCAATATGTGGATGTCCAGCTACTGGCAGCCAACACCAAAGAAAACTGTGAGTCTGAGACCCAAGCACTATTATCTGAGCTTGCTCAACTTGGGTAGAGAGCTTTGGACAAAAAGGCCCAAATTTGCAAGCAAGAAGTAATCTTCCTGGGGTATTTCCTTAGGCGCGGTAAATGATGGCTCACTGAGCCCAGAAAACAAACCGTTGTGCAGATACCACCCCCATTTAACAGGAGACAACATAGAGAGTTTCTTGGGACTGCTGGCTTTAGCAGGTTATGGACCTGGGTTTGTGTTCTTAGCTGCTCCTTTATACCCGCTGTTAAATGAGAATGCCCAATTCCAATGGACCCTTGAGCACCAGCAAGCTTTTGATAACATCTAAGAACACTGACACTGAACTCCTCAACTTCACTGAGCCCAGCCTGCAATTTCAGAAAGCCCTATACTACATTAAAAATGTACATCAACTCAATCAACTTGGTTCAAAAAAACTGCCGGCATTACTGTAGGATCAAGAACAGAGTTTTAGACTAATTCACTCACAGTGAAAGGAAATAATTGAATGGGTAACAAAAGCCTGTCAGTTCTGTCAATTGGTTAATGCTTACCCTTCCAAGCTTCCTGCAGGAAAGCACCTATGAGGAACCAGACCAGGACAATTCTGGGAAGTGGACGTTACTGAAATTAAGCCAGCAAGGTATGGACTTAAATATCTCCTAGTCTTTGTAGATACATTTTCAGGATGGATTGAAGCCTTTCCCACCAAAAAAAAAAAAAAAGAAAAGAAAAGAAAACCGGCACAAATTGTGGTCAAGAAGATCCTGAAAGATATTTATCAAAGACACGTCCTGCCTAATTTAATATGGTCTGATAATTGAACAGCCTTCATGGGCCAGGTAAATCAGGGGTTAGCCAGGACCCTGGGGATTAATTGGAAGTTACATTGTGCTTATAGACCCCAGAGCTCAGGACACTTAAAAAAAATAAATAGAACCATTAAAGAGACCTTAACAAAATTAAGCTTAGAGACCGGCATAAAAGATTAGACTATGATTCTGCCTTATGCACTGTTTCATGCAAGAAATACTCCCTTTCTTTCTTTGTGTAACCTCACCCCCTATGAAATTCTCTATGGGGCCCTTCCTACACTAAGAGACCTAACCCCGACTCTAAGACCTAAGAATCCCTTCCACACACCCTTGCTTGACATACTTAAATCTCTTGTAAGAACTCAGCTATACCTGTGGAAACAGCTGGCCACTGCCTTCCAACCTGGGGACGAGGGGAATCCACATTGATATCAAGAAAGAGACTTCCTCTACATAAGATGACATCAGGTGTCATCCCTGGAACCCCGCTGGAAAGGACCATTCCAGGTGCTACTTATAACACCTACAGCAGTAAAAGTAGAGGGAATCACTTCCTGGATCCATGCCTCTCATCTCAAGCCTGTGCCATGTCCAGACTCTGACTGAAAACTGGAAAAGACTGTTAACCCTTTCAAATTGCATATTCGCCACGTGGGTAAGGCTATAGACTCTCTCCTTGGCCACCCGTAGTCCTAACGCTCATCAGTTGCTTCAGCAGCGATGGCTGATCACAAATACTACTAGACAAGAAGTATGGTCTATCTTGCATACAGCCCCCTTAGGGACCTGGTGGCCATCTCTCCACCCAGACATTTGTCAGCTGGCTATAGGTCTTTCCTATTAGGATATCCCTGATGAAGAGGATCTCACTAAAATTCCATTAAATCCTTTCCGTACCATAGATAATGGAAACAAACATTATGGTTGTAGGGACAGGCAAGCCAGATGCAGGTTGGCTAGCCTATATTAGTATGTTTGCCCGGCAGACTATCAAAGCCACAAACCGCCACGGCTGTGTGGGGGAAAAGCCGACTTCTTCTGTAAGTCATGGGGATTTGAGCATACAGGGGCTGCCTGGTGGAACCCAAAATCCTCATCAAATTCAGTACACAACATTGGCCATATTACCACTTAGAAAACCCAAACTGATGACCAACAGAGGAGTCTCTAGATCCTCAAATTCTGTGTGACCTTTTTAACTTCTGCAAGTGCTCAAAAGGGTGAAAGGAAATTCCCCTATGTGAAGGCCTTTTTCCTCTTTCGCTCACATCCTGAACTATGCTTCTCCAATAGTTCCTCAAACTCAGCCTTCTGCTCCAGACTCTCTGCTGTCAGTCCCACCTCAGCAAACCTGATTTCTCTTCTCCAATTACTAGATCAAAAACCGAAACCTCCGCCGGTTCTCAGAGCATTGCCCTCTTGCTGAGGTAGCAGGTACTGAGGTACCCATCCATCCACTCACTTCTCTCTTTTCTTGTCAGTGCCCACACTGGGTCCCACCAGGTCCTCTTACCACTTAACCCAAAGCTCAAACCAGCTTAGGAGAGCCCTCAGACACCTATCGAAGATGTAATGAAAATGGCCTTTAAAGTTGCTTTGTCATCACTGAAAACAGGTTACTAAGAATTTAAAGTCCCTCACAGGCTTTTTGGGATACTCACTCCCGTCTTCCTTTCTGCTCTACCGATTCTACTGCTCAATTTATGTTGCTAGGAAAATCCCAAACCCCTTTCCCATTATTCCTTTACATATCTCCTTCCTTATTCTCAGATCCACGGAGCTGCTCTCACCCCCCGCCTTCCCCGTCTTCCCCCTCTGTACCAGGCCCACAGAAAAATCTTCACTGAACTTCTCCAGAAGTCTTCACCATGGCTGACTTTAGGACTTTCAGCAAAAGAGTCTCTATAAATGAGTTCAGTGTAGATTAACTTCCTCTTTTTCTGTTGCCCTTTTCTACTTGGCTACTGGCTGGAAAAATCAGCACTCCTAAGCTAGACACCCCCTTAATAGTTTTTCACAGAATATGTTAACAAGGCCTCTGGCCTTGAGCTGGGGCTTCACAGAGATGGCTACATTTCTAAGATAAAAATTTCCAAACTGGGCTCCATGGTAACAGTTGGCAGGGGGATAAAAGAAAAGGAAAAAAAAGCTCTCTGCCTCCCAGGTGTCCTTGAAAAGTTAACTTGCCCACAATAAAGGAAAAAACAGAAAAAAAAGCTTCTTTTTGTGAATTTCTGCAGACTGTGAACTTCTGAGTCCCTTCTCTTTCATGTTGGGTACAAAATTCTGAAACTACCTAAACTTGGGGTTCAGGATGTTAATTGATTACAACAGAAGCAATGCCCTCTGAATCCGGTTGCAACCAAATAGGACTGTTTCCCTGTCTTTGGTGCTATCTTAAGTGCCGTGCCTTGTCCGTCCCTACAACAGTATAATTCTATATACTTAAACATTGTTCATGTTTTCATGAAATGGTCAACAGATGTGATTAATTGTGTAATGGTGAAGATGTCTCCCAGATTGCTCTATAATGACCCAGGTTCATTTGAAGTTCAAACACGGGGGCATACAACCCGGTTCCACTGGGAACATATATCCCTCACTTTAGCCATCATATTAGGAATTGGAGTTGCGGCAGTGGTAGTCACAGGAACCACTGCCCTGCTCCATGGTACACAACAAATGACCCAAATAGAAGCAGCAAGAGACCAAAACTTAAAGATAATAGAAACCTCCATCACAGCTTTGCAGGAATCTTTTACATGTCTCTCTGAAGTTGTTTTACACTCCAGTTGAGAGTTGGACCTCCTCTTCATGAGAGAAGGGGGCCTTTGTGCTGCATTGATGTAAGAATGTTGTTTTGATGCCGACCATACTGAGGTTGTAAAAAAAACCTTTGAGTAAAATAAAAGGATGCCTTGAAAAGCATCAACGAGAGAGAGAGGCCCAAAAAGGGTGGTTTGAGTCTTGGTTCACACAGTCCCCCTGCTTATATACGCTTTTATCAACCCTGGCCTGTCCAATAATAATCCTCATATTATTGCTAACTATAAAACCCTGTTTGCTCAACCATGTAATTTCTTTTCTCCAAGCTCAAATTGGATAAGTTAAACTTATGGTAATACCCCACTAGCAGACATAGAATGTGACATGTCCCAATAATCACTTTTATGATTAAAAGTAGCAAGAAGAAGAAGTGGGGAATGAAAGGTTAATAAAAAAGGTACTTGTAACTTCCTGTTTTTCTGTATGCTTAACAAAACACTGTTGAAATATTGAGAACTGTTTGTAATCTTGTTCCCAGATTGTGCTGTCCCCAACTGCCAAATTGCAGAATGTATTCCCTCACCCAGTTTCACACTAACCACCCACTCGCTCTGACCCATCAATAAATTTCCATCCCTGCCCTCTCCAAGGAAAGTATATAAGCTCTGCTTAAGCTGTTCTCAGGGCTCTCTTCTCTATTCATGTGAGCTCTGAGCCCCAGCTTGCTGGACCCCCAATTAACCCCTTGCTGTTGCATGAGACACTATCTTGGTGATCTCTTCCACCGACGCTTGCAGGAACATTACTTGGATGTTTGAATGTAGAAGAGAAAATCCAGTCATAAACGGATAGTCGGTAAGATTAAGAAGATAGTCGGTAGGTTTAGGAAGAAGAGTGAGTATAGGATTTGGAAAACAATATCTTTAGCAATAGGGGTTCGGTTAGAGAGTGAATGTAAATGTCAGCACATGTGAACAGTCACAATAATGAAGTGGGAAAAATATGTAGGAAAGCAGATATCAATAAAGACATTACGAAATCAGGCAAAGTATAAAGTGCGTGATACGATTAGACATTTTCAACAGAATTGAGTTAGAATATATAATCTTAAGAAGAAACAAATATGTAGTCACCAATAGGATTGTCATTTGAGAGCATTAGGCAACTTTGACATGGATGTTTTTTGTAATCTATGCTCACTTTCCATTTAGGCTTTGGTACAATCAAAAGTGTGACCTTTACATTTGTCTCCAGAATACTACTGTGATAAAATGTATATGTAGATGTGGTGACATGAGTGTTTCTTCCACCATTTCTGGGAGCAATATTTTGAAGACATATAAATGGGTATTGGGGGTACAAAGAGGTGTACACTGTGTCATTGAATATACAGATAATGCATGAATAGACCATAAGTGAATAAATAATATAACTGGTTCCACATTAAATAACGGATTGAATAGATATCTGAAAATATATAAGAAATCTTATATTGATATACAATCATTCATTCCAACCAATGATACATCTAATATTAATATTAGGGTTATGGTTTATCATGAAGATATGTTAGTTTTGCTACAAAAGTGATTATGGAAATCGAAAATAATGTGTTTGGAAAGAGTCAGTCATAATGCTGGCAATATGTAAACAAGGCCTCTGGCCTTGAGCTGGGGCTTCACAGAGATGGCTACATTTCTAAGATAAAGAAGTTACCAACTGGGCTCCATGGTAACATCTGGCTGAGAGAAAAAAAAAAGAGAAGAAAATAGCTCTGCCCCATTCCCGGTATCCTTAAAATGTTAACTTGCCCAGAACAGAGAAAAAAAAAACAGAAACAAAAACTGCTTTTTATAAACTTCTGCAGATTGTGAACTTCTGAGCCCCTCCCATCCATGTTGGGTACAAAATTCTGAAACAATTTAAACTTGGGGTGCAGGGGATTAAATGATTACAACAGAAGCAATGCCCTCTAAATCCGGTTGCAACCAAATAGGACTGTTTCCGTGTCTTCGGTGCTATCTTAGTTGCCTTACCTTGCCTTGTCCATCCCTTTTCTCATGAAAAGACCAGTCGAGAAACATGGAGGAATGCATGTGCTCTGAAGCAGAAAATGATTGATAGTGAAACAAATGCCTATTAATTTTCTAACTTGTGGATGAAATATATATCCTATGATGTGCATAAATTGAAGAAATAGTAATCTACCAGTGTTGAATAAAAATGAACGTCAAAATACACATTATGTCCGATTGGAATCTACTTGCATTGATGTTAAACTGGGTCAGGTACTGTAGAAATATTAGGATTTGTGTTCACCATTCACTCAAGTTACTTTTCAGTATAGGAAAGAAATATGTTTTTATGGTTAATGAATATTTCTAAGAATAATCTTTGGAAAGTTGATTATAAATTTACGTATATGAATATGAATGAATTTCGTGAGTGTAAAATAAGACACATATTTCATATTTTGAAAAATCTGGAGAGTGTAAATATATATATATATATATATATATATATATATATATATATATATATATATATGTGTGTGTGTGTGTGTGTGTGTGTGTGTGTGTGTGTGTGTGTGTGTGTGACTAAAGTCACGGTGGCCTGGACACCCTTCTTGTGAACCAGGAGTGATCAAATAATTCTGCCATTAATACTTTTCCACTTCTCCAATTTGAGGCCTTCTGACTTTGGCGTTTAGATTCTTTATGTGAAATGGAGTCAAGAAAAAACCGAAGCACTTATGGATTTGCCTCTGCATGGTTTTGAAGAATTCATTTGACCCAAAGGATCCCTATTCCCCTTGATGGAGGTCAGGAACTTTACAGAGAAAGGCGAGAGACTTCATCTACAATGACTGAGAATTTTTGCCATTTTGATTTTGTATGCACACATGGGATCTTTCTTTACATCCATCAGGTGTTGGTAATCTAAGCCACAGCCTCACACAGGGCCAAGAGACTGATTCAGACACATCCCTTTCCAAAGCAGTTAAGCAAAGAGCCACAGGTGATGCCCTCTCATTTCCATTTGAAAACTGGTTTCTTCAGGCTTCAGAAAGGGGTGGCGTGAGGCAAAGCCCTTCCTGACATTCAGGGCAAAAGAACAATAGGTAAGCAAAAGGCCCATAGCGGGGTTCCTCCACTGAGACTTTACTGGTCACACTGATATCTGAGTTTTCTGAGATGCTCGCCATTCCCTTCAGCTATCCAGTACATGGCCATATCACAGAGCTTGGAGGTGGTAAATATCTTGGACACAAAACCATGAGCCTATTCTTGAGTGTAGCCAGAATTCAGGAAGAAAATGGGAACTTAGGAAGTTTGTAGGTGTTGCCCTTCGATAATGCAAGCCACAATCCATTCATAAATTGGGCAGGATTGATGCTGGGAAGCTTTCTACTAGACAGGACACATCCATTGATGCATTCTCTTTTCTAATGTCTACAAAAACAGACACATTGGAATACACAGACATAGAAACACTTGCCTTGTCAAACGACTTACTAGAAACAGTTCACTCCAAACCAAACAAACCGCCTTTCTTACCTTTTCTCAGAACATGAGATAAAACCACAAACACACAACAAAAACCACAAAGGCAACGCCTTCCCCAAAGTAGGTCTGTGACTATTCGGAGTGTACTCTCACTGGTGAGCCTTACTATGTACCTCCAAAATGGCCTGTCCTGTCTCAGATCTGGTCTCTTTGGCCAACTCTGTGAAATTGTCAGGAGCCCGTGGTGAGCCACTACTTGCTTTCTCTGGAAAGGCCAGTCTTCAAAGCTTTCCTGGCATTTGGCCATCTTCACATCAATAGATACCAAGAAAGACTGACTCTGTCCTTACAAAATCCAAACAAATGAGCCCACTGGGACTGGGACTAGGACTGGCTCTGGGTGCCTGGAATCCTGGATCGCAAGTTCAGAGAGTTCCATCACCAAGGAATAGAGATGAGGTCACTTCCTTCAGGAACTGAATGAGGTCACTGCCTTTGCAACCACTTTTTCCTAACAGTTGCTTCCAAGGGTCCCATGAGATAGATGCTGCCCCTATTTCCCGTGACCCTCTCACCAGTTAGAATACTATATCACCCATAGGCACCCGTGAACAGCTCTGCACACAGGCCTGGATTGGTCCATCTTCTGTACATTAGGAACAGAGACACTCAGTCAGACACAACCCCTCTCCAGACAGGGATGTTTTCCATGGAAGATGACTTTTGCTCTCTCAGGTCCTTAATAGCTGCCTACATCTTCTCCAGGGATTATTTCTGCATGGACCTTTGAGGTTTTCAGCAGGTGGTATATCCCCTACATTCCTATATTGTAAGACCAACACTTTCTCTGCTCTTTTATAAAGTTAGAATGAGGGAATAGTATATGGTTTGGGTTAATTACATGTTCGATTTGGGTTAGGAATCATTTTGCTGGATGAATAATGGTATTGGAAATCTGTGATATTTATAAAAATATAGAGGTGAAATATATGTATGAAAACAGAAATCTAAGTAATATTTGAAGCCCAGAAACGGATTGGGCCCTTGATTGGGAGACTTAGCTTTGAATTATGTCCTGCACAGATGTCTCAGATAAATCAATACACAATGGCATCGGACCTTGTACCTTGAATGATTGAATGTCGAAGAGAACATCCATTCAAAAAAGGATAGTCAGTAGGATTTGGGAGATAGTTGGTAGATTCAGAAAGAAGAGTGAGTATAGGATTTGGACCAAAAGTTATTTAGCAATTGGGTTTCAGGTAGAGAGTGAATGTAAATGTCAGCACAAATGAACAGTCAAAATGATGAACTGGGAATTTATGAAGGAAAGCCGATATCAATAGAGACATTAGGATATTAGGCAAAGTAAAGTGAGTGATAGGATTAGACATTTTCAACAGGGTTGAGTTTGAATATATAATCTTAGAAAGAAACAAATATGTAGTCAACAATTGGATTGACATTTGAGAGAATTAGGCAACCTGGACATGGATGTTTTTAGAAATCCATGCTCACTTTAAATTTAGACTTTGGTACAATCATAAGTGTGACCTTTGCTTTATTTTCCAGAATATTACTGTGATAAAATGTATATGTAGATCAGGTGACATGAGTATTTCTTCCACCATTTCTGGGAACAATATTTTGAAGACGTATAAATGAGTATTGGGGGTAGAAAGTGGTGTAGTATCTGTCTAAGAATATAGAGATAATGCAAGAATAGACCATTCTGTGAATAAATAATATAATTGGTCCGCTTTAAATAATGGATTGAGTTGATATCTGAAAATATACAGAAAATCTAATGTTGATATAAAATCATTCATTCCAACCAGTTATACTTCTAATGGTAATATTAAGGTGATATTTCATCATGAAGAGTGTGTGAGTTATGCTTCAAAAGTGATTATGGAAATCGAAAATAATGTGTTTAGAAAGAAGTCTTGTCAAAAAACATGGAGGAATACATGTGTTCTGAAGAATGAAGTTATTGAAAGTGAAACAAATGCCAATAAATTTGCTAACTTGTGTATGAAATATATATCTTATGATGTGCATAAACTGAAGAAATAGTAATGTACAAGTGTTGACTAAAAATGAACATCAAAATACACATCACGTTCCATAATTATCTACTTGCATTGGTGTTAAACTGGGTCAGTTACTGTAGAAATATTAGGATCCGTATGCACCATTCACAGAAGTTAGTTTTTATTTCTAGGAAACAAATATGTATTTCAGGTGTATGAATATTTCTGAGAATAATCTTTTGAATATTTGATTATAAATCCACATACATGAATACGAATAAATTTAGGGAGTGTACATTGAGACCCATATATTTCATATTATGAAAAACTTGGAGAGTGTACACACACACACACACACACACACACACACACACACACAGACATTAAAAAGTAGCAATATATATGGAAATCGAAATTCATCATGAAATGTATATCATCCACTGATCCAAAAATATTCATTATACTGAACATGATTTTATTTATCATGTTGTTCATCTACGAAGCTCACCCATAGGTTGAATTTTCAGTTCCAACTGTGTTTAGGTGGAGTGATCTCTTCTCCCAATTTGTATCTGCAAAGTCAGCCACCTCACAAGAATGTACATGTGATAACAGGTATGATTCAATATGTGCATATGAAATAACATGTGCTGAATTGGCTACAGAGAAAGGCAGAGAGGAATTCATCTATTTGTTAACTTTAAAAACACATGGAGAACTATTTCAACAAAATATTGACTAGATTTATAAGTCCTACCCTGTATAATGCAAAAGGCAAGTCCAGCAATACACTATGTCTCGTCTAAACTGCTTGTATTTCTATTCGGTTTGGGTTATTTTTCTCCATCATATTAGAATTAGTAGTCAGAGTCTAGTAGGGTATGCGTTAGTGTCAGGCATTCAGCATTTTGAATTGAAAATAGGAAAATGAATCCAATGTGTATGTAAATATGTGCTTCACAAAAATCTTCCCACTCTAATCCAGAACAATGCCTTGACTTTACCTTCACTCCAAGTAAAATACAATTAGAGTGGACGAGTTAGAAAATCTGTGAATACATATCTGGAATGTAATATGCTCAAGAGTTCACAACCTTGAAGGTGGTAGAGGAGTTTCCAAAAGTAAGGGACAGGTAAATACTCCACAAAAATGGAGCTCTTCTGGACTAAAGACTTCTGGTGAAACTGCCTCTGAGTTTGGGCACTTGAAATATTTGTTGTCAGGAGTTTTAGCTTTTTTTGTAGAGAGACCATCAAAGCTAGGTATGTATCTAAGTGACCTGGAGGACATGGTTTCTTATTTTCTAATGAACATGAGGCAGCAGTGCTGAATTCTCTCTTTGTAGGTAAACTGTGGCCACTGCGGGCAAACTCTTTCCGTGTGGACTGTAAAGCCATCTGGCCATCCTCCACTTGTCGATGTGTTTCTTGCTGCTGCAATGTGAGTTTGGTATTTGCTTCACAAAATACAAGGAGTTAAACTGGGACACAGTGCTAAAGGGAGTTCTGTCACGTGTGGTGTGTCAGGTTCTGCATGATAATGAACCAACCAAGCTTCAATCCCACATAGCTTGCATCCTTAACCATAGCAATCTGATTCTGAACATTGCCCTGAAAACTCTCCACATAACAAGATGCCTTTACATAGAAGGGTCTGCTGGGTGCACCATGTCAGTCACAAGCCATTTGGAAGCCAATGGCAGATCCACATTGCCCCACCACAGATATTTTATCACACAACTGCACACGACTTTTCTAGGCCCATTTCACATCAGGCTCCAACTTACTGGCATCTCTTTTCTACACCATTTTCATGGTCATGGGAATTTCAAAAATTTCATGGTATTTATCTAGCCATTTTACAAGAATGATGTTGGAGGCACTGTGTGTTTAACTTCATTCAGGAACAATTAAATGGTGAGGAAGCTCATTTCAATGAAAGCTCTGGAGAAATCTCACAGACAAGGCTTCCAAAGAGTGGCCAAAATTTCACAGGAAGCCAGACCTATTGCTGTCTACAATGTGAGGTACATGTGTGTTTTGACTCTCAACTATGGCTGCCATGTCTTTCAGAATATAACCATGGGATATCCTGGATTAGATTCCCAGTGCTCTGTGGAAAGCAAACCTGGGCCTAGATCTCGGTTTCCAAGGGCGACTCTCATGCGTGACCAACTAAAATCCCAACATATTTCATGATAACACTTCTCTAAGTCAGCTCTAGAACTCAGTCTCTAAGGGGAATCACACCAGAGTTCAGCCCAGGTATACCCAGTCATATCTTCCAACTACCACACAAATGACCACAATTAAAACCAAAACACTCCCACATGGTCCTCATTTTCTTCCATATATACACTCTCATACTACGCTCTGTCTGGAGGTTTCCATGAGTGGCGAAGTCCAAGACAGTGTCCAAAATAAGCTTTCTTGCCCTTCATTGCCTAAAGTCATGGTGGCCTGGACACCCTTCCTGTGAACCAGGTGTGATCAAATAGGCCTGCCCTTAATACACCTCTGCTTCTCCAATTTGAGGCCTACTGACTGTCAGGTATAGATATTTTTATGTGAATTGGAGTCATGAGAAAACCCAAGAACCTATGTGCTAGACTCTCCAGGGCTTTGAAGAACTCATTTGACACAAAGGATGCGTATTCTCACTTGATGGAGTTCAGTAGACTTACAAAGGAAGGCAAGAGACTTCATCCACAGGGACTGCTCTTTTGGCCATTTTGGGTATGGATTCACACACGGAATGATCCATCAGGTGATGAGAATCTAAGCCACAACCTCACACAGGTCCAAGAGGCTGATTCAGACACATTATCAGGATCAATCACTTGATTTTTTCCTCTGTCTAACTAGCTCGAGAGACCTTCTCTTTTACTTGAATATTTCTACTATAACTATAATACAACCCAAGAAGATAAAATTATTACTCCATATACTATGAATCAAATTGATGATTTAGATAATTAGTTAAATTCTTGGGCAATAATCATGTGCAAATCTAATGTTTCATTTGATAACCACTTACCATCTAATCCTTTATTGTCTTTTTGGTCATCACATCATGTAATTTTTCCAAAAATGACAAGAAAAACACCTATTATAAATGCTACAAATATATTCACTGATGGGTCAAATAATGGTACAGCAGTAATATTTACACCTGATCAAACTTTTACATTTTTAGTACCCAAACAATTAGCTCAAAATGTAGAGCTTAATGCAGTATTACAAGCTTTTGTGATGCTTAAAGCATCTGTAATTAATTTGTTTTCCGATAATCAGTATATAGTTAGTGCTATAGTATCACTTGAAGATGGTAGAAGGATTTCCCCTTCCTCTACTATTTTCTCTTTGCTTTCGACTATACAAAGTCTAATCTGGGACAGGAAAGATCCGTTTTTTATAGGATATTTCAGGACACATACAGGATTGCCTGGAGCCCTTAGTTTGGGCAATTATTTAGCAGATAAAACAACACATGACATTCATACATATTTTCTATACACTAGAAGAAGCTACAAATTTTCATAAAAAGTTTCATGTCAATGCTAATACTTTACAAAAGCGTTTCAAAGTAACTAAGGAACAAGCTAGACAAATAATAAAACAATGTCAAAATTGTGTGACCTTTTTACCACAAGTTAATCTTGGAGTCAATCCTAGAGGATTGATACCTAACCATATTTGGCAGATGAACGTCAGAAACTTGCCAGAATTTGGAAAATTAAAATATTTGCATGTTACAGTTGATACTTCTTCTGGATTTTTGATGGGCTCCATTCTTGCTGGAGAAAAAAACTAAAGATGTTATAGCTCATTGCTTACAAAATTTTGCCACTGTGGGCGTTCCAAAAGAGTTAAAAACAGATAATGCCCCTGCTTATACTTCTACTTCTTTTAAACAATTTTGCTCATCATTTGGCATTACTCATATAACAGGAATCCCATACAATCCACAGGGAGAAGGCATAGTTGAAAGAGCACATGAAACTATTAAAACGTACATATTAAAGCAAAAAGAACAAATTGGGAAGGGGTATATATTCCCCAAAGGTAAACTTAAAATAACCCTTTTACTCTAAACTTTTTAAATTTGGGTTCATCAGGGCTTAGTGCTGCAGAAAGGCATATATGTCCAAAAAATGTACATAAGCCCAAGGTACTTTGGAAGGATATTCTAACAGGACAATGGAAAGGTCCTGACCAAGTAATTGTCTGGAGTCCGGCGTCTGTTTTTGTGTTTCCACAGGGAGACCAGTAGCCAATTTGGATTCCAGAGAGATTAACTAAAGAGATTTCTACAGACCAAAAATAAGATGATTTGGCTCAAATCAATAAGAGCTGATATGCAGAACTCCAGTTTGGCTGTTCTTACATCTGTGACAGAACCAGAATGTTTTTTTCAAATCTATTTTATTATTCCCCTTTCTCATATCATGAAGTTTTATTTTGTTTTTTTTAGCTCATGCAGAACTAGGTTAATGTTTTGCTGATCAGTTCTATTTTTGGACAATAGAGTTTTTAGACATTGCAATGGAGATTTCACCTGTAAAAAGTCATAAGGCCTTTAATATTATGTCATGTGTTGTATGTATTATATTATGTGTGCACTTGTGTTTTGTGTTATATGTTTGATTTCACATCTTTTCTGTGTTGACTATATTCTTTTCAAGTTGATATACTTTGTCTTCATTATCTGATGTTCTGACTTCTACTTGATGTAGTCTGTTTGTAATATTCTCATTAGCGCTTTTAATCTGATTTACGGTTTCTTGCATTTCTATGATTACAACTTGATTATTTTTTAACACCTCTATCTCCTGATAAAGCTCATTCTTTGCGGATTTAATTTGTGTGGTTAGTTCCTCTTCAAAATATACTTTCAATGCTTGGATTTGCTGTCTCATGTCTTCTCTAATATTCCGTTCCATCTGAATTAGGAATGCCTTGATTTCTTTCCCTGTCCATATTTCTGATTCTTCTAGGTTCTCCTGTATATTTAGATTGTCCTGCATTGTTTGTAACCCCTTTTTCCCTTGTTTTTTCATATTGTTCACGTTGCTTTCCAGCTCTGTTTGACTGCTTTGTAACTGCTTTCTCCTATACATTTGTTTTGGCTTTGTATATCTCTGTTGTCTCTCTTTTGTGGTGGAAGATTATGCCTAAAAATT
Organism: Callospermophilus lateralis; assembly: GCF_048772815.1. NCBI lineage: Eukaryota > Metazoa > Chordata > Mammalia > Rodentia > Sciuridae > Callospermophilus > Callospermophilus lateralis. The sequence goes on from NW_027517645.1 coordinate 274,868, forward strand.
TTGGGCTTTGTTGTACTTTAAAGCTGATTCATTTAATTCATATAAGGCTTCTAGGTTCTGTATGCATATAATGATTTGCTGTTTGTTCTTAGGACTATATGTTTAGGTTGGGTGCTCTGGTGGTACAATGGTTAGTATGTCTCGGCTACTTTAGAAGATTGCTCCACTGAAGGTGGATACTACCAGGCAATTGGATCAGGGTGTTGGTAGTAGCTAGGTATTTAGGAGTCTTATAGACAGCCTCGAGACATTCACCTATTTGCATTTAGACAATTACACACAATGAAAGATGTAATGCTTGGAATGAGAGTTGGGGGGTAGGAGAATGAAGGTGCTCTTAAAAAGAAAAAAAGGATAGAGGGAGAGATAGATTAGAGGGGATGAAAAGAACAATAAAACTTGAAATGGGATAGAAAGAGAGAAGGAAAAGGGGGGAAAGGAACAGGGAGAGAAGAAGGAGAGAAAAAAATATCAACAACAGCAACAACAACAACAAAAAAATTAAAGTCTTAGAGATCCACCTTCTTCTCTTCCAGTAGGCGGAGCTGTGCCTTCCAAGCGGAGTGTCTGCTCTCTACCTGCCGAGAGCTATCCCTGTAGGGCGTCTTCTGGGGGTCTCTCAGACTTGTCAGTCCAGAGCCATTTCACTTCTCCAGCTCTTAACCCCCTTCCTCCTGTCAGCCTGCCAGCCAGGTCCTGTTCCCCAGAAGTGATTCTCCAGAGATCTAGTTACACTTGCAGCCCCACCGAGTGCCCCTTTTAATCCTCAGTGCTGTGGTAAACTGGCGGATAAGACCTTAGGGGTCACCACTGGTGATATGGGGGCCTTGGGTTCTGGGCTCCCCTCTGCTTCCCTACGGACACGACCCCTGAGAAGTCAATGAAGTTTCCTGGCTGCTTGTATCAGTATGGGGAGTCACACACCTGCTAAAGTGGAATTTGCTGGGAAGGAATTTCGCCGGCCGAACTCCGATGATGTCACCTCTCTGCTATGGTGGGCCCCAGGCTTCTTGCCGGATTGACCGAGGGGAGGGGTGGGACTGGTCCGGCCCAGTTCACCTCAGCTCCTGGCGCGTGGAGGCTTGGCTAAAGACTTCTTCCTGCCAAGCTGTGTCTCGGCGTCTAGCAGGACCCAGTCACTTTGGCTGCGGGCTGGTGGACGGATCTGCAGCTGTGCCCGCGGTGCGCAGACTGTGGATGGTGAATCTCGAACTCCGCGTCTAGTGGCAGGGTCCCACTCGTCCGGGTCACACAGACGCTTCAAAAAAATTCTTGTAGCTCCCGGGCAGTCTCCCTTCAGTGGAATTTTGCTAGGAGAATCTCCGTTGGTAGAATCAAAGAGTTATCCTTGCGACTTTATGACCCCATCACTGGGAGTGCATTAAAAGCGCAGCCTCTCTGCCCGCCGCCATGTTGGATCCACCTTTTCTTTTCATTATATTTAATAATTCTCTTCTAGACAATGTAAATTGTTAAGAAAATTGTTTTCTTTTAGTGCCTTTTGGAATGTTACATAATTCTTTCTTTAGGCATTGTTGCCAGAATTTCTATCTTCATCCCAGTGCATGTGAAGTCAAAGATAAAACCAATCTACAGCTTCTGCAATAGCCATCACTGAACTGCTTGCAGAACTTGCCTGGACTATGTATCACTTGTATGCATTGTGAACTCACCTGCCTGCATTGTGAACTATCTGTTGGTGCAGTGACGTGTGGTAGTGTTGGGGTATTTCTCTGATGATGTCATCGGTGGTACAATTTTTTCAAAAAGAGCCATCAATTGCCTTGGTGTATCTTCCTCCCTTCTGCTTGTCATGGTTGTTCAGCTAAAATTAGGGGGCCAACAGAGATGAGGCAAAGAGCCTCACCCGCCCGCTGGTACAAAGACCTCTCCACAGGTGTGGATGTATACTGGACCTGTAGTCAGTGACGGGTAAGATCCAATTACAATGGTACCAATCTAAGACAGGAGGCTGACACCTTGAGGTCAGCTCATTCGATAATGGGTAAGAATCATATGTACTATTGGACAACCTAAGGCAGGCATGGTCCCTAAGCCACATGCTTGTTGTTTAAACAGAGAGGGTTAGATGTTGAGAGCCACAGCCCAAGGGGCCAAAGCAAACTTTCAGACTGCCAGCTGATGGTTGGCTCACAGCGGCCCCAGCAACATCTAGCTGATTGGCTCCTCTGCGGTGATGCCCATTGGGCTGTTTCCCCACCCTTTCAAATTATGGAGCTGCTTTTTGGGGGACTTTTTTGGCTCTGCTCAAACAACCCAGCCAATCGACCTCAAGAGCAGAAGGAGAGGGGAGGTTGAGAGCTTGTGGGAAGCCGGTGGTGGCAGTTGTGCTCTGAGTGTTTTTCCCGAGGAGCTATTTTTTGGCGTGTGTGGTTCTAAAAATAAAGTTAGCTTTTGACAAGTGGCTCCTGAATTGTGCCCAGCCAGACTGTGTCAATCCTAAATTGATGGAGCAAAATAACCAAAACAGAATAGAAATACAAGCAGTTCAGAGGAGGCATGGTGTATAGCTGGACTTACCTTTTGTATGATAAAGGGTAGGTGTTATAAATCAAGTCAATATTAAATTGAAGTAGTTCTCCATGTGTTTTAAAGATAACAAATCCGTGAATTCCTGTCGCCCTTTATCTGTATCCTATTCAGCACATGTATTTTTGTATGCACATATAGAATCCTACCTGGTATCACATGTACACTTTTGTGAGGTGGCTGACTTGGCAGATACAAATTGTCAAAAGAGATCACTCCTCCTGAACGTTGTTGGAACTGAAAATTAAAACTACGGGTGAGCTTCCTAGTTGAACAAGATAATACATAAATCCATGTTCAGTAAAATGAATATTTTTGGATCTGTGAAAGATATATATTTCATAATAAATTTCGATTGGCATATATATCGCTACCTTTTAATGTCTGTCTGTGTGTGTGTGTGTGTGTGTGTGTGTGTGTGTATATATATATATATATATATATATATATATATATATATATACACACTCTCCAGATTTTTCAGAATATAAAATATATGTGTCTTATTATACAATCCCTAAATGCATTCATATTCATGTATGTGGATTTATAATCAAATGTTCACAAAATTATTCTCAGAAATATTCATCCACCTCAAATACATATTGTTTCCTAGTACTGAAATCTAAATTCAGTGAATGGTGCATAGAAGTCCTAATTTTTCTACAGTATCTGACCCACTTTAACATCAATGCAAGTAGATTACTATGGTACATGATGTGTATTATGACATTCATTTTTATTCAACAATGTTACATGACTATTTCTTCAGTTTATGCACATCATAGGATATATATTTCATTCACAAGTTTTCAAATTTATAGGCATTTGTTTCACTTTCTATCACTTCCTGCTTCAGTACACATGTATTCCTCCATGTTTTTTGTCTGGTCTTTTCATGAGACTACTTTTCATTTTAGATTTCAATAATCGCTTTTGAAGCAAACCTCACACACTCTTCATGACAATCCATAACCTTAATATTACCATTAGATCTATAAATGGTTGTGATGAATGTATGTATATCAATATAAGATTTCCTGTATATTTTCAGATATCAATTCAATCCATAATTTAAAGTTGGAACCAGTTATATTATTTATTCACAGTATGGTCAATTCATTCATTTTATCTATATTTGTAGACACAGGGTAGACCTATTTGTACACCCAATACTAATTTATACATCTTCAAAATATTGACCACAGAATTGGTGGAAGAAATACTCATGTCACCTGATCTACATATACACTTTATCACAGTAATATTCTGGACACAAAATGCAAAGTTCACACTTATGATTGTACCAAAACCTAAATGGAAAGTGAGCATGGATTACTAAAAACATCCAAGTCCAGATTGCCTAATGCTCTCAAATGTTAATCCTATTGGTGCTAAATATTTGTTTTTTTCTAAGATTGTATATTCAACATCTACCATGTTGAAAATGTCTAATCCTATCAATCAATTTATACTTTGCCTGATTTCTTCATGTCTCTATTGATATCTGCTTCCCTATATATTTTCCCTAGTTAATCATTGTGACTGACTCATCACATGTTCTGACATTTACATTCATTCTCTACGAGAAACCCTATTGCTAAAGAACTTTTGGACCAAATCCTATACTCACTCTTCTTCCTAAACCTACTGACTATCTTTCCAATCCTACCGACTACCCTTTTTAAGTGGATGTTTTCTTCTACATTCAATCATCCAATTTACAAGGTCCTATGCCATTGTTTATCGATTTTTCTGAGACATCTGTGCAGAAGGTATTTCAAAGCTAAGTATCCCAATCAAGGACCCAATGCTCTTCTGGGCTTCAAATCTTACCTAGACTTCTGTATTCATACTTATATTTCACCTGTATATTCTTGTAAATATCACAGGTTCCCAATGCCATTATTCATCATGCAGAATGATTCCTAACCCAAATCGAACCTGTTATTACCCTAACCATACACTGTTCCCTCAATCTAACTTTACAGAAAAGCAGGGACAGAGTTGGTCTTACAATCAGGAGTGTAGGGGATCTTCCACCTGCTGAGAACCTCAAAGGTCAATACAGAAATGATCCATGGAGAAGATGTAGGCAGCAATGAAGGACCTGAGGGAGGAAAAGTCAACTTCCATCGCAAACAACCTGGTCAGGGTGAAGGGATGTGTCTGAATCAGCCTCTTTCATCTTAATGTAGAGAAGATGGACCAAACCAAGCCTGTGTGGAGAGCTGTGCCCAGGTGCCTATGGTTGATATACCATTCTAACTTGTGAAAATGTCACAGCAAGTAGGTGCACCCTCCATCTCATGGGACCCTTGGAAGCAACTGTTAGGACAAAGTGGTTGCCAAGGCAGTGACTTCATTCACTTCCTGAAGGAAGTTACCTCACATAACTTCCTTGGTGATGGAACTCTCTAAACTTGGGATTCAGGAAGCCAGGCAACCACAGCCAGTTCCAGTTCCAGTTCCAGTGGTCTCACTTGTTTGGGTAAACCAAGGACAGAGTCAGTCTTTCTTGGTACCTAGTTATGTGAGGATGGCCAAATGCTAGGAAAGCTAAGAAGAGGGGCCTTTCCTGAGAAAGAAGGTAGTGGCTCACCAGTGACTTTTGACAACTTCACAGAGTTGGCCAAGGAGACCAGAACTGAGACAGCACAGTGCATTTTGTGGAAATATAGTATGTCCCACCCATCATAGGACACTCCGGATAGTCACAGACCTACTTTGGGAAAGGTGGTGTCTTTTTGAGTGTGGGTGTGAGTTTGTGGTTTTGTCTCATGTTCTGAGAATATGTAGGAAAGGCGATTTGTTTGGTTTGGAGAGGACTGTATCTAGTATGTCCTCTGACAAGGTGAGTGTTTCTATTACTGTGTATCCCACTCTCTCCGTGGTCTTAGTATTAGAAAAAGAATGCATCATGGATGTGTTCTGTCTAGTAGAAAGCTTCCCAGCATTCATACTGCCAATTTATGAATGGACTGCGACTAGCCTTATCAATGGGCAAAACCTACTATCTTTCTAAGTTCCTGTTTTCTTCCTGAATTCCGGACACTCTCCAGAATAGGCTCAAAGTTTTGTGTCCAAGCTATGTAGCACCTCCAAGCTCTGTCACATGGCCATGTACTGGATAGCTGAAGGGAAGTGGAGCATGTCAGAAAACTCAGATATCAGGAAACTCAGATACCAGGAAAGTCTCAGTGGAGAAACCCTGCTTTGGGCCATTTGCTTACCTATTTTTCTGTTGCCCTGAATGTAAGGAAAGTATTTGTCTCAGGCCACCCCTTTGTGAAGCCTGAAGAAAACAGTATTCAAATGGAAATGAGTGGGCATCACCTGTGGCTCTTCGCTTAATTGCTTTGGAAATGGATGTGTTGAATCAGCCTCTTGGCGCTCGGTGAAGCTGGGGCTTAGATTGTCAGCTCCTGATGGATCTAAAGAAATATCCCATGTGTGCATCCATAAACAAAATTCAAAAAGATCAGTCATTGTGGATGAAGTCTCTCACCTTCCTCTGTTAGGTTCCTGACCTCCATCAAGTGTGACTATTGACCCTTGAGTAAAATGAGTTTTTCAAAGCCCTGCAGATGTGCTAGTGTTGTCTCATGACTACAAACCACATAAGAATCTATACCTGACAGTCAGTAGGCCTCAAATAGTAGAAGCAGAGCAGTATTAATGTCAGGCCTATTTGATCACTCCTGGTTGACAGGAAGAGTGTGCAGGCCACACTTACTTTAGGCAAATGAGGGGCAAAGAAGCTTATATTGGACACTGTCTTGAGCTGCGCCACTTATGGAAACCTCTAGCCAGAAGTTATGATGAATATCTATATGGAAGAAAATGAGGGCCATGTGGGAGTGTTTTGGTTATAATTGTGGTCATTTTTGTGGCAGTTGGAAGAGATGACTGGGTCCACCAGGGCTTCACTCTTGGGTGATTCCCCTTATAGACTGAGTTCTGGAACTGACCTCAGAGTAGTATTGCCATGAATTGAGTTGGGATTTTAGGAGGTCACGCATGAGATTCACCCTTGGAATCTGAAATCTAGTCCCAGGTTGGTTTTCCACAGAGCACTGTGAATCTCAGCCAGGATATCACATGATTTTATTATGAAAAACATGGAAGCCATATTTGAGAGTCAAAACACACATGGACCTCACATTGTACAGTTCAATGGGCCTGGCTTCATGTGACCTTTTGGCCACTCTTTGGGAAGCCTTTCCTGTGAGTGTTGTCCAGAGATTTCATTGAAATGAACTTCCTCACCATTTAGTGGTTCCTGAATGAATTGAAACCCACAGTGCCTCCAACTTCATCCTTGAAAAATGGCTAGATGAATACCATCAAATTTTTGAAATTCCCATGACCAGGTGGCACTGGAGAAACTTTGGATGTCCTGTTGCTGATCATGAGTATACAATACAGTGCCTTGATTGACTGGGTTTCATGAAAATGTTGAAGAACAGTGATGCCAGTAAGTTGGAGCCTCCTGAGTAGTGGGCCTAGAGTAGTGGTGTGCAGGTGTGTGATAAAACATCTGTGGTGGAGTCATGTGGACCTTCCATTGGCTTCCAAATAGCTTGTGACTGACATAGTGTAGCCAGCAGACCCTTATATGTAAATGCATCCTGTTATATGGAGAGTTTTCAGGGCAATGTTCAGAATCAGGTTGCTATGGTCAAGGGGCCAAGCTATGTGGGATAAAGGCCTGGTTGGTGCATTCTCTTGCAGACCCTGACACACCACACGTGACAGAACTCCCTCTAGCACTTTGTCCCAGTTGAAATCTTTGTACTTCACGAAGCAAATACCAAACTCCCAGTACAGCAGCAAGAAACACCACGAAAATTGGAGGATGATCAAATCGTTTCACAGTCCTCACAAGGAGACACATAGCCCCCAGTGGCCACAGTTTACCTACAAAGAGAGAATTCAGCACTGCTGTCTCATGTTCATTGGAAAATAAGAAACAAGATCCTTCACGTCACATAGATGCAGATCCAGCTTTAATTGTCTCACCACAAATGAAGATTAAGCTCCTGACAACAACATATATTTCAAGTGCCCAACCTCAGAGGCAGTTTCTCAAGAAGTCTTTAGGCCAGCAAAGCTCCATTTTTGTGGAGGGTTTACCCTGTCCATTACTTTTGTAAACTCCTCTACCACCTCCAAGTTTGTGAACAACTGAGCATATTGCATTCCATATATATATGCACAGATTTTCGAACTCTTCTCCTGTAATTGTGTCTTACTTGGGGCAAAGGTAATGTCAAGGCATTGTTCTGGATAAGAGTGGGAAGATTTTTCAAAGCACATAATTACATACACATTGGATACCTTTTCCAATTTTCCATTGGAAATACTGAATCCCTGACACTAACCCTTAGCCTACTAGACTCTGACTACTTATCCTAATATGATGGAGAATAATAATCCAAACAGAATAGAAATATAAGCAGTTCAGAGGAGGCATGGTGTATAGTTGAATTTGCCTTTTGCATTATGTAGTGTAGGAGTTATAAATCTAGTCAACTTTTGTAGAAATTGTTCTCCATGTGTTTTTAAAGTTAACAAATATGTGAATTCCTGTCTCCCTTTCTCTGTAGCCTATTTGCACATGTATTTTTATATGCACATATAGAATCCTACAAGGTACAACACGTACATTCTTGTGAGGTGGTTGACTTGGCAGATACACATTGTGAGAAGAGATCACTTCTCCTAAATGCTGTTGGAAGTTAAAATTCGAACTCTGTGTGAGCTTCCTAGTTTAACAACATTATACATAAATCCATGTTCAGTAAAATGAATATTTTTGAATCTGTGGATGATATATATTTCATGGTGAATTTCAATTGGCATATATATTGCTAATTTTTAATGTCTGTGTGCATGTGTGTGTGTATGTGTGTGTGTGTGTGTGTATATATATATATATATATATATATATATATATATATATATATATACAAACTTTCCAGATTTTTCAAAATATGAAATACATGTGTCTTTTTATACATTTCCTAAATTCATCTAAATTCATTCATATTCATATATGTGAATTTATAATCAACTTTTCACAAAATTATCGTCAGAAATATTCATCCACCTGAAATATGTATTTGTTTCCTAGTACTGAAAACTATCTTCAGTGAATGGTGCCTACAAATCCTAAAATTAATACAGTAACTGACCCAGGTTAACATCAATGCAAATTGATTCCTATGGGACATGATGTGTATTTTGACGTTCATTTTTATTCAAAACTGGTACATTACTATTTCTTCAGTTTATGCACATAATAGGATATATATTTCATCCACAAGTTCGCTAATTTAGAGGCATTTGTTTCACTTTCAATCACTTCCTGCTTCAGAACACATGTATTTTTTCATGGTTCTTGACTGGTCTTTTCATGAGACTTCTTTCGAAACACATTATTTTTGATTTCCATAATCACTTTTGAAGAAAAACTCACACACCTTTCATGATAAACCATAACCTTAATTTTACTATTAGATGTATAACTAGTTGGAATGAATGTATGTATATCAATATAAGATTTCTTATATATTTTAAGATATGAATCCAATGCATTATTTAAAGTGGACCAGTTATATTATTTATTAACAGTATGGTCTATTCATGCATTAGCTCTATATTCATAGACACAAGGTACACCTCTTTGTACCCCCAATACTAACTTATTAATCTTCAAAATATTGCTCCCAGAAATGATGGAAAAATTACTCATGTCACCTGATCTACATATACATTTTATCACAGTAATATTCTGCAGACAAAATGCAAGGTTCACACTTATTATTGTACCAAAGCCTAAATTGAAAATGAACATGGATTACTAAACACAGCCATGTCCAGGTTGCCTAATGCTCTCAAATATCAATCCAATTAGTGACTACATATTGGTTTCTTCCTAAGATCATATATTCAAATTCAACCCTGTTGAAAATGTCTAATCCTATCACCCACTTTATATTTTGCCTTATTTCATAATATCTCTATTGATATCTGTTTTCCTACATATTTTCTCCGGTTCACTATTGTGACTGACTCTTCACGTGGGCTAACATTTACATTCACACTCTAAACAAAATCCTATTGATAAAGAATATTTTTTTTCCAAAACCTATACTCATTCTTCTTCCTAAACCTAACAACTATCTTCCTAATCCTACCGACTATCCCTTTTTGACTGAATGTTCTTTTCTACACCCAATCATCAAAGTAAACACTGGGCGAGCTTCGGAGGAAGAGACCACCAAAAGACTATCTCATGCAACAGCAAAGGGTTTATAGGGGGTCAGCATGCAGGGGATCGGAGCTCACTTGAATAGAGCAGAGAGCCCTGAGAAGAGCTTAAGCAGAGCTTATATACTTTCTTTGGGGAGGGCAGGGAGTGAAGTTTATTGATGGGTGAGGGAGAGTGGGCGGTTTGCATTCAACCGGGTGAGGGAGTACATTCTGCAGTTTGGCATTTGGGGACAGGACATTCTGGGAACAAGATTAGCAAACAGTTCTCAAGATTTCAACAGTGTTTTGTTAAGCATACAGAAAAAAAAGTGACAAGTACCTATTTTATTAATCTTTCATTCCCCACTTCTTCTTCTAGCTACTTTTAATCATAAAAGTGATCATTGTGGGGTGTCACATTCTATGTCTGCTAGTGGGGTATTACCATGAGTTTAACTTGTCCAATTTGAGCTTAGAGAAAAGAAATTACACGGTTGAGCAAACAGGGTTTTATAGTTAGCAATAATATGGAGATTATTATCGGACAGGCCAGGGTTGATAAAAAAGTAGTCAAACAGGGGGACTATGTGAACCAAGACACAAACCACTTTTTTTGGTCCTCTCACTCTCTCATTGACACTCTTCATGGTGTCTTTTTAATTTAATCATATTTTTTTTTACAACTCCATTATGCTCGGAATAAACACAACATTCTTCCCAGGAAGTGACAAATACCTATTTTATTAACCTTTCACTTCCGACTATCCCTTTTTGACTGGATGTTCTCTTTGACATTCAATCATCCAAGGTACAAGGTCCTATGCCATTGTATATTGATTAATCTGACAAATCTGTGCAGAACCTAATTCAAATCTAAGTATTCCAATCAAGGGCAAAATGCTCTTTTGGGCTTCAAATCTTACCTAGACTTCTGTTTTCATACATATATTTCACCTATATATTCTCATACATATCGCGGGTTCCCAATACCATTATTCATCCAGCAGAATTATTCCTAACCCAAATCACACATGTTATTAACCCTAACCATACACTGTTCCCTCAATCTAACATTACAGAACAGCAGGGACAGAGTTGGTCTTACAATACAGGAATGTAGTGGATCTTCCACCTGCTGAAAACCTCAAAGGTCCATGCAGAAATGATCCCTGGAGAACATGTAGGCAACTATGAAGAACGTGAGAGAGCAAAAGTCATCTTCCATGGAAAACAACCTGGTAAGGATGAAGGGTTGTGTCTCATTCACCCTCTCTCCTTAATGTAGAAAAGATGGACCAACAAAGGCCTTTGTGGAGAGCTGTTCCCGGGTTCCTATGGTTGAGATACCAATCTAACTTGTGAAAGTGTCAGAGGAAGTATGGAAGCAACTGTTCGGAAAAAGTGGTTGCTAAGGCAGTGACGTCATTCAGTTTCTGAAGGAAGTGACCTCACCTCACTTCCTTGGTGATGGAACTCTCTGAACTTGGGATCCAGGAAGCCAGGCATCCAGAACCAGTCCCAGTCCCAGTACAGTGGGATCACTTGTTTGGATTTACCAAGGACAGAGTAAGTCTTTTTTGGTACCTACTGATATGAGGATGGCCAAATGCCAGGAAATTTTGAAGACTGGCCTTTCCAGAGAAAGCAAGAAGTGGCTCACCGCGGGCCCCTGATATTTCACAGAGTTGGCCATGGAGACCAGATCTGAGACAGGACAGGCCATTTCTGGGGAACATAGTATGGCCCACCAGTCAGAGGACACTCTGGATAGTCACAGACTTACTTTGGGGAAGGAGGTGCCTTTTTCAGTGTGGGTGTGAGTTTGTGGTTTTGTCTTATGTTCTGAGAATAGGTAGGAAAGGCGGCTTGCTTGGTTTGGAGTGGAATGTTTCTAGAAAGTCTTTTGACAAGGCGAGTGTTTCTATGTCTGTGTATCCCACTGTGTCCGTGGTTGTAGACATTAGAAAAGAGAATGCATCAATGGATGTGTCCTGTCTAGTAGAAAGCTTCCCAGCATTCATCCTACCCATTTTAGGAATGGACTACAGGTTGCCTTATCGATGGACAACATGTACTGTCTTCCTAAGTTCCTGTTTTCTTCCTGAATTCTGGCCACTCTCCACAATAGGCTCATGGTTTTGTGTCCAAAATATGTACCACCTCCAAACTCTGTGACGTGGCCATGTAATCCATAGCTGAAGGGAATGGCAAGCATCTCAGAAAACTCAGATATCAGTGTGACCAGGAAAGTCTCAGTAGAGAAACCCTGCTTTGGGCCTTTTGCTTACCTATTGTTCTGTTGCCCTGAATGTCAGGAAGGTCTTTGCCTCAGGCCACCCTTTGTGAAGCCTGAAGAAAACAGTTTTAAAATGGAAAGGAATGGGCATCACCAGTGGCTCTTTGCTTAATTACTTTGGAAAGGGATGTGTCTGAATCAGCCTCTTGGCCCTGTGTGAGGCTGTGGCTTAGATTATCAGCATCGGATGGATCTAAAGAAAGAACCAATGTGTGCATCCAAAACCAAAATGGCAAAAAATCAGTCATTGTGGGTGAAGTCTCTTGCCTTCCTGTGTTTGGTTCTTGACCTCCATCAAGGGAGTATTGGGATTTTTTGTGTCAAATGAGTTCTTCCAATCCCTGCAAAGGTGCTTGGGTTTAATAATGACTCCAAATCACATACTATACCTGATAGTCAGTAGGCCTCAAATTGGAGAAGTAGAGCAGTATTAATGGCAGAACTATGTGATCAATCCTGGTTCACAGGAAGTGTGTCCAGGCCACCCTGAATTTAGGTAAATGAGGAGAAGGGAGCTTATTATGGACACTCTATTGGGCTGTGCCATTTAAGGAAACCTCCAGCCAGAGATTATGATGAGTGACTATATGGAAGTAGATGAGGGCCATGTGGGATTTTTTTTATTTTAATTGTGGTAACTTGTGTGGCTTTTGGAAGAGATGACTGTGTTCACCTGGGCTTTAACACTGGCGTGATTCTCCTAGAAGACTGAGTTCTGTAACTGACTTCAGAGTAGTAATTGCTTTGGAAATGGATATGTTTTAATCAGCCTCTTGGCCCTGTTTGAGGCTGTGGCTTAGATTATCAGCACCAGATGGATCTAAAGAAAGATCCCTTGTGTGCATCCAAAACCAAAATGGCCAAAAGAGCAGTAATTGTCTATGAACTCTCTCGCCTTCCTCTGTAAGGTTCTGAAAGAATAAAAGAAATTGAAATTGAAATGTAAAGAACCAGGTTTTGTAAAGTTTCCAAGCTGCACTCAGCACCTGAAATTTCTGTGGCAGTTAAGACAATTCCCGGATTTGCACATTAGATGTGTGTTGAAATCTTCCCTGAGGACCTAGTTACTTAACAGCCCCTTCCCAGAAACCATGCAGCTCACCACGTATACATCACAGTGCATCCACCAATCAATTTAAATGTATACCCCTTCTTACGGCTGACCAATCACCCCCTGCCCAACCTGTTCCCGCCAATGAATGTGCTAATCATGTTTTAGAGTTGTTATTTGATTTTCCCGCGGTATATGATGATTTGCTAAAGAGGCTATGATGTATGTAAAGTCCCTGCCCTCTCTAAAGAATGTATATAAACTCCACTCAAGTGGTTCTCGGGGCTCTTTGTTCTTTGTTCCTCTGAAGTGAGCCCTGAGCTCCAGCACGCTATACCCCCAATAAACCCTTTGGTGTTGCATGAGAAAGCCTGTTGGTGGTCTTTTCCTCCGATGTTCGCCCCACCTTTTCATCTGGAGGTCCCAGGTGAGATATCCGGAGCAGCGGATGAAAGACCCCAAGGGACTCCTCTCGGGGTAAGAAAGGCGCCTCTTTCTGGTTTCGGGTTTCAGGTTAGGGCTTGGCAAAGTGGCTGTCGGTGAAGAGCATTAGCTCTCTCTGACAGTGGGTGGCAGACGTGTCACAGAGCTACTGGCCACGTCCCTGGGGGACACTCCAGAGGACGAGGGAAATCAAGGAATATTAGTTTCCTCAACTCGGTTATATTTTGCTTCAGGATTCGGTTTGCCAGCCCATCAGGTTTTGCTGGCTACACAGTTTTGTTCATTGTCCCGAACTCATGTTGAGTTTACTGTCTGTCTTTATTGTCTAACCCATCAGGTTTTGCCAGTTACTGAGTTCTAATATTTGTCTTGGACCCATGTTAAACGTTTACTGTTTGTCTTTGTTTGTGTTGCGTTTGTGTCTTCACTGTCTCTTTTTGAGTAACTCCCATTATGGGACAAAGCACTTTCACGCTTCTGTCCCTGACCCTTGATCATTGGACTGATGTCCACTCAAGGGCCAAGAATCATTATTTTTCAGTTAAATGTCAGACCTGGCAGACTCTCTGTGCTTCAGAATTGCCCATCCTCAAAGTCGGGTGGCCCCCAGAAGGATCCTTCTACTTCAATCTAATCCAAAAAGTCAGAGATATTGTCTTTCAGCCGGGACCACGTGGCCACCCAGATCAACAGCCATATACCCCTTCCCCAGGATCCTATCATTCAAACCTTCCGTTCCCTCCCCATCTTCCCCCCATTCTTCCTGAGTCACAAGACTGGACAATCCTCCCCCTCCTTATCCTCTGCCCTCGCTCCCCAACCCCCAACACATTCCAGATGATTCTCCCGCCACTGACTCAGCCTCTCCGCCAGTAGAGGCAATTGGGCCAGACCCAAGCCCTCCAAGGGACTTCTCCGCAGGAGCAGCAGCCCCTCCTTTTCTGGTGGAAGCTGGGCCACCTAAAGAAACCCGCCAGCTACGGAAAATAGAAAACTCAGAAGCCACTGTGATGCTCCCTCTTCATCCTTATGGGCCCATGAACCGACCAAACTGGGATCCCATCACCTTTGAAGGTTGGTAGCATCTTTCCACTTATCACAGGGCTCTAATGGCGGGGCTCCGAGTGGCCGCCAGAGGGCCGACTAATTTGGCCATGTTAAGAGAGATAATCCAAGGTCCTAATGAGTCTCCCTCTATGCTTCTTGAGAGAATTATGGAAGCATATAGGAAATATACTTCTTTTGATCCTCAGGCAGAGGACGAAAAAACATGTGTTGCAATGGCCTTTATCCAGTTTTGATTCTGACTCCTTAATGTGTTCGACTACATGATTGGTTGCCTTAGGTGGCGTAATCAGGGTGCGGCCAACAGTCATCCACCCTGTGGGTCTTGCTGAGGTTGTCCGAGCATAGAGAGCAAACTCAACATAGCCCCAACGTTTGGCCTTGGGGTCAGGTATATCTGAAGTATACGATCCATTGTTATCGGATGAAGAGCCTTTATGCCACTTTAGGTAACTAGAAGTCAACCCTTCAGAGTAGCCAAGTGAATGGTAAGAACAGCTACCACGTTCATCATGGAACCTGCATGACCAATAGGGACACCCATTATATATCTCAGGCCACCAATGACAATAGTCTTTGGTTTGATTAAAAAGGAAGCAAATGAAAGGCCAGTTCCAGCTACCAGGGATGAAGGTCCTTGAAGGTGACAATTTTAGGGAAATAGAGGTGCAGTTGTGGATGAAGCAAGTAGTTGCATCCACTGCGCGGACCTTCTGCATGCCATGTTCTGAGTATCGTTCCCGAAGAGTGAATAAATACATGGTAGGTTAGGAGGGTAAAGACAAGTCCCAACAGAGCACAGAAAAAAAGCAGAGCACAAAAAACAAGCAGTTAGAGAAGACTAGGGTGTTGGGAGAGCTCATTGTGCCTTCTTTAAGAGGAATTGGGCTGCAGGGAACACCGTGTGAGCCGCAACTTAAATGGGTGAGATGGGTGTGGAAAGCAGGATTAAAGGGGAGCTTCAGGAGGTGATTCTTGGAGTTCCTCTGGCATGGTCCTGTCGTCAGCAGGTGGGGCCTCCTGGTGATATGGTTTCAACCTAGAAATGGGAATCCAGGGAGTGAGACGGTTGTCTGTTAAGGAGAGTTTGGCGGCGGTGGGGGTACAGAGAATGAAAGGATAGGGGCTTTCCCATTTTGGTG
Organism: Callospermophilus lateralis; assembly: GCF_048772815.1. Lineage (NCBI taxonomy): Eukaryota > Metazoa > Chordata > Mammalia > Rodentia > Sciuridae > Callospermophilus > Callospermophilus lateralis. The sequence goes on from NW_027517645.1 coordinate 290,673, forward strand.
CAAGAGTCCCTTTCTCCTCTGGGGTATTATAATAGACTAGACTCCCAGGTGTTAAGGGAGGAGTGTTTGGAGTGGAGACTGGGTCCGGAAGAAGCCAGTTCTGACATTTCCAGTGTTCAGAGCGGAGATGAAACAAGAGAGGCAAAGACAAATCTCGGGTGAGAGGTCCTTGTGAAGTGACCAACCCAGAGGGTATAAGAGGTCTTCCATACATTATCTCAAAGGGAGACAGTAAAGATGGTTTCTTAGGGAGAGCTCTGATTCGAAGCAAAGCAAAGGGAAGGATTTTGACCCAGTCTAAGTTTAATTCCATTGTCAATTTGGTAAGGACTTCCTTCAGAGTATGATTTACCCTTTCCACTTTCCCTGAAGCCTGGGGGTAATATGGACAGTGGAAATGCCACTTGAAGGAGAGGGCTTGAGAGACCTTTTGTGTGATCCTAGAAATAATCTCAGGGCCATTGTCATATTGTAGGAAAGTGGGCATACAAAACCTAGGGATGATGTCTGTCAGTTAGATTGAAGCTACAGTGGAAGCCTTTTTATTGGAAGTGGGAAATGCCTCAACCCAAACAGAGAAAGTGTCCACAAAGACAAGGAGGTATTTAGTGTGCCATACTGTGGGCATGTTGGTGAAGTCTACTTGCCAGTCAGCAATGGGAATGTGTCCCTGGGCTTGGTGGAAAGGGAAAGGTTTGGGCCTTAAAGGAATATGAGGTTTGGTCCGCTGACAGATCTGACAATTAGAGGCTATATTCTCTATCATGGCTATGTCAGAAGGGTTGAGGGAGAAGAAGCTCTGTAAAAAAAGGGTCAAAGACTGAGAATTGGAATGGTGTAGAGTATGAAGGAACTTGAAAAGATCCTTGTTCTTACTGGAAGAAGTAGGGGCTTCAGATGAGCTGTCTAAAGTGGCCATAATATGTACCCCATAGGGGCCATAATTGGAAGTGGTAGCACGCATTCGTGGCGCCTGGTCAGCTTTGGCATTGCCCTCAGTGATAAGAGAGCCATCCTTCTGATGGGACCTACAATGGACAACTCCCAACTGGGTGGGTAAGTGGGAGGCCTCCATCAGATTGGTTATAAGAGCCGAATTAGTGATCGCATTACCTTTGGTGGTAAGTAGGCGTCGCTCCCTTCATATTGAAGCATGGGATAATAAGATCTGGAAGACATATTTTGAATCAGTATAGAGGGTGAGGGATTTGCCTTGTGCTAGAAGGCAGGCACGAGTGGCTGCTATAAGTTCAATCTGCTGGTTGGTAGTTTCTGAAGGCAAAGCTTTGGCGTCCATAATCTCAGTGGCTGAAACTACAGCATATCCAGAGTAATGAGTGCCGTTCTGCCTAAAGGAACTGCTGTCAGTAAACCAGATAAGGTCAGGCTTGGTGAGTGGTTCCTCAGAAATGGAAGAATGACAGGGGAGGAAATCTTCTAAGGTTTCCAAGCAATTATGAGTTGGTGTGTTAGACGTGGGAGTCATTGGGAGCAGTGAGGGAAGGATCAGTGCAGAGCAGGGGAGGAAAGTAATATTAGGGTTTTCCAGAAAGGAAGTGAGGAGCCACAGAACCCTGGATGGAGGAAGGGTTTGAAGGCCCTTATAAGCTGAAAGATCTTTCAAGTGATGTGGGGAGTGGATAGTTCAAGGTGCCCCAAAACTCAGCTTAGAGGCTTCTTTGTGTAAAATTTGTCCAGCAACCAGAGCTCTTAAGCAAGGGGCTCACCCACGGATGGTAGAGTCTAGTTTCTTGGAAAATATGCCACAGGTGCAAATGTAGGCCCATAGTTTCGACCTAAGACCCTAAGTGCTTGCCCCCCTTTTTCATGGACATATAGATGAAATGGTCTTGAAAGATCAGGAAGGTGAAGGGCAGGTGCCTTTAAGAGGAGTTGCTGAAACCTGCGGAAGTGGTAGATGGGGGAGGAGACAAGAGATTCACTAGGGGGTCCATTTGCTTGGTCATACAGGGGTTTGGATAGAAGAGAATAATTTGGGATCCAGGCCCTAAAATAACCTGCTAATCCTAGGAATGATAGTATTTTGGCTTTCATATGGGGCACTGGAAGATCAGAGAGGAGTTGCCTCCTATCCAGTGTTATTTCCTTTTTCCCGGGTCTAAGGCAAAAACCAAGAGAGGTGACAGAAGAATGGGAAACCTGGGCCTTGTGGGGAGACTCCCTATATCCCTTGTCTGCTAGGAAATTAAGAAGCTGAGCGGTGTGGGATTGAGAGTGTTCCCAGAGGGACTACATAGAAGAAGGTCATTGACATATGGAAGGAGAATAGTGTCAGGACAGGTCGGGTGAAAGGATGTGAGGTCCTGGGCAAGAACTTGGCCAAAGAGATGGGGGCTATCCCTGAATCCCTGTGGGAGGACAGTCCAGGAAAGCTGATGAGAATGGTGGATGTGAGAGTCAGTCCATGTAAAAGCAAAGATATTCTGAGAACAAGGGAATAGAAAAGAATGCATCTTTTAAACCTAGGACCAAGAAGTGGGTAGTAGTGGCAGGGATCTGAGAGAGGAGGGTGTAAGGGTTGGGCACTAGTGGGTGGATGGGGACCACAGAGGAGTTGACAAGGAGAAGGTCTTGAACCAGCCTGTAGGACACTTTAGGTTTCTTAAGTGCCAGAATGGGGGTGTTGAAAGGAGAGTGTGTAGGCCTAAGATACCCCTTTCGTAATAAATCCTGGATGATGGGTTCTAATTCGAGGAGGGCTGTGGTTGTGAGTGGATATTGTGATTGACTAATATATCTTGAAGGGTCCCGTAAGACAATATGAATAGGACTGCATTTAGCCATAAGGGGTGTAGTTGTGTCCCAAACCTCAGGCTTAACTGGTTTAGAGAGTCATGGGAGAGTGCATTAAGGAGGTGTATCTGCCCCTAGGAACATCATGAGGAAATGAGAGGTAGGAGAGGTGTGGGGTGATATGTGAATGCTGACTTTTAATAGTGAGAGTATGTCCCTTCCCAGAAGGGGAATGGGGCAATGGCTCATAACGAGAAAGAAGTGAGTGAAGGACAAAAGGGATCCCTGCATATAACATGATGGGGGGGTTTGAGGGAAAATCTGTTTACCTCCTACCCTGACAATAGGAGTTTTTGAGGGTGTGGTAGAACCCCATACTCCCTTAAGACCGAAAAAGTGGCACCAGTATCCAAGAGGAAGGTAATGAAGCATCCATCCACCAGGAAGGTAAACCTAGGCTCTTGATTCTTGATGGTAATAGTCTGGAGGGAAAGCCCAGGGATCCGTCAATCCTCCGCTGCTAAGCCCAAGAAAGGCTGTGGTTGCCTGGCGGCTGACCAACCTCCCTTTCGGGTTGTTGGGCAGTCTGCCCCCCAGTGTCCCCTTTGATGGCATTTTGGGCAGGGGTTGTAGGGTGTCCTCAGTGAAGGACAATCCCTGGCCCAATGTCCCTCCTTACCACATTTGAAGCAAGCTCCCGGGGGTGTCATATTGGGATGGCGTGGTGATGGCCTTCTCTGAATGACCTGGGCCAACATTTGGAACTTGGCATTTTCAGCCCTCTGCCTACGGCATTCACTTTCATCCTCTCTATCATAAAAAACCTTGAAAGCGACAGCGAGGATTTTAGTCTAAGGAGTAGCAGGGCCCTGTTCAAGCTTTTTAAGCTTGGCTTTAATGTCAGGGTAGCTTTGGGCCAGAACATATTTCATTAAGACATGACGGCCATCAGGGGTTTCTGGGTTGAGGTTTGTGTACTGTTAAAGGGCCTTGGTTAGTCTATCCAGGAATTCTGAAGGTGTTTCCTCCTTCCTTTGAATGACCTCCTGCACCTTTTTAAAGTTAACAGCCTTGCGGGTGGCCTTTTACAGGCCCGCCAAGAGGCAGGATGTAAAAAGGTCACTAGACTGTAAGCCTTCAGGGGTGTTGTAATCCCATAGGGGATCCTGCTCTGGGACAGCATGAGGGCCTGTGGGGTGGTTAGGATTGGTCCTATGATTTTCATCAGCATGGGCTTGGGCTAGCTCCCAGACCCATTGACTTTCCTCAGGGAGAAGTGTATTGGCCAAGAGCATGTAGATGTCATGATGAGTGAGACTATATGCTTGCAGGACCCATTGAAACTCCCGAATGTAAGTGGTGGGGTCAGTGGTGAATGAGCCTAACTTCCTCTCTAGCTGAGTAATGTCCGACATGGAGAAGGGCACTTGGACTCTGATGACACCCTCGGGACCAGCTACCTCACAAAGGGGTGCGATTGTCTTGGGGGTGGGAAGGAGTCCCTTAGACCTGGTAACAGGAGGACTGAAAGAGGCAGGAGGCGGACAGGAAGGAGAGGGAGGGGCAGGGAGTGTCTCTTTGGAAGAGGAGGAGGTGGAGCAGGCAGAAGAGGGCGGAGGGGAGGAGGATGAAATGGAAGGCTGAGGATCCCTGGAATCAGGCAGAGGAAGAGGAGGGTATAGTGGGAGAGAAGGGGCAGATAGGACTGGGGGATAAGGTGGGGGTTCATCTGCTGGGTTGAATGAGGAAGAATCTGTGAAGTCAGGAGTAGACGTAGGGGAAGAGAAGGGTTTGCAAACAAGGAGGACCTGAGAGGGAGGGCAGGAGGAGCAGCGACAGGGTGCTGTGTGAGAAGGCTAAAACCTTAAATGCAGGGAATCTCACTCCACTTTTTCAGATGCTGGCAGTAGTTAAAAAGGTCGCAGATGAAGTTTGGATGTAAGGAGCCTTCTGGAGGCCAATGATTGCCATTATCCAGTGGATATGTAGGCCAATCTTGGGTACAGAATTTGATTAGAAGTTTGGGCTTGATGTCTGGTGTGAGGGAGAGTGTGGCCAGATTTTTTAGTAGACATTTGAGAGGTGAGGCTTCAGGTACAGATGAAGAGGTGCCCATAGTCACAGGGAGAGAAGGAAGACAGAGAGAGAGAGAGAGAGAGAGAGAGAGAGAGAGAGAGAGAGAGAGAGAATAAGAGTAAGGGAGAGAGACAAAGAGAAAACCCGGGCTGGAACGGCTTTCAGGAAGCTCAGGGCGAACGGGGGTCAGGTGGGCGTCCCCAAAATGACCAGCCGTCATGAGGAAATACAGAGGGCACTACCTGGGCGTCACCAGTGAAGTGCGATCTGTGAGACCCAATGGGTTCGGAGCCACGGGCAACCTGACGTCAGGAAAGTTTTTGAACGCAGCGGAAAAAGTCAGTAATGAAAACAGAACTCCGGTTCCGGCAGAATGTAGTTCCAGGACGGGAGTTCAGTTTTCCCCGAGCAGAGAGGCAGCTTCAGCCAGACACAGCAGCCCCGCAGCAAACAGCAACTCTAGCCAGCAGCGGCAGCGGCAGCAGAGGAGAAAAAACCACAGAGCCTCTTGTGTAAACTCAGAAGCCTCACGCCCCAAAGGAAAACGGATCACCAGAGGGTCCACTGCGACCAGTAAAGGTCTTAGTGGCAGGAATTTCCTGCCCCCTACAGGGCGTCGAGAGTGGGCCGGAAGATCAAGGTCACAAAACCAGTGGTAGCCCGAAGGGAGTTGCAGAGCCAGGGTCAGGGGAGGCTTACATATATCAGATCTGTGGTGGGTGCAGGAAGCTGGCTGTCTCCGGGGGAGCAGGGGACGGGGCTCTTGTTAGAAAGAGCTCACCCGTATCCTCACATGGGGCACCAGAATGAAAGAACTTCCCACGCAAAGGCACTTCGCTGGGAGAATTCCAATTTTATTGCAAAAAGCTGTGTGCTTATATAGAACTAAGGGGAAGATGGAAGGGCTTAGATAAATGGCAGGCAAACCGTTTATTGGTTAGTTCTTTCAGATATCAGCTCTGGAGCCCAGGAATTAGTTCTTATTGGGGCTAAGGTTCCCCACCAGCGAGATTTCAAATTGGCGCCAGCGGGAGAGTTCACACGGGTGGGAACATTTGGCACCACTGTAGAAAAAAGAAGGTAGGAAGAAGAAGTCCTTAGGCACCATGTTGGGGTTTTTCTCTGGGGTATGGCTGCCGTTTATACTTTTCCCAACAATGAGTATACCAGACAGTGCCTTGATTGACTGGTTTTCATGGAAATGGTGTTTAACAGAGATGCCAGAAAGTTGGATCCTGCTGAGTAGTGGGCCTAGAGCAATGGTGGGCAGGTGTGTGATAAAACATCTGTGGTGGGGCCATGTAGATCTTTCATTGGATTCCAAATGGCTTGTGACTGACATGGTGAAGCCAGCAGACCCTTATATGTAAAGGCACCTTGTTACATAGAGAGGTTTCAGGACATTGTTCAGAATCAGGTTGCTATGGTCAAGGGGGCAAGCTATGTGGGATAGAGGCCTGGTTCTTGTATTCTCCTGCAGACCCTAACCCACCACACGTGACAGAAATCCCTCCTGCACTGTGTCCCCGTTGAACTCCTTGTATTTCATGAAGCAAATACCAAACTCCCAGTGCAGCAGCAAGAAACACCATGAAAATAGAGGATTACTATATGGATTCAACGTCCACACAGGGAGACATTCAGCCCCCAGGGGCCACAGTTTACCTACAATGGAAAATTCAGCACTGCTATCTCATGTTCATTGGAAAATAAGAAACCATGTCCTCCAGGTCACATTGATGCAGACCCAGCTTTTATGGTCTCACTAGAAAGGAAGCTAAAGCTCCTGACAACAACATATATTTGAAGTGCCCAACCTCACAGGCAGTTTCTCAAGAAGTCTCTAGGCCAGCAGACCTTCAAGTTTTTGGAGGGTTTACCCTGTCCCTTACTTTTGGAAACTCCTCTACCACTTCCAAGGTTGTGAACTTCTGATCATATTCCATTCTAGATATGTATTCACGGATTTTCTAACTTTTCTCCTCTGATTGTGTCATACTTGGGCCGTAGGTGTTGTCAAGGCATTGTTCTGGATGAGAGTGGGAAGATTTTGGTGTAGCACATATTTACATACACATTGGATTCATTTTTCAATTTTCCATTCAAAATACCGAATCCCTGACACTAACACATACCCTACTAGACTCTGACTACTAATCCTAATATGATGGAGAAAAATAACCCAAACAGAATAGAAATACAAGCGGTTGAGAGGAGGCATGGCGTATAGTTGGTCTTGCCTTTTGCATGATATAGGGTAAGAGTTATAAATCTTGTTAATTTTTTGTTGAAATGGTTCTCCATGTGTTTTTAAAGTTAACACATATGTGAATTTCTGTCTCCCTTTTTCTGTAGCCAATTCAGCACATGTATTTTTATATGCACATATAAAATCCTACCTGGTATCACATGTACATTTTTGTGAGGTGGCTAACTTGGGAGATACAAAGTATGAGAAGAGATGACTCCTCCTAAATGTTTTTGGAACTGAAAATTCAAACTATGAGTGAGCTTCTTAGTTGAAAAACATTATACATAAATCCATGTTCAGTAAAATTAATATTTTTGGATCTGTGAATGATATATATTTCATGATGAATTTTGATTGGCATATATATTGCTACTTTCTAATGTATCTGTGTGATATATATATTTTCAAAATATGAAATATATGTGTCTTATTATACACTCCCTAAATAATTCACTCATGTTCATGTATGTACTTTTATAATCAACTTTTCATAAGATTGTTTTTAGAAATATTCATCCACCTGAAATACATATTTATTTCCTAGTACTGAAAACTCACTTCAGTGAATGGTGCAAACAAAGCCTTATATTTCTACAGTAACTGACCCAATTTAACATCAATGAAAGTAGATTTCTATGGGACATGATGTGTATTTTGATGTTCATTTTAATTCAACACTGGTACATTACTATTTCTTCAGTTTTTATACATCGTAGAATATACATTTCATCCACAAGTTCACAAATTGAAAGACATTTGTAACACATTCAATCACTTCCTGCTTCAGAACACATGTATTCCTCCTTGTTTTTGACTGGTTATTTCATGAGACTTCTTTCCAAACACATTATTTTCGATTTCCATAATCAATTTTGAAGCAAAACTCACACACATTTTATGATAAACTACAACCCTAATATTACCATTAGATATATAACTGGTTGGAATGAATGTATGTATATCAATATAGGATTTCCTGTGTATTTTGGGATATCAATTTATTCCAATTTCTAAATTTGGAAACAGTTATATTATTTATTCACAGTATGGTCTATTCATGCATTCTCTCTATATTCATACACACATGGTACACCTATTTGTGCCCCCAATACTAATTTATATCTCTTCAAAATATTGCTCTCAGAAATGGTGCAACAAATACTCATGTCACCTGATCTACATATACATTTTATCACAGTAATATTCTGGCCACAAAATGCAAAGTCACACTTACGACTGTACCAAAGCCTAAATGGAATATGAGTATGGATTATGAAAATCACCCATGTCCAGGTTGCCTAATGCTCTCAAATGTCAATCCTATTGGTGACTACATATTTGTTTCTTCCTAAGATTATTTATTCAAACTCAAGCCTGTCAAAAATGTCTAATCCTATCAATCACTTTATCATTTGCTGATTTTCTAATGTCTCTATTGATATCTGCTTTCCTACATATTTTCCCCAGTTCATCATTGTGACTGACTCTTCACATGTGCTGACATTTACATTTTCTCTCTACCCAAAACCCTATTGCTAAAGAACTTTTTGTCCAAATCATATACTCACTCTTTTTCCTAATCCTACCAACTATCTTCCTAATCCTACCAACTATCCTTTTTTGACTGGATGTTCTCTTTGACATTCAATCATCCAAGGTACAAGGTCCTATGCCATTGTGTATAGATTTATCTGAGACACATGTGCAGAACATAATTCAAACCTAAGTATCCCAATCAAGGATCCAAAGCCCTTCTGGGCTTCAAATCTTACCTAGATTTCGGTTTTCATAAATATATTTCCCCTCTATATATTCTAATAAATATTGCAGGTTCCCAATAACATTATTCATCCAGCAGAATGATTCCTAAGCCAAATCAAACATGTTATTAACCCTAACCATACTCTGTTCCCTCAATCTAACTTTACAGAAAAGCAGGGACAGAGTTGGTCTTACAATACAGGAATGTAAGAAATCTTCCACCTGCTGAGAAATGAAAAGGTCCATGCAGAAATGAACCCTGGGGAAGCTATAGGAAGCTATGAAGGACCTGAGAGAGCAAAAGTCATCTTCCACGACAAACAACCTGGTCAGGATGAAGGGGTGTGTCTGAAGCAGTCTCTCTTTTCTTAATGTAGAGAAGATGGACAATACCAGGCCTGTGTGGAGAGCTGTTCCCGGGTGCCTATGTTTGATATACCATTCAAACTTGTGAAAGTGTCACAGGAAGTAGGGGCAGCCTCCATCAATTGGGACACTTGGAAGCAACTATTAGGACAAAGTGGTTGCCAAGGAAGTGACCTCATTCAGTTCCTGAAGGAAGTGACCTACATCACTTTCTTGGTGATGGAACTCTCTGAACTAGGGATCCAGGAAGACAGGCACCCAGAGGCAGTCCCAGTCCCAGTCCCAGTGGCCTCACATATTTGGATTTACCAAGGACAGAATCAGTCTTTCTTGGTAACTACTGATGTGAGGATGGCCAAATGCCAGGAAGGTCTGAAGAGGGGACTTTCCTGAGTAAGCAGGTAGTGTCTCACCACTGGCACCTTACAACTTCACAGTGTTGGCCAAGGAGTCCACATCTGACATAGGACAGTCCATTTTGGAGTAACATACTATGGCCCATCAGTCAGAGGACACTCCGGATAGTCATAGACCTACTTGGGGGAAGGAGGTGACTTTTTGGGTGTGGGTGTGAGTTTGTGGTTTTGTCTCATGATCTGAGAATAGGTAGGAAAGTCGGTTTGTTAGGATTGGAGTGGACTGTTTCTAGTAAGTCTTTTGACAATGCGAGTGTTTTTATGTCTGTTTATCCCACTGTGTCCGTGGTTGTAGACATTAGAAAAGAGAATGCATCAATGGATGTGTCCTGAATAGAAGAAAGCTTCACAACATTCATCCTGCCCAATTTATGAATGGATTTTGTCTTGCCTAATGGATGGGCAACAACCACTGTCTTCCTAAATTCCTGTTTTCTTCTTGAATTCTGGCCACTCTCCAGAATAGACTCATGGTTTTGTTTCCAAGACATGAACCACCTCCAAGCTCTGTGACATGGCTATGTACTGGATAGCTGAAGGGAATGGGATCATCTCAGAAAACTCAGATATCATTTTAGAAACCCTGCCTTGGGCCATTTGCTTACCTATTGTTCTGTTGCCCTGAATGTCAGAAAGGTCTTTGCCTCAGGCCACCCCTTTTTGAAGCCTGAAGAAAACGGTTTTCAATGGAAATTAATGGGCATCAGCTGTAGATCTTTGCTTAATTGCTTTGGAAAGGGATGTGTCTGTATCAGACTCTTGGCCATGTTTGAGGTTGTTGAATAGATTTTCAGCACCTGATGGATCTAACGAACATGTGTGCTTCCAAAACCAAAATGGCCAAAAAAGCAGTCATTGTGGACGAAGTCTCTCGCCTTCCTCTGTAAGATTACTGATCTCCATCAAGTAAAAATAGGGATCCTTTTTGTCAAATGAGTTCTTCAAACCCTGCAGAGGATAGCCCATAGGTGCTTGGGTTTTCTCATGATTCCAATTCACATAAAGACTCTATACCCGAGAGTCAGTAGGCCTCAAATTGGAGAATCAGAGCAGTATTTACGGCAGGCTCATTTGATAACTCCTGGTTCTCAGAAAGGGTGTCCAGGCAACCCTGACTTTAGGCAAATGATGGGCAAGGGAGGTTATTTTGTACACTGTATTGGGCTGAGCCCCTCATGGAAACCTCCAGCCACAGGTTATGATGAGTGTCTATATGGAAGAAGATGAGGGCCTTGTGGGAGTGCTTTGGTTTTAATTGTGGTCATTTGTTTGGTGGTTGGAAGTGATGACTGGGTCTATCTGGGCTTGAACTCTGGTGTGATTCCACTTATAGTCTGAGTTCTCGAACTGATCTCAGAGAAATATTGCCATAAACTGTGTTCAGATTTTAGGAGGCCACGCATGGGATTCTCCCTTGGAAACTGAGATCAAATACAAGGGTGGCTTTCCACAGAGCCTTGGAATATCAGCTAGAATATCACATGATTTTATTCTGAAAGATTTGGCAGCCATAGTTGACAGTCAGAACACCCATGGACGTCACATTAAAGACCTCAATGGGCCTGGCTTCATGTGACCTTTTGACCACTCTATGGGAAGACTTGCCTGTGAGATTTCTCCAGAGAATTCATTGAAAACAGCTTCCTCACCATTTAATATTTCCTGAATGAACTGAAACCCACAGTGCCTCCAACTTCATCCATGAAAAATGGCTAGATAAATACAATGAAATCTTTGAAATTCCCTTAACCAGGTGGCACTGGAGAACCTTTAGATGTCTTGTTGCTGATCTTGAGTGTACCAGAGAATGCCATGATTGACCGGGTTTCATGAAAATGGTGTAGAACAAAGATGCCAGTAAGTTGGAGCCTGCTGAGAAGTGGGCCTATTGCAGTGGTGGGTGGGTGTGTGATAATACATCTGTGGTGTGGCAATGAGGATTTGCCATTGCCTTCCAAATGGTTTGTGACTGACATGGTGCAGCCAGCAGACCCTTCTATGTAAAGGCATCATTTTATATGGAGAAGTTTCTGGGCTAAGTTCAGAGTCAGATTTCTATGGACAAGGGGGCAAACTCTGTGAGATAAAAGCCTGGTTGGTGCATTCTCCTTCAGACCCTGACCCACCACAAGTGACAGAACTTTCTTCAACACTGGGTTTCAGTTGAACTCGTTGTATTTCATAAAGCATATACCAAACTCCCAGTACAGCAGCAAGAAACACCACAAAGTGGAGGATGACCAAATGGCTTCACAGTCCAAACGGGGAGACACTTAGTATCCAGTGGCCACAGTTTACCTACAAAGAGAAAATTCAGCACTGCTGCCTCATGTTCATTAGAATACAAGAAACCATGTCCTCCAGGTCACATAGATGCAGACTCAGCTTTGATGGTATCACTAGAAAGGAAGCTAAAGCTCCTTACAACAACATATATTTCAAGTGCCCAAACTCAGAGGAAGTTTCTCAAGAGGTGTTTAGGCTGGCAGAGCTCCATGTTTTTGGAGTGTTTACCTGTTAGACCAGGACACAAGAAAAGACCACTGACTCTAATTAAAATCAAATTAAATTAAGCTTATTATTTCCACTGGCTGTGCTACCTCTCCCTCACAAAACGGCGGGAAAAAGACAGCAACCCCAGCTTTCCTACAGGCAGCTTAATAGCCCAGAAAATTACACAAAAGGGGGTTTACAGATAACAGAACTCTGACAAACATCACACCAATGGCAGTCTACATTTTTTTTGCTGTCCCTACATCAGAGTTCATGAAGACCATTAGAGCCTCAGAGAGGGTTGTTGTCTGGCCAGAGAAGGCAAATATTTATGATGTGTCACTAAAGTTTCAGAGAGGGCTGCTATCTGGTCAGAGAGCCGGGCATGGGTGAGTTCAAGGCATGGGCAGGCATTCCAAGCAGGTTTAGAATTTGAAGTAATTTATGGTAAAGCCAAAATTATCTTTTCATGGCTTTTTGGCAAGATGGCTCCCAATTTAAATTAAAGATCAGGTTGGGTCTATCATTCCCGCATTTTCTTTGTGTCCCCTTCAAATCTTTGATAGATTACGGGAAGAGCACTGAGGAAATTTTAATCCCTCAGGTAAGAGTCTCCAAATTTTTAGAACTCACCCAAAACCGATCTCCCTGATTTTACCTGACTTAATTAATTACTTATATTGATAGTCTATTTATCTTTCTCTCCATTGTTATAAGAAGAGTGGTGTCACTCATTTTTTCTTCTTCTGACCTGAGACAGGGTGACGTGAGTGGGCATGGGATGAGGGACATGAGTTGCCTTTTAGAAGTCAGTTGAGGGACATGAGTTGCCTTTTAGAAGTCAGTTCGGTTTGAAGTCTGATTGGGGAAGAACAGGTTGTAAAGTCATCTGGGGATGGGTTCTTCTATGAGAGAAACAAAAACCATGAGTACTGAATAAATGTTGCAGCACCTGGAACATGTCACTGTATAGAAGTTCCCTCACCAGTCTTTAATATCCCCAGTTATCAGGACTGTCAATTTAATATTTAACTTTTACTGTTACACTTGTCCCTCCCCATAAGATACAGTTTAATTATTTAATGTCATCTGATCTTGTAAAATCCTTTTACTATTATGACCTCTGTGTCTCTTTGAGAAACCTTTAATTCTGTTACTCAGGGCTGGATAATTGTACTAGCAAACACCAAGCCAACCTGTGTAGGTTAGGAATATCTGTAGGCCTTAAACTGAAAACTTCTCCCTGTGGCAGGTCTTCTTGATAGTCTCTTTTTATAAGTATCAGGCATTCCTGTCTGAGAATTCTTCTTTGTAGCAACCAGTCTTACTTATTTTGGGAGGCAAACATAAAGTGCATACCTTAACATTATATTATTATTATTATTATTATTATTATTATTATTATTATTATAATTTAAAATGCCCAGGAATGGATGTATTTTGTTCTTAACTGTCTTTGCTAAGTGTTTAAGATGAAGCAGTCAAACTGACTTTTGTTTCCATCTATTGTTAACAGTCAGCTGACCTTTTATGGGAGTCAATTCTGGGGAAACTTGAGAGCAGATTCTCAGTTCTGCTAGTGCCATTTGCGCTAGGTGGGTCCAGATCTTGCTTGACCATTTGGCTTCCCTCGGAAGCATCAGGGATGTCTCCTTTCTTTGATGACTCTCCTCTTCGTTACAAATACACTGATTGGCTTTCTGTTCTCCAGTGGTCTCATTAATCTCCCTGATCAGGAGGAGGTTATGTGGCTCAGAGTTTCAAAGCTCTTTAGAGAAGTCCCCTGTTCCCTGGATTCAGACTGACTCATAGGGCAAAAGCCAAATATTGGTTTTCTTGGCTCTTTTCATTTAACTTTAATTTTAAATCCTAATCTTAAACATCCAGCAAATAAATTTTAACAGCCTTATATTAAGAGTACTGGGCTTTAATGTCTATAACTATATAATTATCTTTTTATTAATTGGGATCTGTATTATTCTGTCTGTATTGTAAGTAATGACTTATTATATTGAATAAACCCATGTTGTGTTCTTAAAGCAACACGTTTGTAAAACAGTAAAAGAGAATCTTTAGATCACTTATAAGAAAATTTCAAAATAAAATTAACAAAAGTAAAAATACTTAGCTTGTGTAACAGCTACCCTGAATTTTTTGGCTGAGTTACACATTATATCCCCTGTTTGAGATCCTAGGAATATTGACCTTAAAAAAAACCAACTTTTTAACATAACTTTAAAGAAATATTATCTAACCTACTGGTTTTGTAGTCATTCTCACATGTAGTAAGATGGGACACAGAGCCTTATCTCAGCTAAGGCAGGGCTCTTTATAAATCTTAAGTATTTTAGTTCTAAAGCTAATTCTTATTTTTAAATATCATTTGACAAAGTTTACATAAATTGTTTGAGGTCACATGAACATTAGCTAACACCATATGATATCACATTTAAAACATGAATTAAAGAAAGGCTGAAAGTTTTTAACCTTTACATCGATTAGGCTCTCATTAACTAAAAAATACATTTAAATTGTTCCCCAATGTAAAAAGTAACATAAAAGTTTACATATCTTATTGATAACAGGTAAATAAATCCCCAATATATTTTTTACCATACAACTTCAGAGCACCAGCTTGATATAATGCTCTTTTAAAGTTTCTACCTTACAGACTTCCATACCTGTAAGATATGAAAACATTGATAGCATCACAATTACATTGATGTTTCTACATTAACCAAGTTTAGCTTTTAAAGCAATAGCAGTACAGTGCTCTAAAATAACAGTTCTTATTTAATCAGTTGTTTAATTTTTATGGTTGCTTGCTCTGGAGAAAATAAAACTTAATAAACACAACGTTATGGGTAAACTTATGTTTTAAGAAATTTTTGTCTCATTAACACATGACTTATTTTTATATTCTTATACAGACTTTAATAAGAACTTATTCAGACCTTAGTAAATCAATCAGATATCTAAGAAAAGTACTCATGAATGAGCAATCCCATATCAAATTTACTTTACTTATTTATCAAAATATTAGAGAAATGTGTTGACAGTGTAAACCATTTTTATGTTGAAGGAAAGGTCCTAGAACCAAGGCATATTAGACATTTTGTAGATATTAATATTTTATTAGATTTTTGAACACCTAAAAAAATTGTAAGCTTAAATTTAAAGACATTGATTTTTATCTGTTTATCCAATTTAAATTGAAACATTTAAATCACGTGAATTAAAGATCTTTGGATCTCCTATTTAAATTTGTTTTAATGACCGCTTTTTTATGAGCGCTCCTTGTATATGTTAATTTGTGTATCATATATATGATATACGGACATATGTATATGTGGACATACAACACATAACAAAAGTGTGCACACATAATAATAGTAAAGGCCTTGTAGCTTTTCTCAGGTGAAATCTCCATTGCAATGTTTCAAAAAGTCTACAGTTGGTCAAAGATAGAACTGATCTGAAAAACATTAACCTAGGTCTGTATGCTCAAAATCATGAGCTCAAAAAAAAAAGTATCTAAGGAAAAAAAAAAGAGTCCTAGAAAAAGTGACTGGCTAGTAATTAGTAAATACCATACAATTTACCTTTTTTTTCCCTTAGGCCTCAAATCAGTCTCCTACTAAGCTTTCAGGCTTCTTTCATTTACATTTCAATATAAATCATGGCTGAGGTCTGGAAGGAGCAGGAAAAACTGCTATTCTGAGCAGACACCTCAGGCCTAAGGCATTTTAACCATAATTTTGAGGTTCGGATGTTGAAAATTATGATACAAATTTAAGATACAATTCACAAAATTTTATATTTTTACATCTTGTTTTGTCAACAGATACCATTCTATGATTTACTATCCTTGTCCAAATTAATGCAGTGGTACACACAGTGACATTTCCCGAGGCTATCCAATTCAAAATTGGTGAAAAAAAGACTGTATGATTGGGAATTTACTTGCCAACTTGGAAGTAGAGTTCTTCAGTTTTCCATATTAAGTATTTAAGTTCTCTGGCATGAATTATCTGAAATCATAAACTAAACAATTACCTAAACCCGACTTTTAACTGCAAGATTCTGCAATGCTTCAAAAACCCATTCAGATACCAGATTGTTAAAATAAAACATCATCATTTAGACACACATTCAGCTAAGATCATTCCCAAGAAACAATTTATAATATCAACACATTATTGCAGATGTCTTAAAGGGCCAGATACAAAGACACAAGACAGACAGAAAGGAGGTTCAGACTATGGCTGTCAGAGAGAACCGTTTAAACCAGAGCAGATAAGAGAAAAATCTCCTACACCAGTGTGCACCATAGATATCCACAGGGGGGGGACCACATGTTTTAACAGAGGGGAAACCTGAAATGTAAAATAAAGTGTCTCCATGGTGACTTCACTGCATTTAGTGTCCCCTTTTTCTTTTTCTCTTTTTTAACAAGACAGAGGTGGCATAATTCTTACAGTGCGGGGAGGAAGGAGGTAATTCCCTGAATCAACAGGGCTTTTGCAGCTGCTGGGAGTCCCTCAGTCCCTCCTTTTACTTACAGGATTAGCTCCTCTTGTTCAGTTCCACACCAAGCATGCTTCATCTCCTAATATTTCAGTAGACAGCTCTCACAAAGTTCCGGGGTGGAGGGCAGGTACCAAATTTGTAAATTAAAGTTCGATTCCTCAACTTGACGCCAATTAATACCAACTTAATAATGAGGACTGAGTTTTGAGAAAAAGAAAAAGGGAGGTTTATTGCTTTGCGAACAAAGGAGAAACACAGGGGACTCTGCCAAAGGTTATGACTCTCTTGATCTGGAGTGACAAGGGGTTTTAAAGGAGTTTCACTTGTTAACCTCGGAGATGCTCAGTTCTTAGGTCCCCACCAAGCATTGCCCTCTGCAATGGGTGTGCTCCAGGCAGCCAGCTAGGAGCTTCTATCATCCTGCTTAACAAAGGCGAGTAAAGTTCATCGCAGTTCCCTAAAACACAGTCCAAAGGGGTGTCAGGCTTACTCTCTTTATTACCTATTTTTACGTCCAAAATCCTTAAGTTTTTACCACTGAAATCACACAACAAAATGAACAAAAACAAACAAACAATCAAAAAAATAGAACACAAAACAAAACACAAAAAACAGAAACCATGCGCCTAAACAGAAAAACAGTGGAACAGTGCAACATCTTGCTATAGCTCCAGGGTAGGAGTGCATGCGTGCCCGTCGGCCCCTCTCTACAGTTCCAGAGGAATTCCCTACAGAACAGAACAGAGGACAGAACGATTCTGGTTACTCTCCTGGAAAGGAGTATATGTGAGCCTCCCCAGGCCACATCTCTGTCATCAGAAGAGATCTCCCTTAACCGGATATCAGATGTTATAAAAGCCCCACTTACCTATGGAGGACTCCTCCACCAGGTGCTTGCTAATAGTTTTAGTGCAGAGGTTCACTGCAGTGCTCCCCGGACTAAAGGCTCTTTTCCTAATATAGAGAAGATGGACCAAATCAGGCCTGTGTGGAGAGCTGTTTCTTGGTGCCTATGGTTGATATACCATTCTAATTTGTGAAAGTGCCACAGAAAGTAGGGTAAGCCTCCTTCTCATGGTACGCTTGAAAGCAACTGTTTGGAAAAAGTGGTTGCCAAGGCAGTGACCTCATTCAGTTCCTGAAGGATGCAACCTCACCTCACTTCCTTGGTAATGGAACTCTCTGAACTTGGGATGCAGGAAGCCAGGCACACAGAGTCAGTCCCAGTCCCAGTCCTAGTGGTCTCACTTGCTTCAATTTAACAAGGACAGAGTCAGTCTTTCTTGGTACCTACTGATGTGAGGATGGCCAAATGCCAGGAGTACTCTGAAGAGGGGCCTTTCCTAAAAAAGCAGGTAGTGGCTCACAGCTGGCTCCTGACCACTTCACAGAGTTGGATATGGAGACCAGATCTGAGACAGGATAGGCCATATCTGGGGAACATAGTATGGCCCAGCAGTCAGAGGACACTCCGGATAGTGAGAGACCTATTTGGGGGAAGGAGGTGCCTTTTTGGGTGTGGATGTGTGTTTGTGGTTTTGCCCCATGTTCTGAGAAGAGGTAGGAAAGTCGGTTTGTTTGGTTTGGAGTGAACTGTTTCTAGTAAGTTGTTTGACAAGGCGAGTGTTTCTATGTCTGTGTATCCCACTGTGTCCGTGGTTGTAGATTTTAGAAAAGAGAATGCATCAATGGATGTTTCCTGTCTAGTAGAAAGTTTCCCAGCATTCATCCTGCCCAATTTATGAATGCACTAGGGCTTGCCATATCGATGGGCAACACCTGCTATCTTCCTAAGTTCCTGTTTTCTTCCTGAAATCTAGCCACTCTCCAAAATAGGCTCATGCTTTTGAGTCCACGATATGTACCACCTCCAAGCACTGTGACATGGACATGTACTGGATAGCTGAAGGGATTGGCAAGCATCTCAGAAAACTCAGATATCGATGTGACCAGGAAAGTCTCAGTGGAGAACCCCTGCAATGGGCCTTTTGATTGCCTATTTTTCTGTTGCCCTGAATGTCAGTAAGTTCTTTGCCTGAGGCCACGCCTTTGTGAATCCTGAAGAAAACAGTTTTCAAACGGAAATGAATGGGCACCACCTGTGGCTCTTTGCTTAATTGCTTTGTAAAGGGATGTGTCTGAATCAGCCTCTTGGTCCTGTGTGAGCCTGTGGCTTAGATTCTCAGCACCTGATGGATCTAAAGAACGATCCCATGTGTGAATCCAAAATCAAAATGGCCAAAAATCAGTCACTGTGGATGAAGTGCCTCACATTCTTCTGTAAGGTTCCTTACCTACATCAAGTGAGAATAGGGATCCTTTGAGTCAAATGAGTTCTTCAAAGCCCTGCAGATGCTAGCCCATAGGTTCTTGGGTTTTCTTATGAATCCAATTCAAATAAAGAATCTAAACCCCACAGTCAGTAGGCCTCAAATTGGAGAACAGAGCTGTATTAATGGCAGACATATTTGATAACTCCTGGTTCACAGGGAGGGTGTCCAGGCCACCCTGACTATTGGCAAATGAGGGGAAAGGGACCTTATTTGGGACACTGTCTTGTGCTGCACCTCTCATGGAATCCTCTTGCCAGAAGTTATGGTGAGTGTCTATATGGAAGAAGATGAGTGCCATGTGGGAGTGTTTTGGTTTTAATTGTGGTCATTTGTGTGGCGGTTGGAAGAGATAATTGGGTCCACCTTGGCTTGAACTTCGGTGTGATTCCCCTTAGAGTCTGTGTTTTGGAATTGACCTCCGAGAAGGTATAAGGTCCTATGCCATTGTATATCCATATTTCTGGGACATCACTACAGAATGTAATTCAACGCTAAGTATACCAATCAAGGGCCCAATGAACTTCTGGGCTTCAAATCTTACCTAGATTTCTGTTTTCATACTTATATTGAAAGGTTAATAAAATAGGTACTTGTCACTTCTTGATTTTCTGTATGCTTAACAAAACACTGTTGAAATCTTGAGAACTGTTTGCTATTCTTGTTCCCAGAATGTGCTGTCCCCAACTGCCAAACTGCAGAATGTACTCGGTCAACCAGTTGCACGCAAACCGCCCACTCGCACTTACCCATCAATAAACTTTCCTTCCTGCCCTCTCCAAGGAAAATATATAAGCACTTCTTAAGCTGTTCTCAGGGCTCTCTGCTCTATTCAAGTGAGCTCTGAGCCCTTGCATGCCGGACTCCCAATAAAGCCTTTGCTGTTGCATGAGACAGTCTCTTGGTGGTCTCTTCCACCCACCCTCGCCCGATCTTTACATCTGGTGGCCCCAGTGAGATCCGGCAGCCGCAGATGAAAGACCCCCAACGGGCTCCTCTGGGGATAAATAAGGCCCCTCTTTCTGGTTTCAGGATTCAGGTTAGGGTTTCACAAAATGGCTATTGGTAAAGAGCATGAGCTCTCTCCCATGGTGGCTGACACACATCTAACAGAGCCACAGGCCATGTCCCTGGGGGATGAACTCATGAAATCGAGGAACAATAGTCTCCTTTATTCAGTGATATTTTGTTTCGGATTCGGTATTGCCAGACCATCATGTTTTGCCAGCTACTCAGTCATGGTCTCAGTATTGGACGTCCATTGCCTGTCTTTATTGTCTTGTCTTGTCTGTGTCTTGTGTCATTGCTTTTATTGTCTGTGTATATTTCATTATGGGACAGAGCACTTCAATGCCTCTGTTCATGACCCTTGATCACTAGACCAAAGTCTGCTTAAGGGCTCAGAATCTTTCTTTTTCAGTAAAACGCCAGATCTTGCAGATTCTGTGTCTCAGAATGACCCAACTTTGTAGTCAGATGTCCCCTAGAAGGATCTTTCTACTTCGCACTAATTTGAAAAGTTCGAGATATTGTCTTTTAGCCGGGGCCACGTAGACGTCCAGATCAACAGCCATATATCTTAACTTGTCAGGACCTCTGCAAATCTCCTCCTCCAAGGGTGAAGCCTTTCCTTGTCCCTGCACGGACTCCTACTCCTTCCCCCATGATTCTATCTCTTTAACTCTCTGCTCCTCCTCCTGCACCCTCTGTTCTCCCTGAGTCTCAAGACTCTACTGGACTCTCCTCCCCCTCCTTATCCTCTGCCTTCATCCCCCAACTGCCAACACCCTCTAAGTGATTCCCCTGCTGCTGACTCAGCCTCTCCACCATTCAAAGAAGCTAGGATGGCCCAGCGCCATCCAGATGACAGTCCCGTGGCACACAGAGCCCCTCCTTCCCTGGAGGAAGCTGGCCCGGCTAAAAGAACTCAGAGAACTCGCCAACGTTTTTACACCTGCCTACTTGGGATAACTGCCAACAACTCCTAGGGACTTTCTTTATGACAGAGGAATAAGAGAAAAACCTCCAAGAAGCTAAAAAAAAAAATATCCTCGGACCTGATTGGCGACCAACACAACTTCCCAACATAATCAAAGCGAACTTACCCTTAAACCAACCCAACTGGAACCCCAAAACCTTTGAAGATAAAGAGCATCTGTCCAATTATTGCCTGGCTCTAATAGCAGGTCTCCAAGGGGCTGCTAGGTGACCAACTAATTTGGCCATGGTAAGAGACATTATTCAAAGGCCTGATGAATCTCCCTCTTTGTTTCTAGAAAGAATTATGGAGGCATATAAAAGATATACTCCTTTCGATCCTCAGGCAGCGGATCAAAATTCATCTGTAACAATGGCCTTAATTGGGCAAGCTGCCATGGATATTAAAAAAATTTAAAAGAGAGATTTAGTCAGAGAAGCTGAGAAAGTATACTATAAGAGAGAAACAGGGAGAAAGAAAGGGAGCAAAGGAAGGTTGAGAGAAGCAAAAGACAGACAAAGGGATTGACCAAGATCCTTGTCACAACAAGAAAGAGGCCAGAAATTAAGACATAAGGTGACAGTAAGGGTTACCTGGGGCCATGCAAGAGGCCACCCCTGGCCTCAGATCAATGTGCCTACTGTAAAAAAAAAAAAGGACACTGGGCCAAAAAGTGCCCTATAAAGAGACAGCCACGCCAGCCAGCCATTGTGACTCTGGTGCATGACTAAGAAAGTTGGGGCTCAGATCACTTCCCCTAGCTCAGGGTAACTTTTGAAGTGTAGCGGACCCCAGTAAACTTTGAAATGAATACAGGAGCAGTATACGAAGCCCTTAAGGCCCCATTGGGCCCTCTATCAAATAAAAGGTCTGTAGTTCAAAGGGCTAATGGCAGTAAATATCGGGCTTAGACTACTAAGAGGACCATGGACCTAGGTAAAGGAAAAATCCATCACTCCTTCCTAGTAATCCAGGAATGCCTGGACCCATTGATGGGCAGAGATCTGCTCACCAAGCTCTTGGCCTTAATAACTTTTAACCCTGAAGGCTACCAAATGAAATTTCTAAATCCTTTAGTATAAACTCCTATAGTCACGGCTTTAACTAAATTAGTAGAAGATGAACATCCACTCTTCACACCCCCCAAGACTGATCAAACAGGCAAGCTACGCCAGAAATGGATAACAGATTACGCAGATGCCTGGGCAAAAACTGCTGGGTTAGGCCTGGCCGTGAAACAACCTCCAATAACAGTGGAGTTAAAAACCTCAGCCTCCCCAATTAATGTCAAATAATATCCTCTAAGCAAAAAAAGCTAAAGATGAGATAAGGCCCCATATTCAGAAATATCTGACCTTAGGCGTCCTAAGGCCCTGTCAATTGGCCATGAACACTCCCCTGCTACTAGAAAAAAAAGCCAGGAACCGGGACAATCGCCCTGTTAAATACCTAAGAGAGATCAACAACAGAGTGCAGGACATTCACCCCACGGTACCTAATCCGTACAATCTGCTTAGCACTCTGAACCCTGAGCGGAAATGGTATACTGTTCTGGACTTAAAAGATGCTTTCTTTTGCTTGCCTCTGCATAAAGATAGTCAGTTGCTGTTTGCTTTCGGGTGGGTAGACCCAGAAACCTGAACGTCTGGTCAACTAACTTGGACTAGACTCCCACTGGGGTTCAAAAACTCCCCCACTCTCTTTGATGAAGCCCTCCACAGAGATCTCAGCAATTTCAGAACTACGCACCCCAAAGTCACCCAGCTTCAATACGTGAATGACCTGCTACTGGCAGCCAACACCAAGGAAAACTGTGAGTCTGGGACCCAAGCACTATTATATGAGCTTGCTCCACTCGGGTATAGAGTTTCGGCCAAAAAGGCCCAAATTTGCTGGCATGAAGTAATCTTACTGGGCTGTTTCCTTAGGGGCAGTAAACGATGGCTCACTGAGCCCAGAAAACAAACCATTGCCTAGATACCACCCCCATCTAACAGGAGACAACTCAGAGAGTTTCTTGGGACTGCTGGCTTTTGCAGGTTATGGATACCTGGGTTTGCGTTTTTAGCTGCTCCTTTATACCCGGTGTTAGAGGGAGATGCCCAATTCCAATGGACCCCTGATCACCAGGAAGTTTTTTATAATATCTATGGACACTGACACTGAACACCTCAACTTCACTGAGCTCAGGCTGCAATTACAGAAAGCCCTACACTACGTTAAAAATGTACACCAACTCACTCACCTTGGTTCAATGAAACTGCAGGCATTCCTGTAGGATTAAGAACAGAGTTTTCCACTAACCGACTCACAGCGAAAGAAAATAACTGAACGGGTAACAAAAGCCTGTCGAGTCCGTCAATTGGTTAATGCTTACCCTTCCAGTTTCCTAGAGGAAAGCACCTATGAGGAACCAGAAAACGACTATTTTGGGAAGTGGACAATAGTGAAATTAAGCCAGCAAGGTATGGACTTAAATACCTCCTAGTCTTTGTAGATACATTTTCAGGATGGACTGAAGCCTTCCACACATACACACACACACACAAAAAAAAAAAAAAAAAAAAAAAAAAAAACTGCACAAATGATTTTCAAGAAGATTCTGAAAGATATTTTTCCAAGATACGGTCTGCCTAAGGTAATAGGGCCTGATAATGGACTGGTGTTCATGGCCCAGGTAAGTCAGGTGTTAACTGGGACCCTGTGGATTAATTTTAAGTTACATTATGCTTATATACACCAGAGCTCAGGACAGGTAGAAAAAATAAATACAACCATTAAAGAGACCTTCACAAAATTAAGCTTAGAGCCCGGCATAAAAGATTGGATTATGCTCTTGCCTTATGCACTGTTTCATGCGAGAAATATTCCCTCTCTTTCTTTGTGTAGCCTCACCCCCTATGAAATTCTCTATGATTCCCATCATCCAATAAGGGACCTAACCCCAACTCTAAGGCTTAACGATCACTTCCACACCCCCTTGCTTGACAGACTTAAAGTCATTGAAAGAACTCAGCGATAACTGTGGAAACAGCTGGCCACTGCCTACCAACCAGGGGAGGAGGGGACTCTAAATCAATATCATGTAAGAGACTTCGTCTACATAAGACAACATCAGGTGTCATCCCTGGAACCCCACTGGAAAGAAACATACCAGGTGCTACTTATAAAACCTAAAGCGTTAAAGTAGACGGAATCACTTTTTGGATCCATGCCTCTCATCTCAAGCCTTCGCTGTGTCCAGACTCTTGTTGGAAACTGGAAAAGCGTGGTAACCATTTCAAATTGCGTATTCGCTATGTGGATAAGACTATAGACTCTCCCCTTGGCCACCAGTAGTTCTAACCCTCATCACCCCGTTCAGCAGCAATGGCTGATCACAAATCCTACTAGACAAGAAGTATAGTCTATCTCGCATACAGGCCCCATAGAGACCTGGTGGCCATCTCTCCACCCAGACATTTGTCAGGTCGGTATAGGTCTTTCCTATTGAGATATCCCTGATGAAGAGGATCCCACTAAAATCCCATTAAATCTCTTCTGTACCATAGATAATGGAAACAAATATTATGGATGCAGGGACACGCGAGACAGATTCAGGTTTTACTAGCCTAGATTACTATGTTTGCCTGGCGGACTATCAAAGCCACAAACAGCCACGGCTGTGTGGGGGAGAAGCCGATTTCTTGTGTAAGTCAAGGGAATGTGAGCATACAGGGGCTGCCTGGTGGAACCCAAACTCCTCATCAAATTCAGTACACAGCATTGGCCATATTACCAATTAGACAACCAAATACTATGGCCCCCAGAGGGTTCTCTAGATCCTCAAATTCTGAGTGACATTTTTAACTTCGGCAAGTTCTCAAAAGGGGGAAATTTCCCTATGTGGAATCATTTTTCCTCTTTTTCTCACATCCTGTACTATGCTTCTCCAATAGTTTCTCACCCTCAGCCTTCTGCTCTAGACTCTCTGCTATCACTCCCATCTTAGCAACCTGATTTCTCCTCTCCAATTACTAAATCAAAAACCCAAACCTCCGCTGGTTCTCAGAACATTGCCCCGTTGCTGAGGTAGCAGGTACCGAGGTACCCCTTCACCCACTCACTCCTCTCTTTTCCTGTCAGGGCCTGCACTAGGTCCCACCAAGTCCTCTAGCAAGCTAACCCAAAGCTCAAACCAGCTGAGAAGAGCCCTCAGACCCCTATCCACGATGTAATGAAAATGGCATTTAAAGTTGCTTTGTCATCACTGAAAAGAGGTTTCTAAGAATTTAAAGTCCCTCAAAGGCTTTTTGGAATATTTACTCCCATCTTCCCCTCTGCCATACCTGTTCTAATGCTCAAGTTTTGTTCTAGGAAAATCCCAAACCCCTTTACCATTTTTCTTTTACATCTCTCTTTTCTCATTCTTAGATCCATGGAGCTGCTCTCAGCCTCGACTACCCCGTCTTCCCCCTCTGTACCAGGTCCACAGAAATGTCTTAAATGACCTTCTCCAGAAGTCTTCACCAAGGCTTACTTTAGGTCTTTCAGCAAAAGAGTCCCTCTGAAAGAGTTCAATGTACATAAACTTCCACTTTTCGTGTTGCCCTGTTCTACTTGGCCACTGGCTGGAAAAATCACCACCCCTAAGCTAGACACTGCCTTTCCAGTTTTTCACAAAATATGTGAACAAGGCCTCTGGCCTTGAGCTGGGGCTTCACCTAGATGCCTACATTTCTAAGATAAAAAAGTTAGCAACTGGTCTCCATGGTGACAGCTGGCAGGGAGAAAAAAAGAGACAAAAAAGCTCTCCCCTTCCAAGGTGTCCTTGAAAAGTTAACTTGCCCAGAACAGAGGAAAAAAAAAAAACAGAAACAAAAACTAATTTTTGTGAATTTTTGCAAACTATGAACTTCTGAGCCCCTTCCCTTACATGTTGGGTACAAATTCTAAAACTACCAAAACTTGGGGTTCAGGGGATTAATTGATTACAACAGAAGCATTGCCCTCTAAATCCGGATGCAACCAAATAAGAATGTTTTCCTCACTTTGGTGCTATCTTAGGTGCATTTTCTTGTCCATTCCTAAAACAGTATAATTCTATACACTTTAACATTATTTATGTTTACATAAAATGGTCAATAGATGTGATTAATTATGTAATCATGCAGATGTTTTTCAGAGTGCTCTATCATGACGTAGGTTCATTTAAAGTTCAAATAGGGGGGCATACAACCCGGTTCCACCGGGAACCTGTATCCCTCACTTTGGCCATCCTATGAGGAATAATAATTGCTGAAGGGGTGGGCATAGGAACAACTGCCCTAGTCCATGAGACACAACAAAGACACAATTAGAAGCAGAAATAGACCAAAGCTTAAAGACATTAAAAACCGACATCACAGCTTTACAGGAATTTTAACCTCTCTCTCTCTGAAGTTGTTTTACAGAGCAGGCGAGTGTTGGACCTCCTCTTCATGAGAGAAAGTTGCCTTTTTGCTTGCATTGAGGGAAGAATGTTGTTTTTATGCCGACAATACTGGAGTTGTAAAAGAATCTATGAGTAAATTAAGAAAACGACTTGAAGAGCGTCAAAGAGAGACAGAGGCCCCAGAAGGGAGGTTTGATTCTTTGTTCACATAGTCAACCTGGTTAACTATGCTTTTATCTGCCATGGCAGGTCCATTTATAATCCTCATATGATTGCTAACGGTAGGACCCTGTTTGCTCAACCGTGTAGTTTCCTTTCTAAACCAAATCGAACATGTTATTAAACCTAACCATACACTGTTCTCTCAATCTAATTTTACAGAAAAGTGGGGACAGAGTTGGTCTTAAAATACAGGAATATAGAGGATCTTCCACCTGCTGAGAAACTCAAAGGTCCATGCAGAAATGATCCCTGGAGAAGATGTAGGCAACTATGAAGGACCTGAGACAGCAAAAGTCTTCCATGGCAAACAACCTGCTCAGGATGAAGGGATGTGTCTGAATCAGGCACTCTCTTCTTAATGTATAGAAGATGGACCAAAGCAGGCATTTGTTGAGCTGCTCCTGCATGCCTATGTTTGACATACCACTGTAACTTGTGAAAGTGTCACAGTAAGTAGGGGCAGCCTCCTTCTCATGGGAACCTTGGAAGCAACTGTTAGGACAAAGTTGTTGCCAAGGCAGTGACCTCATTCCGTTCCTAAAGGAAGTGACCTCACCTAACTTCCTTGGTGATGGAACTCTCTGAACTTGGAATCCAGGAAGCCAGGCACAAAGAGCCAGTCCCAGTACAAGCCCCAGTGGTCAAACTTATTTTGATTTACCAAGGACAGACTCAGTCTTTCTTGGAACCTACTGATGTGAGGATGGCCAAATGCAAGGAAAGCTATGAATAGGGGCATTTCCTGAGAAAGCAGGCAGTGGCTCACCGCTGGCCCCTGACAACTTCACAGAGTTGGCCAAAAGACCAGATTTGAGACAGAACAGGCCATTTCCAGAGAACATAGTATGGCCCACCAGTCAGAGGACACTCCGGATAGTCACAGACATACATGGGGGAAGGAGGTGCCTTTGTGGTGTGGGTGTGGG
This sequence comes from Callospermophilus lateralis, assembly GCF_048772815.1. NCBI lineage: Eukaryota > Metazoa > Chordata > Mammalia > Rodentia > Sciuridae > Callospermophilus > Callospermophilus lateralis. The sequence goes on from NW_027517645.1 coordinate 318,189, forward strand.
TTTGTGGTTTTGTCTCATGTTCTGAGAATAGGTATGAAAGGTGGTTTGTTTTGTTTGGAGTGAACTGTTTCTACTAAGTCGTTTGACAAGGTGAGTGTTTCTATGTCTGTGTATCCCACTATGTCCGTGGTTGTAGACATTAGAAAGGAGAATGCATCAATGAATATGTCCTATCTAGTAGAAAGCTTCCCAGCATTCATCCTGCCCTATTTATGAATGGACTGCAGCTTGCCTTATTGATGTGCAACACCTGCTATCTACCTAAGGTCCTGTTTTCTTCCTGAATTCTCGCCACTCTCCAGAATAGGCTCATGGTTTTGTGTTTAAGATATGTACAACCTTGAAGCTCTGTGACATGACCATGTACTGAATAGCTGAAGGGAATGGCGAGCATCTAAGAAAACTCAGATATCAGTGTGACCAGGAAAGTCTCAGTGAAGAAACCCTGCTTGGGGCCTTTTGTTTACCAATTCTTCTGTTGCCCTGAATGTCAGGAAGGTCTTTTCCTCAGTCCACCACTTTGTGAAGCCTGAAGAAAACAGTTTCCAAATGGAAATGAATGGGCATTACCTGTGGCTCTTTGCTTAATTGCTTTGGAATGGATGTGTCTGAATCAGCCTATTTGCCTTGTGTGAGGGTGTGGCTTAGATTCTCAGCTCCTGATGGATCTAAAGAAAGATCCCAGGTGTACATCCAAAACCAAAATGGCCAAAAAAGCAGTCCTTGTGGATGAAGTCTCTCGCCTCTTCTGTAACTTTCCTGACCTCCATCAAGTCAGAATAGGGATCCTTTGGTTCAAATGAGTTCTTCAAAGCCCTGCAGAGGCTAGCCCATAGTTGCTTGGGTTTTCTCAAGACTCCAATTCACATAAGGAATCCAAACCCCACAGTCAGTTGGCCTCAAATTGAAGAAGCGAAGCAGTATTAATGGGAGGCCTATTTGATCTCTCCTGGTTCACAAGAAGGGTGTCCAGGCCACATTGACTTTAGGCAAATTAGGTGCAAGAGAGCTTATTTTGGACACGGTCTTGGGCTGTGCCCCTCATGGAAAACTTTTGCCAGAGGTCATTATGAGTGTCTATATGGAAAAAGATGAGCGCCACGTTGGAGTGTTTTGTTTTAAATTGTGGTCATTTGGGTGGCGGTTGGAAGAGATGACTTGGTCCACATGTTCTTGAACTCTGGTGTGATTCCCTTAGAATCTGAGTTCTCAAACTGACCTCAGAGAAGTATTGCTATGAATAGCGTTGAGATTTAAGGAAGCCAGGCATGAGTGTCGCCCTTGGAAACTAAGTTCTAGGCCCAGGATGGCTTTCCACAGAGCACTAGGCCTCTCAGCCAGGATACCACATGATTTTATTCTGAAAGATTTGGCACCCAGAGTTGAGAGTCAAAACTCATATGGACCTCACATTGTAGACCTCAATGGGAATAATATCATGTGATCTTTTGGCCACTCTTTGGGAAGCCTTACCTGTGAGTGTTCTCCAGAGCTTTCATTGAAATTAGCTTCCTAAAAATTTAATGATTCCTGAAAGAATTGAAACTCACAGTGCCTCCAATTTCATCCTTGAAAAATGGCTAGAAAAATACCATAAAATTTTTGAAATTCCCATCACCAGGTGGCACTGGAGAACATTTGGATGTCCTGTTACTGATCATGAATATACCAGACAGTGCCTTGATTGACTGGGTTTCATGTAAATGGTGTAGAACAGAGATGCCAGTAAGTTGGACTCTGTTGAGTAGTTGGCCTAGAGCAGTGGGGGGAAGGTTTGTGATAAAACATCTGTGGTGGGGCCATGTGGATCTTCCATTGGCATCCAAATGGCTTGTGACTGACATGGTGCAGCCAGCAGAACCTTCCATGTAAAGGCAACTTGTTATATGGAGAGTTTTCAGGACATTGTTCAAAATCAGGTTGCTATGGTCAAGGGGGCAAGCTATGTGGGATAGAATCCTGGTTCTTGTATCCTCCTGCAGAACCTGACCCACCACACATGACAGAACTCCCTCTTGTACTGTGACCCAATTGAACTCCTTTTATTTCGTGAAGCAAATACCAAACTCCCAGTGCAGCAGGAAGAAACACCATGAAAATGGAGGATGACCATATGGCTTCACAGTGCACATGGGGAGACCTTTAGCCCCCAGTGGCCACAGTTTACCTAAAAAGAGAATTTAGCACTGCTGCCTCATGTTCATTGGGAAATAAGAAAGCATGTCCTCCAGGTCTCATAGATGCAGACCAAGCTTTTATGGTCTCACTAGAAAGGAAGCTAAAGCTCCTGACAACAACATATTTTTCAAGTGCCCAATCTCACAGGCAGTTTCTCAAGAAGTCTCTATGCCAGCAGACCTCCATGTTTGTGGAGTGTTTACCCTTTCCCTTACCTTTGGAAACTCCTCTGCCACTTCCAAGGTTGTGGGCTCCTGAGCATATTCCATTCCAGATATTTGTTCACAGGTTTTCTAAATCTTCTCCTCTAATTGTGTCTTACTTGGGGCGAAGGTATTGTCAAGGCATTGTTCTGAATGAGAGTGGGAAGATTTTTGTGTAGCACATATTTACATACACATTGGATTCATTTTTCAATTTTCCATTCGAAATACTGAATCCTTGACACTAACCCATACCCTACTAGATTCTGACTACTAATTCTAATATAATGGAGAAAAATAACCCAAACAGAATAGAAATACTAGCACTTCATAGGAGGCATGGTGTATAGTTGGTCTTCCTATTTGCATGATATAGGGTTGGAGTTGTAAATCTTGTCAATTTTTTGTTGAAAGAGTTCTGCATGTGTTTTTAAAGTTAACACATATGTGAATTCCTGTCTCCCTTTTTCTGTAGCCAATTCAGCACATGTATTTTTATATGAACATATAGAATCCTACCTGGTATCACACCTGTATTCTTGAGAGGTGGCTAACTTGGCAGATACACCTCCTAAACGCTTTTGGAAATGATAATTCAAATTATGAGTGAGCTTCTTAGTTAAAAAACATTATACATAAATCCATGTTCAGTAAAATTAATATTTTTGGATCTGTGGATGATATATATTTCACGATGAATTTTAATTGGCATATATATTGCTACTTTTTAATGTCTCTGTGTGTATTTTGTATATATATATATATATATATATATATATATATATATATATACACTCTAGATTTGTCAAAATATGAAATATATGTATCTTATTATACACTCCCTAAATTCATTCATGTTCATGTATGTGGTTTTATATTCAACTTTTCATAAGATTATTTTCAGAAATATTCATCCATCTGAAATACATATTTGTTTTATAGTATTGAAAATTCACTTCAGTAAATGGTGCAAACAAATCCTTATATTTTTACAGTAACTGACCCACTTTAACATCAATGCAAGTAGATTCCTATGGGACATGATGTGTATTTTGGCGTTCATTTTTATACAACACTGGTACATTACTATTTCTTCAGTTTTTGTACATCATAGAATATACATTTCAGCCACAACTTCATAAATTTAAAGAAATTTGTAACACATTCTATCACTTCCTGCTTCAGAACATATGTATTCCTCTTTGTTTTTGACTGGTCATTTCATGAGACTTCTTTCCACACACATTACTGTCGATTTCCATTATCAATTTTGAAGCAAAATTCACACACTCTTTATGATGAACCACAACCGTAATATTACCATTGGATGTATAAATGGTTGGAATGAATGTATGTATATCAATATATGATTCCCTGTGTATTTTCAGATATCAATTTATTCCAATTTCTAAAGTTTGAACCAGTTGTATTATTTATTCGCAGTATGGACTATTCATGCATTATGTCTATATTCATACACACATGGTACACCTCTATGTATCCCCAATACTAATTTACACCTCTTCAAAATATTGCTCCAAGAAATGGTGGTAGAAATACTCATGTCACCTGATCTACATATACATTTTATCACAGTAATATTCTGGCTACAAAATGCAAAGTCACACTTACGATTGTACCAAAGCCTAAATGGAATGTGAGTATGGATTATGAAAATCACCCAGGTCCAGGTTGCCTAATGCTCTCAAATGTCATTCCTATTGGTGACTACAAATTTGTTTCTTCCTAACATTATATATTCAATCTCAAGCCTGTTGAAAATGTCTATTGGTATCACTCATTTTATACTTTGCCTGATTTCCTTATGTCTCTATTGATATCTGCTTTCCTACATATTTTCCCCAGTTCATCATTGTGACTGACTCTTCACATGTGCTGACATTTACATTTTCTCTCTACCCAAAACCCTATTGCTAAAGAACTTTTTGTCCAAATCCTATACTCACACTTTTTTCTAATCTTACCAACTCTCTTCGTAATCTTACCAACTCTCCCTTTTTGAATGAATGTTCTCCTCAACATTCAATCATCTAAGGTACAAGATCCTATGCCATTGTGTATAGATTTATCTGAGACATCTGCACAGAACATAATTCAAAGCTAACTATCCCAATCAAGGACCCAATGACTTTCTGGGCTTTAAATCTTACTGAGATTTCTGTTTTCATACATATATTCCACCTCTATAATCTTATAAATATCGCAGGTTTCCAAAAACATTATTCATCCAGCAGAATGATCCTAACCCAAATCAAACATGTTATTAACCCTAAACATACACGATTCCCTCAATCTACCTTTATAGAAGAGCAGGGACAGAGTTGGTCTTACAATACAGGAATGTAGGAGATCTTCAACCTGCAGAGAACCTCAAAGGTCCATGCAGAAATTATCCCTGGAGAAGATATAGGCAGATATGAAGGACCTCAGAGAGCAAAAGTCATCTTCCATGACAAACAACCAGGTAAGGATGAAGGGATGTGTCTGAAGCAGTCTCTCTCTTCTTAATGTAGAGAAGATGGACCAAACCAGGCCTGTGTGGAGAGCTGTTCCCGGGTGCCTATGGTTGATATTCCATTTTAACTTGTGAAAGTGTCAAAGGAAGTAGGGGCAGCCTCCATCTCATGGACCCTTCGAAGCAACTGTTAGGACAAAGTGGTTGCCAAGGCAGTGACCTCATTCAGTTCTAGAGGAAGTGACCTACGTCACTTTCTTGTTGATGTAACACTCTGAACTTTGGATCCAGGAAGCCAGGCACTCTGAGGCAGGCCCAGTACCAGTTGCAGTGGTCTCACATGTTTGGATTAACCAAGGACAGAGTCAGTCTTTCTTGGCAACTACTGAATTGAAGATGGACAAATGCCAGGAAAGCTCTGAAGAGGGGCTTTTTTTTTTGATAAAGCAGGCAGTGGCTCACCGCTGGCTCCTGACAACTTCACAGTTTTGGCCAAGGAGACCAGATCTGACATACGACAGCCCATTTCAGGGGAACATAGTATGGTCCACCAGTCAGAGGATGCTCCGGATAGTCACAGATATACTTGGGGAAAGAAGGTGCCTTTTTGGGTGTGTTTGTGTGTTAGTGATTTTGTCCCATCTTCTAAGAATATGTAGGAAAGTCGGTTTGTTTAATTTGGAGTGGCCTGTTTCTAGTAAGTGCTTTGAGAAGGTGAGTGATTCTGTGTATCCCACTGTGTCCGTGGTTGTAGACAATAGAAAAGAGAATGCATCAAAGGATGTGTCCTGTCTAGTAGAAATCTTCACAGCATTCATCTTGTCCAATTTATGAATGGACTGCAGCTTACCTTATAGATGGGCAACACCTACTACCTTTCTACATTCCTGATTTCTTCCTGAATTCTGGACACTCTCCCATAGGCTCATGGTTTTGTGTTCAAGATATGTATCTCCTCCACAATCTGGGACATGGCCATGTACTGGATAGCTGAAGAGAATGGTGAGTATCACAGAAAACTCAGATATCAGTGTGACCAGGAAAGTCTCAGTGGAGAAACTCTGCTTTGGGAATTTGCTTTTCTATTGTTCTGTTGCCCTGAATGTAAGGAAGGTCTTTGCCTAAGGCCACACCTTTCCAAAGCCTGAAAATATCAGTTTTCAAATGGAAATAAATGGGCATCACCTGTGGATCTTTGCTTAATTGCTTTGCAAAGGGATATGTCTGAATCCACCTCTTAGTGCAGTGTGAGTCCATGGCTCAGATTCTCAGCCCTGATGGATCTAAAGAAAGATCCCATGTGTGCATCCAATTCCAAAATGGCCAAAAGAGCAATCATTGTGGATGAAGTCTCTTGTTTTCCTCTGTAAGGTTCCTGATCTCCATCAAGTGAGAAGAGGGATCCTTTGGGTCAACTGAGTCCTTCAAGCCCTGCAGAGGCTAGCCCATAGGTGCTTGGGTTTTCTCATGACTCCAAATCACATAAAGAAACTATACCTGACAGTCACTATGCCTCAAATTGGAGAAGTGGAACAGTATTAATGGCAGGCATCTTTGATCAGCCCTGGTTCACAGGAACAGTGTCCAGAAACACTGACTTTAGACAAATGAAGGGCAAGGGAGTTTATTTTGACATTGTCTTGTGCTGTGTGCCTCATGAAAACTTCCAGCCAAGGTTATGATTAGTGTCTATATGGAAGAAGATGAGGGGCATGTGTGAGTGTTTTGGTTTTAATTCTGGTCATTTGTGTGGCGGTTGGAAGAGATGACTGGGTCACCAGGGATTGAACCCTGGTGTGTTTCCCCTTAGAGACTGAGTTCTGAAACTGACCTCAGAGAAGTATTGCCATGAATTGTGTTGGGATTTTAGGAGGCCACGCATGAGAGTCGCCCTTGGAACCTGAGATCTAGGACCAGGGTGGCTTTCCACAAAGAACTGGGAATCTCAGCCTGGATATCACATGATTTTATTCTGAAAGACTTGGCAGCCATAGTTGAGAGTCAAAACACATAGGACCTCACATTGTAGACCTCAATGGTCCTGGCTTCAAGTGACCTTTTGTCCACTCTTTGGAAATCCTTGCCTGTGAGAGTTCTCCAGAATTTTCTTTGAATTGAGCTTTCTCAACATTTAATGGTTCCTGAATAATTGAAATTCACAGTGCATCCAATGTCATCCTTGAAAAATGGCTAGATAAATACCATGAAATTTTTGAAATTCCCATGACCAGGTGGCACTCCAGAAACATTCGATGTCCTATTGCTTATTATGAGTGTACCAGACAGTTCCTTGATTGACAGGGTTTTCTGAAAATTGTTTAGAACAGAGATGCCAGTAATTTGTAGCCTGCTGAGTAGTGGGCGTAGAACAGTGGTGGGCAGGTGTGTGATAAAATATCATGGTGGGTCCATGTGGATCTGCCATTGGCTTCCAAATGGCTTGTGACTGACATAGTGCAGACTTCAGACCCTTATATGTAAAGGCATCTTGTTCTATGGCGAGGTTTCAGGGCAATGTTCAGAATCAGGTTGCTATGGACAAGGGAGCAATCTTTGAGAGATAGAAGCCTGGTTTGTGCATTTTCTTGCAGACCATAACCCACCACACATGACAGAACTCTCTCCAGCACTGTTTCCCAGTTGAACTCCTTGTATTTCGTGAAGCATGTACCAAACTCCAAGTGCAGCAGCAAGAAACACCACGAAAAGTGGAGGATGACCAAATTGTTTCACAGTCCACACGGGGAGAAAATAAACCCCCAGGGGCTACAGTTTATCTACAAAGAGAGAATTCAGCAGTGCTGCCTTGTGTTCATTGGAACATAAGAAACTTTGTCCTCCAGGTCACATAGATGCAGACCCAGCTTTGAGGGTATCACTACAAAGGAAGCTTAACTCCTGACAAAAACCTATATATCATTGCCCAACCTCAGTGGCAGTTTCTCTAAAAGTTTTAGGCATGCAGAGCTCCATGTTTGTGGAGTGTGTACCGTGTTCTTACTTTTGGAAACTCTTATACCACCTCCAAGTTTGTGCACTCCTGAGCATTTTCCATTCCAGAAATGTAATCACAGATTTTGCAACTTTTCTTCTCTAATTGTGTCTTACTTGGGGCGAAGATAATTTCAAGGCATTGTTCTGGATGAGAGTCAGAAGATTTGTTTTAGCACATATTTGCATACACATTGGATTAATTTTCCTATTTTTCCATTCGAAATTCTGAATCCCTGACACTAACCCATATTCTAATAGACTCTGACTACTAATTCTAATATGATGGAGAAAAATAACCCAAACAGTACATAAATACATGCAGTTCAGGGTTGGACTTGCCTTTTGCATGATAAAGGGTAGGTATTATGAATCTAGTCAATTTTTAATTGAAATAGTTCTCCATGTGTTTTGAAAGTTAACAAATATGTGAATTACTGTCTCCCATTTTCTGGAGCCTATTCAGCACATGTATTTTTATATGCACAAATAGAATCCTACACGGTATCACACGTACATTCTTTTGAGTTACATGACTTGGCAGATACAAATTGTGAGAAGTGATCACTCATCCTAAACGCTGTTAGAACTGAAAATTCAACCTATGGGTGAGCTTCCCAGTGGAAAAACATTATACATAAACCCATGTTCAGTAAAATGAATGTTTTTGCATCTTTATGATATATATTTCATGATGAATTTCGATTGGCATATATATTGCTATTTTTTAATTTCTGTGTTTGTGTGTGTGTGTGTGTGTATATACTCTCCAGATTTTTAAAAATATGAAAATTATGTGTCTTATATACACTCCCTAAATTCATTCATGTTCATGTATGTGGATTAATAATCAACTTTTCACAAGATTATTCTTAGAAATACTCAAACACCTGAAATACATATTTGTTTCCTAGTACTGAGAACTAACTTCAGTGAAAGGTGCATACAAATTCTAATATGTCTACATTAACTGACCCAGTTGAACATCAATGCATGTTGGTTCCTATGGGACACGATGTGTATTTTGACGTTAATTTTTATTCCACACTGGTACATTACTATTTCTTCAGTTTATGCACATCTTAGCATATATATTTCATTCACTAGTTAGCAAATTTATAGGCATTTGTTTCACTTTCAGTCACTTCCTGCTCCAGAACACATGTATTTCTCTATGTTTCTTGACTGGTCTATTCATGAGACTTTTTTTCCAAATATATTGTTTTCGATTTCCATAATCAATTTTGAAGAAAAACTCACACACCCTTCATGATTAACCATAACCATAAGATAATCATTAGATATATAACTGGTTGGAATTAATGATTGTATATCAATATAACATTTCTTATATATTTTCAGATATCCATTCAATCCATTATTTAAAGTGGATCTAGTTATATTATTTATTCACAGTATTGTCTATTCATGCATTATGTCTATATTAATAGAAACAGGGTACACCTATTTGTACCCCCATACGAATTTATAAATCTTCAAAATATTGCTCTCAGAAATGGTGGAAGAAATACTCATGTCACCTGATCTACATACACATTTTATCACAGAAATATTCCGGACACAAAAAGCAAAGGTCACACTTACAATTGTACCAAAGCCTAAATGAAAAGATAGCATCCATTACTAAAATCATCCATGTCCAGGTTGCCTAATGCTCTCAAATATCAATCCTATTGGTGACTACATATTTGTTTCTTCCTAAGATTATATATTCAACTTCAAACCTGTTGAAAATGTCTAACCCTATCACACACTTTATACTTTGCTTGATTTCCTAATGTCTCTATTGATATCTGCTTTCCTACATGTTTTCCCCAGTTCATCATTGTGACTGACTCTTCACATGTGCTGACATTTACATACACTCTCTACCCGAAACCCTATTGCTGAAGAACTTTTGGTCCAAATCCTATGCTCACTCTTCTTTCTAAATCTACCAACTACCTTCCTAATCCTACCGACTATCGGTTTTTGACTGGATGCTCTCTTCAACATTCAATCATCCAAGGTACAAGGTCCGATGCCAGTGTATATTGATTTATCTGAGACATCTGTGCAGCACATAACTCAAAGTTAAGTATCCCACTCAAGTCCCCAATGCCCTTCTGGGCTTCAAATCTTACCTAGATTTCTGCTTTCATACTTATATTTCACATGTATACTCTTGTAAATATCGCAGGTTGCCAATACCATTATTCATCCCGCAGAATGATTTGTAACCCAAATCGAAATTGTTATTAACCCTAACCATACACTGTTCCCTCAATATAACTAACTTAAGAGCAGCGACAGAGTGGGTCTTACAATATAGAAATGTAGAAGATCTTCCACCTGCTTAGAACCTCAAAGATCCATGAAGAAATGATCCTTGGAGAAGATGTAGGCAGCTATGTAGGACCTGAGAGAGCAATAGTCATCTTCCATGCAAACAACCTGGTCAGGATGAATTGATGTGTCTGAATCAGCCTCTCTCTTCTTAATGTAGAGAAGATGGACCAAACCAGGCCTCTGTGGAGAGCTGTTCCAGGGTGCCTATAGTTGATATACCATTATAACTTCTGAATGTGTCACAGGATGTTGGGGCAGCCTCTATCTCATGGGAACCTTGGAAGCAACTGTTAGGACAAAGTGGTTACCAAGGCAGTGACCATATTCAGTTCCTGAAAGAAGTGACCTCACTTCACTTCCTTGGTGATGGAATTCTCTGAACTTGGGATCCAGGAAGCCAGGCACCAGGAGCCAGTCCCACTCCAGACCCAGTGGGCTAACTTGTTTGCTTTTCCCAAAGACATAGTCAGTCTTTCTTGGTACCTGCTGATGTGAGGATGGCCAAATGCCAGCAGAGCTCTGAAGAGGGGCCTTTCCTGAGAAAGCAGGCAGTGGCTCACTGCTGGCTCCTTACAACTTCACGGAGTTGGACATTGAGACCAGATGTGAAACAGGACAAGCCATTTTGGGGGAACATAATATGGCCCACCAGTCAGAAGACACTCCAGATAGTCACAGACCTATTTGGGGGAAGGAAGTGCCTTTGCCGTTGTAGGTGTGAGTTTGTGGTTTTTTCTCATGTTCTGAGAATAGGTAGGAAAGGTGGTTTGTTTGGTTTGGAGTGGACTGTTTCTAGTAAGTCGTTTTACATTGTGAGTGTTTCTATGTCTGTATATCCCACTGTATCCATGGTTGTAGACATTAGAAAAGAGAATGCACCAATGGATGTGTTGTCTCTAGTTGAAAGCTTCCGCAATTCATACTGCGCAATTGATGAATGCACTGCAGCTTGCCTTATGGATGGGCAACATCTACTATCTTCTAAAGTTCCTGTTTTCTACGTGAATTCTGGCCACTCTCCAGAATAGACTCATGGTTTTGTTTCCCAGATATGTAACACCACAAGGCTCTGTGACATGGCCATGTTCTGGATAGCTGAAGGGAATGAGATCATCTCAGAAAACTCAGATATCAGTGTGTGCAGTAAAGTCTCAGTGGAGAAACCCTTCTTTGGGCCATTTGCTTAATTCTATTTCTATTACCCTAAATGTCAGAAAGGTCTTTGCCTCAGGCCACCCCTTTGTGTAGCCTGAAAAACACTGTTTTCATATGGAAATGAATGGACCCCACCTGTGGCTCTTTGCTTAATTTCTTTAGAATGGGATGTGTCTGAATCAGCCTCTTGTCCTTGTATGAGGTTGTGGCTTAGATTCTCAGCACCTGATGGATCTAAAGAAAGATCCCATGTTCTTCCAAAACTAAAATGTCCAAAAGAGCAGTCATTGTGGATGAATATTTTTGCCTTCTTGTTTTAGGTTCCTGAACTCCATCAAGTGAGAATAGGGATCCTTTGGGTCAAATGAGTTCTTGAAATCCCTGCAGAGGCTAGCCCATATGTGCTTGGATTTTCTCATGAATCCAAATCACATAAAGAATCTATACCCTACAGCCAGTAGGCTGAAATTGGAGAAGTGGAACACTTTAACAGCAGGAATATTTGATCACTCCTGGTTCACAGGAAGAGTGTCCAGGCCACCATGATTTTAGGCAAATAAGGGGCAAGTGAGCTTATTTTGGACACTACCTTGGGCTCATAGAAACCTCCAGCTAGAGGTTATGATGAGTGTCTACGTGGAAGAAGATGATGGCCCTGTGGGAGTGTTTTGATTTTAATTGTGATAATTTTTGTGGCGGTTGGAAGGGATGACTGGGTCCACCTGGGCTTGAACTCTGGTGTGATTCCCCTTAGAGACTGCATTCTGGAATTGACCTCAGAGAAGTATTGCCATGAATTGTGTTGGGATTTTAGGAGGACACACATAAGACTCACTCTTGGAAACTGAGATCTATGCTCAGGGTGGCTTTCCACAGAGGCCTGGGAATCTCAGCCAGGATATCACATGATTTTATTCTGAAAGACTTGGCAGCCATAGATGAGAGTCAAAACATACATGGACCTCACATTGTAGACGTGAATTGGCCTGGCTTTATGTGACCATTTGGTAACTCTTTGAGAAGCCTTGACTTTGAGAGTTCTCCAGAGCTTTCATTGAAATGAACTTTCTCACACTTAATGGTTCCTGAATGAATTGAGACCCACAGTGCCTCTAACTTCATTTTTGAAAAATTGCTAAATAAATACCATGAAATTTTTTAAATTCCCATGACCAGGTGGAACTGCAGAAAATTTGATGTCCTGTTGCTTATCATGTGTATACCAGACAGTGCCTTGTTTAACTGGGTTTCATGAAAATGATGTAGAACACGAGATGCCAGTAATTTGGAGCCTGCTGAGTAGTGGGCCTAGAGCAGTGGTGGGAAGGTGTGTGAAAAAACATCATGGAGGGGCTATGTGGATCTGCCATTGGCTTCCAAATGGCTTGTGACTGATATAGTGCAGACATGAGACCCTTATATGTAAAGGCATCCTGTTATATGGAGAGTTTTAAGGGCAATGTTCAGAATAAGTTTACTATGGTTACTGGGGCAAGCTCTGTGGGATAGAAGCCTGGTTGGTGCATTCTCCTGCAGACCCTGACCCACCACAAGTGACAGAACTCCCTCCAGCACTGTATCCCAAATGAACTTCTTATATTTTGTGAAGCAAATACCAAATTCCCAGTGCAGCAGCAAAAAACACCATGAAAAGTGGAGGATGACCAAATGTCTTCACAGTCCCCACTGGGAGACACTTAGAATCCAGTGGCCACAGTTTACCTACAAAGAGAGAATTGAGCACTGCTGCCTCATGTTCATTGGAATATAAGAAACCATCTCTTCCCGGTCACATAGATGCAGACCCAGCTTTGATGGTCTCACTACGAAGGAAGCTAAAGCTCATGACAGCAACATATATTTCAGGATCCCAACCTCAGAGGCCATTTCCCAAGAATTCTTAGGCCAGCAGAGCTCCTTGTTTGTGGAGTGTTTACCCTGTCCTTTACTTTTGGAAACTCCTCTACCACCTCAAAAGTTGTGAACTCCCGAGCATATTCCATTCCATGTATGTATTCCTAGATTTTTACACTTTTCAACTCTAATTGTGTCTTACTTGGGGCGAAGGTAATGTCAAGGCATTGTTCTGGATGTGAGTGGGAAGATTTTTGTGTAGCACATATTTACATACACATTGGATTCATTTTCCAATTTTCCATTTGAAATACTTAATCCCTGACACTAACCTGTACCCTACTAGTCTCTGACTAATAATCCTAAAATGATGGTGAAAAATAACCCAAAAAGAATAGAAATACAAGCAGTTCAGAGGAGGCATGGTGTATAGTTGGAATTGCTTTTTGCATTATATAATGTAGGAGTTTTAAATCTAGTCAATTTTCTGTTGAAATAGTTCTAGATGTGTTTTTAAAATTAACAAATATGTGAATCCCTGTCTCCCTTTCTCTGTAGCCTATTCAGCACATGTATTTTTATATGCACATATAGAATCCTACCTGATATCACTTGTACACACATGTGAGGTGGCTGAATTGGCAGATGCAAATTGTGAGAAGAGATCACTCCTCCTAAACGCTGTTGGAACTGAAAATTCAACCTACGGGTGAGCTTCCTAGTTGAATAACATTATACATAAATCCATTTCAGTAAAATGAATATTTTTTGATCTTTGGATTATATATATTTGATGAAGATTTTCGATTGGCATATATATTGCTACCTATTTTTTCTTTTATTGGTTGCTCAAAACATTACAAAGTTCTTGACATATCATATTTCATACATTAGATTCAAGTGGGTTATGAACTCCCATTTTTACTCCAAATATAGAATGCAGAATCACATCAGTTACACATCCATATTTTTACATAATGTCTTATTTGTTACTGTTGTATTCTGCTACCTTTCCTATGCCCTACTATCCCCCCTCCGCTCTCTTCCCATCTTCTCTCTCTACGCTACCTACTGTAATTCATTTCACTTATTGTTTATTTTTCCATTACACTCACAACCTCTTATATGTATTTTTTTTGTAACAATAAGGGTCTCCCTCCATTACCATGCAATTTCTCTTTTCTCTACCTTTCCCTCCCACCTCATGTCTCTGCTTAATGTTAATCTTTTCTTCATGCTCTTCCTCTCTGCTCTGTTCTTAGTTGCTCTCATTATATCAAAGAAGTCATTTGGTATTTGTTTTTTTGGGATTGGCTAGCTTCACTAAGCATAATCTGCTCTAGTGCCATGCATTTCCCTGCAAATTCCATTATTTTGTCATTTTTTAGTGCTGTGTAATCCTCCATAGTATATAAAAAAAAACATTTTTTTTTTATCCATTCATCTATTGAAGGTAATCTGGGTTGGTTCCACAGTGTAGCAATTGTGAATTGTGCTGCTATGAACATCGATTGGCAGTATCCCTGTAGTACGCTCTTTTAAGGTCTTCAGGGAATAGTGCGAGAAGGGCAATAGCTGGGTCAAATGGTGCTTCCATTCCCGGCCTTCCCAGGAATCTCCATACTGCTTTCCAAATTGGCTGCACCAGTTTCAGTCCCATCAGCAATGTACAAGAGTACCCTTTTCCCCACATCGTCGCCAGCACTTGTTGTTGTTTGACTTCATAATGGCTGCCAATCTCACTGGATTGAGATGGTATTTTAGGGTGGCTTTGATTTGCATTTCTCTGACTGCAAGAAATGGAGAGCATTTTTTCATGTACTTGTTGATTGATTCTATGTCCTCCTCTGAGAAGTGTCTGTTCAGGTCCTTGGCCCATTAGGTTATTTGTTATCTTATTGTCTAATTATTTGAGTTCTTTGTATACTTTGTATACTCTGGATATTAGGGCTCCATCTGAAGGGTGAGGAGTAAAAATTTGTTCCCATGATCTAGGCTCCATATTTACCTCTCTTATTGTTTCTCTTTCTGAGAAAAAAAATTTCAGTTTAAGTAACTCCCATTTGTTGATTCTTGTTATTAACTCTTGTGCTATGGGTGTCCTATTAAGGAATTTGGAGCCTGACCATACAATATGTAAATCGGAACCAACTTTTTCTTCTATCAGATGCAGAGTCTCTGATTTGAATCTAGCTCCTTGATCCACTTTGAGTTAACTTTTGTGCATGGCGAGAGAAAGGGATTCAGTTTCATTTTGTTGCATATGGATTTTCAGTTTTCCCAACACGATTGGTTGAAGATGCTATCCTTCCTCCATTGCAAGCTTTTAGCTCCTTTATCAAATATAAGATAGTTGTAGCTTTTTGGATTAGTCTCTGTGTCCTCCATTCTGTACCATTCGTCCACCCGCCTGTTTTGGTACCAGTACCATGCTGTTTTTGTTATTATTGCTCTGTAATATAGTTTGAAATCTGGTATCGCTATACCGCCTGATTCACACTTCCTGCTTAGAATTGCTTTTGCTATTCTGGGTCGTTTATTTTTCCATATGAATTTCATGATTGGTTTATCTATTTCTACAAAAAATTCATTTGGGATTTAGATTGGCATTTCATTAAACCTACAGACAACTTTTTAGTAATATCGCCATTTTGATGATGTTAGTTCTGCCTATCCATGAACAGGGTATATTTTTCAATCTTCTAAGATCTTATTCTACTTCTCTTTTTAGGGTTCTGTAGTTTGCATTGTATAAATCTTTCACCTCTTTTGTTAGGTTGATTCCCAAGTATTTATTTTTTTATGAGGATATTGTGAATGCAGTGTTTTTCCTCATTTTCATTTCAGAAGTTTTGTCGCTGATATACAGAAATGCCTTTGATTTATGCATGTTGATTTCATTTCCAGCCACATTGCTGAATTCATTTATTAGTTCTAGTAGTTTTTTTCTGTAGACCCTATTGGGTCTTCTATGTATAGAATCATGTCATCTTCAAATAGTGATAATTTAAGTTCTTTTTTTCCTATTTTTATGTCTTTAATGTCTTTCAACTTTCTAATTGCTCTGGCCAGTTTTTCGAGAACTATATTGAATAGAAGTGGTGATAGAGGACATCCCTGTCTTGTTCCAAATTTTAGAAAGAATGCCTTCAATTTTTCTCCATTCAGAATGATGCTAGCCTGAGGCTTAACATAGATAGTTTTTACAATGTCGAGGTATGTTCCTTTTATCCCTAGTTTTTCTAATGTTTTGAACGTAAAGGAATGCTCTACTTTTTCTAATGGTTTTTCTGCATCTATCAAGATCATCTTATGGTTCTTATTTTTAAGTCTATTGATGTTGTGAATAACATTTATTGATTTCCATATATTGAACCCTCCTTGCATCCCAGGGATGAATCCTAGTTGATCATGGTGCACAATTTTTTTGATGTGCCTTTGTATCCAAATCACCAGAATTTTAATGAAAATTTTTGCATCTAGGTTCATCAGAGATATTGGTCTGTTGTTTTCTTTCATTGAGGTGTCTTAGTCTGGTTTCAGAAGCAGGGTGATGTTGGCCTCATAGAATGAATTTGGCAGAGCTCCCTGTTTTTCTATTTTCTGAATAACTTGAAAAGTATTGGTATTAATTCTTCTTTAAAGGTTTTGTAAAACTCCGCTGTATACCCATCCGATCCTGGGCTTTTCTTGGTTGGTAGTAGTTTGATTGCCTCTTCTATTTCATCGATTGATATTGGTCTGTTCAAATTGTGTGTATCCTCCTGACTCAGTCTAGGCAAATCATATGACTTAACAAATGTATCAATGTCTTCACTATTTTCTATTTTATTGGAATATAGGTTTTCGAAATAATTTCTAATTGTCTTCTGTATTTATGTAGCATCTGTTGTGATATTGCCTTTTTCATCCCGTATGTTAGTAATTTGAGTTCTCTCTCTTCTTCTCCTCGTTAGCATGGCTAAGGGTCTGTCAATCTTATTTATTTTTTCGAAGAACCAACTATTAGTTTTGTTAATTTTTTAATAGTTTCTTTTGTTTCAATTTCGTGATTTACTCTCAGATTTTAATAATTTCTTGCCTTCTGCTACATTTGCTGTTGTTTTGCTCTTCCTTTTCTAGGGCTTTGAGATTAAGTGAGAGCTCATTTATTTGTTGTTTTTGTTTTTTTCTTTTTTTGAGGAATGACCTCCAGGCGATGAATTTGCCTCTTGAATCTTGTTTCATTGTGTCCCATTGAATCTGATATGTTGTGTCTGTATTTTCATTTATCTCTAAGAATTTTTTGATTTCCTCCTTTATGTCTTCTGTAACCCATTGATCATTCAGTAACATATTGTTCATTTTCCATGTGATGTAGGATTTTTCCTTCCTTCTTTTACCGTTGGTTTCCAGTTTCATTCCATTGTGATCAGAAAAAAATTCATGGTATTATCTCCACCCCTTTATATTTACTGAGTGTTGCCCTATGGCATAATATATGGTCTATTTTTGAGAAGGATCCATGTGCTGGTGAGAAAAAAGTATATCCACTTGATGATGGTTGATATATTCTATATATGTCAGTTAAGTCTAGGGTATTGATTGTGATATTGAATTCTATATTTTCTTTATTCAACTTTTGTTTGGAGGATCTGTCCAATGGTGAGAGAGGTGAGTTGAAGTCTCCCATAATTATTGTGTTGTGGTCTATTTGATTCTTGAACTTGAGGAGAATTTGTTTTATAAATGTTGCAGCACCATTATTTGCTGCGTAAATATTGATAATTGTTATGTCTTGTTGGTGAATGGTTCCTTTCAACAGTATATAATGTCCTTCCTTATCCCTTTTGATTAAATTAGTCTTGAAGTCGATTTTATTCCATATGAGGATGGCCACCCCTGCTTGCTTACAAGGACCGTGTGCATGGTATAAATTTTCCCAACCTTTCACCTTCAGCCTGTGTATGTCTTTTCCATTCAGATGTGTCTCCTGGAAGCAACATATTGTTGGATTTGTTTTTTTTAATCCACGTTACAAGTCTATGTCACTTTATTGGAGAGTTTAAGCCATTAAAGTTTAGAGTTAGTATTGATATATGGTTTGTATTGCCACCCGTCTTTGATTATTTATCTTTTTTTTAAATTTAGTTTGTTTATCCATGATTAACTTTTCCCCCGCCCTCTGTCATTAATGAGGCACTTCCCACTGATGGTTTTCTTTGTTGATATTCATTTTTTCCTCGTGTAGTGTTTTCCTTAAGATGCTTTGCAATGCTGGTTTTCTGGCTGCAAGTTCTTTTAGCTTTTGTTTATCACGAAATGTTTTTATTTCGTTGTCTTACCTGAAGCTTAATTTTGCTGAATACAGATTTCTTGGTTGGCATCCATTGTTTTTAAGTGTTTGAAATACGTTGTTCCAGGATCTTCTCACTTTCAGCGTCTGTGATGAAAAATCTGTTGTTAACATTTTTGGTTTACCCCTGATTGTAATCTGCCTCCTTTCTCTTGTAGCTTTTAATATTTTCTCTTTGTTCTGTATATTGGATATCTTCATAACAATGTGTCTTGGCATTGGTCTACTGTGATTTTGTGTGCTCGGTGTCCTGTAAGCATCTACAATTTTTTTTATCCCTTTCCATTTTTATTTCTGGAAAGTTTTCTGTAATTATTTCATACAGCAGGTTACTCATTCCCTTGGTTTGAATCTCTGTACCTTCCTCTATCCAGATGACTCATTAGTTTTTTTTTTTTTCTTATGTTATCCCATATCTCTTGGATGTTTTTCTCATGACTTTTTACCAGCATTTCTTTGTTGGCTAGACTTTTTTCAAGATGATATATTTTGTCTTCATTATCTGACATTCTGTCTTCTACTTGCTCCACTCTGTTAGTGATACTCTCAATTGAGTTTTTAATTTGTTTTATCATTTCCTTCATTTCTAGAATTATTGTTTGATTTTTTTTATAATCTCTATCTCCTAATTAAGATGCTTAATTTCTTTTTATATCTGTTTATGTAATTCATTTTCAATGTGTTCTTTCACTGTTTGGTTTTGATGTCTCGTATCCTCTTTAAGGTTCCATTCCATCTGTCTAAGGTATTTCTTGAGTTCTTTATATGACCATTTTTCTGATGACTCTAGGTCCTTCTGAATATTTAGGCTGTCCATCATTGTTTGTACTCCTTTTCTTCCTTGCTTTTTTATGCTGCTCATGTTACTTCTTGTTTTGTTTGACTGCTGAGTTACTGCTTACTCTTATAAATTTATTTGATGCTTGGGAGGAAAGATATTAGAAGGGAAGGGAAGAAGTCACTAAAGAGAATGAGAGTAGACAGGTAGAATTCAAGGAAGGGAGAATAAGAAAATTGAAAAGAAATGAAAAGACAAAAGAAAAAAATAGAAAATAAAGAAAGAAAAAAATTTAAATAATAATTATAATTAAAAAATGAAAATTAAAATTTAAAATAATATTAATAATAATAATGATAAAATAATAAATAAAAAAATAAAAACATTACAAAAGTTAAAGAACAACAACAACAAAAATGAAAATGAAAGAAATATAAAAAATATAAATTAAAAAAATAATAATAATACATGCAGTCATAGAGTTCAATTAACTTCTCTTTCAGTATGTGGAGCTGTGTGCACTGGGCCAAGCTCCTCCTCTGAATAAGTGGGAACCAATCACTGTGCAGCAGCTCTTCCTCCCAAACTTGGCGGATCTCCAATCCTGAGTGCCTAGGGCCTTCTCTTGTGCTTCCTCAAGCCATGCCCTGATCACCTGTGACGCTCACCACAATAGTGGTTACAAGCCAGAACTCTACTCCTGGCAGCCCTGTTTTCCTGAACGCCTGTGCACACTCTCCCTGTTTGCCTCCCTCAGACCCTAAGTTTGTAGAGCTTGGGGCTGAGGACCCCCAGCGAATTTTCTTGCCCTCTGGGAGCCACACCACCGGTACGTGGTGTAAGAGACCTCAATTGTCAGCACTTGTGAGATCAGGAGCCCGGAATTCCACGCCGCTAGTCCCGAGCCAATCCAGATTCCCTAGGTCTGGCTATCGCGCTCACGGGAGAGCTGGAAGAGGCCCTTACGGCAGAGCTGGGAGGGGCCCTTAAGGTTTCCCCGCTGTGTTGAGAGAGATGGCTAGGGGATTACACACCTGTCACGCTGGTTTCAATGAAGTTATCTCCTCTGCCCGTGACATCATTTCTATGCTATGGTGGTATCCCATGCAAATGGTGACCGTTTGTTCCCTTTGCAAGGTAACCAACGCAACGGGTGGGTCCTGAGTGTCTCTCCCAAGCGCCGTTTCAATCCTGTGGCCACTGCCTTTGAAGGCTTGGTTGGCTTTTACCTCTGAAAGTTCAGAAGGGCCGAACAGTTATTTCAGAGGGATCTTAGTGCTGAGTCACGAGAACCAGGCAAACCGGAGGTTGAATGCAGCCGATCCAGGCTCGGTGTGTGTTCTGAGGGGCCCAGAATGTTCGCACCAGATCCACATTAGGTCAACATTGCCTAGTGATTCTGAGCAAACAGCATTTAGACAGTTTACGACTCCCGATGCCCGCGCAGCTGAAGAGGTCAGAGACTTGATTTTTCCATGCCTGCCTTCATGATGGATTTCCTGTATTGCTACTTTTTTATATCTGTGCATGTGAGTGTGTATGTATGAGAGTGTATATATATATATATATATATATATATATATATATATATATACACTCTCCAGATTTTTTAAAATATGAAATATATGTGTCTTATTATACACTCCCTAAATTCATTCATATTCATATATGTGTATTTATAATCAACTTTCCACAAGATTATTCTCAGAAATAATCATCCACCTGAAATACATATTTGTTTTCTAGTACTGAAAACTAAATTCAGTGAAAGGTGCAAACAAAACCTAATATTTCTACAGTTACTGAGCTAGTTTAACATCAATGCAAGTATATTCTTAGGGGACATGATGTGTATTTTGATTTTCATTTTTATTCAACACTTATACGTTATGATGTCTTCAGTTTATGCACATCATAGGATATATATTTCATTCAAAAGTTAGAAAATTTATAGGCATTTGTTTCACGATCAATCACTTTCTGATTCAGAACACATGATTCTTCTATGTTTCTTGACTGGTCTTTTCATGAGACTTCTTTCCAAACACATTATTTTCGTTTAACATCATCACTTATAAAGCAAAACTCAAACACACTTCATGATAAACCATAATCCTAATATTACCATTAGATATATAACTGGTTGAAATGAATGATTATATATCAATATAAGATTTCTTATATATTTTCAGATTTCAATTCAATCCATTATTTAAAGTGGAACCAGATACATTATTTATTCATATTATCGTCTATTCATGCATTATCTCTATATTCATAGACACAGGGTACACCTCTTTGTACCCCTAATACTAATGTATATGTCTTCAAAATATTGCTCCCAGACATGGTGAAAGAAATACTCATGTTACCTGATCTACATATACATTTTACCACCGAAATATTCTGAACAAAAAAAAATGTAAAGGTCACACTTATGATTGTACCAAAGCCTAAAAGGAAAGTGAACATGGATAAGTAATAACATCCGTGTCCAGGTTGCCTAATGCTCTCAAATGTCAATCCCATTGGTGACAACATATTTGTTTTTTCCTATGATTATATATTCAAACTCAACCCTGTTGAAAATGTCTAATCCTATCACTCATTTATACTTTGCCTGATTTCGTTATGTCTCTATTGATACCTGCTTTTCTACATAATTTCCCCAGTTCATCATTGTGAAAGACTCTTCACATGTACTGACATTTACATTCACTCTCTAAACGAAACCCTATTGCTAAAGAAGCTTTTTATTCCAAATCATATTCTCACTCTTCTTCCTAAACCTACCGACTATCTTTCTAATCCTACCGACTATCCCTTTTTAACTGGATGTTCTCTTCTACATTCAATCATCCAAGGTACAAGGTCCTATGCCATTGTATATCGATTTAACTGAGACAATTGTACAGAACGTAATTCAACACTATGCATCCCAATCAAGGGCCCAATGCCCTTCTGGGCTTCAAATCTTTCTTAGATTTCCGTTTTCATACATATATTTCACTTATATATTCTTATAAATATCACAGGTACCCAATCCCTTTATTCATCCTGCAGAATGATTCCTAACCCAAATCAAACATATAATGAACCCTAACCATACACTAACTTTACCGAAGAGCAGGGACAGAGTTGGTTTTAAAATACAGGAATGTAGGGTATCTTCACCTGCTGAGAACCTCAAATGTTCATGCAGAAATGATCCCTGGTGAAGATGAAGGCAGCTATGAAATACCTCAGAAAGCAAAAGTCATCTTCCATGGCAGTCATCCTGGTCGGGTTGAAGGGTTGTGTCTGAATCACTCTCTCTTCTTAATGTATACAAGATGGACCAAACCAGTTCTGTGTGGAGAGCTGTTCCGGGGTGCTTATGATTCATATAACATTCTAACTTGTGAAAGTGTTACAGGAAAACAGGGGCAGCCTCCACCTAATGGGACTTTTGGAAGCAACTGTTAGGGCAAAGTGGTTGCCAAGGCAGTGATGTAATTCAGATCCTGAAGGAAGTGACCTCACCTCACTTCCTTGGTGATGAAACTCTCTGAACTTGGGATCCAGGAAGCCAGGAACCCAGACACAGTCCCTGTCCCAGTCCCAGTGGTCTCATATGTTTGGATTTACCAAGGACAGAGTCAGTCTTTCTTTGAACCTACAGATGTGAGGATGGCCAAATGCCAGGAAACCTTTGAAGAGGGGCTTTTCCTCAGAAAGCAGGTAGTGTCTCACCACTGGCTCTTGACAACTTCACAGAGTTGGCCAAGCAGACCAGAACTGAGACAGGAGAGGTCATTTTGGGGAAACATAGTATGGCCCACCAGTCAGAGGACACTCCGGAGAGTCACAGACCTACTTGGGGGAAGGAGGTGCCTTTGTGGGTGTGGGTGTGATTTTGTGGTTTTGTCTCAAGTTCTCAGAATAGGTGGGAAAGGCAGTTTGTTTGGTTTGGAGTGGACTACTTTTAGTAAGTCCTTTGACAAGGCGAGTGTCTGTGTATCCCACTGTGTTCATGATTGTAGACATTAGAAGAGAGAAGGCATCAATGGATGTTTCCTGTCTACTAGAAAGCTTGCCAGCATTCATTGTGCCCAATATATGAGTGGAATCAGGCTTGCCTTATGGATGGGCAACACCTACTAGCTTCATAATTTCCTGTTTTCTCCTTCAATTCTGGCAACACTCCAGAATAGTATCATGGTTTTGTGTCCAAGATATGTACCACCTCCAATATCTGTGACATGGCCATGTACTAGATAGTTGAAGGGAATGGCTAGCATCTCAGAAATCTCAGATATCAGTTGACCAGGAAAGTCTCAGTGGAGAAACCCTGCTTTGGTCCTTTTGCTTACCTATTGTTCTGTTGCCCTGAATGTCAGGAAGAACTTTGCCTCAAGCCACCACTTTGTGAAGCCTGAAGAAAACAGTTTTCAAATGCAAATGAATGGGCATCACGTGTGGATCCATGCTTAATTGCTTTGAAAAGGGATATGTCTGAATCAGTCTCTTGGCCCTGTGTGAGGCTGAGGCTTAGATTCTCAGCACCTGATGGATCTAAAGATACATCCCATGCATGCATCGAAAACCAAAATGGCAAAAAGATCAGATATTGTTGATTAACTCTCTTGCCTTCCTCTGGTAGGTTCCTGACATCCATCAAGTGAGAACAGGGATCCTTTGGGTCAAATGAGTTCTTCAAAACCCAGCACAGGCTAGCCCATAGGTGCTTGTTTTTCTCATGACTCCAATTCACTTAAAGAATCTAAACCTCAAAGTCAGTAGGCCTCAAGTTGGAGAAGCTAAGCAGTATTAAAGGAAGGCCTATTTGATCACTCCTGGTTTACAGGAAGGGTGTCCATGCCACCCTGACTTTAGGCAAATGAGGTGCAGGAAGCTTATTTTGGACACTGACGTGGGCTGCTCCCCTCATGGAAACCTCCAGCCACAGGTTATGATGAGTGTATATATGGAAGAAGATTTGGGCCATGTGGGAGTGTTTGGGATTTAATTGTGGACATTTGAATGGTGGTTTGAAGAGATGACTGGGTCCACGTGGGCTTGCACCCTGGTGTGATTCCCCTTAGAGACTGAGTTGTGGTACTGATCTCAGAGAAGTATTGCCATGAATTGTGTTGGGATTTTAGATGGCCATGCATGAGAGTTGCCCTTGGAAAGACATCTAGGCCCAAGTTGACTTTCCACAGATCACAGGGAATCTCAGCCAGGATATCACATGATTTTATTCTTAAAGACTTGGCAGCCATTTTTGAGAGTCAAAACACACATGGACCTCACATTGTAGACCTCAATGGGCCTGGCTTAATCTGACATTTTGGCCACTCTTTGGGAAGCCTTGCCTGTGAGAATTCTCCAGAGTTTTCATTAAAATGAACTTACTCACCATTTAATGGTTCCTGAATAAATTGAAACCCACAGTGCCTCCAACTTCTTCCTTGAAAATTGGCTAGATAAATACCATAAAAATTTTTGAAATTCCCATGACTGGGTGGCACTGGAGAACATTTGGATGTCCTGTTGCTGATCATGAGTATGTAAGACAGTGCCTTGATTGACTTGGTTTTATGAAAATGGTGTAGAACAGAGATGCCAGTGAGTTGGATCCTGTTGAGTAGTTGTCCTAGAGCAGTGGTTGGCAGGTGTGTGATAAAACATCTGTGTTGGGCCATGTGGATCTGCCATTGTCTTGCAAATGGATTGTGACTGACATTTTGAAGCCAGTAGACTCTTATATGTAAAAGCATATTGTTATATGGAGAGGTTTCAGGGCAATGTTCAGAATCAGGTTGCTATGGTCAATGGGGCAAGCAATGTGGGATAGAAGCCTGGTTGGTGCATTCTCCTGCAGAACCCGACCCACCACAATTGACAGAACTCACTTCAGCACTGTGTCCCTGTTGAACTCCTTGTATTTCATGAAGCAAATTCCAAAATCCCAGTGCAGCAGCAAGAAACCCCACGAATAGTGGAGGATGACCAAATGGATTTACAGTCCACACGGGGAGACACTTAGACCCCAGTGGCCACAAGTTACATACAAATAGAAAATTCAGCACTGATGCCTCATGTTCATTGGAAAATAAGAAACAATGTCATTCATGTCACATAGATGAAGACCCAGCTTTGATGGTCTCACTCCAAATGAAGCTAATGCTCCTGACAACAGCATATATTTCATTGCCCAACCTTAGAGGCAGTTTCTCCAGATGTCAGGCTGGCAGAACGTCATGTTTGTGGAGTGTTTACCCTGTCCCTTACTTTTGGAAACTCCTCTACCACCTCCAAATTGTGAACTCCTGAGCATTTTCCATTCCACATATGTATTCACAGATTTTCTAACTCCTCTCCTCTAATTGTGTCTTATGTGGGGCGAAGGTAATGTCAAGGCATTGTTATGAATGAGAGTGGGAAGTTTTTTGTGTAGCACATATTTGCATATACATTGGATACATTTTCAAATTTTCCTATCGAAATACTGAATCCCTGACACTAACACATACCCTAATAGACTTTGACTTCTAATCCTAATATTATGGAGAAAAATAACCCAAACAGAATAGAAATACAAGAGGTTCACAGGAGGCATGGTGTATAGTTGGACTTGCCTTTCGTATGATAAATGGTAGGTGTTATAAATCTAGCGAATTTTAATTGAAATAGTCCTCCATGTGTTTTAAAAGTTAACAAATATGTGAATAACTGTCTCCCTTTCTCTGTAGCCTAATCATCACATGTATTTTTATATGCACATATCGAATTCTACCTGGTATAACTCGTACATTTTGTGAGGTGGCTGGCTTGGCAGATACAAATTGTGAGAAGAGATCACTCCTACTAAATGCTGCTGGAACCGAAAATTCAAGATACGGGTGAGCTTCTTAGTTGAACGACATAAATCCATGTTCATTAAAATGAATATTTTTGGATCTGTGGATGATATATATTTCATGGTGAATTTCGATTGGCATACATAATGCTACTTTTTTAATGTCTCTGTGTGTATGTATATATATACATATATATATATATTTTTTTTCACTCTGCAGATTTTTCAAAATATGAAGTATATTTTTCTTATTATACACTCCCTAAATTCATTCATATTCATGTATGTGGATTTATAATCAACTTTTCAAAAGATTTTTCTCAGAAATATTCATCCACCTGAAATACTTATTTGTTTCCTAGTACTGAAAACTAACTTCAGGGGATCATATGATGGCTGCGAAGGGAGTGCATCATCCCCATATACCGCATCACTGTGCGGGAGAATGACGAGTTAGAATGGCTAAAACCTATCTTGTTAGGAATTTCCAGCAAAATTGTGGTTCTCCAAAACCTAGTGTACTAATTTCCATCTCACGAGGATCAGCTACGGGAACTCAAACGCGAGTGATTTGTCCTCACAGAAGGTCATGTGGCTTATTCAGGAAATCGCTCCGTGGCTAGAGTCTGTGGTGCGTGCTGGGAAACGACGAGATAGCAACGCAAATATACAGTGGTGCAGATACTGTGGGCTCCTGCCAGGTATGCAATCACTGTGCTCAGTGCTGAATTCTGGGTTTGAGACGGGGAAGCATGCAGTCCAACTCGTTTCTCCGCACCAGTCAGACCACAGAGGAACCCAGCGGCCACCATCTTGGAGAGGTGACGTCACCATCCCTGTTTTCGACTGATCGCAGCTTATTCAGCTATAGAACCGGTAATTTCAGGATGCCATTCACCTTTGTCTTGCAGACAAATTACTCAGGCTCAGTGCTAGAGAACCCGCAGAAACTGCGTCTTGGAGCCTGCTTCTATTAGAACATACACCGAGCCCAGAGCGGCCGAATTCCGCCTCCCAGAACTGATCTGGCCCTGGGCTAAAGAACCTGCGGAAACTGCTTCT
The DNA here is from genome assembly GCF_048772815.1 of Callospermophilus lateralis. NCBI lineage: Eukaryota > Metazoa > Chordata > Mammalia > Rodentia > Sciuridae > Callospermophilus > Callospermophilus lateralis. The sequence goes on from NW_027517645.1 coordinate 345,414, forward strand.
CGGTCCGGGTCTTGCTGAATACTGTGGAGGTAAATATCAACCGAGCCTTCATAGGGAGTGCAACAGGATTGAGACGGGGCTTGTGAGTGCCGGTCAGAACTCACCCATTGCTTTAGTCACCCAGCAAAGGGAACAAAATGCTGCCTTTTGCATGGGATACCAACATGGCAGAGATCTGATGTCATCAGAAAGCAGCAGAGGAGATAACTTCATTGATACCATCGGTGACAGAAACAGTTGGTCTCCTGGTAAAGAAAGTGAGTCACAAACACCCGGGTCTCTCTCACTTTGTCATCAAGCCAGAGGGGCAGAGCAGAGCCGCCGCCCACGCCCGGAACAGGCCCAGCGACACACCTGCATGGTAGTCACGTCACCCCAATTGGAATAGAGGCAGAGCAGAGCCGCCGCCCTTGCCCAGAACAGGCCCAGTGACCCGCAGGCATTGTAGTCAAATCACCCGAATTGGAATAGTTGCAGAGCAGAGCCTTCTCCCTCACCTAGTACAATCCCAGTGGCCCACCGGCATGGTAGTCAGGTCACCCCAATATTAGTAGGGGCAGAGCAGAGCCTTCGCCCGCACCCAGAACAGGCCCAACAACCTGCCGGCATGGTAGTCACGACCCCCCAAATGGAGTAGTGGCAGAGCAGAGCCATCACCCGCACCCGCAAGGTAGGCACACCTGCACCTGACTGGCAGAAGAGGCCCATCGCCCTGCCGGAGCCGCAGACACTTCACCCCATTTGGAATAGGAGCAGAGCAGATCCGTTGCCCGTGCCCGCAAGGTAGGCAGACCTGCGACAAACTGGCGGAACAGGCCCAGCAACACACCTGCATGGTAGTCACGTCACCCCAATTGGAGTAGGGGCAGAGCAGAGCCGCCGCCAGCACCTACAAGGTAGGCAGACCTGCGACTGATCGGCAGAACACCCCAGGGGTCCACGGGCCTGGTAGACACGTGACACCAATTGGAGGAGGGGCAGAGCAGAGCCGCCTCCCGCGCCTGCATGGTAGGCAGACCTGCAACCGAACAGGAAAACAAGCCCAGCGGCCCGTCAGCAAGGTAGTTAGATCACCCTAATTGGAGGAGCAGCACAGCCCCCCTGCGCCCATGCAAGGGAGACTTTGCAACTATACAAGAGCAATATAAATATATAGGAGGAAAATTTCAAAATCACAACAGTTTCACCAAGCAGAAAGAAAAGCGAGCAGTATGATAAGACAAGGAAAAAAGGACCACAAGCAATGCAGGTCAGCACAACTTTAGAAGAGGTAATAGCTGCAGTAAATGGAATGTCAGATAAAGAACTCAGGATATACATGCTTCAGATGATCTGGAGTCTCAAGGAAGACATTAGACAGCAAAATCAGACAATGAAAAATCACTTCGACAATGAATTACATAAACAAATCCAAGAAGCAAAAGATCAGCTATACAGGGAGATAGAGGTTGTAAAAAATAACAAACAGAAATCCTAGAAATGCAGAAAGCAATAAACCAACTTAAAAACTCAATTGAGAATACTACCAGCATAGTAGAACACTTAGAAGATAGAACATCAGACAATGAAGACAAAGTATTCCAACTTGAAAAGAACATAGACAGCTCAGCAAGACTGTTAAGAAACCATCAACAGAATATCCAAGAAATACGGGATCACATAAAGAGACCAAACTTAAGAGTCATTGGAATACAGGAAGGTATAGAGGTCCAAACCAAAGCAATGAGCAATGTATTCAATGAAATAATACGAGAAAACTTCCCAGACTTGAAGAATCAGACTGACTCCCAAGTCCTAGAAGCCTACAGGACGCCGAATGTGCAAAATCATAAGAGATCCACACCTAGACACATTATAATGAAGATGCCCAACGTACACAATAAGGAGAGAATTTTAAATGCTACAAGAGAAAAAAAAAGCAGATTACATTTAGGGGTAAACCAATCAGGATAACAGCTGATCTTTCAACACAGACTCTGAAAGCTAGAAGATCCTGGATTAACATTTTTCAAACACTGAAAGAAAATGGATTCCAACCAAGAATTGTGTATCCAGTGAAATTAAGCATCAGGATGGAAGATAAAATCATAACCTTCTATGTTAAAAAAAAAGTTAAAATAAATTGTAGCTAGAAAACCATCTCTTCAAAACATCATCGGCAAAATATTACAGGAAGAGGAAATGGAAAATAACAATAAAAACCAACAGTGGGAGGTAGTACAGTAAAAGGGGGAAATAATCAATGTAGAAAACAATCCATGTTTAATAACATAAATAAACAAATAGGGCTGGAAGAACAACCATTATCTCAATAATAACCGTAAATGTTAATGGCTTAAACTCACCAATTAAGAGACACAGGCTAGTAGAATGGATCACAACACAAGACCCAATAATATGCTGCCTACAGGAGACGCATTTGATAGGAAAAGACATACATAGACTGAAGGTGAAAGGTTGGGAAAAATCATATCACTTATATGGACTTCAGAAACAAGCAGGAGTGTCCATACTCATATCAAATAAAATAGATTTCAAGCCAAAGTTAATCAAAAGGGATAAAGAGGGACACTACATACTGCTCAAGAGAACCATACACCAGCAAGACATAACCATTATAAATATATATATGCCCCAAACAATGGTGCAGCTATGTCCATCAAACAAACTTTTCTCAAGATCAAGAGTCTAATAGACCACCATACAATAATCATGGGAGACTTCAACACACCTCTCTCACCACTGGACAGGTCTTCCAAACAAAAGTTGAAATAGAAAACTATAGAACTCAATAACACAATTAATAACCTAGACTTAATTGACATATATCGAATATACTCCTCAACATCAAGCAGTTACATTTTTCCTCAGCAGCACATGGATCCTTCTCAAAAATAGATCATATATTATGTCACAGGGCAATTCTTAGACAATATAAAGAAGTAGAGATAATACCATGCATCTTATCTGATCATAATCTAATATAAACTAAAAATCAATGATAAACGAAGGAAGGAAAAATCATGCATCACTTGGAGAATGAACAATAGGTTACTGAATGATCAATGGGTTATAGAAGACATCAAGGAGGAAATTAAAAAATTCTTAGAGATAAATGAAAACACAGGCACAACATATCAGAATCTATGGGACACACTGAAATCCGTTCTAAGAGGAAAATTCATTGCTTGGATTTCATTCCTTAAAAAAAGAAAAAAAAAACAAAACAAATAAATGATGTCATACTTCATCTCAGAATCCTAGAAAAAGAAGAGGAAAACAACAGCAAAATAAGTAGAAGGTAAGATTTAATTAAAATCAAAGCTGAAATTAATGAAATCGAAACAAAAGAAACAATTGAAAAAATTGAGAAAACTAAAAGTTGGTTCTTTGAAAAAATAAATAAAATCGATAGACCCTTAGCCATGCTAATGAAGAGAAGAAGAGAGAAAACTCAAATTACTAGCATACGGGATGAAAAGGGCAACATCACATGTTAAGGTATATAAACAAGTCAGGATGGCACCTGGTATTTTGCCAGAGAAATGTTAGGGTCTGTAAACAAGTCTGGATGGCGCCTGGAAAAATGCCATAGAGAGTGGTTTGTGAAGTAACAAAAGCAAGCCATTAAGTGTGGAGATTCCTTATTGGTTCACTGCTGGATCTATTTTATGCTAATTAGATAAGCTATATAAAATGTATAAATATCGCTCAGATGCTACAATAAACGGCTTCCATTCCTGCTGTATCAATCTACACAAGTTATTTGTCACCCCCTGGCAATCACAGCAGATATTTCTGAAATACAGAAGATAATCAGAAATTAATTTGATTCGTTATACTCCAATATAATAGAAGATAGTGAAAGCATCAAAAAATTTCTTAAGTCATATGATCTGTCCAGATTGAGTCAGGAGGATATAGACAACCTAAACAGACCAGTATCAATTGAGGAAATAGAAGAAACCATCCAAAGATTACCAACTAAGGAAAGACCAGGACAGTATGGGTATACAGCAGAGTTTTACAAACCCTTTAAATATGAACTAATACCAATACTTTTCAAGCTATTTCAGGAAATTGAAAAAGAGGGAGATCTTCCAAATTCATTCTACCAGGCCAATATCACCCTGATTTCTACACCAGACATAAACACTTCAAACAAAGAAAACTACAGACCAATATCCCTAAGGAATCTAAATGCAAAAATCCCTAATTAAATTCTGGTGAATCAGATACAAAAACATATTAAAAAAATTGTGCACCATGATCAAGTAGGATTCATCCATGGAATGCAAGGCTTGTTCAATATACGAAAATCAATAAATGTTATTCACCACATCAATAGACTTAAAAATAAGAACCATATGATCATCTCGATAGATGCACAAAAAGCATTCGACAAAGTACAGCATCCCTTTATCTTCAAAACTCTAGAAAAACTAGGAATAACAGGATCATACCTCAATATTGTAAAAGCAATCTATGCTAATCCTCAAGCTAGAATCATTCTGAATCTAGAAAAATTGAAGGCATTCCCTCTAAAATCTGGAACAAGAATGGGATGCCCTCTCTCACTACTTCTGTTCAATACAGTTCTCGAAACACTGGCCAGAGCAATTAGACAGACGGAAGAAATTAAAGGCATAAAAATAGGAAAAGAACAACTTAAATTATTACTATTGCAGATGACATGATTCTATACCTAGCAGACCCAAAAGGGTCTACAAAGAAACTAATAGAGCTAATAAATGAATGCAGCAAAGTGGCAGGATATAAAATCAACACGCATAAATCAAAGGCATTCCTCTATATCAGGGACAAATCCTCTGAAATGGAAATGAGAACAACCACTCCATTCACAATATCCTAAAAAAAAAAAAAGAAGGGAATCAACCTAACAAAAGAGGGGAAAGTCTCATACAATGAAAACTACACAACCCTAAAGAGAGAAATATAAGAAGATCTTAGAAGATGTAAAAATATACCCTGTTCATGGAAAGGCAGAACTAACATCATCAAAATGGTGATATTACCAAAATTTCTCTATAGGTTCAATGCAATGCCAATCAAATCCCAAAGGCATTTCTTGTAGAAATAAAGAAAGCAATCATGAAATACATATGGAAAAATAAAAGTTCCAGAATAGCAAAAACAATGCTAGGCAGGAAGTGTGAATCAGGCGGTAGAGCGATACCAGACTTCACACTATACTACAGAGCAATAGTAACAACAATAGCATGGTACTGGTACCAAAACAGGCTTGTGGACCAATGGTACTGAATAGAGGACACAGAAACCAATCCACAAAACTACAACTATCTTATATTTGATAAAGGGGCTAAAAGCATGCAATGGAGGAAGGATAGCATCTTCAACAAATGGTGTTGGGAAAACTGGAAATCCATATGTAACAAATTGAAACTGAATCCCTTTCTCTTGCCATGCACAAAAGTTAACTCAAAATGGATCAAGGAGCTTGATATCAAATCAGAGACACAGTGTCTGATAGAAGAAAAATTTGCTTACGATGTACATACTGTGGGGTCGGGCTCCAAATTCCACAATAGGACACCCATAGCACAAGAGTTAATAACTAGAATCAACAAATGGGACTTACTCAAACTAAAAAGTTTTTTCTCAGCAAAAGAAACAATAAGAGAGGTAAATAGGGAGCCTACATCCTGGGAAGAAATCTTTACTCCTCACACTTCAGATAGAGCCCTAATATCCAGAGTATACAAAAAACTCAAAAAATTAGACAATAAGATAACAAAGAACCCAATCAACAAATGGGCTGAGGACCTCAACAGACACTTATCAGATGAGGACTTACAATCAATCAACAAGTACATGAAAAAATGCTCACCATCTCCAGCAGTCAGAGAAATGCAAATCGAAACCACCCTAAGATACCATCTCACTCCAGTAAGATTGGCAGCCATTATGAAGTCAAACAACAAGTTCTGGCAATGATGTGGGGAAACAGGTACACTTCTACATTGCTGGTGGGACTGCAAATTGGTGCAGCCAATTTGGAAAGCAGTATGAAAATTTCTTGGAAAGCTGGGAATGGAACCACCATTTGACCCAGCTATTCCCCTACTCAGTCTATTCACTAAAGACCTAAAAACAGCATGCTACAGGGACACTGCTACATTGATGTTCATAGCAGAACAATTCACAACAGCAAGACTGTGAAACCAACTTAGATAACCTTCAATGAAAGAATGGATAAAATACTGTGGCATTTATACACAATGGAGTATTACTCTGCATTGAAAAATAAAAAAAATCATAGAATTTGGAGGGAAATGGATGGCATTAGAGCAGATTATGCTAAGTGAAGCTAACCAATCCTTAAAAAACAAATGCCAAATGTCATCTTTGATATAAGGAGAGTAACTAAGAACAGAGGAGAGACGAAGAGCATGACAAGATGATTAACATTAAAGCGGGATGAGAGGTGGAAAGGAAAGGGAGAGAGAAGGAAAATTGCATGGAATTGGAAGGAGACCCTCAGGGTTATACAAAATTACATACAAGAGAAAGTGAGGGGAAAGAGAAAAATAATACAAGGGGGACAAATTTATTACAGTAGAGGGGGTAGAGAGAGAAGAGGGGAGGGGCGGGGAGGGGAGGGGGGATAGTAGAGGATAGGAAAGGCAGCAGAATTCAATAGACACTAGTATGGCAATATGTGAATCAATAGATGTGTAACTGATGTGATTCTGTAATCTGTACACGGGGTAAAAATGGGAGTTTATAGCGCACTTGAATCAAAGTGTGAAATATGTTATAACAACAACTATGTAATGTTTTGAACAACCATAAATAAAAATGAAATAAAACTAACTACGGTGAATAATGCATGCAATCCTAATATTTCTACAGTAACTGACCCAGTTTAACATCAATGCAAGTAGATTCCTATGGGACATGATGTGTACTTTGACCTTCATTTTTATTCAACACTGGTACATTACTATTTCATCAGTTTATGCACATCACAGGATATATATTTCATCCACAATTTAGGAAAGTTATAGGCATTTGTTTCACTTTCAATCAATTCCAGCTTCAGAACACATGGATTCCTCCATATTTCTTGACTGGTCTTTTCATGAGACTTCTTTCCAAACACATTATTTTCGATTTCCATAAACACTTTTGAAACAAAACTCACACACACTTCATGATAAACAATAACCCTAAGATTACCATTATATATGTAACTGGTTGGAGTGAATGATTGTATGTCAATATATGATTTCCTATATATTTTAAGATATCAATTCAATCCATTATTTAAAGAGAAAAAAGTTATATTATTTATTCACACTATGGTCTATTCATGCATTATCTCTATATTCATTGACACAGGGTACACCACTTGGTAGCCACAATACTAATTTATGTGTCCTCAAATATTGCTCCCAGAAATGGTGGAAGAAATACACACATCATATGATCTACATATATATTTGATCACAATAATTTTCTGGGCACAAAATGCAAAGGTCACACTTATGATTGTACCAAATCCTAAATTGAAAGTGAACATGGCTTACTTAAAACATCCATGTCCAGGTTGCCTAATGCTTTCAAATGTCATTCCTATTGGTGACTACATATTTGTTTCTTCCTAAGATTATGTATTCAATCTCAACCCTGTTGAAAATGTCTAATCCTATCACTCACTATATAATTGCCTCATTTCGTAATGTCTCTATTGATATTTTCCTTCCTACATATTTTCCCCAGTTAATCATTAGTGACTGACTCTTCACATGTGCTGACATTTATATTCACTCTATAACCGAAACCCTAATGCTACAGAACTTTTTGTCCAATTTTTATACTCACTCATTTTTTATAAACCTACCGACTATCTTCCTAATCCCACCGACTATCTCAATTTGAGTGGATGTTCTCTTCTAAAATCAAACATCCAAGGTATAAGGTCCTATGCCATTGATTATCAATTTATCTGAGACATCTGTGTAGAACGTAATTAAAAGCTAAGTATCCCAATCAAGGGCCTAATGCCCTTCTGGGCTTCAAATCTTACCAACATTTCTGTTTTCATACTTATATTTCACCTCTATAATCTTATAAATATCACAGGTTCCCAATACTATTAATCATCCTGCAGAAGGATTCGTAATCCAAATCAAACATGTTAATAACCCCAACCATACACTCTTCCCTCAACCTAACTTTACAGAAGAGCAGGGACAGAGTTCGTCTTACAATACAGGAATGTAGGGGATCTGCCTCCTGCTGAGAACCTCAAAGGTCCATGCAGGTTTGATCCCTGGAGAAGATTAGGCAGCTATGAAGGACCTGAGAGAGAAAAAGTTATCTTCCATCTCAAACAACCTTTCCAAGATGAAGGGTTTTGTCTGAATAAGCCTCTCTCTTCTTAATGTAGAGAAGATGGACCATACCAGGCATGTGTGGAGAGCTGTTCCTGGGTGCCTATGGTTGATATACCATTCTAACTTTTGAAAGTGTCACAGGAAGTAAGGGCTGCCTCCATCTCATAGTACTATTGGAAGCAACTGTTAGGACAAAGTGGTTGCCAAGGCAGTGACCTCATTAAATTCCTGAAGAGATTAATCTCACCTCACTTCCTTGGTGATGAAACTCTCTGAACTTGGGATCCGGGAAGCCAGGCACGCAGAGCCAGTCCCATTCCCAGTCCCAGTGGTCTCACTTGTTTGGATTTAACAAGGACAGAGTCAGTCTTTCTGAGTACCTACTGATGTGAGGATGGACAAATGTCAGGAAAGCTCTGAAGAGAGGCCTTTCCTGAGAAAGCAGGTAGTGGCTCACAGCTGGCTAGTGACAACTTCACAGATTGGGCCAATGAGACCATATCTGACACAGGACAGGCGATTTCATCAGAACATAGTATGGCCCACCAGTCAGAGGACACTCCTGATAGTCACAGACCTACTTGGGGGAAGGAGCTGCCTTTGTGTGTGTGGGTGTAGGTTTGAGGTTTTGTCTCATGTTCTGAGAATAGGTAGGAAAGGCAGTTTATTTGTTTTGGAGTGAACTGTTTCTGGTAAGTCGTTTGACAAGGCCAGTGTCTCTATGTCTGTGTATCCCACTGTGTCCGGGGTTTTAGACATTAGAAAAGAGAATGAATCATTGTATGTGTCCTGACTAGTAGAAAGCTTCCCAAGATTCATCTTGCCCAATTTATGAATGGACTGTGGCTTGACTTATGCGTGGGCAACTCCTACAATCTTGCTAAGTTCCTGTTTTCTTCCTGAATCCTGGCCAATTTCCCAGAATAGGCTCATTTTTTTGTGTCCAAAATATGTACCACCTCCAAGCTCTGAGACTTGGCCATGTACTGGATAGCTGAAGGGAATGGGAGCATCTCAGAAAACTCAGATATGAGTGTGACCAGAAAATTCTAATGGAGAAACCCTGCTTTGGGCCTTTTGCTTACCAATTGTTCTGTTGCCCTGAATGTCCGGAACATCTTTGCCTCAGGCCACACCTTTGTAGAGCCAAAAGAAATAGTTTTCAAACAGAAATGAAAGGGCATCACCTCTGGCTCTTTGCTTAATTGCTTTGGAAAAGGATGTGTCTGAATCAGCTTTTTGGCCCTGTGTGAGGCTGCGGCTTAGATTTTTATCACCTGATGGATCTAAAGAAAGATCCCATGTGTGCATCCAAAACCAAAATGGACAAAAGAGCATTCATTTTGGATGAAGTCTCTCACATTCCTCTGTAAGGTTCCTGACCTTCATCAAGTAGGAATAGTGATCATTTGGTTCAAATGTGTTCCTCAAAACCCTGCAGAGGATAGCCCATAAGTGCTTGATTTTTCTCATGACTCCAAATCACATAAAGACTCTAAGCCCCACAGTCAGTAGGCTTCAAATTGGAGAAGCAGTGCCATCTTAATGGCCGGCCAATTTGATCACTCCTGGTTCACTGGAAGGATGTCCAGGCCACCCTGATTTTAGGCAAATGAGGGGCAAGGGTGGTTATTTTGGACACTGTCTTGGGCCGCACCCCTCATGGAAACCTCCAGCCAGAGGTTATGATGAGTGTGTATTTAGAAAAGATGAGTGACATGTGGGAGTGTTTTGGATTTAATTGTGGATATTTGTGTGGCAGTTGGAAGACATAACTGGGTCTACCTGGGCTTGATCTTTGGTGTGATTCCCCTTAGAGACTGAGTTCAGAATCTGACCTCAGAAAAGTATTGCCATGTATTGTGTTGGGATTAAAGAGGCCATGTATGAGAGTCACCCTTGGAAACTGAGAACTAGCGCCAGAGTGGCTTTGCACAGAGAACTGGGAATCTCAGCCAAGGTATCACATGATTTCATTCGAAAGACTTGGCAGCCATATTTGAGAGTCAAAACACACATGGACCTCACATTGTAGACCTCAATGGGCCTGGCTAAATGTGACCTTTTGTCCACTCTTTGAGAAGCCTTGCCTGTGAGGGTTCTCCAGAGCTTTCATTGAAATAATCTTCCTCTCCATTTAATGGTTCCTGAATAAATTGAAACCCACAGTGCCTCCAACTTCATCCTTGAAAAATTTCTAGATAAATACCGTGAATTTTTTGAAATTCCCACGACTAGGTTGCACTAGAGAACCTTTGGATGTCCTGCTGCTGATCATGGATGTACCTGACAGTGCCTCGCTTGACTGGGTTTTATGAAAATGGTGTAGAACAGAGGTCCCAGTAAGTTGCAGCCTCCTGAGAAGTGGGCCTAGAGTTGTGGTGGGCAGGAGTGTGAAAAAACTTCTGTGTTGGAGCAATTTGGATCTTCCATTGGCTTACAAATGGCTTGTGGCTTACATGGTGCAGCCAGCAGACCCTTATAAGTAAAGGCATCTTGTTATATGGAGAGGATTCAGGGCAATGTTCAGAATCAGGTTGCTATGGACAAGGATGCAATGGGGCAAGCTTTGAGGGATAGAAGATTGGTTGGTGCATTTTTCTGCTGTCCCTGACCCACCACACGTGATAGAACTCCCTCCTGCACTGTGTCCCAGTTGAACTCCTTCTATTTTATGAAGCAAATACCAAACTACCAGTGCAGCAGGAAAAACCCCACAAAAAGTGTAGGAGGGCCAAATGGCTTCACAGTTCAACGGGGAGACACTTAGACCCCAGAGGCCACAGTTTACTTAAAAAGAAAAATATCAGCACTGCTGCCTCATGTTCATTGAAATATCAGAAACAATGTCTTCCAGGTCTCATAGATGCAGACCCAGCTTTGATGGTCTCACTACAAAGAAAGCCAAATCTCCTGAAAACAACATATATTTCAAGTGCCCTATCTCAGAGGCAGTTTCTCAAAAAGCTTTTAGGCCAGCAGAGCTCCATGTTTGTGGAGTGTTTACCCTATCCCTTGCTTTTGGAAACTCCTCTACAACCTCCAAGGTTGTGAACTCCTGAGCATTTTCCATTCCAGATATGTGTTCACTGATTTTCTAACTCTTCTCCTCTAATTTTGTCTTACTTGGGGTGAAGGTAATGTCAAGGCATTGTTCTGGATGAGAGTGGGAGGATATTTGTGCAGCATATATATGCATACAAATTGGATTCATTTTCCAATTTTCATTTTGAAATATTGAATCCCTGACACTAACCCATACCTACTAGACTCAGACAACTCATCCTAATATGATAGAGAAAAATAAGCCAAACCTATAGAAATACAAGCAGTTCATTGGAGGCATGTTGTATAGTTGGACTTGAGTTTTGCATTATATAAGGTAAAAGTTATAAATCTAGTCAATTTTTAATCGAAGAAGTTCTCCCTGAGTTTTTAAACTTAAAAAATACGAGAATTCTTGTTTCCCTTTCTCTTTAGCCTATTCACACTTGTATATTTATATGCACATATAGAATCCTACCAGGTATCACACGTACATTTTTGAGGTGGCTGATTGGCATATACAAACTGTGAGAAGAGTTCACTCCTCCTAAACGCTGTTGGAACTGAAAATTCAACCTATAGGGGAGCTTCCTAGTAGAAGAACATTATGCATAAATTCATGTTCAGTAAAATAAATATTTTTGCATCTGTGGATGATATATATTTACTGATGAATTTCGATTCGCATATATATTGCTACTATTAAATGTATGTGAGTGTTTTTTTTGTGTGTGTGTGTATAATATATCTGTACACTCTGCAGATATTTCAAAATATAAAATATATGTGTCTAATGTAAACCCTCTAAATTCATTCATGTTCATGTATGTGGATTTATAATCAACTTTTCACAAGATTATAATCAGAAATATTCATCCACCTGAAATACATAATTGTTTCCTAGTACTGAAAACTAACTTCAGTGAATGGGGCATACAAATCCTCATTATTCTACAGAAACGCACCCAGTCTAACATCAATGCAAGTAGACTCCTATGGGACATGATATGTAATTTGACGTTCATATGTATTCAACAATGGTACATTATTATTTCTTCAGTTTTTGCACATTTTAAGTTATACACTTCATCCACAAGTTCACAAATTTATAGGCATTTGTTTCAACTTTAATCACTTCTTGCTTCAGAACACAAGTATTGTCAGGGTTTCTTGACAGGTCTTTTCATGAGACTTCTTTCCAAACACATTATTTTAGATTTCCATAATCACTTTTGAAGCAAAACTCACACACTCTTCATGATAAACCAAAACACTAATATTTCCATGAGATATATAACTGGTTGGAATGAATGATTGTGTATCAATATATGATTTCCTTTAATTTTTCAGATATCAATTCAATTCATTATTTAAAGTTCAAAAAAGTTGTATTATTAAGTCACAGTATGTTCTATTCATGCTTTATCTCTATGTTCATAGACACAGGGTACACCTCTTTGTACCCCCAATTCTAATTTTAAATATTCAATATATTGCTCCCAGAAATGGTGAAAGAAATACTCATGTCACCTCATTATCACAGTAATATTCTGGACAAAAAATGGAAAGGTCACTCTTATGATTGTACCAAAGCCTAAATGGAAAGTGAACATAGATTACTAAAAACATCCATGTCCAGGTTGCCTAATGCTATCAATTGTCAATCCTGTTGGTGACTACATATTTGTTTCCATCTAATTTATATATTCAAACTCAACCCTGTTGAAAATGACTAATTCTATCACTCACTTTATACTTTGCCTGATTTTGTAATGATTCTATTGATATCTGCTTTTCTACATATTTTCCCCAGTTCACCATAGTGACTGACTCTTCATATGTACTGACATCTACATTCACTCCATAACCGAAACCCTACTGGTAAAGAACATTTGGTCCAAATCCTATACTCACTCTTCTTCCTAAAGCTATCGACTATCTTCCTAATCCTAACGATTATCACTTTTTGCCTGGATGTTCTCTTCTAAATTCAATCATCATAGGTACAAGGTCCTACTCCCTTGTATATCGAATTATCTGAGACATCTTTGCAGAACATAATTCAAAGCTAAGTATCCCAATCAAGGGGAAAACCCTTCTGGGCTTCAAATCATACCTAGATTTTTGTTTTCATACTTTTATTTCACATCTATATTCTTGTAAATATCACAGGTTCCCAATACCATTATTCATCACACAGAATGATTCATAACCCAAATCAAACCTGTTATTAACCCTAAGCGCACACTGTTCCCTCAATCTCATTTTACAGAAAAGCAGGGACAGAGTGGTTCTTACAATACAGGAAATTATGGGATCTTCCACCTGCTGAGAACCTCAAAGGTCCATGCAGAAATGATACCTGCAGAATTTGTAGGCAGGTATGAAGGACCTGAGTGAGCAAAAGTCATCTTCCATGGCAAATAACCTGGTCAGGATGAAGGGATGTGTCTGAATCAGCCTCTCTCTTTTTATTGTAGAGAAGATGGACCAAACCAGGCCTGTGTGGAGAGCTGTTCCTGGGTGCCTATGGTTGATATACCATTCTACCTTGTGAAAGTGTCACAGGAAGTAGGGGAAGCCTCCATCTCATGGGACCCTTGGAAGCAACAGTTAGGACAAAGTGGTTGCCAAGGCAGTGACCTCATTCAGTTCCAAAGAATGTGACATACGTCATTTCCTTGGTGATGGAACTCTCTGAAATTTGTATCCAAGCATTGGATTCCAAATGGCTTGTAACTGACATGGTGCTGCCAGCAGACCCTTATATGTAAAGGCATCTTGTTATATGGAGAGTTTTAAGAGGAAAATTAAGAATCAGGTTGATATGGACAAGGGGGCAATGGGGCAAGCTGTGAGAGATAGAAGCCTAGTTGGTGCATTCTCTTGCAGACCCTGACCCACCACACGTGACAGAACTCCCTCCAGCACTGTGTCCCAGTTTAGCTGCTAGTATTTCGTGAAACAAATACCAAACTCACAGTGCAGCAGCCTAAAAACCACAAAAAGTGGAGGAGGACCAAATGGCTTCACAGTCCACATGGGGAGACGGGGAGACACTTCGTCCAAGGTGGCCTCAGTTTACCTATAAAGAGAGGATTCAGCACTGCTTCATCTTGTTCATTGGAAAATAAGAAACCATGTCCTCCAGGTCACATAGATGCAGACCCAGCTTTGATGGTCTCACTACAAAGGAAGCCAAATCTCATGAAAACAACATATATTTAAAGTGCGGAAGCTCAGAGGCAGTTTCTCAAAGTTTTTAGGGCAGCAGAGTTACATGTTTGTGGAGTGTTTACCATGTCCCTTACTTTTGGAAACTCCTAAACCACCTCCAAGGTTGTGAACTCCTGAGCATTTTCCATTCCAGATATGTATTCACTGATTGTGTAACTCTTCTCCTCTAATTGTGTCTTACTTGGGGTGAAGGTAATGTCAAGGCATTGTTTTGGATGAGAGCGGGAGGATATTTGTGCAGCATATATTTACATACACATTGGATTCATTTTCCAATTTTTCATTCGAAGTACTGAATCCCTGACACTAACCCATACCTAGTAGACTCAGACTATTCATCCTAATATAATGGGGAAAATTAACCCAACACAATAGAAATACAAGCACTTCAGAGGAGACATGTTCTATAGTTGGACTTGACATTTGCATTATATAAGGTAGGAGTTATACATCTGGTCAAATTTTAATTGAAATATTCTCCATGTGTTTTTAAACTTAACAAATATGTGAATACTTGTTTCCAATTTCTGTAGCCTATTCACACATCTATATTTATATGCATATATAGAATCCTACCAGGTATCACACGTACATTTTTGTAAGGTGGATGTCTTGGCAGATACAAATTGTGAGAAGTGTTCACTCCTCCTAAATGCTGTTGGAAATGAAAATTCAACCTATAAGAGAGCGTCCTAGAAGAACAACATTATACATAAACTCATGTTCAGAAACATAAATATTTTTGCATCTGTGGATGATATATATTTACTGATGAATTTCGATTGGCATTTATATTGGTACTTTTTAATGTCTGTGAGTGTTGTGTGTGTGTGTGTGTGTGTGTGTGTGTGTGTGTGTGTGTGTATAGATATAGATATAGATATACTCTCCAAAGTTTTCCAAATATGAAATATATGTGTCTAGTATACACTCTCTAAATTCATTCATGTTCATGTATGTGGATTTATAATCCACTTTTCACAAGATTATAATCAGAAATATTCATCCACCTGAAATACATATTTGTTTCCTAGTACTGACTACTAACTTCAGTGAAGGGTGCATACAAATCCTAATGATTCTACAGTATCTGACCCAGTCTAACATCAATGCAAGTAGACTCCTATGGGACATGATATGTAATTTGTCATTCATTTGTATTCGACACTGGTACATTATTGTTTCTTCAGTTTTTGCACATCATAGGATATACATTTCATCCACAAGTTCACAAATTAATAGGCATTTGTTTCAACATTAATCACTTCTTGCTTCAGAACACATGTATTGTCAGGGTTTCTTGACTGGTCTTTTCATGAGACTTCTTTCCAAACACATTATTTTGAATTTCCATAATCATTTTGAAGCAAAACTCACACACTCTTCATGATAAACCAAAACACTTATATTTCCATTAGATATATAACTGGTTGGAATGAATGATTGTATATCAATATACAATTTCCTTTTATTTTTCAGATATCAGTTCAATTCATTATTTAAAGTTCAAAAAAGTTATATTATTTATTCACAGTATGGTCTATTTGTGGTTTTTCTCTATGTTCATAGAAACAGGGTACACCTATTTGTACCCCCAATTCTAATTTTAAATCTTCAATATATTGCTCCCAGAAATGGTGAAAGAAATACTCATGTCACCTCATTATCACAGTAATATTCTGGACAAAAAATGGAAAGGTCACACTTATGATTGTACCAAAGCCTAAATGGAAAGTGAACATGGATTTCTAAAAACATCCATGTCCAGGTTGCCTAATGCTGTCAATTGTCACTCCTATTGGTGACTACATATTTGTTTTTTCCTAATATATATTGATACTCAACCCTGTTGAAAATGTCTAATTCTATCCCTCACTTTATACTTTGCCTGATTTCGTAATGTTTCCATTGATATCTGCTTTTCTACATATTTTCCCCAGTTCAACATAGTGTCTGACTCTTCATATGTGCTGACATTTACATTCACTCTATAACCAAAAGTCTATTGCTAAAGAACTTTTGGTCCAAATCCTATACTCACTCGTCTTTCTAAACCTACCGACTATCTTCCTAAACCTACTGAATATCCCTTTTTGACTGGATGTTCTCTTCTAAATTCAATCATCCAATGTACAAGGTCCTATGCCATTGTATATCAAATTATCTGAGACATCTTTGCAGAACATAATTCAAAGCTAAGTATCCCAATCAAGGGCAAAACCCTTCTGGGCTTCAAAGCATACCTAGATTTCTTTTTTCATACTTATATTTCACCTCTATATTCTTGTAAATATTGCAGGTTCCCAATCCCATTATTCATCGCACAGAATCATTCGTCACCGAATCAAACCTGTTTTTAACCCCAAGTATACACTGTTCCCTCAATCATTTTACAGAAGAGCAGGGACAGAGGGGTTCTTACAATACAGGAAAGTTGGGGATCTTCCACCAGATGAGAACCTCAAATGTCCATGCACAAATGATACCTGGAGAAGTTGTAGGCAGGTATGAAGCACCTGAGAGAGCAAAAGTCATCTTCCATGGCAAACAACCATGGGATGTGTCTGAATCTGCCTCTCTCTTCTTATTGTAGACAAGGTGGAACAATCCAGGCCTGAGTGGAGAGCTGTTCCCGGGTGCCAATGGTTGATATACATTCTACCTTATGAAAGTGTCACAGGAAGTAGGGGAAACCTCCATCTTATGTAACCCTTGGAAGCAACTGTTAGGACAAAGTGGTTGCCAAGGCAGTGACCTCATTCAGTTCCAAAGAATGTGACATACCTCATTTCCTTGGTGATGGAACTCTCTGAACTTGGTATCCAAAAAGCCAGGCACCCAGAGGCAGTCCCAGTCCCAGTCCCAGTGGGCTCACTTGTTTGGATTTACCAAGGACAGAGTCAGTTTTCTTGGTACCTACTGATGTGAGGATGGCCTAATGCCAGGAGAACTCTAAAGAGGGACCTTTCCTGAGAAAGCAGGTAGTGGCTAACCACTTTTTCCTGACAACTACACAGAGTTGATCAAGGAAACAAGATCTGAGAGAAGACAGGCCATTTCGGGGGAACATTGTATGGCCCGCAGTCAGAGGAAACTCCGGATAGTCACAGACCTACTTGGGGTAAGGAGGTGCCTTTGTGGGAGTGGGTGTGGGTTTGTTGTTTTGTCTCATGTTCTGAGAATAGGTAGGAAAGGCGGTTTGTTTGGTTTGTAGTGGACAGTTTCTAGTAAGTTGTTTGACAAGGCGAGTGTTTCTGTTTCGGTGTATCCCAATGTGCCCGTTGTTGTAGACATTAAAAAGAGAATGCATTAATTGATGTGTCCTGTCTAGTATAAATCTTCCCATAATTCATCCTGCCAATATATAAATGGACTGCAGCTTGTCTTATCGATGTGCAACATCTGCTATCTTTCTAAGTTGTTGTTTTCTTCCCGAATTCTGGCCACTCTCCAGAATTGGCTCATGGATTTGTGTCCAAAATGGTACCACCTCCAAGCTCTGTGACATGGCCACGTACTGGATAGCTGAAGAGAATGGCGAGCATCTCAGAAAACTCAGATATCAGTGTGACCAGGAAAGTCTCAGTGCAGAAACCCTGCTTTGGGCCTTTTGCTGACTTATTGTTGTGTTGCACTGAATGTCAGGAAGGTCTTTGCCTCAGGCCACCCCTTTGTGAAGCCTGAAGAAAACAGTTTTCAAATGGAAATGAATGGGCCTCACCTGTGGCTCTTTGCTTAATTGCTTTGGAAAGGGATGTGTCTTTATCAGACTCTTGGACCTGTGTGTGGCTGTGACTTAGATTCTCAGCACCTGATGAATCTTAAGAATGATCCCATGTGAGCTTCCAAACCCAAAATGGCAAAAAATATCATTCATTGTGAATGAAGTCTCTTGCTTTCCTCTGTTAGGTTCCTGCACTCCATCAAATGAGAATAGGGATTCTTTGGGTCAAATGAGGTCTTCAAAGCCCTGAAGAGGTGCTTGTGTTTTCGCATGACTCGAAATCACCTAAAGAATCGATACCTAAATTCAGTTGGCCTCAAATTGGAGAAACACAGAAGTATTAACGGCAGGCTTATTTGTTCACTCCTCATTCACAGAAACGGTTTCCAGGCTACCCTGACTTTAGGCAAATGTGGGGCAAACGAGCTGATTTTGGACACTGTCTTGGGCTGCGCCCCTCATGGAAACCTCCAGCCAGAGGTTAAGATGATTGACTATATGGAATAAGATGAGGGCCATGTGGGAGTGTTTTGGTTTTTGTTTTGGTTTTAATTTTGTTCATTTGTGTGGCATTGGAAAAAATGACTGGGTGTACGTGGGCTGAAATCTGGTGTCATTCCCCTTAGAGACTGGGTTTTGGAACTGAACTCAGAGAAGCATTGCCATGAATTTTGTTGGGATTTTAAGAGGCCACGCATGAAAGTCACTCTTGGAGACTGAGACCTAGGCCCCGGGTGGATTTCCACAGAGGCCTGGGAATTTCAGCAAGGATATCACATGATTTTATTCTTAAAGAATTGGCAGCCATAGTTGAGAGTCAAAACACACATGGACCTCACATTGTAGACCTCAATGGGCCTGGCCTAATGTGACCTTTTTCCACTCTTTGGGAAGCCTTGCCTGTGAGAGTTCTCCAGAGAATTCATTGAAATGAGCTTCCTCACCATTTAATGTTTTCTGAATGAATGGAAACCCCCATTGCCTCCAACTTCATGCTTGAAAAATGGCTAGATAAATACCATGAAATTTTTGAAATTCCTATGACCAGGTGGCACTGGAGAAACATTGGATGTCCTGTTGCTGATTATGAGTATACCAGACAGTGCCTTGACTTACTGAGTTTCATGAAAATGGTGTAGAACAGAGATGCCAGTAAGTTGGAGCCTGCTGAGTAGTGGGTCTAGAGCAGTGGTGGGGAGGTGTTTGATAAAACATCCGTGGTAGGGCCATGTGGATCTACCATTGGATTCCAAAGGGCTTGTAACTGACATGGTGCAGCCAGCAGACCCTTATATGTAAAGGCATCTTGTTATATGGAGAGTTTTCAGAGGAAAATGAAGAATCAGGTTGATATGGACATGGGGGCAATGGGGCAAGCAGTGAGAGATAGAAGCCTAGTTGGTGCATTCTCTTGTAGACCCTGACCCACCACACGTGACAGAACTCCCTCCAGCACTGTGTCCCAGTTTAGCTCCTAGTATTTCGGGAAACAAATACCAAACTCACAGTGCAGCAGAAAAATTACCACAAAATGTGGAGGAGGACCAAATGGCTTCGGTGTCCACACGGGGACACAATTTGTCTTCAGTGGCCTCAGTTTACCTACAAAGAGAGGATTCAGCACTGCTTCATCTTGTTCATTGGAAAATAAGAAACCATGTCCTCCAGGTCACATAGATGTAGACCCAGCTTTGATGGTCTCACTACATAGGAAGCCAAATCTCTTGAAAACAATATATAATTCAAGTGCGGAAGCTCAGAGGCAGTTTATCAAAAAGTTTTTAGGCCAGCAGAGCTCCATGTTTGTGGAGTGTTTACCCTGTCCCTTAGTTTTGGAAACTCCTCTACCACCTCCAAGGTTGTGAGCTCCTGAGCATTTTACATTCCAGATATGTATTCACTGATTTTGTAACTCTTCTCCTCTAATTGTGTCTTACTTGGGGTGAAGGTAATGTCAAGGCATTCTTCTGGATGAGAGCGGGAGGATATTTGTGCAGCATATATTTACATACACATTGGATTCATTTTCCAATTTTCCATTCGAAGTACTGAATCCCTGACACTAACCCATACCAAGTAGACTCAGACTATTCATCCTAATATAATGGGGAAAATTAACCCAACACAATAGAAATACAAGCACTTCAGAGGAGACATGTTGTATAGTTGGACGTGACATTTGCATTATATTAGTTAGGAGATATAAATCTAGTCAAATTTTAATGGAAATATTCTCCATGTGTTTTTAAACTTAACAAATATGTGAATGCTTGTTTCCCTTTTCTGTAGCCTATTCACACAAGTATATTTATATGCATATATAGAATCCTACCAGGTATCACACGTACATTTTTGTGAGGTGGCTGTCTTGGCAGATACAAATTGTGAGAAGAGTTCACTCCTCCTAAATGCTGTTGGAAATGAAAATTCAACCTATAGGAGAGCGTCCGAGTAGAACAACATTATACATAAACTCATGTTCAGTAAAATAAATATGTTTGCATCTGTGGATGATATATATTTACTGATGAATTTCGATTCGCATGTATATTGGCACTTTTTAATGTCTGTGAGTGTTGTGTGTGTTTGTGTGTGTGTGTGTGTGTGTGTGTGTAGATATAGATATAGATATACTCTCCAAATTTTTCAAAATATGAAATATATATGTCTAATATACACTCTCTAAATTCATTCATGTTCATGTATGTGGATTTATAATCCACTTTTCACAAGATTATAATCAGAAATATTCATCCACCTGAAATACATATTTGTTTCCTAGTACTGAAAACTAACTTCAGTGAATGGTGCATACAAATCCTAATTATTCTACAGTAACTGACCCAGTCTAACATCAATGCAAGTAGACTCCTATGGGACATGATATGTAATTTGTCATTCATTTGTATTCGACACTGGTACATTATTGTTTCTTCAGTTTTTGCACATCATAGGATATACATTTCATTAACAAGTTCACAAATTAATAGGCATTTGTTTCAACTTTAATCACTTCTTGCTTCTGAACACATGTATTCTCAGGGTTTCTTGACTGGTCTTTTCATGAGACTTCTTTCCATACACATTATTTTGAATTTCCATAATCATTTTTAAGCAAACCTCACACACTCTTCATGATAAATCAAAACACTAATATTTCCATTAGATATATCACTGGTTGGAATGAATGATTGTATATCAATATACGATTTCCTTTAATTTTTCAGATATCAGTTCAATTCATTATTTCAAGTTAAAAAAAGTTATATTATTTATTCACAGTATGGTCTATTCATGCTTTTTCTCTATGTTCATAGAAACAGGGTACACCTCTTTGTACCCCGATTCTTATTTTACATCTTCAATATATTGCTCCCAGAAATGGTTAAAGAAATACTCATGTCACCTCATTATCACAGTAATATTCTGGACAAAAATGGAAAGGTCACACTTATGATTGTACCAAATCCTAAATGGAAGGTGAACATGGATTTCTAAAAACATCCGTGTCAAGGTTGCCTAATGCTGTCAATTGTCAATCCTATTGGTGACTACATTTTTGTTTTTTCCTAATTTATATATTCAAACCCAACCCTGTTGAAAATGTCCAATTCTATCACTCACTTTATACTTTGCCTCATTTCATAATGTTTCTATTGATATCTGCTTTTCTACATATTTTCCCCAGTTCAACATAGTGACTGACTCTTCATATGAGCTGACATTTACATTCACTCAATAACCAAAAGTGTATTGCTACAGAACTTTTGGTCCAAATCCTATACTCACTCTTCTTCCTAAACCTACCGACTATCTTCCTAATCGTACTGATTATCCCTTTTTGACTGGATGTTCTCTTCTAAATTAAATCATCCAATGTACAAAGTCCTATGCCATTGTATATCGAATTATCTGAGACATCTTTGCAGAACATAATTCAAAGCTATGTATCCCAATCAAGGGCAAAACCCTTCTGGGCTTCAAATCATACCTAGATTTCTCTTTTCATACTTATATATCACCTCTATATTCTTGTAAATATTGCAGGTTACCAATACCATTATTCATCGCACAGAATCGTTCGTAACCCAAATCAAACCTGTTTTTAACCCCAAGTATACACTGTTCCCTCAATCATTTTACAGAAGAGCAGGGACAGAGTGGTTCTTACAATACAGGAAAGTTGGGGACCTTCCACCTAATGAGAACCTCAAATGTCTATGCAAAAATGATACCTGGAGAAGTTGTACACAGGTATGAAGCAAGTGAGAGAGCAAAAGTCATCTTCTATGGCAAACAACCTGGTCAGAATGAAGGGATGTTTCTGAATCTGCATCTCTCTTCTTATTGTAGAGAAGAGGGACCAAACCAGGCCTTAGTGGAGAGATGTTCCCGGGTGCCAATGGTTGATATACATTCTACCTTATGAAAGACTCACAGGAAGTAGGGGCAACCTCCATCTTATGTTACCCTTAGAAGCAACTGTTAGGACAAAGTTGTTGCCCAGGCAGTGACCTCATTCAGTTCCAAAGAATGTGACATACCTCATTTCCTTGGTGATGGAACTCTCTGAACTTGGTATCCAAAAAGCCAGGCACCCAGATGCAGTCCCAGTCCCAGTCCCAGTGGGCTCACTTGTTTGGATTTCCCAAGGACAGAGTCAATTTTCTTGGTACCTAATGATGTGAGAATGGCCAAATGTCAGGAGAGCTCTGAAGGTGGACCATTTCTGAGAAAACAGGTAGTGGATAACCACTTTTTCCTGACATCTTCACAGAGTTGGTCAAGGAAACAGAATCTGAGAGAAGACAGGCCATTTCGGGGGAACATTGTATGGCCCACTGGTCAGAGGACACTCCGGATAGTCACAGACCTACTTGGGGGAAGGAGGTGCCTTTGTGGGAGTGGGTGTGGGTTTGTTGTTTTGTCTCATGTTCTGAGAATAGATAGGAAAGGCGGTTTGTTTGGATTGGACTGGACAGTTTCTAGTAAGTCATTTGACACGGCGAGTGTTTCTGTTTCTGTGTATCCCACTGTGTCCGTTGTTGTACACATTAGAAAAGAGAATGCATTAATGGATGTGTCCTGTCTAGTATAAATCTTCCCATAATTCATCCTGCCCAATATATGAATGGACTGCAGCTTGTCTTATCGATGTGCAACACCTGCTATCTTTCTAAGTTGTTGTTTTCTTCCTGAATTCTGGCCACTCTCCAGAATAGGCTCATGGATTTGTGTCCTAAATATGTACCACCTCCAAGCTCTGTGACATGACCATGTACTGGATAGCTGAAGAGAAGGGCGAGCATCTCAGAAAACTCAGATATCCTTGTGACCAGGATAGTCTCAGTGCAGAAACCCTGCTTTGGGCCTTTTGCTTACTTATTGTTGTGTTGCACTGAATGTCAGGAAGGTCTTTGCTCAGGCCACCCCTTTGTGAAGCCTGAAGAAAACAGTTTTCAAATGGAAATGAATGGGCCTCACCTGTGGCTCTTGCTTAATTGCTTTCGAAAGGGATGTGTCTTTATCAGCCTTTTGGACCTGTGTGTGGCTGTGACTTAGATTCTCAGCACCTGATGGATCTTAAGAATGATCCCATGTGAGCTTCCAAATCCAAAATGGCAAAAAATTTCATTCATTGTGGATGAAGTCTCTTGCCTTCCTCTGTTAGGTTCCTGCACTCCATCAAATGAGAATAGGGATTCTTTGGGTCAAATGAGTTTTTCAAAGCCCTGCAGAGGTGCTTGTGTTTTTGCATGACTCTAAATCACCTAAAGAATCGATATCTAAAATCAGTAGGCGTCAAATTGGAGGAACACAGAAGTATTAACGGCAGGCTTATTTGTTCACTCCTGGTTCACAGAGACTGTGTCCAGGCTACCCTGACGTTAGGCAAATGAGGGGCAAACGAGCTGATTTTGGACACTGTCTTGGGCTGCGCCCCTCATGGAAACCTCCAGTCAGAGGTTAAGATGATTCCCTATATGGAATAAGATGAGGGCCATGTGGGAGTGTTTTGGTTTTAATTTTGGTCATTTGTGTGGCATTGGAAAAAATGACTGGGTACACGTAGGCTTGAACTCTGGTGTGATACCCCTTAGAGACTGGGTTTTGGAACTGAACTCAGAGAAACATTGTCATGAATTTTGTTGGGATTTTAATAGGCCAAGCATGAAAGTCGCTCTTGGAAACTGAGACCTAGGCCCCAGGTGGATTTCCACAGAGGCCTGGGAATCTCAGCAAGGATATCACATGATTTTATTGTTAAAGAAATGGCAGCCATAGTTGAGAGTCAAAACACACATGGACCTCACATTGTAGACCTCAATGGGCCTGGCCTAATGTGACCTTTTGTCCACTCTTTGGGAAGCCTTGCCTGTGAGAGTTCTCCAGAGAATTCATTGAAATGAGCTTCCTCACCATTTAATGTTTGCTGCATGAATTGAAATCCACAGTGCCTCCAACTTCATGCTCGAGAAATGGATAGATAAATACCATGAAATTTTTAAAATTCCTATGACCAGGTGGCACTGGAGAAATATTGGATGTCCTGTTACTGTTCATGAGTATACCAGACTGTGCCTTGATTTACTGAGTTTCATGAAAATGATGTAGAACAGAGATGCCAGTAAGTTGGAGCCTGTTGAGTAGTGGGTCTAGAGCAGTGGTGGGGAGGTGTTTGATACAACATCCGTGGTAGGGCCATGTGGATCTACCATTGGATTCCAAATGGCTTGTAACTGACATGGTGCAGCCAGCAGACCCTTATATGTAAAGGCATCTTGTTATATGGAGAGTTTTCAGAGGAAAATTAAGAATCAGGTTGATATGGACAAGGGGGCAATGGGGCAAGCTGTGAGAGATAGAAGCCTAGTTTGTGAATTCTCTTGCAGACCCTGACCCACCACTCGTGACACAAGTCCCTCCAGCACTGTGTCTCAGTTTAGCTCCTAGTATTTCGTGAAACAAATACCAAACTCACAATGCAGCAGGAAAAACACCACAAAAAGTGGTGGAGGACCTAATGGCTTCACAGTCCACACGGGGAGACACTTAGTCCCCAGTGGCCTCAGATTACCTACAAAGAGAGGATTCAGCACTGCTTCATCTTGTTCATTGGAAAATAAGAAACCATGTCCTCCAGGTCACATAGATGCAGACCCAGGTTTGATGGTCTCACTACAAAGGAAGCCAAATCATCTGAAAACAACATATATTTCAATTGCGGAAGCTCAGACGCAGTTTCTCAAAAAGTTTTTAGGCCAGCAGAGCTCCATGTTTGTGGAGTGTTTACCCTGTCCCTTAATTTTGGAAACTCCTCTACCACCTCAAAGGTTGTGAACTCCTGAGCATTTTCCATTCCAGATATGTATTCACTGATTTTGTAACTCTTCTCCTCTAATTGCGTCTTACTTGGGGTGAAGGTAATATCAAGGCATTGTTCTGGATGAGAGCGGGAGGATATTTGTGCAGCATATATTTACATACACATTGGATTCATTTTCCAATTTTCCATTCAAATACTGAATCCCTGAAACTAACCCATACCTAGTAGACTCAGACTATTCATCCTATTATAATGGGAAAAATTAACCCAACACAATAGAAATACAAGCACTTCAGAGGAGACATGTTGTATAGTTGGACTTGACATTTGCATTATATAAGGTAGGTGTTATAAATCTAGTCAAATTTTAATGGAAATATTCTCCATGTGTTTTTAAATTTAACAAATATGTGAATTCTTGTTTCCCTTTTCTGTAGCCTATTCACATATGTATATTTATATGCACATATAGAATCCTACCAGGTATCACACGTACATTTTTGTGAGGTGGCTGTCTTGGCAGATACAAATTGTGAGAAGAGTTCACTCCTCCTAAAACTGTTTTAAATGAAAATTCAACCTATAGGAGAGCGTCCTAGTAGAACAACATTATACATAAACTCATGTTCAGTAAAATAAATATTTTTGCATCTGTGGATGATATATATTTACTGATGAATTTCTATTGGCATTTATATTGGTACTTTTTAATGTCTGTGAGTGTTGTGTGTGTGTGTGTGTGTATAGATATAGATATAGATATAGATAGATATAGATATACTCTCCAAATTTTTGAAAATATGGAATATTTTTGTCTTATTTTGCACTTCCTAAATTTTTCATATTCATGAATGTGTATTTATAATCATCTTTTCTCAAGATTATTCTCAGAAACATTCATATACCCTACTAGACTCTGACTACTAATACTAATATAATGGAGAAAAATATCCCAAACAGAATAGAAATACAAGCATTTCAGAAGGGACATGGTGTATAGTTGGACTTGCCTTTTGCATGATATAAGGTAGGAGTTATAAATCTATTCAATTTGCTGAAATACTTTTCCATATGTTATTTTTTTTGACACAAAACAAAATTTAATCTTCGAAAACTAAATAAAATTGACACATCCTTAAACAAGCTAATGAAGAAAAAAAACCTCAAATTACTAAAATTAAGGATCGTAAAAGAACTTTTACAGAGTACACAACTAAAATACAGAGAATAATTAAAAACTAATTTGAAAATTTATACTCTAATAAATTAAAATACCAGGATGACATCAATAAAATTTTAGAGATATACCCAAACTGAATTAGTAGGACATGAACAATTTAAACAAATCAATTTCAAGCAATGAAATAGAAGTTGCTGTCTACAGCCTACCAATCAAGCAACGCCCAGGAACAGACAGATTCTCAGTCAAGTTCTACAAGACCTTCAAAGAAGCATTCATCACAATACTCCTCAAATTATTCCATAAAATAGAAAAGCATGGAACTCCTCCAAACTCATTTCATGAGGATAGTATCACTCACATACCAAAATCAGACAAAGACACATCAAGGAAAGAAAACTTCAGAGCAATCTTCCTGACAAACATATATACAAAAATTCTCAATAAAATTCTTTTTTTTAAGCCAAAGTTAATCAAAAGGGATAAAGAGGGACACTACACACTATTCCATGTGTTTTTAAAGTTAAGAAATATATGAATTCCTGTCTCCCTTTCTCTGTAGCCTATTAAGCACATGTATTTTTATATGCACAAATAGAATCCTACCTGGTTTCACACGTACATTATTGTGAGGTGGCTGACTTGGCAGATACTATTTGTGAGAAGAGATCACTCCTCCTAAATGCTGTTGGTACAGAAAATTCAACCCATGGGTGAGCTTCCTAGATGAACAACATTCTACATACATCCATGTTCAGTAAAATGAATATTTTGGGATATGCGGATGAGTTATTTTTCATGATGAATTTCGATTGACATATATATTGTGACATTATAATGTGTGTGTGTTTGTGTGTCTATATATATATATATATATATATATATATATATATATATATAGTCTCCAGATTTTCCAAAATATGAAATATATGTCTTGTTATACACCACCTGAATTCATTCATATTCATATATGTGGATTTATAATTAACTTTTAACAAGTTTATTCTCAGAAATATACATCCACTGACATACATATTTGTTTCCTAGTACTGAAAACTAACTTCAGGGAAGGGTTCTTATAAATCCTAATATTTCTAGAGTAACTGACCAAGTTTAACATCAATGCAAATACATTCCTATTTGATATGATGTGTTTGTTAAAGTTCATTTTTATTCAAACTTGGTACGTTATTATTTATTCAGTTTATGGACATCATAAAATATATCCTTTCATTCACAAGTTCACAAATTTATAAATATTTGGTTCACTTTCAATCACTTCCTCCTTCGGAACACATATATTCCTTCATGTTTCTTGACGGGTCTTTTCACTGGACTTCTTTCTAAACACGTTATTTTCGATTGAATAATCATTTTTGAAGCAAAACTCACACACTATTCATGATAAACGGTAACCCTAATAATACCATTAGATATATAACTGGTTGGAATTAATGTACGTATATCAATATATGATTTCCTCTATATTTTCAGATATTAAAACAATCCATTATTTAAATTTGGAACCAGTCATATAATTTTTTCACAGTATGGTCTAATAATGCATCATCTCTATATTCATCAACACAGGGTAAACCTATTAGTATCCCCAGTACTAATTCATATGTTTTCAAAATATTGCTCCCAGAAAAGGTGGAAGAAATACTCATGTCACCTGATCTACATATACATATTATCACAGTAATATTCTGGACACAAAATGCAAAGGTCACCGTTATGATTGCAATAAAGCCTCAATGGAATGTGAACATGGATTACTAAAAACATCCATGCCCAGTTTGCCTAATGCTCTCAAATGTCAATCCAATTGGTGACTATATTTTTGTTTCTTTTTAAGATTATGTATTCAACCTCAACCCTGTTGAAAATGTCTAATCCTATCACTCACGTTATACTTTGCCTGATTTCCTAATGTCTCTATTGATGTCTGCTTTCCTACATATTTTTTCCCAGTTCATCATTGTGCCCGACTTTTCAAATATGGTGCCATTAATATTCACTCTCTAACCGAAACCTATTGCTAAAGAACTTTTGGTCCAAATCCTAGACTCACTCTTCCTTCTAAACCTACGGACTATCTTTCTAATCCTACACACTATCCCTTTTTCACTGGATGTTCTCTTCTACATTCAATCATCTGAGGTACAGGGTCTTATGCCATTGTATATCGATTTAACTGAGACCTCGGTGCAAAACATTACTCAAGCTAAGGATCCCAATCAAGGGCCCAAATCCTTCTGGGCTTAAAATATTACCTAGATTTCTGTTTTCATACTTATATTTTACCTCTATATTCTTTTAAATATCGCTGGTTCCCAATACCATTATTCATCCAGCAGAATGATTCCTAAGCCAAATGGAACATGCTATTGACCCTAACCATACAATGTTCCCTCAATCTCACTTTACAGAAGAGGAGGGATAAAGTTGATATTACAATACAGGAAGTTAGGAGATCTTCCACCTGCTGAGTACCTCAAAATCCATGCAGAAATAATCCCTGGAGAAGATGTTGGCAGCTATGAAAGACCTGAGAGAACAAAAGTCATATTCCATGGCAAACAACATGGTCAGGATGAAAGGATGTGTCTGAGTCATCCTCTCTATTTTTAATGCAGGGAAGATGGACCAAAGCAGGCCTGTGTGGAGAGCTGTTCCCAGGTGACTATGGTTTCTATACCATTCTAACATGTGAATGTATCACAGGAAGTAGGGCAGCCTCCATGTCAGGAGACACTAGGACGCAACTGTTAGGACAAAGTGGTGGCCAAGACAGGGACCTCATTTATTTCCTGAAGGTAGTGACCTCACCTCATTTCCTTGGTGATGGAACTCTCTGAATTTTGTGATCCAGGAAGCCAGGCACCCAGAGCCAGTCCCAGTCCCAGTTGCAGTGGGCTCACTTGTTTGGATTCACTAAGGACAGAGTCAGTCTTTCTTGGTACCTACTGATGTAAGGGTTGCCAAATACCAAGAAAGCTCTGAAGAGGGGTCTTTCCTGAGAGGACAGAAATTGGCTCACCACTGCCTCCTGACAACTTCACAGAGTTGACCAAGGAGACCAGATGTGAGACAGAAAGGCCATTTCTGGGGAACATCATATGGCCTACCAGTCAGAGGACACTCCAGATAGTGACAGACCTACTTGTGGGAAAAAGTTGCATTTGTGGGTGTTGGTTTGTGTTTGTGGTTTTTTTCTCATGTTCTGAGAATAGGTAAAAAAGGAGGTTTGTTTGGTTTGGAGTGGACTGTTTCCAGTAAGTCATTTGACAAGGAGACTGTTTCTATGTCTGTGTATCCCACTGTATTTTTCTTTGTAGATATTAGAAAAAAAAATAGCTCATTGG
The DNA here is from genome assembly GCF_048772815.1 of Callospermophilus lateralis. Lineage (NCBI taxonomy): Eukaryota > Metazoa > Chordata > Mammalia > Rodentia > Sciuridae > Callospermophilus > Callospermophilus lateralis. The sequence continues at coordinate 375,676 of NW_027517645.1, forward strand.
TTGTGTCCTGTCTAGTAGAAAGCTTCCCAGCATGCATCCTTTCCAAATAATGAATGGACTGAGGCTTGCCTTATCCATGGGCAACACCGGCTATCTACCTAATTTTCCATTTTTTCATGAATTCTGGCCACTCTCAAGATTAGTATCATGTATTTTTGTACAAGATATGTACCACCTCCAAGCTCTGTGACATGGCCATGTACTGGATAGCTGAAGGGAATGGCGAGCATCTCAGAAAACTCATATATCAGAGTAACCAGGAAAGTCTCCATGGAGAAACCCTGCTTGGGGCCTTTTGATTACCTATTGTTCTGTTGCTCTGAATGTCAGAAAGGTCTTTGCCTCAGGCCACCCCTTTGTGAAGCCTGAAGAAAACAGTTTTAAAATGGAAATGAATGGGCATCACCTGTGGCTCTTTGCTTCATAGCTTTTGAAATGGATGTGTCTGAATCAGCCTCTTGGCCCTGTGTGAGCCTGTGGTTTAGATTTTCAGCACCTGATGAATCTAAAGAAAGATCCCATGTGGGCATCCAAAACCTAAATGGAAAAAAGATCAGTGATTGTGGATGATGCCTCTCGCCTTCCTCTGTAAGATTCCTGACCTCCATCAAGTGAGAATAGGGATCATTTGTGTCAAATAAGTTCTTCAAAGGGCTGCAGAGGGGAGACAATAGGTGCTTGGGTTTTCTTATAACTCCAATTCACACTAAAAATCTATACCCCACAGTCAGTATGCCTCAAATTTGAGAAGTGGAGTAGTATTAACGGCAGGCCTATTTGATCACTTCTGTTTCACACTAACGTTGTCCAGGCCACCCTGACTTTAGGCAAATGAGGGGCAAGGGAGTTTATTTTTGACATTGTCTTGGGCTGTGCCCCTCATGGAAACCTCCAGCTAGAGGTTATGATTAGTGTCTATATAAAAGATGAAGAGGGCCGTGTGAGAGTGTTTTGGTTTTAATTGTCATCATTTGTGTAGCAATTGGAAGAGATGCCTGGGTCCACCTGGGCTTGAACTCTGTTGTGATTCCCCTTAGAGACTGAGTTGTGTAACTGACCTCAGAGAAGTATTGCCATGAATTGTGTTGGGATTTCAGGAGGCCACACATGAGATTCACCATTGGAATCTGAGATCTTGGCCCAGGGTGACTTTACACAGAGCACTGGGAATCTAAGCCAGGATATCACAAGATTTTATTCTGAAAGATTCCAGCCATAGTTGAGAGTCAAAACACACATGCAACTCACATTGTAGACCTCAATGGGCCTGGCTTCATGAGACCTTTTGCCCACTCTTTGGGAAGCCTTGCCTGTGAGAGTTCACCAGAGCTTTCATTGAAATGAGATTCCTAACCATTTATTGGTTCCTGTATAAATTGAATCCCACAGTGCCTCCAACTTCATTATTGAAAAATATCTAGATATATACCATGAATTTTTTGAAATTACCATGACCAGGTGGCACTGGAGAACATTTGGATGTCCTGTTGCTAATCATGATTGTACCAGACAGTGCCTTAATTGACTGTGTTTCATGAAAATGCTGTAGAACATAGATGCCAGTAAGTTGGAGCCTGCAGACTAGTGGGCATAAAGCAGTGGAGTGTAGGTGTGTGAAAAAACATCAGTTGTGGGTCCACGTGGATCTGGCATTGGCTTAGAAATGACTTGTCACTGACATGGTACATCCAGCAGACCCTTCTATGTAAAGGCATCTTGTTATATGGAGAGGATTCCTGCCAATGATCAGAATAAGGGGGCTATTGTCGAGTTGAAAAGCTATGTGGGATTTAAGCCTCATTGGTGCATTTTACTGCAGACCCTCACCCACCACATATGAGAGTACATCCTCCAGCACTGTGTCCCAGTGGAGCTCCTTGTATTTCGTGAAGCCAATACAAAACTCACAGTGCAGCAGTAAGAAACACCAAGAAAGTGGAGAATGAAGAAATGGCTTTACAGACAACACGGTTAGATACTTAGACCCCAGTGGCCAAAGTTTCCCTACAAATAGAGAATTCAGCACTGCTGCCTCATGTCCACTAGAAAATAAGGAACCATGTCATCCAGGTCACATAGATGGAGACCCAGCATTGATGGTCTCACTACAAAGGAAGCAAAAGCTCCTGACAAAAACATATTTCAACTGCCCAACCTCAGAGGCAGTTTCTCAAAAAGTCATTAGGCCAGCAGAGCTCCATGTTTGTGAAGTGTTTACCCTCTCCCTTTTTGTAAACTGTTCTACCTCCTACAAGTTTGTGAAGTTCTGAGCATTTTCCTTTCCACATATGTATTCACAGATTTTCTAACTCTTCTCCACTAATTGTGTCTTATTTGGGGCGAAGGTAATGTCAAAGCATTGTTCTGGCTGAGAGTGGGAAGATTTTTGTGTAGCACATATTTGCATACATATTAGATTCATTTTCCTATTTTCCATTTGAAATACTGAATCCCTGACACTAACCCATACCCTACTAGACTCTGACTACTAAACCTAATATGATGGAGAAAAAGAAACCTAACAGAATAGAAATACAGGCCTTTCATAGATGGCATGGTGTATACTTGGACTTGCCTTCTGCTTTATCAATGGTATGTGTTATAAATCTAGTCAACTTTCATTGTAATACTTCTCCATGAGTTTTTAAAGTTAACACATATGTAAATTTCTGTCTCCCTTTCTCTGTAGCCTATTTATCAAATGTATTTTTTTATGCATTTTTAGAATTCTACCTGGTATCACATGTACATTCATGTGAGATCGCTTATTTTGGAAGATACAAATTGTGAGAAGAGATCGCTCCCTCTAAATACAGATGGAACTGGAATTTCCACCTATGGGTGAATTTCCTAGATGAACAATATTATGTATAAATAAATGTTCAGTAAAATGAATATTTTTGGATACGTGGATGATATATATTTCATGATGAATTTCGAATGGCATATATATTGCTACATTTTAATGTCTGTGTATGTGTGTATCTATCTATTTATCTATCTATCTATATAGATATAGATATCTACTCTTAAGATTTTCAAAATATGAAATATATGTGTCTTATTATACACTCCCTAAGTAAACTCATGTGTGTGTATGTAGATTTATAATCAACTTTTCACAAAATTATTCTTAGAAATATTCATCCACCTTAAATACATATTTTTTCCTAGTACTGAAAAGTAAATTAAGTGAATGGTGTATACAATTCGTAATATTTCTACAGTGACTGAACCAGTTTCACATCAATGTAAGTAGACACCTATGGGACCATGATGTGTATTTTGAAGTTCATTTTTATTCAGACACTGGTACATTACTATTTCTGCAGTTTATGGACATTATAGGATATATCCTTTCATCCACAATTTCACAAATTTATAGGCATTTGGTTCACTTTCAATCACTTCCTACTTCAGAACACATGTATTCCTCCATGTTTCTTGACTGTTCTTTTCATGAGATTCTTTCCAAACACAGTATTATTGATTTCCATAATCACTTTTGAAGCCAAACTCACACACTCTTCATGATAAACCATAACGCTAATATTACCATTAGATGTATAACTGGTTGGAATGAATGTATGTATATCAATATAAGATTTCCTATATATTTTCAGATATCAATTCAATCCATTATTTAACGTTTGAACCAGTTATATTATTTATTCACAGTATGGTCTATTAAGGCATCATCTCTATATTCGTAGACCGATGGTATACCTGTTTGTATCCCCAATACTAATTTTTAAGTCTTTAAAATATTGCTTTCAGAAATGGTGGAAGAAATACTGTAGTCACCTGATATACATATACATTTCATCACGGTAATATTCCTGAAACAAAATGCAAGGGTCACACTTATGATTGTATCAAAGCCTATATTGAAAGTGAGCATGTACTACTAACAACATCCATGCCCTGATTAACTAATGATCTCAAATATCATTCCTATTGGTGACTACATATTTGTTTCTTCCTAAGATTATATATTGAAACTGAACCCTGTTAAAAATGTCTTATCCTATCACCCACTTTGTACTTTGCCTTATTTCCTAATGTCTCTATTGATATCTGCTTTCGTACACATTTTCCCCAGTTTATCACTGTGACTGACTGTTCACATATGCTGACATTTACACTCACTCTCTAATCAAAACTCTATATCTAAAGAACATTTGGTCCAACTCCTCGACTCACTCAAATGGATTCTTCAAAGCCCTGCAGAGGGTAGCCCATAGTTGCTTGAGTTTTCTCATGACCCCAATTCACATAAAGAATCTATACCCCACAGAGAATAGGCCTCAAATTGGAGAAGTAGAGCAGTATTATTGGCAGGCCTATTTGATCACTCCTGCTTCACAGGAAGAGTTTCCATGCCACCCTGACTTTAGGCAAATGAGAGGCATGTGAGCTTATATTGGACACTGTCTTAAGCTGCGCCCTTCATGGAAACCTCCAGCCAGAGGTTATGATGAGCCTCTAAATTGAAGAAGATGAGGGCCATGTGGGAGTGTTTTGGTTTAATTGTGGTCATTTGTGTGGTGGTTGGAAGAGATGACTGGGTCCACCTGTGCTTGAACTCTGGAGTGATTCCCCTTAGAGACTGAGTTCTGGAACAGATCTCAGAGAAGTATTGGCATGAATTGTGTTGGGATTTTAGGAGGCCACGCATGAGAGTTGCCCTTGGAGACTGAGATCTGGGCCCAGGATAGCTTTCAAAGAGCACTGGGAATCTCAGCCAGGATATCACATGACTTTATTCAGAAAGACTTGGAAGCCATAGTTGAGAGTCAAAAAAAACATGGCCCTCAATTGTAGACCTCAATGGGCCTGGCTTAATGTGACCTTTTGGCCACTCTTTGGGAAGCCTTGCCTCTGAGAGTTCTCCCGAGCTTTAATTGAAATGAGCTTCCTCACCATTTCATGGTTCCTGAATGAATTGAATGCCACAGTGCCTCCAAATTTATCTTTGAAAATTGGCTAGATAAATACCATGAAATTTTTTAAATTCTTATGAACAGGTGGCACTGGAGAACCTTTGGATGTCTATTGCTGATCACGAGTGTACCAGACATTGCATTGATTGACTGGGTTTCATGAAAACGGTGAGAACAGAGATGCCAGAATGTTGAGGCCTGCTGACTAGTTGGCCTAGAGCAGTGGTGGGCAGGTGTATGATAAAACATCTGTCGTGGGGCCATGTGGATCTGCCATTGGCTTCCAAATGCCTTGTGACTGACATGGTGCAGCCAGCAGAACCATACAAGTTAACGGACCTTATTATATGGAGAGGTTTCAGGGCAATATTCAGAATCAGGTTGATATGGACATGGGTGCAAGCTTTTGGGGATAGAAGCCTGGTTGGTGCATTCTCCTGCAGACCCTCACCCACTACACGTGAGAGTACTCTCTATAGCACTGTGTCCCAGTTTTTCTTTTTGTATTTTGTGAAGCCAATACCAAAATCCCAGTGCAGCAGTAAGAAACACCACGAAAAGTGAAGTATGACCAAATGGCTTCACAGACCACATGGTTAGACACTTAGACCCCAGTGGCCTCAGTTTACCTACAAAGAGAGAATTCAGAACTGCTGCCTCATGTTCTATTGCAAATAAGGAACCATGTCATCCAGGTCACATAGATGCTGACACAGCTTTGATGGTCTCACTACAAAGGAAGCAAAAGCTCCTGACAACAACAAACATTTCAAGGGCCCAAACTCAGAGACAGTTTCTCAGAAATTAATTAGGCCACCAGAGCTCCATGTTTGTGAAGTGTTTACCCTTTACCTTACTTTTGGAAATTCCTCTACCACCTCCAAGGTTGTGAACTCCTGAGCATTTTCTTTTCCAGATATATATTCACAGATTTTCAAACTCTTCTCCACTAATTGTGTATTACTTGTGGTGAAGGAACTATCAAGGCATTTTTTGGATGACAGTAGGAAGATTTTTGTCTAACAAATATTCGCATACACATTAGATTCATTTCCCTATTTTCCATTTGAAATACTGAATCCCTGACACTAACCCATACCCTACTAGACTCTGACTACTAATCCTAATATGATGGAGAAAAAGAAACCTAACAGAATAGAAATACAGGCCATTCAAAGGTGGCATGGTGTATACTAGGACTTGCCTTCTGCTTTATCAAGTTTATGTGTTATAAATCTAGTCAACTTTTCATTGTAGTACTTCTCCATGAGTTTTTAAAGTTAACACATATGTAAATTTCTGTCTCCTTTTCTCTGTAGCCTATTCATCTCATGTATTTTATTATGCATATTTAGAATCCTACCTGGTATCACACATACATTCTTGTGAGCTCACTGTTTTTGGATGATACAAATTGTGAAAAGAGATCAGTCCCCCTAAATACTGATGAAACTGAAAATTCAACAAATTGGTGAATTTCCTAGATGAACAACATTATACATAAATCCATGCTCAGTAAAAAGAATATTTTTGGATATGAGGATGATATATATTTCATGATGAATTTTGATTGGCATATATATTGCTACATTTTAATGTCTGTGTTTTTATCTTTATAAATATATATATATATATATATATATATATATATATATATATATATATATATATACTCTCCAGATTTTTCACAATATTAAATATATGTGTCTTATTATTCACTCCCTAAATGCATTCATATTCATGTATGTGGATTTGTAATCAAATTTGCACAAGATTATTCTCAGAAAAATTCATCCACATAAAATACATATTTATTTTCCAGTACTGAAAACAAACTTCGGTGAATTGTGCTTACAAATCCTAATATTTGCATGGTAACTGACCCAGTTTAACATTAATGCAAGTATAATCCTATGGGACATGATGTGTATTTTGAAGTTCATTTTTATTCAACAGTGGTACATTACTATTTCTTCAGTTGATGGATATCATAGGATATAACTTTTCATCCACAAGTTCACAAATCTGCAGGCATTTGGTTCACTTTCAATTACTTCTTGCTTCAGAACATATGTATTCCTCCATGTTTCTTGACTGTTCTTTTCATGAGATTCTTTCCAAACACATTATTTTCGATTTCCATAATCATTTTTGAAGGAAAGAGGCGCCTTACTTACCCCCAGAAAGGTTCGTTGAGGTCTCCTTGTCCTGCGCTGCGTGATTCCCGGCCAATGCACCAAATGTAAGGTTCCGGCGAATGTTGAAGGAAGAGACCATCAAGAAACTGCGGCTCATGCAACAGTAAAAGCCGTTTATTGAGGATCCAATCCAGCATGCTGGGGCTACGTGCTCACTCAAGATGGGAGAGCATCCCAGAGCCCCGAGCAGGGGTTGAGCAGTGCTTAAGTACACTTTTTGGGCAGGGCGGGACTTTACATATATTACAGTCTCCTTTAAGAAATCATCATACACCACGGGAAAATCAAACAACAATTCCTAAACATGATTAGTTCATTTATTGGTGGGAACATGTAAGGCGGGAGTGATAGGTCAGTTCTAAAGCGGGGTACACATTCAAAATGATTGGTTTAGGCCCTGCAATGCCTATGTGCCAGGCCTCACAGGGTCCTAGGTTATTAAAAAACCAGGCGGTCAGGGGGAATATTTACTGGGTAGTCCGGGAATTGTCCTACAAGCTACAGGAATTTCAGGTTTTGCGTGTAGCATAGGAACTTAACAATACCTGGTCCTTTACATTTTAACTCAAGCCTTGCTGCTTAAAAACTTCACAACACCCGGTCTTTTACACTTTAACTTTTACACTTTAATTTCAATTTCTTTTACCCTTACAGATCACTCCTGGTGCACAAGAAGGGTGTCCCAGCCACCCTGACTTTAGGCAAATGAGGGCCAAGGGAGCTTATTTTGGACACTGTCTTGGGCTGTGCCCCTCATGGAAACCTCCAGCCAGATGTTATGATGAGTGCCTTTATGGAAGAAGAGGAGGGCAATGTGGGATTGTTTTGGTATTAATTGTGGTCATTTGTGTGACGGTTGGAAGAGATGACAGGGTCCACCTGGGCTTGAAGTCTGGTGTGAATCCCCTTAGAGACTGAGTTCTGGAACTGACCTCAGAGAAGTATTGCATGAATTGTGTTGAAATTTTAGGAGGCCACGCATGAGAGTCGCTCTTATAAACTGAGATCAAGGCCCAGGGTGGCTTTCCACAGAGCACTGGGAATATCAGCCAAGATATCCCATGATTTTATTCTTAAAGACTTGGTAGCCATAGTTGAGAGTCAAAAACACATGGAACTCACAACGTATACCTCAATAGGCCTGGCTATATTTGACCTTTTGGCCACTCTTTGGGAAGCCTTGCCTATGAGAGTTCTCCAGAGTTTCATTGAAATGAGCTTCCTCAACATTTAGTGGTTCTTGAAACCCACAGTGCCTCCAACTTCATCCTTGAAAAATGGCTAGATAAATACCATGAAATTTTTGAAAATCCCATGACCAGGTGGAACTGGAGAATCTTTGGGTGTCCTGTTGCTGATCATGAGTATACTAGAGGGTGCCTTGATTGACTGGGTTTCATAAAAATAATGTAGAAAAAAGATGCCAGTAAGTTGGAGCCTACTGAGTAGTGGGCCTAGAGCAGCGGTGGGCAGGTGTGCAGGTGTGTGATAAAACATCTGTGGTAGGTCCATGTGGTTTGGCCATTGGCTACCAAATGCCTTGTGAAGGACATGGTGCAGCCAGCAGACCCTTATTTGTAAAGGCATTTTGATATATGGAGAGGTTTCAGGGCAATTTTCAGAATCAGGTTGACATGGTCAATGGTGCAAGCTATGTGGGAAAGAAGCCTGGTTGGTGCATTCTCCTGCAGACCGTGACCCACCACAGTGACAGAACTCTCTCCAGCACTGTGTCCCAGTTGAAATTGTTGTATTTCGTGAAGCAAATACCAAAGTCCCAGTGTAGCAGCAAGAACCACAACAGAAAGTGGAAGAGGACCAAATGGCTTCACAGTCCACACGGGGTGACACTTAGCCCCCAGTGGCCACAGTTTACCTACAAAGAGAGAATTCAGCACTGCTGCCTCAGGTTCATTGGATAATAAGAAACCATGTCCTCCAGGTCACATAGATGCAGACCCAGCTTTGATGGGCTCACTATAAAGGAAGCTAAAGCTCCTGACAACAACATATATTTCAAGTGCCCAACCTCAGAGGCAGTTTCTCAAGAAGTATTTAGGCCAGCAGAGCTCCATGTTTGTGGAGTGTTTACCATGTCCCTTACTTATGGAAACTGCTCTATCACCTCCAAGGTTGGGAAATCCTGAGCGTATTCCATTCCAGATATGTATTCACGTATTTTCTAACTCTTCTCCTCTAATTGTGTCTTACTTGTGGCAAAGGTAATGTCAAGGCATTGTTGTGGATGAAAGTGGGAAGATTTTGTGTAGCACATATTTGCATACACATTGGATTCATTTTCCAATTTTCCATTCAAAATACTGAATCCCTGACACGAAACTATACCCTACTAGACTCTGACTACTATTCCTAATATGATGGAGAAAAATAACTCAAACAGAATAGAAATACAAGCAGTTCAGAAGAGGCATGGTGTATAGTTGGACTTGCCGTTTGCATTATGTAGGTTAGGTGTTATAAATCTAGTTAATTTTTAATTGAAATAGTTCTCCATGTGTTTTTAAAGTTAATGAATATGTGAATTCCTGTATCCCTTTCTCTGTAGCCTATTCAGCACATGTATTTTTATATGCACATATAGAATCCTACCTGGTATCACATATACATTCTTGTGAGGTGGCTGACTTGGCAGATACAAATTATGAGAAGAGATCACTCCTGCTAAATGCTGTTGGATCTTAAAATTCAACCTATGGGTGACCTTCCTAGTTGAACAACATTATTCATAAATCCATGTTCATTAAAATTAATATTTCGGGATCTATGAATGATATATATTTCACCATGAATTTCGATTGGCATATATATTGCCACTTTATAATGTCTGTGTGTGTTTTGTATATATATACTCTCCAGATTTTTCACAATATGAAATATGTGTCTTAATATTCACTCCCTAAATACATTCATATTCATGTATGTGGATTTGTAATCAACTTTGCACAAGATTATTCTCAGAAATATTCATCCACCTGAAATACTTATTTGTTTCCTAGTACTGAAAACAAACTTCAGTGAAAGGTGCATACAAATCCTAATATTTCTACCGTAACTTACCAAGTTTAACATCAATGCAAGTAGATTCCTATGGGACATGATGTGTATTTTGACGTTCATTTTTATTTAAAACTGGTACAGTACTATTTCTTCAGTTTATGCACATCCATGGATAAATTTTTCACCCAAAATTTCAAAATTAAAGACATTTGTTTCACTTTCAATCACTTCCTGCTTCCGAACACATGTAGTCCTCCAGGTTTTTCGACTGGTCGTTTCATGAGACTTCTTAACAAACACATTATTTTCGATTTCCATAATCACTTTTGAAGGAAAACTCACACACCCTCTTCATGATAAACCGTAACCCTAATATTACCATTAGACTTATAATTGGTTGTAATGAATGTATGTATACCAATATCAATATAAGATTTCCTGTATATTTTCAGATATCAATTTATTCTAACTCCAATTTCTAAAGTTGGATCCAGTTATATTATTTATTCACAGTACGATCTATTCATGCATCATCTCTATATTCATTGACACAGGGTACACCTATTTGTATACCCAATACTAATTTATGGGTTTTAAAAATATTGCTTCCCAAAATGGTGGAAGAAATACTCATGTCACCTGATCTACATATACATTTTATCACAGTAATATTCTGGACAAAAATGCAAAGGTCACACTTATGATTGTACCAAACCCTAAATTGAAAGTGAGTATATATTACTAAAAACATCCTTGTCCAGGATGCCTAATTCTCCCAAGTGTCAATATTGTTGGGGACTATATATTTGTTTCTTCCTATGATTATATATTCAACCTCAACCCTGTTGAAAATGTCTAATCCTATCACGCATTTTATAATTTGTCTGATTTCCTAATGTCTCTATTGAGACCTGCTTTCCTACATATTTTCCCCAGTTCATCATTGTGACTGACTCTTCACATGTGCTGACATTTACATTCACTCTCTAAACGAAACCCTATTGCTAAAAAACTATTGGTCCTACTCGAAGACTCACTCTTCTTCCTAAACCTACTATCTTCCAAATCCTACCGACTATCCATTTTTGACTGGATGTTCTCTTCGACATTCAGGCATCTGAGGTGCAAGGTTTTATTCCATTGTGTATAGATTTATCTGAGACTAAAATGCAGAATGTAATTCAAAGCTAAATATCCCAAAGAAGGGCCCAATGCCCTTTCTGGCTTCAAATCGTAACTAGATTTATGTTTTCATACTTATATTTCAAATATATATTCTTATAAATTTTGCAGGTTCCCAATACCATTATTCATCCAGCAGAATGATTCCTAACACAAGTCAAATATGTTATTGACCCTAACCATACACTGTTCCCTCATTCTAAATTTACAGAGGAGGGACAGAGTTGGTCTTACAATACAGGAAAGTAGGGGATCTTCCACCTGCTGAGAACCTCAAAGTTCCATGCAGAAATGTTGACTGAAGAAGATGTAGGCAGCTATGAAGAACCTGAGAGAACAAAAGTCATGTTCAATGGCAAACAACCTGTTCAGGATGAAGGGTTCTGTCTGAATCAGCCTCTCACATCTTAATTTAGAGAAGATGGACCAAACCAGGCCTGTGTGGGTAGCTGTTTCTGGGTGCCTATGGTTGTATACCATTCTAAATTGTGAAAGTGTCACAGGAAGTAGGGGCAGCCTCCTTCTCATGTGACACTTGGAAGCCACTGGTAGGACAAAGTGGTTGCCAAGGCAGTGACCTCATTCAGTTCCTAAAGGAAGTGACCTCACCTCACTTCCTTGGTGATGGAAATCTCTGAACTTGGGATTCATGAAGCCAGGCACCCAGAGCCAGTCCCAGTCCCAGTCCCAGTGGTCTCACTTGTTTGGATTTACCAAGGACAGTGTCAGTCTTTCTTGGTACCTACTAATGTGAGGATGGCCAAATGCCAGGAAAGCTCTAAAGAGGGGTCATTCCTGAGAAAGCAGGTAGTTTCTCACCTCTGGGTCCTGACACCTGCACAGAATTGGCCAAGGAGACCAGATCTGAGACAGATCAGGCCATTCTGTGGGAATATAGTATGGCTCACCAGTCAGAGGACAGTCTGGATAGTCACAGAACTTCTTGGGGGAAGGAGGTGCCTTTGTGGGTGTGGGGGTGGGTTTCTGGTTTTGTCTCATGTTCAGAGAATAGGTAGGCAAGGCGCTTTTTTTGGTGTGGAATGAACTGTTTCTAGTAAGTCATTTGACAAGGCGAGTGTTTCTATGTCTGTCTATCACACTGTGTCCGTGGTTGCAGATATTAGAAAAGAAAATGCATCAATGGATGTGTCCTGTCTAGTAGAATGCTTCCCAGCATTCATCCTGTCCAATTTATGAATGGATTTCTGATTGCCTTTTCGATGGGTAACACCTGCAATCTTCCTATGTTTCAGTTTTCTTCTGGACTTCTGCCCCTCTCCAGAATAGGCTCATGGTTTTATGTCTAAGGTATGTACCACTTCCAAGCTGTGTGCCATGACCATGTACTGGATAGCTCAAAGGAATGGCGAGCATCTCTGAAAAATCAGATATTAGTGTGACCATTAAATCCCAGTGGAGAAACCCTGCTTTGGGCCTTTTGCTTACCTATTGTTCTGTTGCCCTGAATGTCAGGAAGTTCTTTGCCTCAGGCCACCCCTTTGTGAAGCCTGAAGAAAACAGTTTTCAAATGGAAATGAATGGGCAACACCTGTGGCTCTTTGCTTAATTGCTTTGGAAAGGGATGTGTCTGAATCAGCCTCTTGGCCCTGTGTTAGGCTGTAGCTTAGATTCTCAGCACCTGATGGATCTAAAGAAAGATCCCATGGGTGCATTAAAAACCAAAATGGCCAAAAGAGCAGTCATTGTTTATGAAGACTCTCGCCTTCCTCTCTAAGATTCCTGACATCCATCAAGTGAGAATAGGGATCCTTTGTTTCAAAAGAGTTCTTCAAAGCCCTGCAGAGGCTATCCCATAGGTGCTTGGGTTTTCTCATGACCCCAATTTACATGAAGAATCTAAACCCTACAGTCAGTAGGCCTCAAATTGGAGAAGCCAAGCTGTATTAATGGCAGGCCGATTTGATCACTCCTGTTTCACAGTCAGGATTTCCAGGCCACACTGACTTTAGGCAAATGAGGGGCAAGGGAGGTTATTTTGGACACTGTCCTGTCCTGCGCCCCTCATGGAAACCTCCATCCAGAGGTTAGGATGAGTGTCTATATGGAAGAAGAAAAGGGTTATGTGGGAGCATTTTGTTTGGAATTGTGGTAATTTGTGTGGCACTTAGAAGAAAAGACTGGGTCGACCTGGGCTTGAACTCTGTTGTGATTCCTCTTAGAGAATGAATTCTGGAACTGACCTCAGAGAAGTATTTTCATGAATTGTGTTTGGTTTTTACTAGGCCATGCATGAGAGTCGCCCTTGGAACCTGAGATCTAGGTGCAGGGTGGCTTTCCCCAGAGCACTGGGAATCTCAGCCAGGATATCACATGATTTTATTCTGAAAGACTTTGCAGCCACAGTTGAGAGTCAAAACACACATGGACCTCACATTGTAGACCTCAATGGGCCTGGCTTCATGTGACCTTTTTAGCCACACTTTGGGAAGTCTTGCCTGTGAGTGTTCTCTAGAGCTTTCATTGAAATGAGCTTCCTCAACATTTAATGGTTCCTGAATAAATTGAAACCCAAAGAGCATCCAACTTCATCCTCGACAAATGGCTTGATAAATACCATAAAATTTTTGAAATTCCCATGACCAGGTGGCACTGGAGAACTTTTGGATATCCTGTTGCTGACCATCAGTGTACCAGACAGTGCCTTGACTGACTTTGTTTCATGAAAATTGTGTAGAACAGTGATGCCAGTAAGTTGGAGCCTGCTCATTAGTGGGCCTAGAGCAGTGGTGTGAAGGTGTGTGATAAAACATGTGTGGTGGGGCCATGTTTATCTGCCATTGGCTTCCAAATGCCTTGTGACTGACAGGGTACAGCAAGCAGACCCTTATATGTAAAGGCATCTTGTTATATGGATAGGTTTATGGGCAATGTTCAGAATCAGGTTGGCTACCTGGTACCACACGTACATTCTTGTGAGGTGGCTGACTTGGCAGATACAAATTGAGAGAAAAGATCACTCCTACTAAACCCCATTGAAACTGAATATTCAACATATGGGTGAGCTTTCTAGTTGAACAACATTATACATAAATCCATGTTCAGTAAAATGAATATTTTTAGATCTGTGGATAATATATATTATATGATAAATTTTGATTGACATATATATTGCTACTTTTTTGTCTGTGTGTGTTTTGTGTTTGTGTGTGTATATATATATATATATATATATATATATATATATACACACTCTCCAGATATTTCAAAAAATGAAATATATGTGTCTCATATACACTCCCTAAATTCATTCATGTTCATGTATCTGGATTTATAATCAACTATTCACAAGATTATTCTCAGAAATATTCATGCACCTGAAATTTGCCTAATGCTCTCAAATATCAATCCTATTGGTGTCTACATATTTGTTTTTTCCTAAGATTATATATTCAAACTCAATCCTTTTCAAAATATCTAGTCCTGTCACTCACTTTGTAATTTCCCTGATTTCATAATGTCTCTATTGATATCTGCTTTCCTACATATTTTCCCCAGTTCATCATTGTGACTGACTCTTCAACTGTGCTCACATTTACATTCACTCTCTAACTGAAACCGTATTGCTAAAGAACTTTTGTTCTAAATTCTATACTCACTCTTCTTCCTAAACCTACTGACTATCTTCCTAATCCTACCAACTATACCTTTTTCACTGGATGTTCTCTTCTACATTCAATCATCCAAGTAACTGTCGGGGAAGCTTCGGAGAAGGAGACGACCAACAGAATACTCATGATACAGAAAAAGGTTTATTGGGTTTCCAGCATGCTGGGGCTCAGAGCTCACTTTAATAGAGCAGATAGCCCTGAGAATAGCTTAAGTAGAGTTTGTATACTTTCCCTGGAGAAGGCAGGGAGGGAAGTTTATTGATGGGTCACGACGAGTGGGCAGTTTGCATGCAACTGGGTGAGGGAGTACATTCTGTAGTTTGGCAGTTGGGGACAGCACATTTTGGGAACAAGTTTTGCAAGCATTTCTCAAGATTTCAACAGTTTTTTGTTAAGCATAGGGAAATACAGGAAGTGACAAGTACTTATTTTATTAACCTTTCATTCCTCACTTCTTTTTCTGGCTACTTTTAATCATAAAAATTATCATTGGGGGGTTTCACATTCTATGTCTCCTAGTGGGGTATTACCATAAGTTTAACTCGTCCAATTTGAGCCTGGAGAAAAGAAATTACACGGTTGAGAAAACAGGGTTTTATAGTTAGCAATAATATGAGGATTATTATTGGACCAGCCAGGGTTGATAAAAACGTAGTTAACCAGGGCCACTGTGTGAACCAAGACTCAAACAACCCTTTTTTGGGTCTCTCTCTCTCTTGTTGATGCTCTTTAATGTGTCTTTTTAATTTACTCATAGATTTTATTACAACTCCAGTATGTTCGGCATAAAAACAACATTCTTCCCTCAATGCAGCACAAAGGCCCCCTTCTTTAATGAAGAGGAGGTCCAAACCTCAACTGTTCTGTAAAACAACTTCAGAGAGAGAGGTTAAAGTTTCATGCAAAGCTCTGATGGTGGTTTCTAATATCTTAGTTTTGGTATATTGCTGCTTCTAATTGGGTAATTTATTGTGTCACATGGACAAGGGCAGTGGTTCCTGGGCCCACCCGTGCAGCAAATCCTATTCCTAATATGATGGCTAAAGTGAGGGATATATGCTCCCAGTGGAACCTGGTTGTATGTCCCCCTATTTGATCTTCAAATGAACCTGCTTCATAATAGAGCACTCTGGGAAACATCTGCACCATTACACGATTAATCACATCTGTTGACCATTTCATGAAAACATAAACAAGGTTTAAGTATATAGAATTATTCTGTTGTAAGGAGGACAAGGCAAGGCACCTAAGATAGCACTAAAGACAGGGAAACAGTCCTATTTGGTTGCAACCGGATTCAGAGGGCATTGCTTCTGTTGTAATCAATTAATCCCCTGAAACTCAAGTTTAGGTAGTTTCAGAATTTTGTACCCAACATGTAAGGGAAGGTGCTCAGAAGCTCACAGTCTGCAGAAGTTCAAAAACGCAGTATTTGTTCCTGTTTTTCCCCTGTTCTGGGCAAGTTAACTTTTAAAGGACACCTGGGAGGGGGAGAGCTTTTTCTTCCCTTTCTTATTTTACCCCTGCCAGCTGTTACCATGGAGACCAGTTGGTAACTTCTTTATCTTAGAAATGTAGCCATCTCTGTGAATCCCCAGCTCAAGGACAGAGGCCTTGTTCACATATTTTGTGAAAAACTAGAAAAAGGGTGTCTACCTGAGAAGTGCTGATTTTTTTAGCCACTGGCCAAGTAGAACAGGGCAACACGAAAAGAGGAAGTTTATCTACATTGAACTCTTTTATAGGGACTCTTTTGCTGAAAGTCCTAAAGTCAGCCATGGTGAAGACTTCTGGAGAAGGTCAGTTAAGACTTTTCTGTGGGCCTAGTGCAGAGGGGGAAGACGGGGAAGGTGGGCTGTGATCAGCTCCGTGGATCTGAGAATGAGGAAGGAGAGATGTAAAAGAATAATGGGAAACGGGTTTGAGATTTTCCTAGCAACAAAAACTTGAGCAGTAGAACAGGTAGAGCAGAGAGGATGATGGGAGTGAGTATCTCAAAACGCATATGAGGGACGTTTAATTATTAGTAAACTGTTTTCAGTGATGACAAACCAACTTTAAAGGCCATTTTTATTACATCTTAGATAGGGGACTGAGGGCTCTCCTCAGCTGGTTTGAGCTTTGGTTTAGCTGGTAAGAAGACCTGGCGGGACCCGCTGCGGGCACTGACAGGACAAGAGAGGAGTGAGTGGGTGGAGGGGTACTTCAGTAACTGCTGCCTCAGCAAGGAGGCAATGGTCTGAGAACCGGCAGAGGTTTGGGTTTTTGATCTAGTAATTGGAGGGGAGAAATCAGGTTGCTGAGGTGGGAGTGACAGCAGAATGTCTGGAGCAGAAGGCTGAGGGTGAGGATCTATTGGAGAAGCATAGTTCAGGATGTGAGTGAAGGAGGGAAAAGGTCACGCAGAATTTGAGAATCTAGAGACCCCTCTGGGGGCCATCGGTTCTTCTTATCTAATTGGTAATATGGCCAATGATGTGTACTGAATTTGATGAGGAGTTTGGGTTCCATCAGGCAGCCCCTGTTTGCTCAAATCCCCATGACTTACAGAAGAAGTCGGCTTTCCCCCCACACAGCCGTGACTGTGGCTTTGAGAGTCTGCCCGGCAAACATAGTAATCTAGGCTAGCCAACCTGCATCTGGCTTGCATGTCCCTTCATCCATAATGTTTGTTTCCATTATCTATGCTACAGAAGTAATTTAATGGAATTTTAGTGGTATCCTCTTCATCAGGGATATCCCAATAGGTAAGACCTATAGCCAGCTGACAAATGTCTGGGAGGAATGATGGCCACCAGGTCCCTCAGAGGGCTGTATGCGAGATAGATTATACTTCTTTTCCAGTAGGAATTGTGATCAGCCATCACTGCTGAATGGGCTGATGTGGCTTAGGACTACTTGTGGCCAAGGAGAGAGTCCACAGACTTATCCACATGGCGAATACGCAATTTGAAGGTTTTACCAGTCTTTTCCAGTTTCCAGCCAGAGTCTGGACAGGGCGCAGGCTTGAGATGAGAGGCATGGATCCAGAAATTGATTCCATCTACCTTTACCACTGGAGGTGTTATAAGTAGCACCGGCTATGGTCCTTTCCAGCGGGGTTTCAAGCATGATACCTGATGTCGTCTTACGTAGATGAAGTCTCTTACTTGATATCGATGTGGAGTCCCTTTGTCCCCAGTTTGGTAGGCAGTGGCCAGCTGTTTACACAGGTATCACTGAGTTCTTTTCAGAGCTTTAAGTCTGTCAAGCAAGGGGGTGTGGATGGAATGGTTAGGTCTTTGAGTCGGGCTTAGGTCCCTTACTGCAGGAGGGCAACAATAGAGAATTTCACAGGGGCTAAGGTTACTCAAAGAAACAGAGGGAGTATTTCTTGCATGAAACATTGCATAAGGCAGGAGCATAGTCCAATCTTTTATGCTGTTCTCTAAGTTTAATTTTCTTAAGGTCTCTTTAATGGTTCAATTTATTCTATCTGCCTGTCCTGAACTCGGGTATCTATAAGCACAATATAACTTCCAATTAATTCCCTGGTTCCTGGCTAACCCCTGACTTACCTGGGCCATGAACACCGGTCCATTATCAGACCCTATTACCGGCTTAGCTTCCTCCAATGGTAAAGAGGCTGAGTCAGCAGCAGGGAAATCCATTTGAGGGTGTTGTGGGTTAGGGGACAAGGGCAGGGGATTAGTAAGGGAAGAAGAGTCCAGTAGAGTCAAATCTGTGACTCGGGGAGAACAGGGGGTGGAGGAGGAGGAGGTTGAGAGGGTTTGAGAGATCATGGGGGAAGGAGTAGGAGCAGAGGCAGGGCAAGGAAAGGCTTCACCCATGGAGGAGGAGATTTGCAGATGTTCTGCCAAGTTAAGATATATGGCTGTTGATCCAGATGGCTATGTGTCCCCGGCTGAGATAATATCTCTGAATTTTTAAATTAGTGCAAAGTAGAAAGATCCTTCTAGGGGCCATCCGAATTCAAAGGTGGGCCATTCTGAGGCACAGAGATTCTGCCAGGTCCAGCATTTTACTAAAACAAGAAAGATTCTGAGCTCTTAAGCGGACTTTGTTCCAGTGATCAAGGGTCAGGGACAGAGGCATTGAACTGCTCTGTCCCATAATGAAAGGTACACAAACAGCAAAAGCAAGGACACATGACACAGATAAGACAAGACCATAAACACAGGCAATGGATGTCAAACACTGAAACCAGGAATGAGTAGCCGGCAAAACCCGATGGGATGACAATACCGAATCTGAAACAAAATATCACTGAGTTGAGGAGACTATTGTTCCTTAATTTCCCGAGTTTTCTGCGGCGTCCCCCAGGGAGGTGCCCTGTGTCTCCGTGACACGTCTCTCAGCCACCTTCGGAGGGAGCTCAGGCTCTTCATCGCCAGAGATTTTGCCAAGCCCTAACATGAAACCTGAAACCAGAAAGAGGTGCCTTACTTGCTCCGAGAGGAGCCCATTGGGGTCTCTCGTCTGCCACTGCCAGAACTCTGTGGAACCTCAATATGTAAAGGTCGGGCGAGTGTCGAAGGAAGAGACCACCAAGAGTCTGTCTCATGCAACAGCAATGGGTTTATTTGGGGTTCAGCATGCTGTGGCTCAGAACTCACTTAAATAGAGCAGAGAGCCCTGAGAACACCTTAAGCACAGCTTATATACTTTCCTTGGAGAGGGAAGAGAGGGAAGTTTACTAATGGGTGAGGGCATGTGGGCGGTTTGCATGACACTGAGTGAGGGAGTACATTCTGCAGTTTGGCAGTTGGGAACAGAACATTCTGGAAACAAGATTAGCAAACATTTCTCAAGATTTCAACAGTGTTTTGTTAAGCATACAGAAAAACAGGAAGTGACAAGTACCTATTTTATTAACCTTTCACTACGGACTATCCCTTTTCGACTAGATGTTCCTTCTACATTAATTCATCCAAGGTACAAGGTCCTATGGCATTGTATATCGATTTAATTGAGACACCTCTGCAGAACGTAATTCAAAGCTGCATATCCCAATCAAGAGCCCAATGCCCTTCTGGACTTCAAATCATACTTAGATTTCTGTTTTCATACATATATTTCACCTATATATTCTTATACACATAGCAAGTTCCCAATACCATTATTCATCCAGCAGAATGATTTCTAACCCAAACCGAACATGTTATTAACCATAACCATACACTGTTCCCTCAATCTAACTTTACAGAAGAGCAGGGAAAGAGTTGATCTTACAATACTGAAATGTAGGGAATCTTCCACCTCCTGAGAACCTCAAAGGTACATGCAGAAATGATCCCTGGAGAAGAGGTAGGCAGCTATGAAGGACCTGAGAGACCAAAAGTCATCTTCCATGGCAAACAACCTGGTCAGGATAAAAGGTTGTGTATGAATCAGCTTCTCTTCTTAACGTAGAGAAGTTGGACCAAACTAGGCCTGTGTGGAGATCTATTCCTGGGTGCCTATTGTTGATATACCATTCTAACTTGTGAAAGTGTCACAGAAAGTAGGGGCAGCCTCCGTATCATGGGACCCTTGAAAGCAACAGTTAGGACAAAGTGGTTGCCAAGACAGTGACCTCATTCAATTTCTGAAGGAAGGGACCTCACTTAACTTCCTTGGTGATGGAACTCTCTGAATTTGGGATCCAGGAAGCCAGGCACCCAGAGCCAGTCCCTGTTCCAGTCCCAGTGGTCTCACTTGTTTGGATTCAGCAAGGACAGAGTCAGTCTTTGTTGGTACCTACAGATGTGAGGAAGGCCAAATGAGAGGAAATCTCTGAAGCGGGGCTTTTCCTGAGAAAGCAGGTAGTGGCTCACCGCTGGCTACTGAGAACTTCACAGAGTTGGCCAAGGAGACCAGATCTGAGACAGGACAGGCCAATTTGGGGGAACATATTTTGGCCCACAAGTCAGAGGACACTCTGGATAGTCACAGACCTACTTGGGGGAAGGAGGTGCCTTTGTGGGTGTTGTTGTGGGTTTGTGGTTTTGTCTCATTTTCCTAGAATAGGTATTAAAGTCGGTTTGTTTGGATTGAAGTTTAGTGTTTCTAGTAAGTCTTTTGACATGGCGAGTGTTTCTATGTCTCAGTATTTCACTGTGTCCGTGGTTGTATGCATTAGAAAAGAGAATGCATCAATGGATGTGTCCTGTCTAGTAGAAAGCTTCTCAGCATTCAAATTGCCCCATTTATGAATGGACTGTAGCTTGCCCTATTGATGCGCAATACCTGCTATATTCCTAAGTTCCTGTTTTCTTTCTGAATTCTGGCCACTCTACAGAATAGGACCATGGTTTTTTGTTCACGATATGTACCACCTTCAAGCTCTGTGACTGGCCATGTACTGGATAGCTGAAAGAAATGGCAAGCATCTCAGAAAACTCAAGTATCAGTGTGACCAGGAAATTCTCAGTGGAGCAACCCTGCTTTGGACCATTTGCTTACCTATTGTTCTGTTTTCCTGAATTTCAGGAAGGTCTTTGACTCAGGCCACCCTTTTGTGAAGCCTGAAGAAAACAGTTTTCAAATGGAAATTATTGGGCATACATGTGGCTCTTTCCTTAACTGCTTTGAAAAGGGATGTGTCTGAATCAGCCCCTTGGCTCTGTATGAGGCAGTGGCTTAGATTCTCAGCACCTGAGGGATCTAAAGAAATTTCCCATGCGTGCATTCAAAACCAAAATGGCCAAAAGAGCAGTCATTGGCATGAAGTCTCTAGCCTTCCTCTGTAAGGTTCCTGACCTCCATCAAGTGAGAATAGGAATCCTTTGGGTCAAACGAGTTCTTCAAAACCTGCAGAGGCTAGCCCATAGGTGCTTGGGTTTTCTCATGACTCCAATTCACATAAAGAATCAATATTTGACAGTCAGTAGGCCTCAAATTGGACAAGCAGAACAGTATTAACACCAGGCCTATTTGATCACTCCTGGTTAACAGGAAGCGTGTCCAGGCCACCCTGACTTTAGGCAAATGAGGGGCAAGGTAGATTATTGTGGATACTGTCTTGGTCTGCGCCCCTCATGGAAACCTCCAGCCAGAGGTTATGATGAGTGTCTATATGGAAGGAGATGAGGTCCATATGGGAGTGTTTTGGTTTTAATTGTGGTCAATTGTGTGGTAGTTGGAAGAGATGACTGTGTCCACCGGAGCTTGAACTCTGGTGTGATTACCCTTAGAGACTGAGTTCTGGAACTGACCTCAGAGAAGTATTGCAAAAAATAGTGTTGGGATTTTAGGAGGTCACGCATGAGAATCACCCTTGTAATCTGAGATCTAGGCCCAGGATGGCTTTCCACAGTGCTCGGGGATTCTGAGCCAGGATATCACATGATTTAATTCTTAAAGACTTGGGACCCTTAGTTGAGAATACAAACACACATGGATCTCACTTTGTATACCTCAATGGGCCTGGATTCATGTGACCTTTTGGCCACTCTTTGGGAAGCCTTCCCCGTGAGTGATCTCCAGAGCTTTCATTGAAATGAGCTTCCTCACCATTTAATGGTTCCTGAATTAATTGAAACCCACAGTGCCTCCAACTTCATCCTTGAAAAATGGCTAGATAAATACCATGAAATTTTTGAAATTTCCATGACCAGGTGGCACTGGATAAACTTTGAATGTCCTGTTGCTGATCATGATGGTTCCAAACTGTGCCTTGATTGACTGGGTTTCATGAAAATGTTGTAGAACAGAGATGCCAGTAAGTTGGAGCCTGCTGAGTAGTGGGCATAGAGCAGTGGACTGTAGGTGTGTAAATAAATATTTTTGGTAGGATCACCTGGATCTTTCATTGGCTTCCAAAAGACTTGCGACTGACATGGTGCAGGCAGCCGACCCTTATATGTAAAGGCATCTTTTTATATGGAGAGGTTTCAGGGCAATGTTCAGAATCAGGTTGCTATAGTCAAGTGGGAAAGCTATGTGGGATTAAAGCCTGGTTCGTACATTCTCTTGTCGACCATGACAAACCACACGTGACAGAACTCCCTCTATCATTGTGTCGCAGTTGAACTCCTTGTATTTCATGAATCTAATACGAAACTCCCAGTTCAGGAGTAAGAAACACCCTGAAAATTGGAGCATGACCAAATGGCTTCACAGACCACACGGGAAGACACTTAGCTCCCAGTGGCCACAGTTTACCTACAAAGAGAGAATTCAGAACTGCTGCCTCATTTTCATTAGAAAATAAGGAACCATGTCCTCCAGGTCACATAGATGCAGACCCAGATTTCATGGTGTCACTACAAACGAAACTAAATTTCCTGACAATTACAAATATTTCATGTGCCCAACCACAGAGGAAGTTTCTCAAGAAGTCTTTAGGCCAGCAGAGCTCCATGTTTGTGAAGTGTTTACCCTCTCCCTTACTTTTGGAAACTGTTCTTCTACTTCCAGTGTTGTGAACTTCTGAGCATTTTACATTTCTCATATGTATTCACAGATTTTCTAACTCCTCTGCTCTAATTGTGTCTTACTTGGAGTGATGGTTATGTCAAGCCATTGTTCTGGAAGAGAGTGGGAAATTGTTCCTGTAGTACATGTTTGCATACACATTAGATTAATTTTTCTATTTTCCATTTGAAATACTGAATCCCTGACACCAACCCATACCCTACTAGAATCTGACTACTAATCCTAATATGATGGAGAAAAAGAAACCTAACTGAATAGAAATACAGTCCTTTCATAGGAAGCATGGTGTATACTTGTATTTGCCTTCTGCTTTATCAAGAGTATGTGTTTTAAATCTAGTCAACTTTTTATTATAATATTTCTTCATGAGTTTTTAAAGTTATCACATATGTAAATTCCTGTCTCCCTTTCTCTGTATCCTATTCAGCACATGTATTTTTTATGCACATATACTATCCTACCTGGTATCCCACGTACATTCTTGTGAGCTCACTGACATTGGAATATAAAAATTGTGAAAAGAGATGACTCCCCCTAAATACTGATTGAACTGAAAATTCAACCTATGGGTGAGCTTCCTAGTAAAAAACATTATACATAAATCCATGTTAAGTAAAATGAATATTTTTGGATATGTGGATGAATTATATTTTATGATGAATTTCAATTGGCATATATATTTCTACATATTAATTTGTGTGTGTGTGTTTGTGTGTGTATTTGTGTGTATATATATATATATATATATATATATATATATATATATATATATATTCTCCAGAATTTCCAAAATATGAAATATATGTATCTTATTATACACTCCCTAAATTCATTCGTATTCATGTATTTGGGTGTATAATCAACTTTACACAAGATTATTCTAAGAAATACTCAACCACCTGAAATACATATTGGTTTCCTACTACTGAAAACTAAGTTCAGTGAATGGTGCTTACAAATCCTAATATTTCTACTGTAACTGACCCAGTTTAACATCAATGGAAATAGATTTCTATGGGACATGATGTGTATTTTGAAGTTCATTTTTATTAAACACTGGTACATTAAAATTTCTTCAGTTTATGTACAACATAGGATACATTTTTTTCATTCACAACTTCACAAATTTATAGGCATTTGGTTCACTTTCAATTACTTACTATTTCAGAACACATGTATTCCTCCATATTTCTCTACTGTTCTTTTCACTTGACTTCATTCTAAACACATTATTTTCGATTCCATTATCATTGTTCAAGCAAAACTCACTCTTCATGATAAACTGTAACCCTAATATTACCATTAGATATATAACAGGTTTGAATGAATTTATGTATATCAATATAAGATTTCATATATTTTTTTCAGATGCAAATTCAATCCATTATTTAAAGTTGGAACCAGTTATATACTTTATTCACAATATGGTCTATTCATGCATCATCTGAATAATCATCAACACAGGGTACACCTTTTCATATCCCCAGTACTAATTTATAAGTTTTCAGGATATTGCTCCCCATAATGGTGGAAGAAAGACTCATGTCACCTGATCTACATATACATTTATCACAGTAGTATTCTGGACACAAAATGCAAAGGTCACACTTATGATTGTACCAAAGCCTAAATGGAAAGTGAGCATGGATTATTAAAAACATCTGTCCAGGTTGAGTAATGCTCTCAAATGTCAATCCTCTTTGTTACTACATATTTGTTTTTTTCCTAAGATTATATATTCAACCTCAAGCCTTTTGAAAATATCTAATCCTATCACTCACTTTATACTATGCCTGATTTCTTAATGTCCCTATTGATATCTGCTTTTCTACATATTGTCCCCAGTTCATCATTGTGACTGTAACTTCAAATGTGCTGACATTTACATTCACTCTCTATCTGAAACCCTATTGCTAAAGAACTTTTGGTCCAACTCCTATACTCACTATTCTTCCTAAACCTACTGACTATCTTCCTAATCCTACAGACTATCCCTTTTTGACTGCATGTTCTCTTCTACATTCAAACATCCGAGGTACACGGTCCTATGCCATTGTATATCAATTTATCTGAGACCTCGGTGCAGAACATAATTCAAGCTAAGTATACCAATCGTGGTTTCAATTCCTATCTGGGCTTCAAATCTTTCCTAGATCTCTGTTCTCATACATATATTTCACGTCTATATTCTTATAAATATCACAGGTTCCCAATACCATTATTCATCCAGCATAATTATTCCTAACCCAAATCGAACATGCTATTAACCCTAACCATACAATGTTCCCTCAATCTCATTTACAGAAGAGCAGGAACAGAGTTGGTCTTACAATACAGGAAGGTAGGGGATCTTCCACCAGCTGACAACATCAAAAGTCCATGCAGAAATAATCCCTGGAGAAGATGTAGGCAGCTATGAGGGACCTGAGAGAGCAAAAGTCATCTTACATGGAAAACATCCTGGTCATGATGAAAGGATGTGTCTGAATCAGCCTCTCTTTTCTTAATGTAGTGAAGATGGACCAAACCAGGCCTGTGTGGAGAGTTGATCCCGGGTGCCTACGGTTGATATACCATTCTAACTTGTGAAAATGTCAGAACAAGTAGGTGCAGCCTCCATCTGATGGGACCCTCGGAAGGAACTGTTAGGAAAATGTGGTTGCCAGGGTAGTGACCTCATTCAGTTCCTGAAGGAAATGAACTCAACTTACTTCCTTGGTGATGAAACTCTCTGAACATGGGATCCAGGAAGCCAGGCACCCAAAGCCAGTCCCAGTGCAAGTCCCAGTGGTCAAACTTGTTTGGATTTACCAAGGACAGAGTCAGTCTTTCTTGGTACATACTGATGTGAGGTTGGCCAAATGCCAGGAAGATCTGAAGAGGGGCCTTTCCTGAGAAAGCAGGTAGTGGCTCATCGCTGGCTTCTGACAGCATCACAGAGTTGGCCACGGAGACCATATCAGAGACAGGACACCCCAATATGGGGGAATATATCATGGCCCACCAGTCAGAGGACACTCTGGATAGTCAGAGACCTACTGGGGGAAGGAGGTGTCTTTGTGGGTGTGGTTGTGGGTTTGTTGTTTTGTCTCCTGTTCTCAGAATAGGTAGGAAAGGTGGTTTGTTAGTTTTGGAGTGGACTGTTTCTAGTAAGTCATTTGACAAGGCGAGTGTTTCTGTGTCTATATATCCCATTGTGTCCGTGGTTGTAGACATTAGAAAAGAAAACGCATCAAGGGATTTGTCCAGTCTACTAGAAAGCTTCCCAGCATTCATCCTGTGCAATTTATGAATGAACTGCAGCTTGCCTTATAAATGGGCAACACTCGCCATCTTCCTAAGTTCCTGTTTTCTTCCTGAATTCTGGCCACTCTCTAGAATACGCTCATGCTTTTGTGTCCAAGATATGTACCACCCCAAGCACTGTGACATGGCAATGTACTGGATAGCTGAAGGGAATGGCGAGTATCTCAAAAAACTCAGATATCAGTGTGACCAAGAAAGTCTCAGTGGAGAAACCCTGCTTTGGGCCTTTTGCTTCCCTGTCTGTTGCCCTGAATGTCAGGAAGGTCTTTGCCTCCGGCAACCCCTTTGTGAAGACTGAAGAAAACAGTTTTCAAATGGAAATAAATGTGCATCACCTGTGGCTCTTTGCTTAATTGCTTTGGAAAGGGATGTTTCTGAATCTGCATCTTGGCCCTGTGTGAGCCTGTGGCTTAGATTCTCAGCACCTGATGGATCTAAAGAAAGATCCCATGTGTGCATCCAAAACTAAAATGGCAAAAAGGGCAGTCATAGTGGATAAAGTCTCTTGCCTTCCTCCAGACAAAAGCTGAATAAAGATACTATAGAACTCAATAGCACAATCAATAACCTAGACGTAACCAACATATATAAAATATATCAACCATCATCAAGTGGATACACGTTCTTCTCAGCAGCACATTGATCCTACTCCAATATAGACCATATATTATGCAATAGGGAAACTCTTAGTAAATATAAAGGTATGGAGATAATACCATGCACCATATCTGATCATAATGGATTGAAACTTTAAATCAATGAAAAAAAAAAAAGGAAGGAAAAATTCTACATCACATGGAAAATGCACAATATGTTACTGAATGATCAGTGGGTTACAGAAGACATAAAGGAGGAGATAAAAAAATTCTTAGAGACAAATGACAATAGAGACACAACATACCGGTTTGTATGGGACACAATGAAAGCCGTTTTAAGAGGGAAATTCATTTCTTGTAATTCTTTCCTCAAAAAAAGAAAAAAAACAACAACAAATAAATGAACTCACACTACACCTCAAAAACCTAGAAAAGGAAGAGCAAAAGAACATCAAATGTAGTAGAAGACAAGAAATAATTGAAATTAGAGGAGAAATCAATGAAATTGAAACAAAAAATCTACATTGTAAAAATTGAAATAAATAAGAGTTGGTTCTTTGAAAAAATAAATATGTTCGACAGGCCCTTAGCCATGCTAACGAAGAGAAGAAGAGAGAGAACTCAAATTACTAACATATGGAATAAAGATGGAAATATCACAACACACACTACAGAAAAACAGAAGATAATTAGAAAGTATTTTGAAACCCTATATTCCAATAAAATAGAAGATAAAGAAGATATCGATAAATTTCTTAAGTCATATGATCTGCCCAGATTGAGTCAGGAAGACACCCACAATTTAAATAGACCAATAACAAAGGAAGAAAAATAAGAAACCATCAAAAGACAACCAACCAAAAAGAGCCCTGGACCGGATAGGTATACAGTGGAGTTCTACAAAACCCTCAAAGAAGAATTAATACCAATACTTTTCAAGCAATTTCAAAAAATAGAAAAAGAAGGAGTTCCTCCAAATTCATTCTATGAGGCCAACATCACCCTGATTCCAAAACCAGACAAAGACACTTCAAAGAAAGAAAACTACAGACCAATACCTCTAATAAACTTGGATGCAAAAATTCTCAATAAAATCATGGTGAATTGAATACAAAAGCATATCAAAATAATTGTGCTTCATGATCAAGTAGGATTCATCCCTGGGATGCAAGCCTGGATCAATTTATGGAAATCAATAAATGTAATCCACCACATCAATAGACTTAAAGACAAAAACCATATGATCATCTCGATAGATGTAGATAAAGCGTTTGACAAAGTACAGCATTCCTTTATGTTCAAAACACTATAAAAATTAGGGATAACAAGAACTTACCTCAACATGGTAAAAGCTATATATGCTAAACCTCAGGCTAGCATCATCCTAAATGGAGAAAAACTGAAGGCATTCCCTCTAAAATCTGGAACAAGACAGAGATGCCCTCTATCACCACTTCTATTCAGTTTACTTCTTGAAATACTAGCCAGAGCAATTAGACAGACAAAAGAAATTAAAGGCATAAAAATAGAAAAAGAAGAACTTAAATATTCGCTATTTGAGGATGACATGATAACATATTTAACAAACCCTAAAGGGTATGCAAAGAAACTGCTAGAGTTAATAAATGAATTCAGCAAAGTGCCAGTATATAAAATCAACAAGAAAAAATCAAAGGCATTCCTGTATATCAGCAACAAAACTTCTGAAATTGAAATGAGGAAAACCACTCCATTCACAATATCCTCATAGAAAATAAGATACTTGGGAATCAACCTAAAAAAAGAGGTGAAAGATTTATACAATGAAAGTTACATAACTCTAAAGAAAGAGATAGAAGAAGATGTTAGAAGATGGAAAAATGTACCCTGTTCATGTATAGGCAGAACTAACATCATCAAAATTGCGATATTACCCAAAGTTCTCTACAGGTTTAATGCAATGCCAATCAAAATCCCAATGGCATTTCTTGTAGAAATATATAAAGCAATCATGAATTTCATATGGAAAAACAATAGACACAGAATAGCAATAGCAATTCTAAGCAGGAAGTGTGAATCAGGATGTATAGCGATAACAGAGTTCAAACTGTACTACAAAGCAATAGTAACAAAAACAGCGTGGTACTGGTATCACAAAAGTCAGCTGGACCAATGGTACAGAATAGAGGACACAGAAACCAATCCACAAAAGTACAACTTTCTTATATTTGAAAAAGGGCCTAAAAGCATGCAATGGAGGAAGGATAGCATCTTCAACAAGTGGTCCAGGGAAAATTGGAAAGCCATATGCAACAAAATGAAAATGAATCCCTTTCTCTCGCCATGCACAAAAGTTAACTCTAAATGGATCAAGGAGCAAGATATAAAATCAGAGACAATGCATCTAATAGAAGAAAAATTTGGCTACGATGTACATACTGTGGGGTTGGGCTCCAAATTCCTTAATAGGACAGCCATAGCACAAGAGTTAATAACAAGAATCAACAAATGGGACTTATTTAAACTAAAAAGTTTTTTTCGAAACAAGAGAAACAATAAGAGAGGTAAATAGAGAGCCTACATCTTGGGAACAAATTTTTACCCCTCACACTTCAGATAGAGCCCTAATATCTAGAATATACAAAGAACTCAAAAATTAAACAATAAGATAACAAATAAACCAATCCACAAATGGGCCAAGGACCTGAACAGAAACTTCACAGAGGAGGACATACAATCCATCAACAAGAACATGAAAAAATGCCCACCATCTCTAGCAGTTAGGGAAATTCAAGTCAAAACCACCCTAAGATACCATCTCACTCCAGTAAGATTGGCAGCCATTATGAAATCAAACAACAATAAGTGTTGGCGAGGATGTGGGGAAAAGGGTACACTTGTACACTGCTGGTGGGACTGGAAAATGTTGAGGCCAATTTGGAAAGCAGTATGGAGATACCTGGGAAAGCAGGGAAAGGATCCACCATTTGACCCAGCTATCTCACTTCTCGGACTATTCCCTGAGGATCTTAAAAGAGCGCACTATAGGGATACTGCCATATCACTGATCATAGCGGCACAATTCATAATAGCTAAACTGTGGAACCAAACTAGATGACCTTCCATAGGCGAATGGATAAAAAAGGGGCATCTATACACAATGGAGTATTATGCAGCATTAAAAAATGACAAAAATCATTGAATTTGAAGGGAAATGGATGGCATTAGAACATATAATGCTAAGCAAAGCTAGCCAATCCTTAAAAAACAAATGCCAAATGTTTTCTTTGATATAAAGAGAGCAAATAAGAACAGAACAGGGAAGAAGAGCCTGAGGAAAATATTAACACTAAATGGAGATGAGTGGGGGGAGAGAAAGGGAGAGAGAATGGAAAGCATATGGAAATGGTAGGAGACACTTAATGTTACACAAAATTCCATATAAGAGGTTGTGAGGGGAAAGGGGGGGAAACAAGGGAGAGAATTGAACAATAGCAGATGAGGTATAGAGGGTAGATGGTTGGGGACGGGAGGGGGATAGTAGGGGATAGGAAAGGTAGAAGAATACAACAATCACTAATATGCCATTATGTAAAAACGTGAGTGTGTAACTGATGTGATTCTACGATTTGTATTGGGGTAAAAATGGGAGTTCATAACCCAAATGAGTCAAATGTATGAAAGATGATATAGCATGAGCTTTTGAACAACCAAAAAAAAAGAAAAAAAAAGGAATTTAATATCCAATATTTGAGACATTTTACAACTTTATTTTTTAATAAAATTGGCTTTTATTTGTTATCTTACTTGCTGTTATCTGCCTTTCAGTTTGAAAAAACGATGTGCTGTAGCCATTCATCCATGTAGTATGTAACAGAAAATTTTCAGTGTCTCCATATAACCAGATTGGCAAGGCATCAAGGTTTCCCTCACAAACAAGATAAAGGCTTTTGCATAAGAAATTTAATATTCTGCAATACATTTTTTTTAACTTTCCAATTAAATTTCAATTTTTTTTTAAAAAAAGAAGAAACTAAACCCCACAGTAAGAAGGCCTCAAAGTGGAGAAGTGGAACAGTATTAATGGCAGGCCTATTTTATCACTCCTGGTTCACAGGAAGGGTGTCCAGGCCACCCTGACTTTAGGCAAATGAGGGGCAAGAAAGCTTATTTGGGCCACTGTCTTGGGCTGTGCCCCTCATGAAAAACTCCAGCCAGAGGTTATGAGGAGTGTCTATGTGGAAGAAGATGAGGACAATGTGGGAGTGTTTTGGTTTTAATTGTGGTCATTTGTGTGGCAGATGGAAGAGATGACTGGGTCCAACTGGGCTTGAACACTGGTGTGATTCCCCTTAGAGAATGAGTTCTGGAACTGACCTCAGATAAGTATTGCCATGAATTGTGTTGTGATTTCAGGAGGCCACACATGAGAGTCGCCCTTTGAAACTGAGATCTAGGCCCAGGGTGGCTTTCCCAAGAGTACTGAGAATCTCAGCTAGGATATCACATGATTTTATTCTGAAAGACTTGGCACCCATAGTTGAGAGTCAAAACACACATGGACCTCACATTGTAGACCTCAATGGGCCTGGCTTCATGTGACCTTTTGGCCACTCTTTGGGAAGCCTTGCCTGTGACTGTTCTCCAGATCTTTCATTGAAATGAGCTTCCTCAACATTTAATGGTCCCTGAATGAATTGAAACCCACAGTGCCTCCACCTTCATCCTTGAAATTTGTCTAGATCAATACCATGAATGTTTAGAAATTTTCATGACCAGATGGCACTGGAGAACCTTTTGATGTACTTTTGCTGATCATGAGTATACCAGACAGTGCCTTGATTGACTGGGCTTCATGAAAATGTTTAGAACAGAGATGCCAGAAAGTTGGAGACTGCAGAGTAGTGGGCCTAGAGCAGTGGTGGGAAGGTGTGTGATAAAACATCTGTGGTGGGGCCATGTGGATCTGCCATTGACTTTCAATTGTCTTGAGACAGACATGGTGCAGCCATCAGACCATTGTATATAAAGGCATCTTGTTATATGGAGAAGTTTCAGAGTAATGTTTAGAATCAGGTTGCTATGATCAAGGGGGCAAGCTATGTGGGATAGAAGCCTGGTTGGTGCATTCTACTGTAGACCAGGGTACACGTACCACACGTGACAGAACTCCCTCCAGCACTGTGTCCCAGTTGAACTCCTTGTATTTCGTGATGCCAATACCAAACTACCAGTGCAGCAGCAAGAAACACCACGAAAAGTGGAAGATGACCAAATGGTTTCACAGTCCACACGGGGAGACACTTAGCCCCCAGTGGCAATAGTTTACCTACAACGAGAGAATTCAGCATTGCTGCCTCATGTTCATTGGAAAATAAGATGCCATGTCCTCCAGGTCACATAGATGCAGACCCAGCTTAGATGGTCTCACTATAAAGGAAGCGAAAGCTCCTGAAAACAACATATATTTCAAGTGCCCAACCTCAAAGGCAGTTTCTCAAGAAGTGTTTAGGCCAGCAGATCTTCATGTCTGTGGAGTATTTCCCATGTCACTTACTTTTGGAAACTCCTCTACCACCTCCAAGGTTGTGCACTCCTGAGCATTTTCGTTGCAGATATATATTTACAGATTTTCTAACTCTTCTCCTCTAATTGTGACTTACTTGGGGCAATGGTAATGTCAAGTCATTCTTCTATATGAGAGAAGGAAGATTTTTTTGTAGCACATATTTGCATACACATTGGATTCATTTTTCAATTTTTCATTCGAAATACTGAATCCTTGACACTAGCCCATACCCTTATAGACTCTGACTACTAATACTAATATGATGAGAAAAATAACCAAAACAGAATAGAAATACAAGCAGTTCAGAAGAGGCATGGTGTGTAGTTGTACTTGCCTTTTGCATGATATAAGGTAGGAGTTATAAATCTAGTCAATTATTTGTTGAAATAATTCTCCATGTGTTTTTAAAGTTAAGAAATATGTGAATTTCTGTCTCTCTTTCTCTTTAGCCTATTAAGCACATGTATTTTTATATGCAAAAATAGAATCCTACCTGGTTTCACACGTACATTCTTGTGAGGTGGCTGACTTGGCAGATACAAATTGTGAGAAGAGATCACTTCTCCTAAAGGCTGTTGGAACTAAAATTCAACCCATGGGTGACCTTCCTAGATGAACAACATTATACATAATCCATGTTCAGTATAATGAATATTTTTTGATATGCAGATGAGTTATTTTTCATGATGAATTTCAATTGGCATATATATTGCTACATTATAATGTGTGTGTGTTTGTGTCTATATATATATATAGTCTCCAGATTTTCAAAATATGAAATATAAGTGTCTTACTATTCACTGCCTAAATTCATTCATGTTCCTGTATGGGGATATATAATCAATTTTTCACAAGATTATTCTTAGAAATATACATCCACTGAAATACATATTTGTTTCCTAGTACTGAAAACTAACTTCAGGGAATGGTGCTAAGAAATCCTAATATTTCTACAGTGACTCACCCAGTTTAACATCAATGCAAGTAGACACCTATGGGACATGATGTGTATTTTGAAGTTCATTTTTATTCAACACTGGTACATTACTATTTCTGCAGTTTATGGGCAATATAGGATATATCATTTCATCCACAATTTTACAAATTTATAGGCATTTGGTTCAATTTCAATCACTTCCTACTTGAGAAGACATGTATTCCTCCATGTTTCTTGACTGTTCTTTTCATGAGATTCTTTCCAAACACATTATTGTCGATTTCCATAATCACTTTTGAAACAAAACTCACACACTCTTCATAATAAACCGTAACACTAATATTATCATTAGATGTATAACTGTTCGGAATGAATGTATGTATATCAATGTAAGATTTCTTGTATATTTTCAGATATCAATTCAATCCATTATTTAAATTTTAAACCAGTTATATTATTTATTCACAGTATGGTCTATTAAAGAATCATCTCTATATTCATAGACCCAGGGTATACCTATTTGTATCCCCAATACTAATTTATAAGCCTTTAAAATATTGCTTTCAAAAATGGTGGAAGAAATATTCTAGTCACCTGATATACATATGCATTTCATCACAGTAATATTCCTGACAAAAAATGCAAGTGTCACACTTATGATTGTACCAAAGCCTATATTGAAAGTGAGCATGTATTACTAACAACATCCATGTCCTGATTCACTAATGATCTCGAATATCATTCCTATTGGTGACTACATATTTGTTTCTTCCTAAGATTGTATATTCAAACTCAACCCTGTTAAAAATGTCTTATCCTATCACTCTCTTTGTACTTTGCCTGATTTCCTAATATCTCTATTGATATCTGCTTTCCTACACATTTTCCCCAGTTCATCACTGTGGCTGACTCTTCACATATGCTGAAATTTACATTCACTCTCTAACCAAAACCCTATATCTAAAGTCTTTTGATCCAACTCCTTGGTTCACTCAAATGGGTTCTTCAAATCCCTTCAGAGGGTAGCCCATAGGTGCTTGGGTTTTCTCATGACCCCAATTCTCATAAAGAATCTATACCCCACAGAGAGTAGGCCTCAAATTGGAGAAGTAGAGCACTATTAATGGCAGGCCTATTTGATCACCCCTCGTTCACAGGAAGGGTTTCCATGTCACCCTGACTTTAGGCAAATGAGTGGCAAGTGAGCTTATTTTGAACACTGTCTTGGGCTGCGCCCCTCATGGAAACCTCCAACCAGAGTTTATTATGACTGTCTATATGGAAGAAGATGAGGGCCATGTTGGAGTGTTTTGGTTTAATTGTGGTCATTTGTGTTACGGTTGGAAAAGATTCCAGGGTCAACCTGGGCTTTAACTCTTGTGTGATTCCCTTTAGAGACTGAGTTCTGGAACAGATCTCAGCGATGTATTGGCATGAATTGTGTTTGGAATTTAGGAGGCCACACATGAGAGTTGCCCTTGGAGACTGAGATCTAGGCCCAGGTTGGCTTTCCAAAGAGCACTGGGATTCTCAGCCAGGATATCACATGACTTTATTCAGAAAGACTTAGCAGTCATAGTTGAGAGTCAAAACACACATGGACCTCAATTGTAAACCTCAATGGGCCTGGCTTCATGTGACCTTTTGGCCACTCCTTGGGAAGCCTTGCCTGTGAGAGTTGTCCCGAGCTTTCATTGAAATGAGCTTCCTCACTATTTCATGGTTCCTGAATGAATTGAAACCCACAGTGCCTCCAACTTCATCCTTGAAAATTGGCTAGATAAACACCATAAAATTTTTGATATTCCTATGAACAGGTGGCACTAGAAAATCTTTGGATGTCTGTTGCTGATCACGAGTATACCAGACAGTGCCCTGATTGACTGGGTTTCATGAAAATGTTGTAGAACAGAGATGCCAGAAAGTTGGAACCTGCTGAGTAGTGGGCCTAGAGCAGTGGTTGGCAGGTGTATGATAAAACATCTGTCGTGGGGCCACATGGATCTTCCCTTGGCTTCCAAATGGATTGTGACTGACATGGTGCAGCCAGCAGACCCTTACAAATAAAGGGATCTTGTTATATGGAGAGGTTTCATGGCAATGTTCAGAATCAGGTTGCTATGGACATGGGTGCAAGCTTTTTGGGATAGAAGCCTGGTTGGTGCATTCTCCTGCAGACCCTCACTCACCACACATGAGAGTACTCCCTCTAGGACTGTGTCCCAGTTTATCTCCTTGTACTTCATGAAGCCAATACCAAACTCAGAGTACTGCAGTAAATAACACCACAAAAATTCGAGTATGACCAAATGGCTTCACAGACCACACGGTTAGACACTTAGACCCCAGTGGCCTCAGTTTACCTACAAAGAGAGAATTCAGAACTGCTGCCTCATGTTCAATAGAAAATAAGGAACCATGTCATCCAGGTCACATAGATGCTGACCCAGATTTGATGGTCTCACTACAAAGGAAGCTAAAGCTCCTGACAACAACAAATATTTCAAGGGCCCAAACTCAGAGGCAGTTTCTCAAAAATTTATTAGGCCACCAGAGCTCCATGTTTGTGGAGTGTTTATCCTTTCTTTTACATTTGGAAATTCCTCTACCACCTCCAAGGTTGTGAACTCCATTCATTTTTTTTCCAGATATATATTCACAGATTTTCAAACTCTTCTCCACTAATTGTGTCTTACTTGTGGTGAAGGAAATATCAAGGCATTGTTGTGGAGGACAGTGGGAAGATTTTTGTCTAGCATATATTTGTATACACATTAGATTCATTTTCCTATTTTCTATTTGAAATACTGAATTCCTGACAGTAAGCCATACCCTAGTAGACTCTGACTGTTCCCGGGTGCCTATGGTTGGTATACCATTCTAACTTGTGAATGTGACACAGGAAGTAGGGGCAGCCTCCATGTCATGGAGCCATTGGAAGCAAATGTTAGAACAAAGTGGTTGCCAAGGCAGTGACCTCATTTAGTTCCTGAAGAAAGTGACCTACCTCACTTCCTTGGTGATGGAACCCTCTGAACTTGGGATCCAGGAAGCCAGGCACCAAGAGCCAGTCCCAGTCCCTTTCCCAGTGCGTTCACTTGTTTGGATTTACCAAGGACAGAGTCAGTCTTTCTTGTGGATCACTAAATGCCAGGAAAGCTCTGAAGAGGGGCCTTTCCTGAGAAAGCAGGTAGTGACTCACCGATGGCTCCTGAAAACTTTAGAGAGTTGGTAAAGGAGACCAGATCTGAGACAGGACAGGCCATTTCGGGGGAACATAGTATGGCCTATCAGTCTGAGGACACTCTGGTTACTCACAGACCTATGTGGGTAAACGATATGCCTTTGAGGGTGTAGATGTGAGTTTATGGTTTTGTCTCATGTTCTGAGAATAGGTAGGAAAGGCAGTTTGTTGGTTTGGAGTGGACTGTTTTTAATAAGTCATTTGACATGGTGAGTGATTCTATGTCTGTGTATCCCACTTTGTCGGTGGTTGAAGATATGAGAAAAGTGAATGCATCAATGCATGTGTCCTGACAAGTAGAAAGCATTCCAGGACACATCCTGCCCAATTTATGAATGGACTGTTGCTTGCCTTATCGATGGGCAACACCTACTATTTTCCTTAGTTCCTGTTTTCTTCCTGAATTCTGGCCATTCTCCAGAATAGGCTCATTTTTTTTTGTCCAAGATATGTACCACCTCCGAGCTCTGTGACATGGCCATTTACTGGATACCTGAAATGAATGGGGAGGATCTCAGAAAACTCAGATATCAGTGTGACCAGTAAAGTCTCAGTAGAGAAACCCTGCTTTGTGCCTTTTGCTTACCTACTGTTCTGTTGACCTGAATGTCAGGTAGGTCTTTGCCTCAGACCACCAGTTTGTGAAGCCTGAAGAAACTGCTTTCAAATGGAAATGAATGAGCATCACCCGTGGCTCTTAGATTAATTGCTTTAGAAAAGGATGTGTCTAAATCATCCTCTCGGCTCTGTGTGAGGCTGTGGCTTACAATCTCAGCACCTGATGGATCTAAAGAAAGATCCCATGTGTGCATCCAAAACCAAAATGGCAAAAAGATCAGACATTGTGGATGAAGTCTCTTGCTTCCTCTGTTAGGCTCCTCACCTCCATCAAGTACGAATAGGGATCCTTTGGGTCTAATGAGTTCTTCAAAGACGAGAAAAGGTGCTTGGGTTTCACATGACTCCAAATCACATAAAGAATCTATACCTCACGTTCAGTAGGCCTCAAAAAGGAGAAAAAGAGCATTATTAATGGCAGGCCTATTTGATCAATCCTGGTTCACAGGAAGGGTGTCCAGGAAACCCAGACTTTAGGCAAATGAGGGACAAGGGAACTTATTTTGGACACTGTCTTGGGCTTCGCCCCTTGTGGAAACCTCCAGCCAGACGTAATGATGAGTGTCTATATGGAAGAATATAAGGGCCATGTGGTAGTGTTTTGGTTTTAATTGAACATGTTAATAACACTAACCATACATTGTTCCATCAATTTAAGTATTCAGAAGAGCAGGGACAGATTTGTTCTTACAATACAGGAATGTAGGGGATCTTCAACCTGCTGAAAACCTCAAAGGTCAATGCAGAAATTATCCCTGGAGAAGATGTAGGCAGCTATGAAGGACCGGAGAGAGCAAAAGTAATCTTCCATGGAAAACAACCTGGTCAGGATGAAGGGTTGAGTCTGAATCAACTCTCTATCCTTAACGTAGAGGAGATGGAGCAAACCGGGCCTGTGTGGAGAGCTGTTCCTGGGTACCTATGGTTGGTATACCATTCTAACTTTTGAAAGTGTCTCAGGAATTAGGGGCAGCCTCCATCTCATGGGACCCTTGGAAGCAAGTGTTAGGACAAAGTGGTTGCCACGGCAGTGACCTCATTCAGTTCCCGAAGAAATGACCTTCCTAACTTCCTTGGTGATGGAACTCTCTGAACTTGTGACCCAAGTAGCCAGGCACCCAGAGCCAGTCCCAGTCACAGTTCCAGTGGGCTCACTTGTTGGATTTACCAAGGACAGCGTCAGTCATTCTTGGTACCTACTGATGTGAGGATGGCCAAATGCCAGGAGTGCTCTGAAGAGGGGCCTTTCCTGAGAAAGCAGGTAGTGGCTCAACACTGGCTCCTGACAACTTCACAGAGTTGGCCAAGGTGACCAGATCTGAGGCAGGACAGGCCATTTCGGGAGAACACAGTATGGCCCACAAGTCAGAGGACATTCCGGATAGTCACAGACCTACTTGGGGGAAGAAGTTGAATTTGTGAGTTCGGGTGGGGTTTGTGGTTTTGTCTCATGTTCTCAGAATAGGTAGGAAAGGAGGTTTGTTTGGTTTGGAATTATCTGATTCTTCTAAGTCCTTTGACAATGCGAGTTTTTCTATGTCTGTGTATCCCACTGTGTTAGTGGTTGTAGACATTAGAAAAGAGAATGCATCAATGGATGTGTCCTGTCTAGTAGAAAGCTTCCCAGCATTCATCCTGCCCAATTTATGAATGGACTGCGGCTTGCCTTATGGATGGGCAACACCTGCAATCTTCCTAAGTTCCTGATTTCTTACTCAATTCTGGTCACTCTCAAGAATAGACTCATGGTTGTGTGTCCAAGATATGTACCACCTCCAAGGTCTGTGAAATGGCCATGTACTGGATAGCTAAATGGAATGGCCGAGCATCTCAGAAAACTCAGATAGCAGTGTGACCAGGAATATCTCAGTGGAGAAACCCTGCTTTGGGGCTTATGCATACATATTTTTCTGTTGCCCTGAATGTCAGGAAGGTGTTTTCCTCAGGCCAAAACTTTTGGAAGCCTTAACAAAAGACTTTTCAATTGGAAATAAATGTGCATCTCCTGTGGCTCTTTGCTTAATTGCTTTGGAAAGGGATGTGTCTGAATCAGCCTCTTGGCCCTGTGTGAGGCTGTGGCTTAGATTCTATGCACCTTATGGATCTAAAGAAAGATTCCATATGTGCATCCAAAACCAAAATGGCTAAAAGTAGAGTCATTGTGGATGAAGTCTCTTGCCTTCCTCTGGTAGGGCACTTACTTCCATCAAGGAAGAATAGGGATCCTTTGTGTCAAATAGGTTCTTCAAAGCTCTGCAGTGGCTTGCCCATAGTTCTTGTGGTTTCTCATGCGTCCAATTCCCAAAAAGAATTTAAACCCCTCAGTCAGTAGGACTCAAATTGGAGAAGTGGAGCAGTATAAATGTCAGGCCTATTTGATCACTCCTGGTTCATAGGAAGGGTGTCCAGGCAAACGTGACTTTAGGCAAATGAGGGACAAGGAAGCTTATTTTGGACACTGTCTTGGGCTGTGCCCTCATGGAAACCTCCAGCCAGAGGTTATGATGAGTGTCTATATGGAAGAAGATGAGGGTCATGTGGGAGTGTTTAGGTTTTAATTGTGAGAGATTACTGGTTCAACCTGGGTTGAATTCTGGTGTGATTCCCCTTAGAGACTCAGTTCTTGAACTGACCTCAGAGAAGAATTGCCATGAATTGTGTTAAGATTTTCGGAGGCAACGCATGAGAGTCGCCATTGGAAGCTGTGATCTAGTCCCAGGGGGACTTTCCACAGTTCACTGGGACTCTCAGCCAGAGAATCACATAATTTTATTCTGAAAGACATGGCAGCCACAATTGAGAGTCAAAACACACATGGACCTCACATTTTAGACCTCAATGGGCCTGGCTTCAAGTGACGTTTTGGCCACTATTTGGGAAGCCTTGCCTGTGAGAGTTCTCCAGAGCTTTCATTAAAATGAGATTCCTCACCATTTAATGGTTTCTGAATAATTGAAACCCACAATGCCTCCAACTTCATCCTTGAAAATGGTTACATAAATATCATGAAATTTTTAAAATTACCATGACCAGGTGGCACTGGAGAACCTTTGGATGTCCTGTTGCTGATCATGAGTATACCAGAGAGTGCCTAGATTGACTGGGTTTCTTTAACATGGTGTAGAACACAGATGCCAGTAAGTTGGAGTCTGCTGAGAAGTGGACCTAGAGCAGTGGTGGGCAGGTGTGTGATAAAACATCAGTGGTACGGCCATGAGGATCTAGCATTGGATTCCAAATGCCTTGTGACTGACATGGTGCAGGCAGCAGACCCTTCTATGTAAAGGCATCTTGTTATATGCAGAGGTTTCAGGGCAATGTTCAGAATCAGGTTGCTATGGTCAAGGGGGAAAGCTATCTGGATAGAAGCCTGGTTGGTGCATTCTCCTGCAGACACTGACCCACCACACGTGACAGAACTCCCTCCAGCACTGTGTTCCAGATAAACTCGTTGTATTTCATGAAGCAAACACCAAACTCCCAGTGCAGCAGCAAGAAACACAACGAAAAGTGGATCATGACCAAATTGCTTCACAGTCCAAACGGGGAGACACTTAGCCCCCAGTGGCCACAGTTTACCTGCAAAGAGAGAAACCAGCACTGCTGCCTCATGTTCATTGAAAAATAAGATGCCATGTCCTCCAGGTCACATAGATGCAGACCCAGCTTTGATGGTCTCACTAGAAAGAAGCTAAAGCTCCTGAAAACAACATATATTTCAAGTGCCCAAACTCAGAGGCATTTCTCAAGAAGTCTTTAGGCCAGCAGAGCTCCATGTTTGTGGAGTGTTTATCCTGTCCCTTACTTTTGGAAACTCCTCTACCACCTCCAAGGTTGTGAATTTCTGAGGATTTTTCATTGAATATATGTATTCACACATTTTCTAATTCTTCTCCTCTAATTGTGTCTTTCTTGGTGCGAAGGTAATGTCAAGGCATTTTTCTGGATGAGAGTGGGAAGATTTTTGTGTAGCATATATTTACATACACATTGGATTCATTTTCCAAATTTCCATTAGAAATACTGAATCCATGACACTAACCACTACATTACTAGACTCTGACTACTAATCCTAATATGATGGAGAATAAAAACCCAAACAGAATAGAAATATAAGCAGTTCAGAGGATGCATGTTGTATAGTGGGACTTGCCTTTTTCATTATATAGGGTAGGAGTTATAAATCTAGTCAATTTTCTGTTGAAATATTTCTCCATGTATTTCTAAAGTTAACAAATATGTGAATACCTGACTCCCTTTCTCTGCAGCCTATTCAGCACATGTAATTTTATATGCACATACAGAATCCTACCTGGAATCACACGTACATTCTTGTGAGATGGCTCACTTGGCAGATACAAATTGTTAGAATAGTTCACTCTTCCTAAATGATGCTGGAACTGAAAATTCAACCAATGGGTGAGCTTCCTGGTTGAACAACTATACACAAAAACCCATGTTCAGTAAAATAAATATTTCTGATCTGTGGATGATATATATTTCATGGTGAATTTCAATTGGCATATATATTCCTACTTTTTAAAGTCTGTTTGTGTGTGTGTGTGTATACATACTCTCCAGATTTTTCAAAATATGAAATATGTGTCTTATTATACACTCCCTAAAATAATTCATATTCATGTATGTGGATTTTTAATCAACTTTTCACTAGATTATTCCCAGGAATATTCACACACCTGAAAAACATATTTGTTTCCTCGTACTGAGAACTATCTTCAGTGAATGGTGCATACAAATCCTTGTATTTCTGCAGTAACTTACCCAGTTTAACATCAATGCAAATAGATTTCTATGGGACATGATGTGTATTTTGAAATTCATTTTTATTCAACACTGGTACATTGCAATTTCTTCCGTTTATGCACATCATAAAATATATATTTCATCTAGAAATTCGAAAATTAATAGGCATTTGTTTCATTTTCAATCACTTCCTGCTTCAGAACACATGTATAACTCCATATTTCTTGACTGATCTTTTCATGAGGTTTCTTTTTCGATTTCCTTAATCATTTTTGAAGCAAAACTCACACACTCTTCATGATGAACCATAACCCTGATATTACCATTAGATGTATATTTGGTTTTAATGAATGTATATATATCAATATAAGATTTCCTCTATGTTTTCATTTATCAATTCAATCCATTATTCAAAGTTGGAACCAGTAATACTATTTATTCACAGTATGGTCTATTCATGCATTATCTCTATATTCATAGACACAGGGTACACCTATTTGTACCCCCAGTACTAACTTATACGTCTTCACAATATTGCTCCCAGAAATGGTGGAAGAAATACTCATGTCACCTGATCTACATGTACAGGTTATCACAGTAATATTCTGGAAACAAAATGCAAAGGTCACAGTTATGATTGTACCAAAACCTAAATGAAAAGTGAGCATTGATTACTAAAAATATTCCTGTCCAGGTTGCTACCGCTCTCAAATGTCAATCCTATTGGTGACTATATATTTGTTTCCTCCTAAGATTATATATTCAACCTCAAGCCTGTTGAAAATGTGTAATCCTATCCCTCACTTTATACTTTGCCTGATATCCTAATGTCTCTATTGATTTCTGCTTTCCTAAATATTTTCCCAGTTTATCATTTTGACTGACTCTTCACATGTGCTGACATTTAAATTCACTTTCTAACCGAAACCCAATTGCTAAAAACATTTCCTCCAAAACCTATAATCACTATTCTTTCTAAACCTACCGACACTTTTCCTAATCCTACCGACTATAGCTTTTTGACTGGATATTCTCGTGACATTCAATCATCCAAGGTACAAGGTCCTATGACATTGTATATGGATTTATTTAAGACATCTGTGCAGAACGTAAGTCAAAGCTAAGTATCCCAATTAAAGGCCCAATGCCCTTCTGGGCTTCAAATTTTACCTAGATTTCTGTTTTCATACTTATATTTCACCTAAATATTCTTGTAAATATCGCACATTCCCAATACCATTATTCATCGCTCAGAATGATTCTTAATCCAAATCGAACCTGTTATTAAGCCTAACCAAACACTGTTCCCTCAATCTAACTTTACAGAAGAGCAGCGACAGAGTTGGTCTTACAATACAGGAATGTAGGGGATCTTCCAGATGCTGAGATCCTCAAAGTTTTAAGCAGAAACGATCCCTGGAGAAGACATAGGCAGCTATGAAGGACCTGAGAGAGAAAAAGTCATCTTCCATGGCAAACAACGCACTCAGGATGAAGCATTGTGTCTGAATCAGCCTCTCTTTTCTTAATGTAGAGAAGAGGGACCAAACCAGGCCTGTGTGGAGAGCTGTTCCCGGATTCCTATGGTTGATATACCATTCTAACTGTTGAAACTGTCTCGGGAAGTAGGGGCAGCCTCCACCTCATGGGAACCTTGCAATCACCTGTTAGGACAAAGTGGTTGCAAAGGCAGTAAAGTCACTCAGTTCCTGAATGAAGCGACCTACCTCACTTCCTTGGTGAAGAAACTCCCTGACCTTGGGCTCCAGGAAGACAGAGAATACCAAGACCTTGTCACAGTTCCAGTGCCAGTGGGCTCCATTGTTTGGAAAAACCAAGGATAGACTAAGTATTCCTTGGTACCTACTGATATGAGGATTTCAAATGCCAGGAGAGCTCTGAAGAGG
This sequence comes from Callospermophilus lateralis, assembly GCF_048772815.1. Taxonomy (NCBI): domain Eukaryota; kingdom Metazoa; phylum Chordata; class Mammalia; order Rodentia; family Sciuridae; genus Callospermophilus; species Callospermophilus lateralis. The sequence continues at coordinate 419,984 of NW_027517645.1, forward strand.
GGCCTTTCCTGAGAAAGCAGGTAGTGGTTCACCGCGACCAGATCTGAGACAGGACAGGCCTTTTGGGGGAACATAGTATGGCCCACCAGTCAGAGGACACTCCAGATAGTCACAGACCTACTTGAATGAAGGAGGTGCGTTTGCGTGTGTGTGTGTGATTTTGTGGTTTAGTCTCTTCTTATGAGAATAGGTAGGAAAGGCGGTTTGTTTGGTTTGGAGTGGACTGCTTCTAGTAAGTCGTTTGACAAGGCGATTTTTTGCATGTCTTTGTAACCCACTGTGTTCGTGGTTGTAGACCTTAGAAAAAAGAATGCATCAATGTGTCCTGTCTAGTAGAAATCTTCCCAGCATTCATCCTGCCCAATTTAGGAGTGGACTGCCCCTTGCCTTATGGATGGGCAACACCTGCAATCTTCCTAAGTTCCTGATTTCTTCCTCAATTCTGGTCACTCTCAAGAATAGGCTCATTGTTTTGTGTCCAAGATATGTACCACCTAAAATCTGAGTGACATGGCCATGTACAAGATAGATGAAGGGAATGGCGAGCATCTCAGAAAACTCTAATATCAGTGTGTCCAGGAAAGTCTCAGTGGATAAACCCTGCTTTGGGCCTTTTGCTATTGTTCTGTTGCCCTGAATGTCAGGAAAGTCTTTGCCTCAGGCCATCCCTTTGTGAATCCTGAAGAAAACAGCTTTCAAATGGAAATAAATGGACATCAACTGTGGCTCTGTGCTTAATTGCTTTGGAAAGGGATGCGTCTGAATCAGCCTCTTGGTCCTATGTGAGGCTATAGCTTAGATTCTCAGCACCTGATGGATCTAAAGAAAGATCCCATGTGTGCATTCAAAACCAAAATGGCAAAAAGATCAGTAATTGTGGATGAAGTCTCTTGCCTTCCTCTGTAAGGTTCCTGACCTCCATCAAGTGAGATTAGGCATTCTTTGGGTCAAATGAGTTCTTCAAAGCCCTGTGGAGGCCATTAACAGGTGGCACTGGAGAACTCTTAAATGGTCTGTTGCTGATCATGAGTATACTAGCCAGGGCCTTTATTGACTGAGTTTCATAAAAATTATCTAGAACAGCAATGCCAATAAGTTGGAGCCTGCTGAGTAGTGGACCTAGAGCAGTAGTGTGTGATAAAATATCTGTGGTGGGACCATGTGGATCTGCTATTGACTTCCAAATGGCTTGTGACTGACATGGTGCAGCCAGCAGACCCTTCTATGTAAAGGCATCTTGTATATGGAGAGGTTTCAGGGTAATGTTAAGAATCAGGTTGCTGAGGTTAAGGGGACAAGCTATCTGGTATTGAAGCCTGGTTGGTACATTCTCCTGCAGAACGTGACCCACAACACGTGACAGAACTTCCTCCAGCACTGTGTTCCAGTTGAACTCATTGTATTTCGTGAAGCAAATACCAATGTCCCAGTTCAGCAGCAAGAAACACCACAAAAGTTGGAGGATGAACAAATGGCTTCAGAGTCCACATGGGGTGACACTTAGCCCCCAGTGGCCACAGTTTACATACAAAGAGAGAAATCAGCACTGCTGCCTCAGGATCATTGGAAAATAAGAAACCAAGATCTTCATGTCACATAGATACAGACCCAGCTTTGATGGTCTCACTAGAAAGGAAGCTAAAGCTTCTGACAAACACATATATTTCAAGTGCCCACCCTCAGAGGCAGTTTCTCAAGAAATCTTTTGGCCAACAGAGCTCCATGTTTGTGGAGTGTTTACCCTGTCCCTTACTTTTGGAAACTGCTCTACAACCTCCAAAATTGTGAACTTTTGAGCATATTCCACTACAGATATATATTCACAGATTTTCTACCTCTTCTCTTCTAATTGTGTCTTATTTGGGGTGAAGGTAATTTCAAGGCATTGTTGTGGATGAGAGTTGGAAGATTTTTTTGTAGCACATATTTGCATACACATTGGATTCATTTTCCAATTTTCCATTCGAAATACTGAATTCCTGACACTAACCCATAACCTACTAGAATCTGACTACTAATCCTAATATGATGGAGAACAATAACCCAAACAGAATAGAAATCCAAGAAGTTCAGAGGAGGCATGGTGTATAGTTGAACTTGCCTTTTGCATTATATAGTGTAGGAGTTATAAATCTAATCAATATTTTGTTGACATAGTTGTCCATGTGTTTTTAAATTTAACAAGTATTTGAATTCCTGTCTCCGTTTGTCTGTAGCCTATTCAGCACATGCATTTTTATATGCACATATAGAATCCTACCTGGTATCAAATGTACATTCTTGTGAGGTGGCTGACTTGGCAGATACAAATTATGAGAAGAGATCACTCCTCCTAAACGCTGTTGGAACTGAAAATTTAACCTAAGGGGGAGCTTCCTAGTTGAACAACATTATACACAAATCCATGTTCAGTAAATTAAATATTTTTGGATCTTTGGACGATATGTATTTCTACATCAATTTCAATTGGCATATATATTGCTACATTTCAATGTCTCTGTGTGTATATGTGTTTGTTTGTGTGTGTGTGTATATATATATATATATATATATATATATATATATATATACTCTCCAAATTTTTAAAAATATGAAATACTTCTGTCTTCTTTTACACACCCTAAATTCATTCATATTCATGTATGTGGATTTATAATAAACTTTTCACAAGATTATTCTCAGAATTATTCATCCACCTGAAATACATATTTGTTTTCTAGTACTGACAAGTAACATCAGTGAATGGTGCATACAAATCCTAATATTTCTACAGTAACTGACCCAGTTTAACATCAATCCAAGTAGATTACTATGGGACATGATGTACATTTTGACGTTCATTTTTATTCAACACTGGTACTTTACTATTTCTTCAGTTTATTCACATCATAGGATATGTATTTCATCCACAAGTTAGCAAAATTATTTGCATTTGTGTCACTTTCAATCACTTTCTACTTCAGAACACATGCATTCCTCTATGTTTCTTGACTGGTCTTTTCATGAGACTTCTTTCCAAACACATTATTTTCCTTTTCCATTCTCACTTTTGAAGCAGATCTCACACACCATTCATGATAGAATATAACCCTAATATTACCATTAGATGTATAACTCATTGGAATGAATGATTCTATATCAATATAAGATTTCTTATATATTTTCAGATATCAATTCTAGCAATCCATTATTTGAAGTGGAATCAGTTATATTATTTATTCACAGTATTGTCAATTCATGAATTACTTCTATATTCATAGACACAGGGTACACCTCTTTGTACCCCCAATACTAATTTATTTTTTTTTTATTTTGCATTCTTTCTTAAAGTATTTTTATATTATTTTCAACAACATTTGAAACAACAGGATTTTCTAAATAGACTTGTCTTTAGCATACCCACATGAAAAAATATAATTCTATTTCATATCCCTTTGTGGGATAATGTGGGTTTTTTTTACTGAAAAAATGCTAGGAATATTAGAATATATGATCCGTTAGCCAACTTTGTTTGTTTGTTTGTTTGCTTTTGCAAAGCTAGGAATTGAACCCTAGTAGTAACTAGTAATTCTACTCATTCAGAAAAGTTAGTGTGTCATTTTATTGAAATAACCATACTGGATATAAAATAGATACACATGTGATACAATAGATTGCATGGTATATAAATTTGTATCTCAGTAAAGCTGTAATTAAAATAAAATTTAAAGTATTGAAATTCAGGCAAAGGATAGGAAAGATATTTGTGTCTGTTTTTCAGAAGTTTATTGTCATCCATTTAAAAAATCTTTTAAAAGAGATTGCATTTGAACAAAAGGTATTGTTTAGTGTGCTTTCTCTGTATTCTTAGTGGTTCTTCACTATTACTATTTTATTCACACCCTCTTAATTTCTTATTGTTGAGCCAATTCTGCATCTAAATGTAGTGGCAAGATATATTCAGGAGTCTGGTGCAATAGTGCATGCCTGAAATCCCAGCTACTAAGACCCTTTCTCAAAACAACAAAAAAGTAGTGGGGGTGGGGAGCATGGATGTAGTTTAGCAGTCAAGTGCTTTCCGAAGCATGTGGAGGCCCTGGGTTCTATCTGCAGCACCGCAAAAGCAAAACAAACAAAAGACGTATTCCAGAGATTTTGATTATTTCTGCAGGAGACATGCAGTCAAGACTAAGTAATTTGAAACAGGAGTGGCACAAGAAGTGGAAGATAAAGTATCAATTTTTTTTTCTTTTTTTTTTTGGTTAGAATTAGTTCACTTTGCATTCCTTGCGTATGCGCCTCTACCTTTGGAACCACATTGGTAAAAGTTTATGTAAGAATTGTTTGTTGGCATATCCTAGAGTGCTCAATTTATACGTCTTCAAAATATTGCTCCCAGAAATTGTGGAAGAAATACTCATGTCACCTGATCTACATATACATTTTATCACAGTAATATTCGGAACACAAAATGCAAAAGTCACACTTATGATTGTACCAAAGGCTAAATAGAAAGTGAACCTGTATTATTAAAAACATTCATGTCCAGGTTGCCTAATACTCTCAAATGTCAATCCTATTGGTGACTACATATTTGTTTCTTCCTAAGATTATATATTGAAACTCAACCCTGTTGATAATGTCTAATCCTATCACTCACTTTATACTTTGCCTGATTTCCTAATGTCTCTATTGATATCTGCTTTCCTACATATTTTCCCCAGTTCATCATTGTGACTCATTCTTCACATGTGCTGACATTTACATTCATTCTCTAACCGAAACCCTATTACTAAAGAACTTTTGGTCCAAATCCTATACTCACTCTTCTTCCTAAACCTACGGACTATATTCCTAATCCTACTGACTATCCCTTTTTGACTGGATGTTCTCTTCTACATTCAATCATCCAAGTAAAGGTCGGTCGAGTGTCAGAAGAGGAGACCACCAAGAATCTATCTCATGTAACAGCAAAGGGTTTATTGGGGGTCCAGCATGCTGGGGCTCAGAGTTCACTTGAAAAGAGTAGAGAGCCCTGAGAACAGCTTAAGCAGAGGTTAAATACTTTCCCTTGCGAGTGCAGGGAGGGAAGTTTATTGATGTGTCAGGGCGAGTGGTCAATTTGCATGCAACCTGGTGAAGGAGTACATTCTGCAGTTTGACAGTTGGGGACAGCACATTCTGGGAACAAGATTGGCAAACATTTCTCAAGATTTCAACAGTGTTTTGTTAAGCGTACAGAAAAACAGGAAGTGACAACTACATATTTTATTAAGCTTTCATTCGACACTTCTTTTTCTGGCTACTTTTAATCATAAAAATGATCATTGGGGGTGTCACATTCTATGTCTGCTAGTGGGGTATTACCATTAGTTTAACTTGTCCAATTTGAGCTTGGAGAAAATAAATTACATGGTTGAGCAAGCAGGGTTTAATAGTTAGCAATAATATGAGGATTATTATTGGACCGGCCAGCCGACAAGACAAGACAATAAAGACAAGACAAGACAATAAAGACAGGATATGGAAGTCCAACACTGAGACCAGGACTTAGTTGTTGGCAGAACCCGATCGGTTGGCAATAACGAATCTGAAACAAAATATCACTGAGTCATGGAGACTATTGTTCCTCAATTTTCTGAGTCCTCTATGACGTCACCCAGGGACTTGGCCTGTGGCTCTGTGACATGACTGTCAGCCATCGTTGGAGAGAGCTCACGCTCTTCATTGACATCCATTTTGCCAAGCCCTGACCTGAAACCTGACCAGAAAGAGGCACCTTACTTACCCTGAGAGGAGTTTGTTGGGGTCTCTTGTCCACCGCTGCCGGATCTCAGTGGAACCTCCATATGTAAAGGTCCGGTGACAATCGAGGGAAGAGACCACCAAGAGACTGTCTCATGCAAAAGCAAAGGGTTTATTGGGGGTCCAGCATGCTGGGGCTCAGAGCTCACTTGAATAGAGCAGAGAGCCCAGAGAACAGCTTAAGCAGAGCTTATATATTTCCCTTGGACAGGGCAGGGGGGTAAGTTTATTGATGGGTCCGGGCGAGTGAGCGGTTTGCGTGCAACCGGTTGAGGGAGTACATTCTGCAGTTTGGCAATTGGGGACAGCACATTCTGGGAATAAGATTAGCAAACAGTTCTCAATATTTCAAAAGTGTTTTGTTAAGCATACAGAAAAACAGGAAGTGACAAGTACTTATTTTATTAACCTTTCACTGCGAACTATACTTTGCCAGAATTCCTAATGTCTCTATTGTGTTTGTTAAAGTTCATTTTTATTCAAACCTGGTACGTTATTATTTCTTCAGTTCATGGACATCATAAGATATTTCCTTTCATTCACAAGTTCACAAATTTATAAACATTTGGTTCACTTTCAATCACTTCCTCCTTCAGAAGACATATGTTCCTCCATGTTTCTTGACTGGTCTTTTTACTAGACTTCTTTCTAAACATATTATTTTCGATTCCATAATCATTTTTGAGGCAAAACTCACACACTATTCATGATAAATGATAACCCTAACATTACAATTAGATATATAACTGGTTGGAATGAATGTATGTATATCAATATAAGATTTTCTATATATTTTCAGATATCAATACAATCCATTATTTAAATATGGAACCAGTTATATAATTTATTCACAGTATGGTCTATTAATGCATCATCTCTATATTCATCAAAACAGGGTAAACCTAATAGTATCCCCAGTACTAATTTATAAGTTTTCAAAATATTGCTCACAGAAATGGTGAAAGAAATACTCATGTCACCTTAGCTACATATACATATTATCACACTAATATTCTGGACACAAAATGCAAAGGTCACACAGAACATAATTTAAGCTAAGTATCCCAATCAAGGGCCCAAAGTCCTTCTGGGCTTCAAATATTACCTAGATTTCTGTTTTCATACTTATATTTCACCTCCATGTTCTTGTAAATATCACAGGTTCCCAATATCATTATTTATCCAGCAAAATGATTCATAACCCAAATCGAACATGCTATTAACCCTAACCATTCTGTAAACTGAGATTGTTCACTCAATCTCACTTTACAGAAGAGCAGGGACAAAGTTAGTATTACAATACAGGAAGTTAGGAGATCTTCCACCTGCTGAGTACCTCAAAATCCATGCAGAAATGATCCCTGGAGAAGACGTAGGCAGCTATGAAGGACTTGAGACAGCAAAAGTCATCTTCCTTTGCAAACAACCCGATCAGGATGAAAGGATGTTTCTGAATCATCCTATCTCTTCTTAATGTAGGGAAGATGTATGAAACCAGGCATGTGTGGAGAGCTGTTCCCAGGTGCCTATGTTTCTATACCATTCTAACTTGTGAAAGTGTCACAGGAAATAGAGGCAGCCTCCTTTTCCTGAGACACTAGGAAGCAACTGTTAGGACAAAGTGGTGGCCAAGACAGTGGCCTCATTCATTTTCTGAAGAAAGTGACCTCACCTCACTTTTTTCATGATGGAACTCTCTGAATTTTGTGATCCAGGAAGCCAGGCACCAAGAGCCAGTACCAGTCCCAGTCCAAGTGGGCTCACTTGTTTGGATTTACCAAGTAAAGAGTCAGTCTTTCTTGGTACCTACTGATGTGAGGGTGGCCAAATGCCAAGAAAGGTTTGAAGAGGGTCCTTTCCTGAGAGGGCAGGAAATGGCTCACCACTGCCTCCTGAAAACTTCACAGAATTGGCCAAGGAGACCAGATCTGAGACAGGACCGGCCATTTCTGGGGAACATTCTATGGCCTACTCGTCAGAGGACACTCCGGATAGTCACAGACATACTTGGGGAAGGAGGTGACTTTGTGTGTGTGGATGTCAGTTTGTGGATTTGTCTCATATTCTGAGAATAGGTAAAAAAGGAGGTTTGTTTGTTTTGGAGTGGACTGTTTCTAGTAAATCATCTGACAAGGAGACTGTTTCTATGTCTGTGTATCCCACTGTGTCCTTAGTTGTAGATATTAGAAAAGAAAATGGCTCACTGGGTGTGTCCTGTCTAGTAGAAAGCTTCACAGCATTCATCCTGCCCAATTAATGAATGGACTGAGGTTTGACTTATCCATGGGCAACACCTAGTATCATCCTAAGTTCTTGAATTCTTCCTGAATTCTGGCAACTCTCCAGAAAGGCTCATGGTTTTTTTTCCAAGATATGTACCACCTCCAAGCTCTGTGACATGGCCATGTACTAGTTAGCTGAAAGGAATGGCGAGCACACCAGAAAACTCAGATATTGGTGTGACCAGGAAAGTCTCTATGGTGAAACCTGGCTTAGGGCCTTTTGCTTAACTATTGTTCTGTTGCCCTGAATGTCAGGAACCTCTTTGCCTCAGGCCACCCCTTTATAAAGCCAGAAGAAAACAATTTTCAAATGGAAATGAATGGGCATCACCTGTGCCTCTTTGATGAATTGTTTTGGAAATGGTTATGTCTGAATCAGACTCTGGGCCCTGTGTGAGGCTGTGGCTTAAATTGTCAGCACCTCTTGCTGATCATGAGTGTACCAGACAGTGCCTTGATTGACTGGGATTTATGAAAATGGTGTAGAACAGAGATGCCATTAAGTTGGACCCTCCTGAGTAGTGAGCCCTGAGCTGTGGTGTGCAGGTGTGTGATAAATCTTCTGTGGTTGCGCCATGTGGTTTTGCCATTGAATTCCAAATGGTTTGTCACTGACACGGTGCAGTGACCAGACACTTATATGTAAAGGTGTCTTGTTAAATGGATAGTTTTCAGGGCAATGTGCAGAATCAGGTTGCTATGGAGAAGGGGGCAAGTTATGTGGGAATGAAGCCTGGTTGGTGCATTCTCTTGTAGACCCTGAAAAACCACAAATGACAGAACTCCCTCCAGGACTGTGTTCCAGTTGAACTCCTTGTATTTTGTGAGGCAAATACCAAACTCTCAGTGCTGCAGCAGGAAACTCTACGAAAATGGAGGATGAACAAAAGGCTTCACAGTCCACACAGGGAGACACTTAGACCCCAGTGGCCACAGTTTACATACGAAGAGAGAATTCAGCACTGCTGCCTCATGTGTATTGGAAAGCAAGAAAGAATGTCCTCCAGGTCACATAGATGCAGACCCAGCTTTGATGATCTCACTACAAAGGAAGCTAAAGCTACTGACAACATATATTTCAAGTGCCCATCCTCAGAGGCAGTTTCTCTAGAAGTCTTTAGGCCAGCAGACCTCCATGTTTGTGGAGTGTTTACCCTGTCCCTTACTTTGGGATACTCCTCTACCACCTCCAAGTTTGTGAACTCCTGAATATTTTCCATTCCAGATATGTATTTACAGATTTTCTAACTCTTCTCCTCTAATTGTTTCTTATTTGGCGTGAAGGTAACGTCAAGGCATTGTTCTGGATGAGAGTGGGAAGATTTTTGTGTAGCACATATTTGCATACACATTGGATTCATTTTCCAATTTTCCATTCCAAAGACTGAATCCCTGACACTAACGCATACCCTACCAAACTCTGACTACTAATCCTAATATGATGAAGAAAAATAACCCAAACAGAATAGAAATACAAGCACTTCTGAAGAGGCATGGTGTATAGTTGGACTTGCCTTTTGCATGATAAAGTGTAGGTGTTATAAACCTAGTCAATTTTTCATTGAAATAGTTCTCCATGTGTTTTTTTTCCTTTAATATTTATTGTTGGTTCTACAAAACATTACATAGTTCTTGACATGTCATATTTCACACTTTGATTCAAGTAGGTTATGAACTTCCATTTTTCTTCGTATACAGATTGCAGTATCTCATCAGTTACACATCCACTATTTTACATATTGCTATACTAGTGTCTGTTGTATTCTGCTGCCTTTCCTGTCCTCTACTATCTCCCATCCCCTCCCCTCCAATCCTCTCTCTCTACCCCATCTATTGTAATTCATTTCTTCCACTTGTTTTTGTCCCCTTTCACCTCACTTCATCTTGTATTTAATTTTGTATAACCATGAGGGTTTCCTTCCATTTCTATGTAATTTTCCTTCTCTTTCCTTTTCCCTCCCACCTCTCACCCCTGTTTAATATTAATCATCTTCTCATGCTCTTCCTCCCAACTCTGTTCTTAGTTACTCTCTTTATATCAAAGAAAACATTTGGCATTTGTTTTTTAGTGATTGGCTATCTTCACGTAGCATAATACGTTGTAATGCCATCGATTTCTCTGCAAATTGTATGATTTTGTCATTTTTTAATGCAGAGTAATACTCCATTGTGTATAAATGCCACATTTTTTTTAATCCATTCATCTATTGAAGGGCATCTAGGTTGGTTCCACAGTCTTCCTATTGTGAATTGTGCTGCTATGAACATAGATTTATCAATGTCCCTGTAGCATGCACTTTTTGGGTCTATAGGGATTAGACCGAGAAGGGGAATTGCTGGGTCAAATGGCGGTTCCATTCCCAAGTTTCCAAGAAATCTCCATACTGCTTTCCAAATTTGCTGCACCAATTTGCAGTCCCACCAGCAATGTACAGGTGTACCCTTTTTCCCACATTCTCGCCAGCACTTGTTGTCGTTTGACTTCATAATGGCTGCCAAGCGTACTGCAGTGAGATGGTATCTTAGGGTGGGTTAGTTTAGCATTTCTCTGAATGCTCGAGATGGTGAGAATTTTTTGATGTACTTATTGATTGATTGTATGTCCTCCTCTGAGAAGTGTCTGTTCAGGTCCTTGGCCCATTTGTTGATTGGGTAATTCATTTGCTTATTGTTTAATTTTTTGAGTTCTTTGTATAACTCTGGATATTAGGGCTCTATCTGAAGTGTGAGGAGTAAAGATTTGTTCCCAGGATGTAGGCTCCTTTTTTACCTCTCTTATTGTTTCTTTTTCTGAGAAAAATCTATTTAGTTTGAGTAAGTCCTGTTTGTAGATTCTAATTATTAACTCTTATGCTATGGGTGTCCTATTGAGGAATTTGGAGCCCGACCCCACAGTATGTAGATCATAGCCAAAGTTTTCTTCTATCAGATGCCGTGTCGCTGATTTGATATCAAGCTCCTTGATCCATTTTGAGTTAACTTTTGTGCATGGCGAGAGAAAGGGATTCAGTTTCATTTTCTTACATATGTAATTCCAGTTTTTCCAGCACCATTTGTTGAAGATGCTATCCTTCCTTCAGTTTATGCTTTTAGCTCCTTTATCAAATATAAGATTGCTGTAATTTTGTGGATTGATTTCTGTGTCCTCTATTCTGTACCATTGGTCCACCCGCCAGTTTTGGTACCAGTACCATGCTCTTTTTGTTACTATTGCTCCGTAGTATAGTTTGAGGACATGTATCGCTATACCGCCTGATTCACACTTCCTGCTTAGAGTTGTCTTTGCTATACTGGGTCTTGTATTATTCCATATGAATTTCATAATTGTTTTATCTATTTCTACAGGAAATGCCGTTGGGATTTTGATTGGCATTGCATTAAACCTATAGAGAACTTTTGGTAATATCGCCATTTTGATGATGTTAATTCTGCCTATCCATGAACGGGGTATATTTTTCCATCTTGTAAGATCTTCTTCTATTTCTCTCTTTAGGGTTCTGTAGTTTTCATTGTGTAAGTCTTTCACATCTTTTGTTACGTTGATAACCAAATATTTTATTTTATTTTTTTTGAGGATACTCTCAATGGAGTGGTTGTCCTCATTTCCGTTTCAGAGGATTTGTTGCTGATATTCAGGAATGCTTTTGATTTATGATTGTTGATTTTATATCATGCCACTTTGCTGAATTCATTTATTATCTCTAATAGTTTCTTGTAGACCCTTTTGGGTCTACTAGGTATAGAATCATGTCATCTGCAAATAGTGATAATTTAAGTTCTTCTTTTCCTATTTTTATGCCTTTAATTTCTTTCATTTGTCTAATTGCTCTGGCCAGTGTTCGAGAACTATGTTGAACAGAAATCGTGAGAGAGGGCATCCCTGTCTTGTTCCAGATTTTAGAGGGAATGCCTTCAATTTTTTCTCAATTCAGAATGATACTAGCCTGAGGCTTAGCATAGATTGCTTTTACAATATTGAGGTATGTTCCTGTTATCCCAGTTTTTCTAGAGTTTTAAAAATAAAGGGATGCTGTACTTTATTGAATGCTTTTTCTGCATCTATTGGGGTGATCATATGGTTCTTATTTTTAAGTCTATTGATGTGGTGAATAACATTTATTGATTTCCGTATATTGAACCAGCCTTGTATCCCAGGAATGAATCCTACTTGATCATGTTGCACAATTTTTTAAATATGTTTTTGTATCTGATTCGCCAGAATTTTATTGAGGATTTTTGCATCTAGGTTCATTAGAGAGATTGGTCTGTATATTTGTTTCTTTGAAGGGTCTTTGTCTGGTTTAGGAATCAGGGTGATATTGGCCTCCTCTGCTGTATACCCATTCGGTCCTGGGCTTTTCTTAGTTGGTAGTCTTTGGATGGTTTCTTCTATTTTCTCAATTGATATTGGTCTGCTTAAGTTGTCTATATCCTCCTGACTCAATCTGGGCAGATCATATGACTTAAGAAATTTATTGATGCCTTCACTATCTTCTAATATAATTTCTGATTATCTTCTGTATTTCAGAAGTGTCTGTTGTGATATTGCCTTTTTCATCCCTTATGATAGTAATTTGAGTTCCCTCTCTTCTTCTCTTCATTAACATGGCTAAGAGTCTGTCGATTTTATTAATTTTTCAACTTTTAGTATTTTCAATTTTTTCAATTGTTTCTTTTGTTTCGATTTCATTAATTTCAGCTCTGATTTTAATTATTTCTTGCCTTCTACTTCTTTTTCTGTTGTTTTGCTCTTCTTTTTCTAGGATTTTGAAATGAACTATGAGATCATTTATTTGTTGTTGTTTTTTTTTTTCTTTTTTTAAGGAAAGAACTCCAAGCAATGAATTTTCCACTTAGAACTGCTTTCAATGTGTCCCATAGATTCTGATATGTTCTGTCTGTCTTTTTCATTTATGTCTAAGAATTTTTTTTATTTTTCTCCTTGATGTCTTCAATAACCCATTGATCATTCAGTACGTATTGTTCATTCTCCAAGTGATGCATGAATTTTCCTTCCTTCTTTTATTGTTGATTTTCAGTTTCATTCCATTACGATCAGATAAGATGCCTGGTATTATCTATACTCCTTTATATTGTCTAAGAGTTGTTCTGTGACATAATATATGATCTATTTTTGAGAGGTATCCATGTGCTGCTGAGAAAACAGTGTAACTGCTTGATGTTGGGTGGTATATTCTATATATGTTAATTAAGTCTAGGTTATTATTTGTGTTATTGAGTTCTATAGTTTCCTAATTCAACTTTTGTTTGGAATATCTGTCCAGTTATGAGAGAGGTGTGTTGAAATCTCCCATGATTATTGTATGGTGGTCTACCAGACTCTTGAACTTGAGAAGAGTTTGTTTGATTAACATAGCTGAACCATTGTTTGGGGCACATATATTTATGATTGTTATGTCTTGTTGGTGTATGGTTCCCTTGAGCAATATGTAGTGTCCCTCTTTATCCCTTTTGATTAACTTTGTCTTGAAATCTATTTTATTTGATATGAGTATGGACACTTCTGCTTGTTTCCGAAGTCAATATGAGTGATATGATTTCTCCCAACCTTTCACCTTTAGTCTATATATGTCTTTTCCTATCAAATGTGTCTCCTGTAGGCAGAAAATTTTTGGGTCTTCTTTCGTGATCCATTCTACTAGCCTGTGTCTCTTAATTGGTGAGTTTAAGGCATTAACATTTAGGGTTATTTTTGAAATATGGGTTGTTCTTCCAGCCATATTTGTTTATTTATGTTACTAAACATGGTTTGTTTTTCTCTTTGATTATTTTTCGCCCCTTTACTGTACTACCTCCCACTGTTGGTTTTTATTGTTATTTTCCATTTCGTCTTCCTATAATGTTTTGCCAAGGATCTTTTGAGGAGATGGTTTTCTAGCTGCAAATTCTTTTAACTTTTGTTTATCATGGAAGGTTTTAATTTCATCTTCCATCCTGAAGCTTAAAATCGCTGGATACACAATTCTTGGTTGGAACCCAATTTCTTTCAGTGATTGAAAAATGTTATTCCAGGATCTTCTAGCTTTCAGAGTCTGTGTTGAAAGATCAGCTGTTATCCTGATTGGTTTACCCCTAAATGTAATCTGCTTCCTTTCTCTTGTAGCTTTTAAAATTCTCTCTTTATTCTGTATGTTTGGCATCTTCATTATAATATGTCTCGGTGTTTATCTCTTATGATTTTGCACATTTGGCGTCCTGTAGGCTTCTAGGATTTGGGATTCTGTCTCATTCTTCATGTCTGGAAAGTTTTCTCATATTATTTCATTGAATAGATTGCTCAATCCTGTGGTTTGGACCTGTATACCTTCCTGTATCCCAATTACTCTTTAGTTTGGTCTCTTCATGTTATCCCATATTTCTTGGATGTTCTGCTCATGGTTTCTTAACAGTCTTGCTGAGCTTTCTATGTTCTTTTCAAGTTGAAATACTTTGTCTTCATTGTTCTAAGTGATCTATTCTGCTGGTAGTATTCTCAATTGAGTTTTTAAGTTGGTTTATTGCTTCCTGCATTTCTATGATTTCTGTTTGTGTGTTTTTTATAACCTCTATCTCCCTGTATAGTTGATCTTTTGCTTCTTGGATTTGTTTTTGTAATTCATTGTCAAAGTGATCTTTCATTGTCTGATTTTGCTGTCTAATGTCTCCCTGGAGACTTCAGATCATCTGAAGCAAGTATATCCTGATTCTTTATCTGACATTCCATATGCTGCAGATATTACCTCTTCTAATGTTGAGTTGACCTGCGTTGCTTGTGGTCCTTTCTTTCCTTGTCTTTCCCTACTGTTCACGTTTTTTTCGGCTTGGTGAAACTTTTGTGTTATTGAATTTTACCCCTAAATGTTTATATTGCTATTGTATTCTTGAAAAGTCTCCCTCACAGGCGTAAGCAGCGGCTCTGCCCCTCCTCCAATTGGGGCAATGTGCCTACCACACCAGCACGCCGCTGGGCCTGTTCTGCCTCTTGGTAGCTGGTCCGCCTACCTTGCAGGAGCGGGCAGTTGATCTACCCCTCTGCGGGTGCTGGTCCTGTTCAGCCAGTGGGTAACAGGTCCAGCTACCTTGCAGGCACAGGCGTCGGCTCTGCCCCTCCGCGCTCCGCTGGGCCTCTTCTGTCTGTGGGTTGCAGGGCTGTCTACATTGCAGGCGTGAGTGGCATCTCTGCCCCCCCCCCAAACCGGGGCGATGTGTCTACCACGCTGGTAGGTCGCTGGGTCTGTTCTGCCTCTGGGTGAGAGGTCTACCTGCTTTGCAGGCACGGGCAGCGGCTCGGCCCCTCCCCAAACCTGGTTATGTGTCTAGCACCCTGGCGGGGCCTAGCACCTGGTCTGTCGGTGTTCGCAGGTCCACCTACTTCGCAGGCGCGGGGGCCGGCTCTGCCCCTCTGAAGGCAGCTGGGCCGCTTCAGCTGGTGGGTCGCAGGTTCACCTATCTTGAAGTCACAAGGGGTGTCTCTGCCCCTCCGCGGGTGTCTGGGCCTGTTCTGCCTGTGGGTTGCATGTCCGCGTTCCTTGCACGCGTGCAGTGGCTCTGCCCAACCCCCAACCAGGGTGATGTGTCTTTCACGATGGCGGGCCGCTAGGCCTGTTCTACGGGTGGCTCGCAGGTCCGCCTACCTTACAGGCGCGGTTGGCGGCTCTGCCCCTCCCTTCTCCATGTGTTTCTAAAGTTAACAAATATGAGAATTCCTGTCTCCATTTCTCTGTACCCTATTCAGCACATGCATTTTTATATTCACATATAGAATCCTACCTGGTATCACATGTACATACTTGTGAGGTTGCTGACTTTGCAAATACAAATTGTGAGAAGGGATCACTCCTCCTAAATGCTGTTGGAACTTACAATTCAAACTATGGGTGAGCTCCCTAGTTGAACAACATTATACATAAATCGATGCTCAGAAAAATGAAGATTTTTGGATTTGTGGATGATATATAATTCATGATGTATTTCGATTGGCATATATATTGCTACTTTTTAATGTATACGTGTGTGTGTGTGTGTGTGTGTGTGTGTGTGCATATATATATGTATAAACTCTCCAGATTTTTCAAAATATGAAATGTATGTGTCTTATTATATACTCCCTAAATTCATTGATGTTCATGAATGTGGATTTATATTCAACTTTTCATAAGAATGTTCTCAGAAATATTAATCCACCTGAAATACATATTTGTTTCCTAATACTGAAAACTAACTTCAGTGAATGGTGCATACAAATCCTAATATTGCTATAGTAAATGACTCAGTTTAACGTCAATGCAAGTAGATTCCTATGGGACATGATATGTATTTTGACGTTCATTTTTATTCAAAACTGGTACATTAATATTTCTTCAGTTTTTGCACATAATAGAATACATATTTCATTCACAAATTCACAAATTTATAGGCATTTTTTTCACTTTCAATTACTTCCTGCTTCAGAACATATGTATTCCCCCAGGTTTCTTGACTGCTCTTTTAATGAGACTTCTTTCCAAGCACATTATTTTCAATTTCCATAATCATTTTAGAAGCAAAGCTCACACACACTTCATGATAAACCATAACAGTGATATTACCATTAGATGTATAACTGGCTGGAATGATTGTATGAATATCAATATATGATTTCCAATATATATTCAGATATCAATTCAATCCATTATTTAAATTTGGAACCAGTTATATTATTTATTCACAGTATGGTCTATTCATGCATTATCTTTATATTCATATAACACAGAGTATACCTATTTGTACCCACAATACTAAATTATATGTCTTCAAAATATTGCTCCCAGAAATGGTGGAAGAAATACTCATGTCACCTGATCTATATATACATTAATCACAGTAATATTGTGGAAACAAAAAGCAAGGTCACACTTATGATTGTACCAAATCCTAAATGGAAAGTGAGCATGGCTTAAAAAAAAATCCATGTCCAGGTTGCCTAATGCTCTCAAAAGTGAATCCTATTGGTGACTACATATTTGTTTCTTCCTGAAATTACATATTCAACCTCAACCCTGTTGAAAATGTCTAATCCTATCACTCACTTTATGCTTTGCCTGATTTCCTAATGTCTCTATTGAAATCTGATTTCCTGTATTTTTTTTTTCCCATTTCATCATTATGACTGACTCTTCACATGTGCTGACATTTACTTTCACTCTCTACCCAAAACCCTATTGCTAAAGATCTTTTGGTCCAAATGCTATACACACTCTTCATTCTAAATCTACCGAATATCTTCCTAATCCACCAACTATCCCTTTTGGACTGGATTTTCTCTTCGACATTCAATCATCCAAAAGACAAGGTCCTATGCCATTGTATATCAATTAATCTGAGACACCTGTGCAGAACATAATTCAAAGCTAAGAATCCCAATAGTGGGGCCAATTCCCTTCTGTGCTTCAAAAATTACCTAGATTTCTTTTTTCATACTTATATTTCACATATATATTCTTGAAAATATAGCAAAATTCCAATACCATTATTCATCCAAGAGAATGATTCCTAACCCAAATGGAAGCTGTTATTAACCTTAACCATACAATGTTTCCTCAATCTAACTTTACAGAAGAGGAGGGACAGAATTAGTCTTCCAATACAGGAGTGTAGGGGATCTTCCACCTGCTGAGAACCTCAAAGTTTCATGCAGAAATGATCCCTGGAGAAGATGTAGGCAGCTATGAAGGACCTGAGAGAGCAAAAGTCATCTTCCATGGCAAACAACCCAGTCAGGATGAAGGGATGTGTCAGAATAAGCCTCACTCTTCTTAATGTAGAGAAGATGGACCAAACCAGTCCAGTGTAGACAGCTGTTCCTGGCTGCCTATGGTTGATATACAATCCTCAGTTGTGAACGTATCACAGGAAATAGGGGCAGCCTCCATCTCATGGGAACCTTGGAAGCAAATTTTAGGACAAAGTGGTTTCCAAAGCAGTGACCTCATTCAGTTCACAAAGGAGGTGACCTTCCTCACTTCTTTGGTGATAGAACTCTCTGAACTTGGGATCCAGGAAGCCAGGCTACCAGAGGCAGTCCCAGTACCATTCCCAGTGGGCTCACTTATTTGGATTTACCAAGAACAGAGTCAGTCTTTCTTGGTACATACTGATGTGAGAATGGCCAAATTTCAGGAGAGCTCAGAAGAGGGGCCTTTCCTGAGAAAGCAGGAAGTTGCTCACAGCTGGCTCCTGACCACTTCACAGATTTGGCCAAAAAGACCAGATCTGAGACAGGACAGAACATTTCAGGGAACATAATAAGGCTCACAAGTCAGAGGACACTCCGGATAGTCACAGACCTCTTTGGGGGAAGGAGGTGCCTTTGTGGGTGTGGGTGTGAGTTTGTGGTTTTGTCTCATTTTCTGAGAATAGGTAAAAAAGGCGGTTTGTTTGGTTTGGAGTGGACTGTTCCTAGTAAGTCGTTTCACAAAGTGAGTGTTTCTATGTCTGTGTATCCCACTGTGTCTGTGGTTGTAGACATTTGAAAAGAGAATTCATCAATGGATGTGTCCTGTTTAGTAGAAACCTACCCAGCATTCATTCTGCCCAATTGATGAATGGACTGTGGCTTCCCTTATGGATGGGCAACACCTACTAATTTCCTAAGTTCCTGTTTTCTTCCTGATTCTGGCCACTCTCCAGAATAGGCTCATGGTTTTGTGTCCAAGATATGTACCACCTCCAAGCTCTGTGAAAAGGCCATGTAATGGATAGCTAAAGGGAATGGCTAGCATCTCAAAAAACTCAGATATCAGTGTGACCAGGAAAGCCTCAGTGGAGAAACTCTGCTTTGGGTTTTTTGCTAACCAATTCTTCTCTTCCCCTGAATGTGAGGAAGGTCTTGGCCTCAAGACACCGCTTTGTGAAGCCTGAAGAAAACAGTTTTAAAATGGAAATAAATGGGCATCACCTGTGGCTCTTTGTTAATTTCTTTGGAAATGGATGTGTCGGAATCAGTCTCTTGGCCCTGTGTGAGGCTGTGGCTTAGGTTCTCAGCACCTGATGCATCTAAAGAATGATCCCATGTGTGCATCCAAAACCAAAATGGGAAAGAGATCAGTAATTGTTGATGAAGTCTCTCGCCTTCCTCTCTTAGGTTCCTGACCACCATCAAGTGAGAATAGAGATCCTTTGAATCAAATGAGTTCTTCTAAGCCCTGCAAAGGCTATCCCATACATGCTTGTGTTTTCTCATGACTCCAAATCACATAAAGAATCTATACCTGACAGTCAGTAGGCCTCAAATTGGAGAAGCAGAGCAGTATTAAAGGAAGGCATTTTTGATCCCTTGTGGTTCACAGGAAGGGTGTACAGGCCACCCTGCCTTTAGGAAAATGACGGGCAAGCGAGGTTATTTGGACTCTGTGTTGGGCTGCGCCCCTCATGGAAACATCCAGCCAGAGGTTATGAGGAGTGTCTATATGGAAGAAGATGAGGGCCATGTGGGAGTGTTTTGGTTTTAATTGTGGTTATTTGTGTGGAAGTTGGAAGCGATGACTGGGTCCACCTGGGCTTGAACTCTGGTGTGATACCCTATAGAGACTGAGTCCTGGAACTGACCTCAGAGAAGTATTGCCATGAATTGTGTTGGGATATTAGGAGGCCACACATGAGAGTCACCATTGGAAACTGAGATCTATTCCCAGTGTGGCTTTCCACAGAGCACTGGGAATCTCAGCCAAGGTATCACATAATTTTATTCTGAAACACTTGGCAGCAATAGTTGAGAGTCAAAACACAAATGCACTTCACATTGTAGACCTCAATGGGCCTGGCTTCATGTGGCCTTTTGGCCACTCTTTGGGAAATCTTGGCAGTGAGAGTTCTCCAGATCTTTCTTTGAAATGAGCTTCTTCACCATTTAATGGTTACCGAATTAAATGAAACACTCAGTGCCTCCAACTTCAACCTTGAAAGATGGGCTCGATAAATACCATGAAATTTTTGAAATTCCCATATTCAGGAGGCACTGGAGAACCATTGGATATCCTGTTGGTGATCATGAGTGTACCAGACAGTGCCTTGATTGGCTGGGTTTCACGAAAATGGTGTAGAACAGAGATTCCAGTAAGTTGGAGCCTGCTGAATAGTGGGCCTAGAGCAAAGGTGGGCATGTGTGAGATAAAACATCTGTGGTGCTTCCATGTGGATTTCCCAATGGCTTCCAAATGGCTTGTGAGTGACATGGTGCAGCCAGCAGACCCTTATATGTAAATGATTCTTGTTATATGGGTAAGTTTCAGGGCAATGTTCAGAATCAGGTTCCTATGGTCAAGGGGTCAAGCTATGTTGGACAGAAGCCTGGTTTGTGCATTCTCCTGCAGACCCTGTCCCACCACACGTGACAGAACTCCCTCCAGCACTGTGTCCCAGGTGAACTCCTTGTATTTCATGAAGGAAATACTGAACTCCCAGTGTAGCAGCAAAAAATATCACAAAAATTGGAGGATGATCAAATGGCTTCACAGTCCACATGAGGAGACACTTAGCCCCAAGTGGCCACAGTTGACCCCGAAAGAGAGAATTCAGCAATGCTGCCTCATGATCATTGGTAAATAAGAAAGCATCTCCTCCAGGTCACATAGATGCAGACCCAGCTTTTATGGTCTCACTACAAAAAAAGCTAAAGCTCCTGACAACAACATATATTTCAAGAGCCCAACATCAGAGCCAGTTTTTCAAGAAGCCTTTAGGCTAGCAGAGCTCCATGTTTTTGGAGTGTTCACATTGTCCCTTACTATTGGAATCTCGCCTTCTACCTGCAAGTTTGTGAACTCCTGAGCATATTAAATTCCAGATATGTATTCACAGATTTTCTTACTCATCTCCTCTACATGTGTTACTTGGGACGAAGTTAAGGTCAAGGCATTGTTGTGGATGAGAGTCGGAAGATTTTTGTGTAGCACATATTTGCATACACATTGGATTCATTTTCCAATTTTCCTTTCGAAATACTGAATCCCTGAAACTAACCCATACCCTACAAGACTCTGACAACTAATCCTAACGTAATGGAGAAAAATAACCCAAATAGAACAGAAATACAAACATATCAGAGGAGGCATGGTTTACCATTGAATTAACTTTTCCATTATATAGGGAAGGAGTTTTAAATCTAGTCAATTTTTTGTTGAAAGAGTTGTCCATGTATTTTTAAACTTATCAAATATGTGAATTCCTGTCTCCCCCATTTCTTTGTATCCTATTCAGGACATGTATTTTTATATGCACATATAGAATTGTACCTTGTATTACACATATATTCTTGTGAGGTGGCTGACTTGGCAGATACAAATTGTGAGAAAAGTTCACTCCTCCTAAACGCTGTTGGAACTGAAAATTCAACCTATGGGTGAGCTTCCTAGTTGAACAACATTATACATAAATCCATGTTCAGTAAAATGAATATTTTTGGATACGTGGATGATATATATTTCATGATGAATTTCGATTGGCATATATATTGCTAGTTTTTAATGTCTGTGTGTGTTTGTATATATATATATATATATATATATATATATATACTGTCAAGATTTTTCAAAATATGAAATATATGTGTATTTTGGCCACTCTTTGGGAAGCCTTACCTGTGAGAGTTCTCGAGAGCTTTCATTGAAATGATTTTCCTCAACATTTAATGGTTCCTGAATGAATTGAAACCCACAGTGCCTCCAACTTCATCCTTGAAAAATGGCTCTATAAATACCATAAAATTCCCCTGACCAGGTGGCACTGGAGAACCTTTGGATGTCTTGTTGCTGATCATGAGTGTACCAGACAGTGCCTTGACTGACTCGATTTCATGAAAATTGTGCAGAACAGAGATGCCAGTAAGTTGGAGAGTGCTGAGAAGTGGGCCCAGGGCTGTGGTGTGCAGGTGTATGATAAAACATCTTTGGGGGGGCCATTTGGGTCTGCCATTGACTTCCAAATGGCTTGTGGCTTACATGGTACAGCTAGCCGACCCTTATCTGTAAAGGCATCTTGTTATATGTAAAGGTTTCAGGACAATGTTCAGAATCAGTTTGCTATGGATAATGTTTCAAGTTATGTGGGATAGAAGTCTGGTTGGTGAATTCTCCTGTAGACCCTGACCCTCCACACGTGACAGAACTCGCTCCAGCACTGTGTCCCAGTTGAACTCCTTGTATTTCATGAAGGAAAAACCAAAAGCCCAGTGCAGCAGCAAGAAACACCACGAAAATTGTAGGATGGCCAATTGGCTTCACAGTCAAGACGGGGAGACACTTACCCCTCCGTGGCCACAGTTTACCTTCAAAGGAAGAATTGAGCACTGCTGCCTCATGTTCTTTTGGAAAATAAGAAACCATGTCCTCCAGGTCAGATAAATGAAGACCCATCTTTGATGGTATCACTACAAAGGAAGCTAAAGCTCCTGACAACAACATATATTTCAAGTGCCCAACCTCAGAGGCAGTTTCTCAAGAAGTCTTTAGGCCAGCAGAGTTCCATGAATTTGGACTGTTTATCCTGTCCCTTAAGTTTGAAAACTCCTCTAAAATGCCCAAGCTTGTGAACTCCTGAGCATTTTCCGTTCCAGATATGTATTCACAGATTTTCTAACTCTTGTCCTCTAATTGTGTCTTACTTGGGTGAAGGTAATGTCAAGGCATTGCTCTGAATGAGAGTGGACAGTTTTTTTGTAGCGCATATTTGCATACACAATGGATTCATTTTCCTTTATTTCCATTTGAATTACTGAATCCATGACACTAACGCATACCCTACTAGACTCTGACTACTAATGCTAATATGATGGAGAAAAATAACCCAAACAGAATAGAAATACAAGCAGTTCAGAAGAGGCATGGTGTATAGTTGGACTTGCCTTTTGCATGATAAAGGGTAGTTGTTAAAAATCTGGTTAATTTTTAATTGATATAGTTCTCCATGTGTTTTGAAAGGTATCAAATATGTGAATTCCTGTCTCCCTTTCTCTGTTGCCTATTCAGCACATGTATTTTTATATGCACAAATAGAATCCTACCTGGTACCACACGTACATTATTGTGAGGTGGCCTACTTGGCAGATACAAATTGTGAGAAGAGATCACTCCTCCTAAACGCTGTAGGAACTGAAAATTCAACCTATGCGTGAGCTTCCTAGTTGAACAACATTACACATAAATCCATGTTAAGTAAAATAAATATTTTTGGATCTGTGTATGATATGTATTTCATGATGAATTTTGATTGGCATATATATTGCTACTTTTTAATATCTCTGTATGTGTTTTGTGAAAAATCTGCACTCTATAGATTATTCAAAATATGAAATATATGTGTCTTATTATACACTCCTTAAATTCATTCATGTTCATGTATGAGACCACGGCTCATGCAACAGCAAAAGACATTTATTGAGGATCCAATCCAGTATGCTAGGGCTCCGTGGTCACTCAGGAAGGGAGAGCAGCCCAGATCTCCGAGCTGAGGTTGAGCAGTGCTTAAGTACACTTTTTGGGGAGGGCGAGACTTTACATATATCACAGTATCTTTTAAAAAATCATCATACACTGCGGGAAAATCAAACAACAAATCCTAAACATGATTAGTTCATTCATTGGTGGGAACATGTCAGGTAGGAGGGATAGGTCAGTTCTACAGCGGGGTACAGATTCAAATTGATTAGATTAGGCCCTGCGATGCATATGTGCCAAGCCACACAGGGTCCTAGGTTATTAAACAACCAGGCGATCAGGGGGAATATTTACTGGGCAGTCCAGAAATTGTCCTACAAGTAACAGGAATTTCAGATTTTTCATGTAGCATAGGAACTTAACAATACCTGGTCCTTTACATTTTAAATCAGGCCTTGAATCTTAGAAACTTTACAAACCCGGTCTTTTACACTTTAACTTTTACACTTTAATTTCAATTTCTTTTACCCTTAAAGATCACTCCTGGTTCACAAGATGGGTGTCCAAGCCACCCTGACTTTAGGCAAATGAGGGGCAAGGGAGCTTATTTTGGACACTGTCTTGGGCTGTGCCCCTCATGGAAACCTCCAGCCATATGTTATGATGAGTGTCTTTATGGAAGAATATGAGGGTCATGTAGGAGTGTTTTGGTTTTAATTGTGGTCATTTGTGTGGCGGTTGGAAGAGATGACTTGGTCCACCAGGGCTTGAACTCTGCTCTGATACTCCTTAGAGACTGAGTTCTGGAACTGACTTGAGAGAAGTATTGCCATGAATTGTTTTGGGATTATATTAGGCCACACATGAGATTAGCCCTTGGAAACTGAGATCTAGGCCCAGGGTGGCTTTCCACCGAGCACTGGGAATCTCAGCCAGGGTAACACATGATTTTTTTATTGAAAGACTTGGAAGTCATAGTTGAGACTCAAAACACACATGTACCTCATATTGTAGACCTCAATGAGCCTGGCTTCATGTGAACTTTTGGGCACTCATTGGGAAGCCTTGCCTGTGAGAGTTCTTCAGAGCTTTCATTGAAATGAGCTTACTCACCATTTAATGGTTCCTGAATGAATTGAAACCCACAGTGCCTCCAACATAATCCTTGAAAAATGGCTATACAAATACCATGAAATTTTTGAAATTTCCATGACCAGGTGGCACTGGAGAAACTTTGGATGTCCTGTTGCTGATCATGTGTGTACCAGACAGTTCCTTGATTGACTGGTTGTCATGAAAATGGTACAGAACCGAGATGTCAGTAAGTTGGAGCCTGCTGAGTATTGGGGCTAGAGCAGTGGACTATACATTTGTGAATAAATATCTGTGATGGGACCACGTGGATCTCCCTTTGGCTTCCAAAATACTTGTGACTGATATGGTGCAGGCAGCAGACCCTTATATGTAAAGGCATCTTGTTTTATTGAGAGGTTTCAGGGCAATGTTCAGAATCTGGTTGTTATAGTCAAGGGGAAAGCTATGTGGGATAGACCCATGTTTCGAACATTCTCCTGAAGACCCTGAGCAATCACACGTGTCAGAGCTCCCTCCAGAATTGTGTCCCAGTTGAACTCCTTGTATTTCATTAAGCCAATTCCAAACTCCCAGTGCAGCAGTAAGAAACACCACAAAAATGGAGGATGACCAAATGGCTTCACAGACCACACGGGGAGACACTTAACTCCCAGTGGCCACAGTTTACCAAGAAAGAATTCAGAACTGCTGCCTCATGTTCATTAGAAAATAAGGAACCATTTCCTCCAGGTCACATAGATGCAGACCCACATTTGATGGTGTCACAATGAGGAAGCTAAATCTCCTGACAACTTCATATATTTCATGTTCCCAACCTGAGAGGCATTTTCTCAAGAAGTCTTAAGGCCAGCAGAGCTCCAAGTTTGTGGAGTGTTTAACCTCTCCCTTACTTTTGGAAACTGCTCTACCACATCCAATGTTGTGAACTCCTGAACATTTTCAGTTCCACATATGTAATCACAGGTTTTCGAACTCCTCTCCACTAATTGTGTCTTACTTGGAGTGAAGTTAATGTAAAAGAATTGTTCTGGATGAGAGTGGCAAGATTTTTGTGTAGCACATATTTGCATACACATTAGATTTATTTTCCTATTTTCATTTGAAATACTGATCCCCGACACTAACACAAACCCTAATAGACTCTGACTACTAATGCTAATATGATGGATAAAAAGAAAACTAACAGAATAGAAATACAGGCCTTTAATAGGAGGCATGGTATATACTTGGAATTTCCTTCTGCTTTATCAAGGGTATGTGTTATAAATCTTGTCAAATTTTCATTGTAATATTTCTCCATGAGTTTTATATATATATATATATATATATAGATTTTTCAAAATATGAAAAACATGTGTCTATTAAACACTATCTAAATTCATTCATATTCATGTATGTGGATATAAAATCAACTTTTCATAAGATTATTCTCAGAAACATTCAACCACCTGAAATACATATTTGTTTCCTCGTCCTGAGAACTAACTTCAGTGAATCGTGCTTACAAACCCTAATATTTTTACAGTAACTGAGACAGTTTATCATCAAAGCAAGTAGATTCCTATAGGACATGATGTTTATATTGATGTTCATTTTTATTCAACAATGGGACATTAAAATTTCTTCATTTTATGCACATCGTAGGATATATATTTCCTCCACAGGTTAGCAAATATATAGGCATTTGTTTCACTTTCAATCACTTCCTGCTTCAGAACACATGTATTCCTCCATGTTTCTTGACTGGTCTGTTCATGAGACTTCTATCCAAACACATTATTTTCGATTTCCTTTATCACTTTAGAAGCAAAACGGACACACACTTCATGATAAACCATCACTGTAATATCACCATTAGATGTATTACTGGTTGGAATGAATGATTATATATCAATAAAAGATTTTTTATATATTTTCTGATATCAATTCAATACATTGTTTAAAGTGTAACAAGTTATATTATTTATTCACAGTATGGTCTATTCATGCATTATCTCTATATTCATAGACACATGGTACACCTGGTTGTACCCCCAATACTAATCTATACATATTTGAAATATTGCTCCCAGAAATGGTGGAGGAAATACTCATGTCACCTGATCTACATATGCATGTTATCACTGTAATATTCTGGACACAAAATGCAAAAGCCACACGTATGATTGTACCAAAGCCTAAAGGTAAACTGAACATGGATTACTAAAAACATCCCTGACCAGGTTGCCTAATGCTCTCAAATGTCAATACTATTGCTGGCTACATATTTGTTTCTTCCTAAGATTATATATTCAACCTCAAAACTGTTGAAAATGTTTAATTTTTTCACTCACTTGATACTTTTGCCTGATTTCCTAATGTCTCTATTGATATCTACTTTCCTACATATTTTCTGCAGTTCAACATTGTGACTGACACTTCACATGTGCTGACATTGACATTCACTCTGTAACGGAAACACTATTGCTAAAGATCTTTGGTCCAAATCCTATACTCGCTCTTCTTCCGAAACATACTGACTATCTTTCTGATCCTATCGACTATCCCTTTTTGAGTAGATGTTCTCTACTACATTCAATCATCCAAGGTACAAGATCCTATGCCATTGTATAAAGATTTTTCTGAAACATGTATCTAGAACGTAATTCAAAGCTACGTATCGCAATCAGTTGCCCAATGCATTTCTGAGCTTCAAATCTTACCTAGATTTCTGTTTTCATACTTATATTTTATCTCTATATTCCTATAAATATTGCAGGTTCCCAATACCATTATTCATCCCGCATAATGATTCCTTACCCAAATCGAACTTGTTATTAACCCTAACCATACACTGTTGCTTCAATCTAAAATTACAAAAGAGCAGGGACAGAGTTCGCCTTACAATACAGGAATGTAGGGTATCTGCCAACTGCTGAGAACCTCAAAGTTCGATGCAGAAATAATCCCTGGAGAAGATGTCAGCAGCTATGAAGGACCTGTGAGAGCAAAAGCCATCTTCAATGGCAAACAATCTAGACAGGAAAAAGGGATGTGTATGCATCAGCCTCTCTCTTTTTAATGTAGAGAAGATTGACCTAACCAGACCTGCATGGAGAGCTGTTCCCAGGTGCCTATTTTGATATA
This sequence comes from Callospermophilus lateralis, assembly GCF_048772815.1. Lineage (NCBI taxonomy): Eukaryota > Metazoa > Chordata > Mammalia > Rodentia > Sciuridae > Callospermophilus > Callospermophilus lateralis. Next base: position 447,681 of record NW_027517645.1, read on the forward strand.
CAATTGAAACTAGTCAAATTTTCAAAGGAAGTAGGGGCAGCCTCTATCTAATGGAACCCTTGGAAGCAACGGTTAGGGCAAAGTTGTTGCCAAGGCAGTGACCTCTTTCAGTTCCTGAAGGAAGTGACCTACCTAACTTCCTTGGTGATGGAACATTCGGAAATTTTGATGCAAGAAGCCAGGCACCGAAAGCCAGTCCCAGTCCCTGTCCCAGTGGGCTCACTTGTTTGGATTTACCAAGTACAGATCAGACCTTCTTGGTACCTACTGATGTGAGGATGGCCAAATGTCAGTAGAGCTCTGAAGAGAAGCTTTTCCTGAGATAGCAGGTAGTGGCTAACGGTTGGCTCCTCAAAGCATCACAGAGTTGGCCAAGGAGACAAGATCTGAGAGAGGAGAGGCCATTTTGTGGGGAACATAGTATGGCCCACCAGTCAGAAGACATTCCGGATAGTTACAGACCTACTTTTGGGAAGGAGGTGCCTTTGTGTGTGGGTGTGAGTTTGCGGTTTTGTCTCCTGTTCTGAGAATAGGTAGGAAAGGTGGTTGGTTTGGTTTGGAGTCGACTGTTTCTAGTAAGTCTTTTGACAAGGCGACTTTCTATGTCTGTGTATCCACTGTGTCCGTGGTTTTAGACATTAGAAAAGAGAATGCATCAATGGAGGTGTCCTGTCTAGTAGAAAGCTTCCCAGCATTCATCCTGCTCAATTGATGAATGGACTGTGGTTTGCCTTATGAATCTTAAACACCTACTAACATCCTAAGTTCCTGTTTTCTTCCTGAATTCTGGCCACTCTCCAGAATAGGCTCATGATTTATTGTGCAAGATATGTACCACCTCCAAGCTCTGTGACATGTCCATGTTCTTGATAGCTGAAGGGAATGGGAACATCTTGAAAAACTCAGACATCAGTGTGAGCAGTAAAGTCTCAGTCGAGAAACCCTGCTTTGGTCCATTTGCTTAACTATGGTTCTATTGCCTTGAATGTCAGGAAGGTCTTTGCCTCAGGCCACCCTTTTGTGAAGCCTTAAGAAACAGTTTTCAAATGAAAATGAATGGGCATCTCCTGTGCCTCTTTGCTTAATTGCTTTGAAAAGGATGGTGTCTTAATCAGACACTAGGCCCTGTTTGAGGCTGTGGCTAAGATTCTCAGCTCCTGATAGATGTAAAGAAGATCCCATGTGTGCATCCAAAACCAAAATGGCAAAAAGATCAGTCATTGTAGATGAAGTCTCTTGCCTTCCTCTGATAGGTTCCGGAAATCCATCAAGTGAGAATAGGATTCCTATGGGTCAAATGAGTTATTCAAATCCTGCAGAAGTACTTGGGTTCTCTCATGATGCCAAATCACATAATGAATCTATACCTGACTGTCAGTAGGCCTCAAATTGGAGAAGCAGAGCAGCATTAACAGCAGGCCTATTTGATCACTCCTGGTTCAAAGGAAGGGTGTCCAGGCCACACTGAATTTAGACACATGGGGGGCAAGGGTGCATATTTTGGACATTGTCTTTGGCAGCGCCCCTCATGGAAACCTCCAGCTAGAGTTTATGATGAGTGTCTATACGGCTGAAGATGAGGGCCATGTGGGAATGTTTTGGTTTTAATTGTGGTCATTTGTGTGGCGGTTGGAAGAGTTGACAGGTTCCACATTATCTTGAACTCAGGTGTGATTGCTCTTAGAGACTGAGTTCTGGAACTGACCTCAGAGAAGTATTGCCATTAATTGTTTTGGCATTGTAGGAGGCCACACATGAGAGTTGCCTTTGAAACCTGAGATCTAGGCCCAGGATGGCTTTCCTCAGAGAACTGAAAATCTCAGCAAGGATATCGCATAATTTTATTCTGAAAAACTTGGCAGCCATAGTTAAGAGTCAAAAGACACATGGACCTCCCGTTGTAGACCTCCATAGGCCTTGCTTCATGTGACCTTTTGGCCAGTGTTTGGGAAGCCTTGCCTGTTAGAGTTCCTCAGAGCTTTCATTGAAATGAGCTTCCTCCCCATGTAATGGTTCCTTGAAGAATGGAAACCCCAAAGTGCCTCCAACTTCATTCTTGAAAAATGGATAGATAAATACCATGATATTTTTGAAATTCCCAATGACCAAGTGGCACTGGAGAACCATTGGATGTTCTGTTGCAGACAGTGGCTTGATTGTTGTGTTACAGACAGTGCCTTGATTGACTGGGTTTCATGAAAATGGTGCAGAATAGAGATGCCAGTAAGTTGGAGCCTGCTGAGTAGTGGGCCTAGAGCAGTGGTGGGCAGGTGTGTGATAATACAACTGTGGTGTCGCCATGTGGATCTGCCATTGGCTTCCAAATAGCTTGTGACTGACTTGGTACAGCCAGCAGACCATTATATGAAAAGGCATCTTGTTATATGGAGAGGTTTCAGGGCAATGTTCACAATCAAGTTGCTATGGTCAAGGGGGCAAGTTATGTGGGATAGAACCCTGGTTGGTGAATTCTCCTGCACACCCTGACCCAACACACGTGACACAACTCCCTCCAGCCCTATATCCTAGTTGAACTCCTTGTATTTCATGAAGCAAATACCAACCTCCCATTGCAGCATCAAGAAACACCACAACCTCGCCAGCACTTGTTGTTGTTTGATTTCATAATGGCTGCCAATCTTACTGGAGTGAGAAAAGGGTTCTCTTGTACATTGCTGGTGGGGCTGCAAATTGGTGCGGCCAATTTGGAAAGCAGTATGGAGATTCCTGGGAAAGCTGGGAATGGAACCACCATTTGACCCAGCTATTGCCCTTCTCGGACTATTCCCTGAAGACCTTAAAAGAGCGTATTACAGGGATACTGCCACATCGATGTTCATAGCAGCACAATTTACAATAGCTAGATTGTGGAACCAACCCAGATGCCCTTCAATGGATGAATGGATTAAAAAAATGTGGCATCTATACACCATGGAGTATTACGCAGCACTAAAAAATGACAAAATCTTGGAATTTGCAGGGAAATGGATGGCACTAGAGCAGATTATGCTTAGTGAAGCTAGCCAATCCCTAAAAAACAAATACCAAATGTCATCTTCGATATAATGAGAGCAACTAAGAATAAAGCAGGGAGGAAGAGCAGGAAGAAAAGATTAACATTAAACAGAGACATGAGGTGGGAGGGAAAGGGAGAGAAAAGGGGAATTGCATGGAAACGGAGGGAGACCCTCATTGTTATACTAAATTACATATAAGAGGTTGTAAGTGGAATGGGAAAATAAACAAGGTGAGAAATGAATTACAGTAGAAGGGGTAGAGAGAGAAGATGGGAGGGGAGGGGAGGGGGGATAGTAGAGGATAGGAAAGGTAGCAAAATACAACAGTTACTATTATGGTATTATGTAAAAATGTGGATGTGTAACCCATGTGATTCTGCAATCTGTACTTGGGGCAAAAAAGGGAGTTCATAACTCACTTGAAGCTAATGTATGCTAATGTATGAAATATGATATGTCAAGAGCTTTGTAGGGTTTTGAACAACCAATAAAAAAATAAAATTAAAAAAAAAGAAAGAAACACCACAAAAAGGGCAGGATGACCAAATGGCTTCACAGTCCACTCAGGGAGACAATAAGCTTCCAGTGGCCACAGTTTACCAACAAAGAGAGAAATCAACACTGGTACCACATGTTCAATGGAAAATAAGAAACGATGTCCTCCAGGTCACATAGATGCAGATCCAGGTTTGATGGTCTCACCAGAAATGAAGCTAAAGCTCCAGACAACAAGATATATTTCAAGTGTCCAAACTCAGAGGCAGTTTTACAAGAAGGCTATTGGCCAGCAGAGTTCCATGTTTGTGGAGTGTTTACACAGTCACTTACTTTTGGAAACTCCTCTACCACCTCCAAGGTTGTGAACTCCTGTGCATTTTCCATTCCAGATATGTATTCACAGATTTTCTAACTCTTCTCTTCGAATTGCATCTTACATGGGGTGAAGGTAATGTCAAAGGATTTATCTGGATGAGAGTGGGAAGACTTTTGTGTAGGACATATTTGCATACATATTGGATTCATTTTCCAATTTTCCATTTCAAATACTTTATCTCTGACACTAAACCACACCGTACTAGTCTCTGACTACTAATCCTAATATGAGGCAGAAAAATAACCCAAACATAATAGAAATACAAGCAGTTCAGAGGAGGCATGGTGTATAGTTGGACTTGCCTTTTGCATTTTAAAGGTTAGGGGTTATAAATCTAGACAATTTTTTGTTGCAATAGTTGTCCATGTGGTTTTAAAGATAACAAATATGTGAATTCTTGTCTCTCTTTCTCTGTAGCCTACTCAGCAAATATATTTTTATATACACATAGAGAATCTTACCTGGTACTACACGTACATTCTTGTGAGGTGGCTAACTTGGCAGATACAAATTGAGAGAAAAGATCACTCCTTCTAAATGTCGTTGGAACTGAAAATTCAACCTATGGGTGAGCTTCCTAGTTGAACAAAATTATACACAAATCCATGTTCAGTACAATGAATATTTTTGGATCTGTGGATGATATATATTTCATGGTGAATTTTGATTGGCATATATTGCTATTTTTAATGTCTCTGTGTGTGTGTGTGTGTCTGTGTGTGTATATATATATATATATATATATATATATATATATATATATATACACTCTCTCCTTCTATTTTTCAAAATATGAAATATATGTGTCTTATATACACTCCCTAATTTTATTCATGTTCATGAATGTGGATTTATAATCAACTTTTCACAAGATTATTCTCAAAAAATTTCATCCACCTGAAATACATATTTGCTTCCTAGTACTGAAAACTAACTTCAGTGAATGGTTCATACAAATCCTAATATTTCTATAGTAACTGACACAGTTTATCATCAATGCAAATAGATGCCTATGGGACATGATGTGTTTATTGATGTTCATTTTTATTCAACAATGGGACATTACAATTTCTTCAGTTTATGCACATCATAGGATATATATTTCCTCCACAGGTTAGCAAATTTATAGGCATTTGTTTCACTTTCAATCACTTCCTGCTTTAGAACACATGGATTCCTCAATGTTTCTTGACTGATCTTTTCATGAGATTTCTTTCCAAACACATTATTTTCGAATTCCTTTATCACTTTTGAAGCAAAACGGACACACACTGCATGATAAATCATAACTATAATATGACTATTAGATGTATAACTGGTTGGAATGAATGATTTTATATTAATATAAGATTTCTTATATATTTTCAGATATCAATTCAATACATTTTGTAAAGTGGAACCAGTTATATTATCTATTCACAGTATGGTCTATTCATGCATTATCTCTATATTCATAGACACAGGTTACACCTCTTTGTACCCCCAATACTAATTTATACATCTTCAAAATATTGCTCCCAGAAATGGTGGAAGAAATACTCATGTCACCTGATCTACATATGCATGTTATCACAGTAGTATTCTGGACACAAAATGCAAAAGTCACACGTATGACTGTAACAAAGCCTAAACGGAAACTGAACATGGATTACTAAAAACATCCATGTCCAGGTTGCCTAATGCTCTCAAATGATCATCCTGTTGGTGACTACATATTTGTTTCTTCCTAAGATTATATATTCAACCTCAATACCATTGAAAATGTCTAATTTTTTCACTCACTTTGTACTTTGCCTGATTTCCTAATGTCTCTATTGATATCTACTTTCCTACATATTTTCTCCAGTTCAACATTGTGACCGACCCTTCACATGTGCTGACATTGACATTCACTCTCTAACCGAAACCCTATTGCTTATGAACTTTGGTCCAAATCCTATACTCACTCTTCTTCCGAAACATACTGACTATGTTCCTGATCCTATCGACTATCCCTTTTTGAGTAGATGTTCTCTACTACATTCAATCATCCAAGGTACAAGATCCTATGCCATTGTATAAAGATTTTTCTGAAACATGTATCTAGAACGTAATTCAAAGCTACGTATCGCAATCAGTTGCCCAATGCATTTCTGAGCTTCAAATCTTACCTAGATTTCTGTTTTCATACTTATATTTCATCTCTATATTCCTATAAATATTGCAGGTTCCCAATACCATTATTCATCCCGCATAATGATTCCTTGCCCAAATCGAACCTGTTATTAACCCTAACCATACACTGTTGCTTCAATCTAAAATTACAAAAGAGCAGGGACAGAGTTCGCCTTACAATACAGGAATGTAGGGTATCTTCCAACTGCTGAGAACCTCAAAGTTCGATGCAGAAATGATCCCTGGAGAAGATGTAGGCAGCTATGAAGGATCTGAGAGAGCAAAATCCATCTTCATGGAAAACAACCTGAACAGGACGAAGGGATGTGTATGCATCAGCCTTTCTCTTCTTAATGTAGAGAAGATGGACCTAAGCAGGCCTGCGTGGAGAGCTGTTCCCAGGTGCCTATTTTGATATACCATTGTAACAAGTCAAATTGTCACACAAAGTAGGAGCAGCCTCCATCTCATGGAACCCTTGGAAGCAACGGTTAGGACAAAGTTGTTGCCAAGGCAGTGACCTCATTCAGTTCCTGAAGAAAGTGTCCTAGCTAACTTCCTTGGTGATGGAACTCTCTGAAATTGTGATGCAAGAAGCCAGGCACCAAGAGCCAGTCCCAGTCCCAGTCCCAGTGGGCTCACTTGTTTGTATTTACCAAGTACAGATTCAGACCTTCTTGGTACCTACTGATTTGAGGATGGCCAAATGCCAATTGAGCTCTGAAGAGAGGCCTTTCCTGAGATAGCAGGTAGTGGCTAACTGCAGGCTCCTCAAAGCATCACAGAGTTGGCCAAGGAGACAAAATCTGAGAGAGGAAAGGCCATTTCGAGAGGAACAAAGTATGGCCCACCAGTCAGAGGACACTCCAGATAGTCACAGATCCACTTTTGGGAATGAGGTGACTTTATGTGTGTGGGTGTGAGTTTGTGGTTTTGTCTCATATTCTGCGAATAGGTAATAAAGGTGGTTCGTTTGCTTTGGAGTCTACTGTTGATAGTAACTCTTTTGACAAGGCGAGTGTTTCTATGTCTGTGTATCCACTGTGTCCGTGGTTTTAGACATTAGAAAAGAGAATGCATCAATGGAGGTGTCCTGTCTAGTAGAAAGCTTCCCAGCATTCATCGTTCATAAGTGATGAATAGACTGTGGCTTGTCTTTTGGATAGGAAACAACTACTAACTTCCTAAGTTCCGGTTTTCTTCCTGAATTCTGGCCACTCTCCAGAATGAGCTCATGATTTATTGTCCAAGATATGTATAACCTCCATGCTCTGTGACATGGCCATGTTCTTGATAGCTGAAGGGAATGGGAACATCTCAGATATTAGTGTGACCAGTAAAGTCTCATTGGAGAAACCCTGCTTTGGGCCATTTGCTTACCTATGGTTCTGTTGCCTTGAATGTCAGGAAGGTCTTTGTTTCAGGCCACCCCTTTTTGAAGCCTGAAGAAACAGTTTTCAAATGGAAATGAATGGGCATCACCTGTGGCTCATTGCTTAATTTCTTTGGAAAGGGATGTGTCTTAATCAGACACTAGGCCTTGGTTGAGGCTGTGGCTAAGATTCTCAGCTCCTGATAAATCTAAAGAAGATCCCATGTGTGCATCCAAAACCAAAATGGCAAAAGGATCAGTCATTGTGGATGAAGTCTCTTGCCTTTCTCTGTTAGGTTCCTGACGTCCATCAAGTGAGAATAGGATTCCTATAGGTCAAATGAGTTATTCAAAGTCCTGCATAAGTGCTTGGTTTCTCTCATGATGCCAAATCACATAAGCAATCTATACCTGACAGTCAGTAGGCCTCAAATTGGAGAAGCAGAGCAGTATTAACGGCACGCCTATTTGATCACTCTTGGTTCACAGAAAGGGTTTCCAGACCACCCTAAATTTAGACAAATGAGGGGCAATGGTGGATATTTTGGACACTGTCTTGGGCTGCATCCCTCATGGAAACCTCCAGCCAGAGTTTATGATGAGTGCCTATATGGATGAAGATGAGGGCCATGTGGGAATGTTTTGGTTTTAATTGTGGTCATTTGTGTGGCGTTTGGAAGAGATGACAGGGTCCACATGGGCTTGAACTCTGCTGTGATTCTCCTTGGAGACTGAGTTCTGGAACTGACCTCAGAGAAGTATTGCCATTAATTGTGTTGGCATTGTAGGAGGCCACACATGAGAGTTGCCCTTGAAACCTGAGATCTAGGCCCAGGATGGCTTTCCACAGAGAGCTGAAAATCTCAGCAAGGATATCACATGATTTTATTCTGAAAAACTTGGCAGCCATAGTTAGAGTCAAAAGACACATGGACCTCACGTTGTAGACCTCAATGGGCCTGGCTTCATGTGACCTTTTGGCCAGTGTTTGGGAAGCCTTGCCTGTTAGAGTTCCTCAGAGCTTTCATTGAAATGAGCTTCCTCCCCATGTAATGGTTCCTGGATGAATGGAAACCCCAAAGTGCCTCCAACTTCATTCTTGAAAAATGGAAAGAAAAACACCATGAAATTTTTGAAATTCCCAATGACCAGATGGCACTGGAGAACCATTGGATGTCCTGTTGCTGATCATGAGTGTAACAGACAGTGCCTTGATTGACTGGGTTTCATGAAAATGGTGTAGAACAGAGATGCCAGTAAGTTGGAGCCTGCTGAGTAGTGGGCCTAGAGCAGTGGTAGGCAGGTGTGTGATAATACATCTGTGATGTGGCCATGTGGATCTGCCATTGGCGTCCAAATGGCTTGTGACTGACTTGATGCAGCCAGGAGACCATTATATGAAAAGGCATCTTGTTATATGCAGAGTTTTCAGGGCAATGTTCAGAATTAGGTTGCTATGGTCAAGGCGGCAAGCAATGTGGAATAGAAGCCCAGTTGGTGCATTCTCCTGCAGAGCCTGACCCACCACACGTTACAAGACTCCCTCCTGCACTGTGTCCCAGTTGAACTCCTTGTATGTCATGAATCAAATACCAAACTCCCAGTGCAGCAGCAAAAAAACACCACGAAAAGTGGAGGATGACCAAATGGCTTCAAAGTCCACACGGGGTGTCACTTTGCCCGAAGAGGCCACAGTTTACCTACAAAGAGACTTCAGCACTGCTGCCTCATGTTCATCGGAAAATAAGAAACCATGTCCTCCAGGTCACATAGATACTGACCCAGGTTTGATGGTCTCACTTCAAAGGAAGCTAAAGCTCCTGACAACAACATATATTTCAAATGCCCAAACTCAGAGGCAGTTTCTCAAGAAGTCTTTAGGCCAGCATAGCTCCATGATTGTGGAGTGTTTACACTGTCCCTTACTTTTGGAAACTCCTCTACCACCTCCAAGGTTGTGAACTCCTGAGCATTTTCCATTCCACATATGTATTCACAGATTTTCTAACTCTTCTTTTCTAATTGTGTTTTACCTGGGGCGAAGAAAATTTCAAGGCATTTTTCTGGATGAGAGTGGGAATATTTTTTGTGGCACATATTTGCATACACATTGGATTTATTTTCCTATTTTCCATTTGAAATACTGAATCCGTGACACTAACCCATACCCTACTTGTCTCTGACTACTAATCCTAATAAGATGGAGAAAAATAACCCAAACAGAATATAAATACAAGCAGTTCAGGGGAGGCATGGTGTATAGTTGGACATGGCTTTTGCATGACAAAATGTAGGTGCTATAAATCTAGTCGATTTAAATTGAAATAGTTCTCCATGTATTTTTAAATTTAACAAATATGTGAATTCCTCTCTCCCATTTTATGTAACCTATTGAGCACATCTATTTTTATATGCACATATAGAATACTACCTGGTATCACACATACGTTCTTGTGAGGTGTCTGACTTGACAGATACAAATGATGAGAAGTGATCACTCCACCTAAACGCTATGGGATTTGAAAATTCATCCTATGTGTGAGCCTCCTAGTTGAACAATATTATACATAAATCCATGTTCAGTAAATTGAATATTTTTCTATCTGTGTAAGATATATATATCACGGTGAATTTTGATTGGCATATATATTGCTACTTTTTAATGTCTCTCTCTCTCTGTGTGTATATATACACACTCCAGATTTTTTTAAAACATAAAATATATATGCCTTATTATACACTCCCTAAATTTTTTCATATTCATGTATGTGGATTTATAGTCAACATTTCAAAAGGTTATTCTCTGAAATATTCATCCACCTGAAATACATATTTGCTTCCTAGTAATGAAAACTAACTTCAGTGAATGGTGCATACATATCCTAATATTTCTACAATAATTGACCCAGTTTCTCATTAATACAAGTAGATTCATATGGGACATGATGTGTATTTTCATGTTCATTCTTATTCGCCACTGGTACATTACTATTTCTTCAGGTAATGCACATAATAGAGTATATATTTCATCCACAAGTTAGCAAAATTATGGGTATGTGTTTCACTTTCAATAATTTTCTGTTTCAGAACACATGTATTCCTCCATGTTTCTTGACTGGTCTTTTCATGAGACTTCTTACCAAACCCATTATTTTCGATTTCCATAATCCCTTTTGAAGCAAAACTCACACACCGTTCATGATAAACCATAACCCTAATATTACCATTAGATGTATAACTGGATGGAATGAATGATTGTATATCAATATAAGATTTCTTATATATTTTCAGATATCAAATCAATCCATTATTTAAAGTGGAACCAGTTATATTATTTATTCACAGTATAGTCTATTCATGCATTGTCTCTATATTCATAGACACAGGGTACACCTCATTGTAAACTCAATACTAATTTATACGTATTCAAATTATGGCTCCCAGAAATGGTGGAAGAAATATTCATGTCACCTGATCTACATATACAATTTAACCCAGTAATATTCTGGACACAAAAAGAAAAGGTCACACTTATGTTTCTACCAAAGCCTAAATGTAAAGTTAACATGGATTACTAAAAACATCCATGTCCAGGTTGCCTAATGCTCTCAAAAGTCAATCCTATTTGTGACAATATATTCGTTTCTTCCTAAGATAATATATCCAAAATCAACCCTGTTGAAAATGCCTAATTCTATCACACACTTTATACTTTGCCTGATTTCGTAATGTCTCTATTGATATCTTCTTTCCTACATATTTTCCCCAGTTCATCATTGTGATGGTTCATATGTGCTCACATTTACATTCACTCTCTAACCAAAACCCTATTGCTAAAAAACTTTTGTTCCAAATCCTATACTCACTCTCCTTCCTAAACATACCGACTATCTTCCTAATCCTACCGACTATCCCTTTTTGACTGGATGTTCTCTTCTACATTCAATCATCCAAGTAATGTTCAGGTGAGCGTCGGAGGAAGAGACCACCAAGAGACTGTCTCATGGAACAGCAAAGGGTTTATTGGGGGTCCAGCATGCTGGGGCTCAGAGCTCCCTTGAATCGAGCAGAGAGCCCTGAGGACATCTTAAGCAGAGCTTATGTGTTTTCCTTGTAGAGGGCAGGGAGGGAAGTTTATTGATGGGTCAGGGCGAGTGGGCAGTTTGCATGCAACCGGGAGAGGGAGTACATTATATATTTTGGAAGTTGGAGACAGCACATTCTGGGAACAAGATTAGCAAACAGTTCTCAAGATTTCAACAGTGTTTTGTTAAGCATACAGAAAAAGAGGAAGTGACAAGTACCATTTTATTAACCTTTCATTCCCCACGTCTTCTTCTGGCTACTTTTAATCATAAAAGTGATCATTGGAGTGGTGTCACATTCTATGTCTGCTAGTGGGGTATTACCATAAGTTTAACTTGTCTAATTTGAGGTTGGAGAAATGAAAATACATGGTTGAGCAAACAGGGTTTTATAGTTAGCAAGAATGTGAGTATTATTATTGGACTGGCCAAGGTTGATAAACGTATAGTTAACCAGGGGGACTGTGTGAACCAAGACTCAAACCACCCTTTTTGGGCCTCTCTCTTTCGTTGACACTCTTCAAGGCATCCTTTTATTTTACTCATAAATTTTTTACAACTCCAGTATTGTTGCCATAAAAATAACATTCTTCCCTCAATGCAGCACAAAGGCACCATTCTCTCATGAAGAGAAGGTCCAACCCTCGATTGTTGTATGAAACAACATCAGAGAGAGAGGTTAAAGATTCCCACAAAGCTGTGATGGAGGTTTCTAATATCTTTAAGTTTTGGTCTATTGCTGCTTCTAATTGGGTATTTTGCTTTGTACCATGGACCAAGGCAGTGGTTCCTGTGACCTCCCCTGCAGCAACTCGTATTCCTAATAGGATGGCTGAAGTGAGGGATATATGTTCCCTGTGGAACCGGGTTGTATGCCCCCCTGTTTGATCTTCAAATGAACCTGCATCATGATAGAGCACTCTGGGTAACCTCTGCTCCATTACACATTTAATCACCACTGTTGACCATTTAATGAAAACATAAAAATGTTTAAGTATATAGAATTATACTCTTGTAGGAACAGTCAAGACAAGGCACCTAAGATAGCACCAAAGCTAGGGAAACAGTCCTATTTGGTTGCAAACGGATTCAGAGGGCATTGCTTCTGTTGTAATCAATTAATCCCATGAACCCCAAGTTTAGGAAGTTTCAGAATTTTGTACCCAACATGTAAGGGAATGTGCTCAGAAGTTCACAGTCAGCAGAAATTCACAAAAAGCAGTTTTTTATGTTTTTTTCCTCTGTTCTGAGCAAATTAACTTTTCAAGGACACCTGGGAGGGGGAGAGATATTTCATCCCTTTCTTTTTTCCGCTTGCCAGCTGTTACCATGGAGCCAGTTGGTAACTTCTTTATCATAGAAATGTAGCCATCTCTTTGAAGCCCCAGCTCAAAGTCAGAGGCCTTGTTCACATATTTTGTGAAAAACTAGTAAGGGGGTGTCTAGCTTACAAGTACTGATTGTTTTAGCCAGTGGCCAAGTAGAACAGGGCCACATGAAAACAGGAAGTTTGTCTACACTGAACTCTTTTATAGGGACTCTTTTGCTGAACGTCCTAAAGTCAGCCATGGTGAAGACATCTGGAGAAGATCAGTTAAGACTTTTCTGTGGGTGTGGAACAGAGGGGAAAGAGAGGGAAGGCGGGACTTAGAGCAGTTCCGAGGATCTGAGAATGAGTACGGAGAGATGTAAAAGAATAATGGGAAAGGGGTTTGGGATTTTCTAGCAACAAAAACTTGAGCAGTAGAACATGTAGAAAAGAGGGGAAGATGGGAGTGTGTATCCAAAAAGCCTGTGAGGGACTTTAAATTCTTAGTAACCTGTTTTCAGTGATGACAAAGCAACTTTAAAGACCATTTTTATTACATCTTGGATAGGGGTCTTCTCAGCTATTTTGAGCTTTAGGTTAGCTGGTAAAAGGACCTGGTGAAACCCCGTATGGGTGCTGACAGGAGAAGAGAGGAGTGAGTGGGTAGAGTGGTAACTAAGTACCTGCTACCTCAGCAAGGGGGCAATGGTCTGAGAACCGGCGGATGTTTGGGTTGTTGATCTAGTAACGGGATGGGAGAAATCAGGTTGTTGAGGTGGGAGTGACAGCAGAGAGACTAGAGCAGAAGGCTGAGGGTGAGGATCTATTGGAGAAGCATAGTTCAGGATGTGAGCGAAGGACGGAAAAGGCCTCCACATAGGGGAATCTCTTTTCACGCCTTTGAGCCCTTCCCAAAGTTAAAAAGGTTCCACAGAATTTGAGGATCTAGAGACCCCTCTGGGTGCCATCGATTTAGGTTATCTTATTGGTAATATGGCCAATGCTGTGTACTGAATTTGATTAGGAGTTTGGGTTCCATCGTGCAGCCCCTGTATGCTCACATCCCCTTGATTACAGAAGAAGTCGGCTTTTCCCACACACAGCCATGGCTGTTTGTGGCTTTGATAGTTCACCGGGCAAACATAGTAATCTAGGCTAGCCGACCTGCATCTGGCTCACGTGTCCCTACATCCATAATGTTTGTTTCCATTACATATGATACGGAAGGGATTTAATGGAATTTTAGTGGGATCCTCTTCTTCAGGGATATCTGAATAGGAAAGACATATAGCCAGCTGACAAATGTCTGGGTGGAGAGATGGCCACCAGGTCCCTAAGGGGGCTGTATGCAAGATTGATTAAACTTCTTGTCCAGTAGGATTTGTGATCAGCCATCGCTGCTGAAAGGGGTGATGAGGGTTAGAAATACTGGTGGTCAAGGGGAGAGTCTATAGCCTTATCCACACGGCGAATGTGCAATTTGAAAGGGTTACCAGTCTTTTCCAGTTTCCAGCCAATTCCAGTTTCCAGTCAATGTCTGGACAGGGCGCAGGCTTGAGATGAGAGGCATGCATCCAGGAAGTGATTCCATCTACCTTTACCACTGTAGGTGTTATAAGTAGCACCTGGAATGGTCCTTTCCAGCGGGGTTCCAGCGATGTCACCTGATGTCGTCTTACGAAGACAAAGTCTCTTACTTGATATCGATGTGGAGTCCCCTCGTCCCCAGTTTGGTAGGCAGTGGCCAGCTGTTTTCACAGGTGTCACTGAATTCTTTCAAGAGCTTTAAGTCTGTCAAGCAAGCTGGTGTGGAAGGGATTGTAAGGTCTTAGAGTTGGTGTTAGGTCCCTTACTGGAGGAGGGCACCATAGAGAATTTCATAGGGGGTGAGGTTACACTAAAATCAGAGTGAGTATTTTCTTCATTTAACAGTGCATAAGGCAGGAGCATAGTACAATCTTTTATTCCGGTCTCTAAGCTTAATTTTTTTAAGGTCTGTTTAATGGTTTGGTTCATTCTTTCTACCTGTCCTAAACTCTGGGGTCTATAAGCACAATGTAACTTCCAATTAATCCCCAGGGTCCTGGCTAACCCCTGACTTACCTGGGCCATGAACGCCGGTCCATTATCAGACCCTATTAACTTAGGCAGGCTGTATCTTGGAAAAATATCTTCTAGGATATTCTTGACCAAAATTTGCGCTATTTCTTTTCTTTTTTTTTTTCTTTTTTTTGTGGGGAAGGCTTAAATGCATCCTGAAAATGTATCTACAAAGAATAGGAGATATTTAAGTCCATACCTTGCTGGCTTTATTTCAGTAATGTCCACTTCCCAGTATTGTCCTGGTTTGGTTCCTCGTATGTGCTTTCATACAGGAAGCTTGGAAGGGTAAGCATTTACCAATTGATGAACCCAACAGGCTTTTGTTACCCATTCAGTTATTTTCTTCACTGTGAGTCTGTTAGTGGAAAACTCTGTTCTTGATCCTTCAGGAATGCCTGCAGTTTCTTTGAACCAAGGTGAGTGAGTTGATGTACATTTTCTACTGACATAGTTAGAGCCGTGGCTCTTGGAGTTTTTACTGAAAGATTTAGAAATTCCACTTAAGGGCCTTCAGGGTTAAAATTTATTTTGGCCCAGAGCATGGTGAGCAGATCTCCGCCGATCAATGGGGCCAGGCATTCTGGGACTACTAGGAAGGAGTGATGGATTTTTCCTTTTCCCAGGTCCATGGTCCTCTTAGTTGTCCAAGCCCGATATTTACTGCCATTAGCCCCTTGAAATAGAGATTTTTTATTTGATAGAGGGCCCAATGTGGCCTTATGGGCTCAGTATATTGCCCCTGTATCCACTTCAAAGTTTACTGGGGTCCCCTCCACTTCAAAAGTTACTCTGAGCTCGGGGAGGGGATCTGAGCCCCGACTTTCTTAGTCATCCTCCAGAGTCAGAATGGCTGGCTGGCGTGGCTGTCGCTTTCTATGTCAATTTTGGCCCAGTGTCCTTTTTGTTTGAGTAGGCACATTGATCTGAGGCCAAGGGTGGCCTCTGTCGTGGGCCAATGTATACCTTCTTGTCTCCCTGTTTCTTAATTTTTGGCCTATTTGTTGTTGTGACCTGGACCTTAGTCAACGCCTTACTCTGCCTTTTGTTTCTTTTATCCTCCATTTGCTCCCTTCTCTTCCTCAGTTTCTCTCTTATAGTATACCTTCTCAGCTTCTCTGACTAAATCTCTCAAAGTCATATCTTGTAATCAATCTAAGCTTTGTAACTTTGTTTTAATATCCAGGGCAGTTTGCCCAATAAGGCCATCGTGACAGATGCCTTTTGATTCTCTGCCTGACGATAAAAAGGATTATAGCTCCTATATGCCTCCATAATTCTCTCTAGAAACAAAGAGGGAGATTCATCAGGCCCCTGATAATCTCTCTTACCTTGGCCAAATTAGTTGGTCACTAGCGGCTGCTCGGAGACCCACTATTAGAGCCCGGCGATAAGTGGACAGATGCTCCCTACCTTCAAAGGTGTTGGGGTCCCAGTTGGGTCGGTTCAAGGGAAAGCCGGCTTTGATTATGTTGGTAAGTTGTGTCGGATGCAAACCTGGTCCAAGGATTTTTTTTTAGCTTCCTGGAGAATTCCCTTTTTTTCCTCTGTCATGAAGAAAGTCCCTAGCAGTTGTTGGCTGTCATCCGAAGTAGGCTGGTGTGAAAACATCAATGACTCAACCACACCTGAGAGCCGGGTGGGGTCCTCGGTAAAAGGGGGATTGCTATTTTTTAAGTTACATAGGTCTGAAGAGAAGAACGGCCAATACTGGTAGGCTTGAATTTTCCCCCAATGGCCATTGTCAATCATTGGTCTATAGGGTCGAAGGGGAGGCATCCCAAGAGTTCCAGGGTATTCAATCATTCACCGCCAGCGAGTTCCTTTAGCAGGGCCAGCTTCCTCCATGGGAGGAGGTGCTGTGTGTGCTGCAGGGGAATTACCTGGAGGGCGCTGGGCCGGCTTAGCTTCCTTCAATGGAGGAGAGGCTCAGTCAGCAGCAGGGGTATCACTTAGAGGGTGTTGGGGGTTAGAGGATGAGGGCAGGGGATAAGGAGGGGGAGGAGAGTCCAGTAGACTCAAATCTGGTGACACAGGGAAAACAGAGTGTGCAGGAGGAGGAGGAGCAGAGTGTTTGTGAGTTCCTGGGGGAAGGAGTCATTGCGGGGGCAGGGGCAAGGAAAGGCTTGACCCATTGAGGAGGAAATTTGCAGAGGTCCTGCTGAATTAAAATATATGGCTGTTGATCCAGATGACTATCTGGCCACGGCTGAAAGACAATATCTCTGAATTATAAATTAGTGGGAAGTAGAAAGATCCTTCTAGGGGCCATCCGACTCCAAAGGTGGGCCATTCTGAGGTACAGAGAGTCTACCACATCCGGGGCTTTACTGAAATAAAGAGATTCTGAGCCCTTAAACGGACTTTGGTATAGTGATCAAGGGTCAGGGACAGAGGCATTGAAGTGCTCTGTTCCATAATGAGAGATACACAAACAGTGAAAGCAAGACACATGACACAGGCAAGACAAGACAATAAAGACAGGCAATGGACGTTCAACACTGAGACCATGACTGAGTAGCCGGCAAAATCCGATGGACTGGCAATACTGAATCCGAAACAAAATATCACTGAGTCAAGGAGACTATTGTTCCTCAATTTCCCGAGTCCTCTCAGGCGTCCTCCAGGGACGTGGCCTGTGGTTCTGTAACACGACTGTCAGCCACCATCAGAGAGAGCTCACACTCTTCATTGACAGCCATTTTGCCAAACCCTAACATGAAACCTGAAACCAGAAAGAGGCGCCTTACTTATCTGAGGGGGGTCCATTGGGGTCTCTCGTCCACCGCTGCTTGATCTCTGTGGAACCTCCATATGTAAAGGTCGGGCTAGTGTCAGAGGAAGGGACAACCAAGAGACTTTAACATGCAACAGCAAAGGATTTACTGGGGGTCCAGCATGCTGGGGCTCAGAGTTCACTTGAATAGAGCAGAGAGTCCTGAGAACAGCTTCAGCAGAGCTTATATACTTTTCTTGGAGAGGGCAGGGAGGGAAGTTTATTGATGGGTAAGGGTCAGTGGGCAGTTAGCGCTTAACCGGGTGAGGGAGTACAATCTGCAGTTTGGCAGATGGGGACAGCACATTCTGGGAACAAGATTAGCAAACAATTCTCAAGATTTCAACAGTGTTTTATTAAGCATACAGAAACACAGGAAGTGACAAGTATCTATTTTATTAAACTTTCACTACCAACTATCCCTTTTTGACTGGATGTTCGCTTCTACATTCAATCATCCAAGGTACAAGGTCCTATGTCATTGTATATGGATTTATCTGAGACAACTTTGCAGAAAGTAATTCAAAGCTAAGTAGTCCCAATCAAGGGACCAATGCCCTTCTGGGCTTCAAATCTTACTTAGATTTCTGTTTTCATACATATATTTTACCTATGTATTCTACATATATTCAAATATATATATATATATCATAGTATATATATTTCATCCAGAGTTTCACAAATTTATAAGAATTTTTTTTCATGTTTAATCAATTCCTTCTTCAGAACACATTTATTCCTCCAGGTCTCTTGACTGGTCTTTTCATGAGACTTCTTGCCAAACACATTATTTTTGACTTCCACAATCACTTTTGAAGCAAAACTCACACACTCTTCATGATAAACCATAACACTCATATTACCATTAGAATGTAACAGGATGGAATGAATGATTGTATAGCAATATAAGATTTTCTGTATATTTTCAGATATCAATTCAAAAAATTATTTAAATTTGGAACCAGTTATATTATTTATTCTCAGGATAGTCTATTCATGCATTATCTCTATATCCAAAGACTCCAGGTACACCTAATTTTACACCCAACACTTATTTATACGTCTTCAAAATATTGCTCACAGAATTGGTGGAAGAAATACTCATGTCACCTGATGTCCATATACATTTTATCACAGTAATATTCTCGACAAAAAAGCAAAGGTCACACTTTGATTGTACGAAAGCCTAAATGGAAAGTGAGCATGGATTACTAAAAACATCTATGTGCAGGTTGCCTAATGCTCTCAAATGTCAATCCTATTGTTGAGTACATATTTGTTTCTTCCTTAGATTATATATTCAACAACAACCCTGTTAAAAATGCCTAATCCTATCACTGACTTTATACTTTGCCTGATTTCATAATGTCGTATTCATATCTGCTTTCCTATATATTTTCCCCAGTTCATCATTGTGACTGACTCTTCACATATACTAACTTTTACATTCACTCTCTATCTGAAACCCAATTGCTGAAGAACTTTTGCTGCCAATCCTATACTCACCCTTCTTCCTAAACCTACCAACTATCTTTCTAATAATACCGACTATCCCTGTTTGACTGGATGTTCTCTTCAACATTCAATCATCCAAGGTACAAGGTCCTATGCCATGGTATATCGATTTATCTGACACATCTGTGCAGAACAAAATTCAAAGCTAAGTATCCCAATCAAGAGCCTAATGCTCTTCTGGGCTTCATATCTTACCTAGATTTCTGTTTTCATACTTATATTTCACTTGTATATTCTTGTAAATATCACAGGTACCCAATACCATTATTCATCAATCAGAATGATTCCTAAGCCAAATCGAACCTGTTATTAAGCCTTACCATACACTTTTCCCTCAATCTAACTATACAGAAGAGCAGGGACAGAGTTTGTCTTACAATACAGAAATAGAGGGGATCTTCCACCGGCAGAGAACCTCAAGGTCCATGCAGAAATGATCCCTGGAGAAGATGTATGCAGCTATTTAGGACCTGAGAGAGCAAAAGTCATCTTCCATGGCAAACAACCTGCTCAGAATGAAGGGATTTGTCTGAATCAGCCACTTTCTTCTTTATGTAGAGAAGACGGACCAAACGAGGCTTGTATGGTGAGCTGTTCCCAGGTGCCTATGGTTGATATACCATTTTAACTTGTGAAACTGTCACAGGAAGTAGAGGCAGCCTCCATCACATGAGACCCTTCGAAGCTACTGTTAAAACAAAGTGGTTGCCAAGGTAGTGTCATAATTCAGTTCCTGAAGGAAGTGAACTAACTAATTTATTGGTGATGGAGCTCTCTGAACTTGGGATCCAAGAAGACTGGCATCCAGAGACAGTCCCAGTCACAGTCCCAGTGGGCTAACTTATTTGGATTTACCAAGAACAGAGTAAGTCTTTTTTGGTACCTACTGATATGATGATGGCCAAATGCCAGGAAAGCTCTGAAGAGGGGTCTTTCATGAAAAAGCAGGTAGTGGCTCACCCCTGGCTCCTGACAACTTCACAGTGTTGGCCAAGGAGACCAGATCTGAGACAGGACAGGCCATTTTGGGGGAACAAATAATGGCCAACCAGTCAGAGGACACTCCGGATATTCACAGACCTTCTTGGGTAAAGAAGTTGCCTTTGTGGGTGTGGGTGTGTGTTTGTGGCTTTGTCACATGTTCTGAGAATTGATAAGAAAAGCAGTTTGTTTGGTTTGAAGTGGACTATTTCTAGTAAGTCATTTGACAAGGCGAGTGTTTCTAGGTCTGTGTATCCCACTGTGTCCATGGTTGTCGACATTAGAAAAGAGAATGTATCAATGGATGTGTCCTGTCTAGTAGAAAGCTTCCCAGCATTCATTCTGCCCAATTTGTGAATGGACTGCGGTTTGACTTTTCGATTGGCAACACCTCCTATCTCCTTAAGTTTCTGTTTTCTTCCTGAATTGTGGGCACTGTCCAGAATGGGCAAATGGTTTTGTGTTCAAGATATGTACCACCACCAAACTCTGTGACATGGCCATGTACTGGATAGCTGAAGGAAATGGCGAGCATCTCAGAAAACTCAGATACCAGCGTGACCAGAAGAGTCTCAGTGGGAAACCCTGCTTTAAGCCTTTTGCTTACCTATTGTTCTGTTGCCCTGAATGTCAGGAAGGTCTTTGCCTCAGGCCACACCTTGGTGAAGGCTGAAGCAAACAGTTTTCAAATTGTAATGAATGGGCATCACCTGTGGCTCTTTGCTTAATTGCTTTGAAATGGGATGGGTCTGAATAAGCCTCTTTGCCCTCTGTGATGCTGTGGTTAGATTTTCAGCACCTGAGGGATCTAAAGAAAAATCTCTTCTGTATCCAAAACCAAAATAGCCAAAAGAACAGTCATTGTGGATGAAGTCTCTCGCCTTCCTCTAAGGATCCTGACCTTTATCAATTGTGAATCGGGATCTTTCGGTCAAATGAGTTCTTCAAAGCCCTGCAGAGGCTAGCCCAGAGATGCGTGGGTTTTCTCATAACTCCAATTCACATAAAGAATCTAAACCCCAGAGCCAGTAGGCCTCAAATTGGAGAATTGGAACAGTATTAACAGCAGTCCTATTTGATCACTCATGGTTAACAGGAAGGGTGTCCAGGACACCCTGACTTTAGGCAAATGAGGGGCAAGGAAGTTTATTTTGGACACTGTCTTGCACAGCGCCCCTCATGAAAACCCCCAGCCAATGGATATTATGTGTGTCTATTGGAAGAAGATAAGGGCCATGTGGGAGTGTTTTGGTTTTAATTGTGGTCATTTGTTTGGCGTTTGGAAGAGATGACTGGGTCCACCTAGGATTGAACTCAGGTGTGATTCCCCTTAGAGACTGTGTTCTGTAACTGACCTCAGAGAAGTATTGCCATGTATTGTGTTTGGATTTTAGGAGTCCACCCATGAGAGTCGTCCTTGGAAACTGAGATCTACGCCCAGGGGGGCTTTCCACAGAGCACTGGGAATCTCATCCAAGATATGCCATGATTTTATTCTGAAAGATTGGCAGCCGTAGTTGAGAGTAAAAACACACATGGACCTCACATTGTAGACCACAATGTGACCTTTTGCCTACTCTTTGGGAAGCCTTGTCTCTGAGAGTTCTCCAGAGCTTTCATTGAAATGAGCTTCCTCATCATTTAATGGTTCCTGAATGAATTGAAACCCACAGTGCCTTCAACTTCATTTATGAAATTTCAAAAACTTCATTTTTGAAATTTCCATGACCAGGTGGCACTGGAGAACCTTAGGATGTCCTGTTGCTGATCATGAGGGTACCAGACAGTGCCTTGATTGACTGTGTTTCATGAAAATGGTGTAGAACTGAGATGTCAGTAAGTTGGAGCTTTCTGAGTAGTAGGCCTAGAGCAGTGGTGTGCAGGTGTGTGATAAAACATCTGTGGTGGGGTCATGTGGATCTTACACTGGCTCCAAATGGCTTGTGAATGACATGGTGCAGCCAGCACACCCTTGTATATAAAGGCATATTGTTACATAGAGAGTTTTCAGGGCAATGTTCACAATCTGGTTGCTATGATCAAGGGGGCAAGCAATGTTGGATAGAAGCCTGGTTGTTGCATTCTCCTGCAGACCCTGACCCCCCACATATTACAGGACACCCTCCAGGACTGTGTCTCAGTTGAACTCCTTATATGCCTTGAAGCAAATACAAAACACCCAGTGCAGGAGCAAGAAATAACACGAACACTGGAGGATGACCAAATGGCTTTCAAGTCCACATGGGGAGACACTTAGCCCTAAGTGGTCACAGTTTAGCTACAAAGAGAAAATTCAACACTGCTGCCTCATGTTCATTGAAAAATAGGAAACCATGTCCTCCAGGTCACATAGATGCAGACTCAGCTTTGATGTTCTCACTAAAAAGGAAGCTAAAGCTCCTGACAACAATGTATATTTCAAGTGCCCAACCTCATTGTCAGTATCTCCAGAAGTCTTTAGGCCAGTAGAGTTCCATGTTTGTGGAGTTTTACCCTGTCCCTAAGTTTTGGAAGCTCCTCTAAAGCCTCAAAAGTTTTAAACTTCTGAGAATTTTCCATTCCATATATGTATTTACAGATTTTCTGACTCTTCTCCTCTAATTTTGTCTTTCTTTGGGCGAAGGTTATGTCAAGCCATTTTCTGAATTAGAGTGGGAAGTTATTTGTGTAACACATATTGCATACACATTGGATTCATTTTCCAATTTTCCATTTGAAATACTGAATCCCTGACACTAACTTATACCCTACTACACTCTGACTACTAATTCTAATATGATGCAGAAAAGTAACCAAATCAGAATTGAAATACAAGCAGTTCAGAAGAGGCATGGTGTATTCTTGAACTTGCCTTTTGCATGATAAAGGTTAGGTGTTATAAATCCAGTCTATTTTTAATTGAATTAGATATCCATGTGTTTTTAAAGTTAACAAATATGTGAATTCCTGTCTCCCTTTGTGTGTAGCCTATTCAGCACATGTATTTTTATATGCACATATCGAATCCCAGCTGGTATCACACCTACATTCTTGTGAGGTGGCTGACTTGGCAGATACAAATTTTGAGAAGGGATCACTCCTCGTAAACGCTGTTGGAACTGAAATTCAAACTATGGGAGAGCCTCCTAGTAGAACAACATTATACATAAATCCCTGTAAAGTAAATTGAATATGTTTGGATCAGTGAATGATGTGTATTTCATGGTGAATTTCGATTGGCATATATGTTGCTACATTTTAATATCTGTGTGTGTGTGTGTGTGTGTGTGTCTGTATACACACACACTCTACAGATTTTTCAAAATATGAAATATATATGTCTTATTTGCACTCCCTAAATTCATTCATGTTCAAGTATGTGGATTTATAATCAACTTTTCACCAGATTATTGTCAGAAATATTCATCCACCTGAAATACATATTTGTTTCCTAGTACTGAAAACTACCTTCAGTGAATGGTGCATACAACTCCTGTTCATAGCTGCAGCCTAAGGGGCCCAGCAAACTTCCAGCTGCCTGCAAACTTTCAGCTGCCGGCTGATGATTGGCTCACAGTGGCCCCAGCAACATCTAGCTGATTGGCTCCTCTGCGGTGATGCTCATTGGAGATGCTCATTGAGCTGTTTCCCCACCCTTTCAGACTGCCAGCTGATATTTGGCTCACAGCGGCCCCAGCAACATCTAGCTGATTGGCTCCTCTGCGGTGATGCTCATTGGGCTGCTTCCCTGCCTTTTCAGATCACAGAGCTGCTCATTGGGGGACTTTTTTGACTCCACACGTGACCCAGCCAATCGGACTCAAGAGCAGGAGGATTGTGGGAAGAGGAGAGAGGCTTGTGTGGGAGGGAAAGGCTTGTGGGAAGCCGGTGGTGACAGTTGGGGCTCTGAGGGTTTTTCCTGAGAGGCTCTTTTGCTTGGCGTGTGTGGTTCTAAAAATAAAGTTGCTTTCTTTTGAAAAGTGGCTCCTGATTGTGCCCAGCCAGACTGCAGCATTTGGTGGCTCGCATGGGGAGCGACTGAGGGTAACTGAAAAGGTAAACTGCTTGCCCCTGAGGGCAGGACAAGAGGATGGGTAGCCATTTTAAGATTCCTCTTTTGTTTTGCTTCACATTTGCTTTAAATTGCCTGTCCCTGGAGACGAGTGAGACGGAAGAAAAACCGCTCACATCTGAGGAAAAAATATTTGTGTCTGAGGAACAGATAGAGAGAAAGGCTATAATGATATTTTGTTTTTCCATTTTTATTTCATTCTATCTCTGTTTTGTTTGGTGTTATCTTGTTGGGTTGTATTATAGTAGAAATATGGCATCAGAAATTAGAAAAAAAAACAAACTGAAAAAGTGTTAAGTAAATTGTTAGAGGAAGGAGGCATCCCAGTAAAATTAAGAGCAGTCAGGGCATACGTTGATACAATACAAAAATGTAGCCCATGGCTTTTTAAAGAGGAGTTGTTAAATATATCACAATGGAACCATCATGGTGACGATTTAAAAAGAATAGAAAAGAAAATCCCAGGGACTCTGCCAGTTGGCACATTGCCATTGTGGACTTTCGTATCTTGTTTGTTTAGTCAAAAGCCTTCAGTTCAGACAATGGTAGAGGAAGGAGAAGACATATTGATTCAAGTAAAAGAGAAGGTCTCTCAAGTTAGTCAGACAGAGGAAAAAATTCAAGTAAAAGAGAAGGTCTCTCGAACCAGTCAGACAGAGGAAAAAAATCATGTAAAAGAGAAGGCCTCTCAAGCTAGTCAGACAGAGAAAGAAAGTGTAAAACAGTAAAAGCCATCAGGGGGAAATTTACAACAGGAGACTACTACTAACACCTTTCTATCACCAGAGGGTGTAAGTGTCCAACCAACAGAACCACCTCTACAGGAGACTGCTACTAATACTTTTCTATCACCAGAGGACGTAAGTGTCCAACTAACAAGGCCACCTCCATATGCTGGGAAGCCCCCAACCCCCACAGTTGATAGTTGGGATCCTGAGACAAGATCTCAAATATTAACATGCCCTATATTTGAGGTAGGAGGGCAGCGAGTTTACCATGCTTTAAATTTCAAAACAGTGAAGCAGATAAAAGAGGCTGTAACAACCTATGGTCCTCAAGCACCCTTCACTGTAAGCATGGTCGAAACCATTAACAACTTGAACACGAAGCCAGCGGATTGCGCTAATATGTGTAACGTTGTGCTAAATGGAGGACAATACCTGTTATGGAAGGTTGACAATGAGGAATTTTGCAAGGAGACGGCTATGCGAAATGCAGCAGCTGGTTATCCTCAGAGAAATCTAGATATGTTGTTAGGAAAGGGACCTTATGAGGATCAGCAGCAACAAATTGCATATGATTCTGGTGTATGTGCATAAATTGCTGTAGATGCATTTAAGTCATGGAAGACTTTACAAGGACTTGGAGGTTTACAAGGTCAATTATCTAAAGTAATACAAGGAGCTAATTAACTTTATGCTGAATTTGTCGATAGGCTTATTCAAACAGGTACCAGAGGTTCTGGGAAAACAGAACAAGCAATGCTATTACTAAAACAACTGGCTTATGAGCAAGCGAATAGTTGGTGCAGAGATATAATTAGACCATGGAAACATGAAGATTTAAACACATATATTAAATTATGTAGAGACATTAATGAACAAGAGCAAGTCGTGGCAACTGCAGTAAAACAGGCTTTAGATGCCAGAGACATTAATGAAGAAGGGCAAATTGTGGCAACTGCACTAAAACAGGCATTAGATGCCAGGCCAAGAACATGCTACAATTGTGAACAAACAGGACATTTTAAAAGGAATTGCCCATAGGAGGAGGGTTTAACAAAATTACTTATATATATTAAAGGTTTTTTTTTTTTTTCAATTCCAATTCATCCTGAGGATAGTCCACGTTTTGCATTTACTATCCCTGCACTGAATCATGAAGGTTCTGATCAGAGATATGAATGGAAAGTACTGCCTCAAGGGATGGCTAACAGCCCAACAATGTGTCAAATTTATTTTAACAAAGTAATCAAGCCACTTAGAAATCAAAATCCTGAACTACAAATATTTCACTATATGGATGATGTATTATTAGCACACAAAGCTAAAAACACATTGCTAGAATGTTATGCCACACTTACAAACTTATTAAAAAATAATCTAGATATAGCAATAGATAAAGTACAATTAAATTTTCCAATTAATTTTTTAGGTGTTCTATTATCCTCAACCATGTACCGCCACCAAAAATTCAAATACAAGTAGATCAACTCAAATCACATAACGACTTTCAAAAGTTATTAGGAGACATAAATTGGATAAGGCCTTATCTAGGTATACCAACAGGAGAGTTGGGATATTTATTTGATATCCTAAAAGGTCCATCATATCCCAATTCACGGTACATGTTAACGCCTGAAGCAAGAAAGGCATTAAAAATCATTGAAACATATATGGAAAATATGCAATTGGATAGAATTGATATAAGTTTGCCTTTATTATTTATTGTCTACCAACAAAAAATATTCCTACAGGAGTATTTTTGCAAGAAGGTCCATTATTATAGATACATTTATCTTATTCTCCTAACACTATTCTTACTAGGTACCCTGAGGCTATAGGACAATTAATACCCAAAGGAATAAAAGCAGCAAAGTGAGTGCTTGGGATTGCTCCCAATAAAATTATTACTCCACATACTCTGAATCAAATTGATGAGTTAGTTAATGAGTTAAATACTTGGGCAATAATCATGTGCAAATCTAATGTTTCATTTCATAATCACTTACCATCTAATCCTTTATTGTCTTTTTGGTCATCGCATCCTCTAATTTTTCCAAAATTGACAAGAAAAACACCTATCATGAATGCTCCAAATATATTTACTGATGGATCAAATAATGGTACAGCAGCAATAGTTACACCTGATCAAACTTTTACATTTCTAGTACCCAAACAATCAGCTCAAAATGTAGAGCTTAATGCAGTATTACAAGCTTTTGTGATGTTTAAAGATTCTGTATTTAATTTATTTTTGATAGTCAGCATATAGTTAATGCTATAGTATGCCTTGAAGATGCTGGTAGGATTTCCCATTCCTCTACTGTTTTCTCCTTGCTTTCCACTATACAAAGTATAATCTGGGACAGAAAAGATCCATTCTTCATAGGACATATCAGGGCACATACAGGATTGCCTGGAGCCATCAGTTTGGGCAATGATTTAGCAAATAAAAGTACACATGACATACATATTTTCTCTACACTAGAAGAAGCTATAAATTTTCGTAAAAAGTTCCATGTCAAAGCTAATACCTTACAAAAGCCTTCTAAAATAACTAAGGAAAAAGCTAGACAAATAATAAAACAATGTCAAAATTGTGTGACCTTTTTACCACAAGTTAATCTTGGAGTCAATCCTAGAGGATTGATACCTAATCATATTTGGCCGATGGACATCACACACTTGCCAGGATTTGGAAAATTAAAATATTTGTATGTTACAGTTGATACTTCTTCTGGATTTTTGATGGGCACCCTTCATGCCGGAGAAAAAACTAAAGATATTATCACTCATTGCTTACAAAATTTTGCCACTGTGGGCGTTCCCAAACAGTTAAAAACAGATAATGCCCCTGGTTATACTTCTACCTCTTTTAAACAATTTTGGTCATCATTTGGCATTACTCATATAACATTAATCCCATACAATCCACAGGGACAAGGCATAGTTGAAAAAGCTCATCAAACTATTAAAAAGTACTTATTAAAGCAAAAAAGACGCAATTGGGAAAGGGTATATATTCCCCAAAGACAAACTTAAAATAACCCTTTTTATTCTAAACTTTTAAAATTTGGATTCATCAGGACTTAGTGCTGGGGAAAGGCATATGTGTCCAAAAAATGTGCATAAGCCCAAGGTTCTTTGGAAAGATATTCTAACAGGACAATGGAAAGGTCCTGACCCAGTAATTGTCTGGAGTCGGGGGTCTGTTTGTCTGTTTCCACAGGAAAAACAGTAGCCGATTTGGATTCCAGAGAGATTAACCAAGGTCCTGACCCAATGATTGTCTGGAGCCAGGGGCCTGTTTGTGTGTTTCCACAGAGAGAACAACAGCCGATTTGGATTCCAGAGAGATTAACTGAAGCGATTTCTACAGAACAAAAAGAAGATGATTTGACTCAAGTCCATATCAGCTGATATCCAAAATTCCAGTTTGGCTACCCTTACATCTAAGATAGAACCAGGATGCTTTTTTCAATATCTATTTTATTATTGCCTTTTCCCACATTTTATTTTGTTTTTTTGAGCTCATACATACCTAGTTTAATGTTTTGGTGATCAGTTCTATTTTTTGACAATAGAGTTTTTAAACATTGCAATGGAGATTTCACATGTAAAAAGTTATAAGGCCTTTACTATTAGGTTATGTGTTGTATGTATTATATTATGTGTGCACACTTGTGTTTTGTGTTATATGTTTGAATGTTCATATGTCCATATATCATATATGATGAGGGCTCATGAAAAAATTGATCCAAATATTTTTTTATTCACATTATTTAAATGGTTTAATTTAAATTGGGTAAACAGCTGTTGAGGATTGTTTTAAAATGTGAACAAAAAAGGAGGTTAACAGATCTGTTTGTTTTCTTTCACATTTCCTTTTCATTATATTTAATAATTCTCTCCAAGACAATGTAAATTGTTAGGAAAATTGTTTTCTTTCAGTGTTTTCTGGAATGTTACATAATTTTTTCTTTAGCCATTATTGCCAGAATTTCTATCTTCGTCACAGTGCTGATGAAATCAAAGATAAAACCAATCTACACCTTCTGCAATAGCCATCACTGAACTGCTTGCAGAACTTGCCTGGACACATTGTGAACTCACATGTATGCATTGTAAACTATCTGTTTGTGCAGCAACTTGTGGTAGTGTTGGGTTATATTTGCTGATGATGTCATTGGTGGTACAATTTTTTCAAAAGGAGCCGTCAATTGGCTTGGTGTATCTTCCTCCCTTCTGAGATTCCAAAAGTAAGGGACAGGGTAAACACTCCACAACCATGGAGCTCTGCTGGCCTAAAGACTTCTTGAGAATCTGCCT
Organism: Callospermophilus lateralis; assembly: GCF_048772815.1. Taxonomy (NCBI): domain Eukaryota; kingdom Metazoa; phylum Chordata; class Mammalia; order Rodentia; family Sciuridae; genus Callospermophilus; species Callospermophilus lateralis. Next base: position 476,966 of record NW_027517645.1, read on the forward strand.
CTGACGTTGGGCACTTGAAATATATGTTGTTGTTGGGAATTTTAGCTTTCTTTGTAGTGAGACCATCAAATCTGGGTCTGCATCTATGTGACTTGGAGGTCATGGTTTCTTATTTTCCAATGAACATGAGGCAGCAATGTTGAATTCTCTCTTTTAGGGTAAACTGTGGCCACGGGGGGCTAAGTGTATCCACATGTGGACTGTGAAGCCATTTGGGCATCCTTCACTTTTTGTGGTGTTTCTTGCTGCTGAAATGGAATTTTTGTATTTGCTTCACGAAATACAAAGAATTCAACTGTTACCCAGTGCGTGAGGGAGATCTGTCACCTGTGGTAGGTCAGGGTCTGCAGAAGAATGCATCAACCAGGCTTATATTCCACATAGCTTGCCCCCATGACCATGGCAACCCGATTCTAAACATTGCCCTGAAACCTCTCCATATAACAAGATGCCTTTACATAGAAGGGACTGCTGGCTGCACCATGTCTGTCACAAGGCATTTGGAAGCCAATGGGAGATCCACATGGCCCCACCACAGATGTTTTATCACACACCTGCCCACCACTGCTCTATGCCCACTCCTCAGCAGGCTTCAACTTCTTGGCATCTCTGTTCGGCACCATCTTCATAAAAACCAGTCAATCAAGGCACTGACTGGTATACTCATGATCATCCTCAGGATATCCAAAGATTCTCGAGTGCCACCTGGTCATGGGAATTTTAAAAATTTCATGGTATTTATCTAGCCACTTTTCAAGGAGGAAGTTGGAGGCACTGTGGGTTTCAATTTATTCTGGAACCATTAAATGGTGAGGAAGCTCATTTCAATGAAATCTCTGGAGAACCCTCACAGGAAGGTTCCCAAACAGTGGCCAAAATGTCACATGAATCCAGGCCTATTGAGGTCTACAATGTGATGTCCATGTGTGTTTTGACTCTCAATTATGGCTGCCAAGTTTTTCAGAATAAAATCATGTGATATCCTGGCTGAGATTCCAAGTGCTCTGGGAAAAGCCTCCCTGGGCCAAGATCTCAGTTTCCAAGGGTGACTCTCATGCGTGGCCTCATAAAATCCCAACACAATTTATGCCAGTACTTCTCTGAGGTCTGTTCCAGAACTCATTCTCTAAGGGGAATCACACCAGAGTTCAAGTCCAGGTGGACCCAGGCATCTGTTCCAACTGCCACACAAATGACCACAATTTAAACCAAAACACTCCCACATGGCCCTCATCTTCGTCCATACAGACACTCATCATAACCTCTGGCTGGAGTTTTCCATGAGGGGTGCAGCACAAGACAGTGTCCAAAATAACCTCCCTTGCCCCTCATTTGCATAAAGACATGTTGGCCTGGACACCCATCTTGGGAACCAGGAATGATGAAATAGGCCTGCTGTTAATACTGCTCTGCTTCTCCAATATGAGGCCTACTGACTGTCAGGTATAGATTCTTTTTTTTTTTTTTTTTTTTTTAGAAAGAGTGAGAGAGTGAAAAGACGGGGAGAGAGAGAGAATTTTAATACTTTTCTTTTTTAGTATTTGGCGAACACAACATCTTTGTCTGTATGTGGTGCTGAGGATCGAACCCGGGCCGCACGCATGCCAGGCGAGCACGCTAGGGCGTGAGCCACATCCCCAGCACCAGGTATAGATTCTTCATGTGATTTGGATTCAGTTGAAACCCAAGCACCTATGGGCTAGTTTCTGCAGGGCTTTGAAGATCTTATTTGAACCAAAGGTTCGTATTCTTACTTGATGGAGGTCAGGAACCTTACAGAGAAAGGCAAGAGAATTCTTCCACAATGAATGCTCTTTTAGCCAATGTAGTTTATGATGCACACATGGGATCTTTCTTTAGATGCATCAGGTGCTGAGAATCTAAGCCACAGCCTCACAGAGGACCTATAGCCTGATTCAGACACATTCCTTTCCAAAGCAATTAAGCAAAGAGCCACATGTGATGCCCATTCATTTGCATTTGAAAACTGTTTTCTTTATGCTTCCCAATGAGTGGCCTGAGGCAAAGATCATCCTGACATTAAGGGCAACAGAAAAATAGGTAAGCAAAAGGCCCAAAGCAGTGTTTCTCCACTGAGACTTTTCCTGATCACAGATATCTGAGTTTTCTGGGACGCTCGCCATTCCCTTCAGCTATCAAGTACATGGCCATGTCACTGAGTTTAGAGGTGGTACATATCTTGGAAACAATATCATGAGCCTATTCTGGAGAGTGGCCAGGATTCAGAAAAAAACCCAGAAACTTAGTAAGATATCAGGGGTTGCTCATTGATAAGGCAAGCCGCAGTCCATTCATAAATTGGGAAGTATGAATGCTGGGAAGCTTTCTACTACACAGGACACATCAATTGAAGCTTTCTGTTTTCTAAAGTCTACAACCACGTACACGGTGGGATACACAGACCTAGAAACACTCACCGTGTCAAACGACTTACTAGAATCAGTTCACTCCAAAGTAAACAAACCGCCTTTCTTACCTATTCTCAAAACATTAGACAAAACCACAAACCCACACCCACACCCACAAAGGCACCTCCTTCCCCCAAGTAGGTCTGTGACTATCCGGAGTGTCCTCTGACTTTTGGGCCATACTATGTTCCCCCAAAATGGCCTGTCCTGTCTCAGATCTGGTCTCCTTGGCCAACTCTGTGAAGTTGTCAGGAGCCAGCGGTGAGCCACAACCTGCTTTCCCAGGAATAGCCCCGCTTCAGAGCTTTCTTGCATTTGGCCTTCCTCACATCTGTAGGTACCAAGAAAGACTGACTCATACAGGAACATGAATGAATTTAGGGAATGTATAATAAGACACACTTATTTCATATTTTGGAAAATCTGGAGAGTATATATATATATATATATATATATACACACACACACACACACACACACACACACACACATTAATATTTAGCAATATATATGCCAATTGAAATTCATCACGAAATATAATACATCCACATGTCCAAAAATATTCATTTTACTGAACATGGATTTATGTATAATGTTTTTCACTAGGAAGCTCACCCATAGGTTGAATTTTCAGTTCCATCAGTATTTAGGGGAAGTAATCTCTTCTCACAATTTTTATATCCAAAGTCAGTGAGCTCACAAGAATATACGTGTGTTACCAGGTAGGATACTATATATGCTTAAAAAAATACATGTACTCAATAGGCTACAGAAAAAGAGAGACAGGAATTTACATATATGTTAACTTTAAAAGCTCAGGGAAAAATACTACAATGAAAACTTGACTAGATTTATAACACATACTCTTGATAAAGCAGAAGGCAAATCCAAGCATACACCATGCTTCCTATGAAAGGCCTGTATTTCTATTTAGTTAGGTTTCTTTTTCTCCATTATATTAAGATTAGTAGTCAGAGTCTAGTAGGGTATGGGTTAGTGTCAGGGATTCAGTATTTCAAATGGAAAATAGGAAAATGAATCTAATGTGTATGCAAATATGTGCTACACAAAAATCTTCCCACTCTCATCCAGAACGAAGCCTTGACATAACCATTGCTCCAAGTAAGACACAATTAGTTGAGAGGAGTTAGAAAATATGTGAATACATATGTGGAATGGAAAATGCTCAGGAGTTCACAACACTGGAGGTGGTAGAACAGTTTCCAAAAGTAAGGGAGAGAGTAAATACTCCACAAACATGGAGCTGTGCTGGCCTAAAGACTTCTTGAGAAACTTCCTCTGAGGTTGGGCACATGAAATATATGTAATTGTTAGGAGAATTAGCTTCATTTGTAGTGACCCCATCAAATCTGGGTCTGCATTTATGTGACCTGGATGACATGGTTACTTATTTTCTAATGAACATGAGACAGCAGTTATGAATTCTCTCTTTGTCGGTAAACTGTGGCCACTGGGAGCTAAGTGTCTCCCCGTGTTGTCTGTGAAGTCAGTTGGTCATCCTCCACTTTTAGTGGTGTTTCTTACTGCTGCACTGGGAGTTTGACATTGGCTTCACGAAATACAAGGAGTTGAACTGGGACAAAATGCTGGAGGGAGTTCTGTCACGTGTGGTTTGTCAAGGTCTCCAAGAGAATGTACAAACCATGCTTCTATTCCAAATAGTTTTCCCCTTGACTATAGCAACCTGATTCTGAACATTGCCCTGAAACCTCTCCATATAACAAGATGCCTTTACATATAAGGATCTGCTGCCTGCACCATGCAAGTCACATGTCTTTGGAAGTCAATGGCAGATCCAGGTGGTCCTACCAAAAATATTTATTCACACACCTACAGTCCACTGCTCTACACTCACTACTCAGCAGGCTCCAACTTATTGGCATCTCTGTTCTACACCATTATCACGAAACCCAGTCAATCAAGGCCCTGTCTGGTACACTCATGATCAGCAACCGGACATCCACAGGTTCTCCAGTGCCACCTGGTCATGGGAATTTCAAAAGTTTCATGGTATTTATATCACCATTTTTCAAAGATGAAGTTTGAGGCACTGTGGGTTTCAATTCATTCAGGAACCATTAAATGGTGAGGAAGCTCATTTAAATGAAAGCTCTGGAGAACTCTCACAGGCAAGCCTTTCCAAAGAGTGGCCAAAAGGTCACATGAATCCAGGACCATTGAGGTCTAAAATGTGAGGTCCATGAGTGTTTGGAATCTCAACTATGGCTGCAAAGTCTTTAAGAATAAAATATTGGGATATCGTGGCTTAGATTTCCCAAGCTCTGTGGAAAGCCATCCTGGGAATAGATCTCATTTTCCAAGGGCGATTCTCATGCATGGCCTCCTAAAATTGCAACACTATTTATTGCAATACTTCTCTGAGGTCAGTTCTAAAACTCAGTCTCTAAGGGGAATCATACCAGAGTTCAAGCCCAGGTGGACAAAGTCATCTCTTCCAACCACCACACAAATGACCACAGTTAAAACCAAAACACTCCCATATGGCCCTCATCTTCTTTTATATAGACACTCATCATAACCACTGGCTGGAGGTTTCCATGAGGTGCGCAGACCAAGACAGTGTCCAAAATATGTTCCCTTTCCTCTAATTTGCCTAAAGTCAGGGTGGCCTGGACACTTGCTGTGAACCTGGAGTAATCAAATACTCCTGTCATTAATTCAGGTCCACTTCTCCAATTTGAGGCCAACTGACCGTGGGGTTTAGAATCTTTATTTGAATTGGAGTCATGGAAAACCCAAGCACCTATAGCCTAGCATCTGTAAGTTGGAAAAATTCATTTCACTCAAAGAATCCCTATTCTCACTTGATGGAGGTCAGGAACCTTACAGAGGAAGGCGACAGACTTCATCCCAAAGACTGCTCTTTTGGCCATTTTGGTTTGGGATGCACACATGGGAAATTTCTTTAAATCCATCAGGTGTTGAGAATCTAAGCCACAGCCTCACTCAGGGCCAAGGGGCTGATTCAGACAATCCCTTTCCAAAGCAATTAAGCAAAGAGCCACAGGTATACCCATTCATTTCCATTTGAAAACTGTTTTCTTCAGGCTTCACAAAGGGATGGCCTGAGTCAAAGACCTTCCTGACATTCAGTGCAACAGAACAATAGGTAAGCAAAAGGCCCAAAGCAGGGTTTCTCCACTGAGACTTTCCTGGTCACACTGATATCTGAGTTTTCTGAGATGCTCGCCATTCACTTCAGCTATCCAGTTCATGGCCATGTTACAGAGTTTGGAGGGGGTACATATCTTGGACACAAAACCATGGGCTTATTCTGGAGAGTGGCCAGAATTCAGGAAGAAAACAGGAAATTAGAAAGATAGTAGGTGTTGCCCATCCATAAGGCAAGCTACAGTCCATTCATCAATTTGGCTGGATAAATGCTGTGAAGCTTTCTACTAGATAGGACACATCCATTGATGCATTTTTTTTAATGTCTACAACCCCGGACACAATGTGATACACAGACATAGAAACACTCGCCTTGTCAAACGACTTACTAGAAACAGTCCACTCCAAACTAAACAAACCTACTTTTCTACCTATTCTAAGAACATGACACAAGACCACAAACTCATAACCACACAAAAAAAGGCACCTCCTTCGCCCAGGTAGGTCTGTGACTATCCGGAGTGTCCTCTGACTTGTGGGCCAATAATGTTCCCCCGAAATGGCCTGTCCTGTCTTAGATCTGGTCTCCTTGGCCAACTCCGTGAAGTTGTCAGGAGCCAGCGGTGAGCCTCTACTTGCTTTCTCAGGAAAAGCTCTGCTTCAGAGCTTTCTTGCATTTGGCCTTCCTCACATCTGTAGGTACCAAGAAAGACTGACTCTGTCTTTGTAAATCCAAACAAGTGAGACCACTGGGGCTGGGACTGGGACTGGCTATGGGTGCCTGGCATCCTGGATCCCAAGTTCAGAGAGTTCCATCACCACTGAAGTGTGATGGAACTGTTTTTAGTTCCTCCTTCAGGAACTGAATGAGGTCACTCTCTTGGCAACCACTTTGTCCAAACGTTGCTTCCAAGGTTCCCATGAGATGGAGGCTGGCCCTAATTCCTGTGACACTTTAACAAGTTTGAATTGTATATCAACCATAATCTCCCAGGAACAGATATACACACAGGCCTGGGTTGGCTCATGTTCTCTGCTTTAAGAATAGAAGCTGATTCAGACACAACCCTTTATCCTGACCAAGCCGTTTGCCATGGAAGATGCCTTTTGCTCTCTCAGGTCCTTCATAGCTGCCTACATATTCTCCAGGGATCATTTCGCCATGGACATTTGAGGTTATCACCAGGTGGAAGATCCATTACATTCCAGTATTATAAGACCAACTCTTTCCCTGCTTTTCTGTAAAGTAAGATTGAGGGAATACTGTATGTTTAGGGTTAATAACAGGTTCGATTTGGGTTAGGAATCATTTTGCTGGGTGAATAATGGTATTGGGAACCTGCGATATTTATAACAATATAGAGGTAAAATGTATGCATGAAAACAGAAATCTAAGTATGATTTGAAGCCCAGAAGGGCATTGGGCCCTTGCTTGGGATACTTAGCATTGAATTAACTTCTGAACAGATGTCTCAGATAAATTGATATACAATGGCATATGACCTTGTACCTTGGATGATTGAATGTAGAAAAGAACATCCAGTCAAAAAGGGATAGTCAGTAGGATTAGAAAGATAGTAGTTAGGATTAGGAAGGAGAGTGCATGTAGAATTTGCAACAAAAGTTCTTTAGCAATAGGTTTTCGGTTAGAGAATGAATTTAAATGTCAGCACATGTGAAGAGTCAGTCACAATGATGAAATTGGGAAAATATGTAAGAAAGCAGATATAAATAGAGACATTAGGTAATCAGGCAAAGTATATAGTGAGTGATAGGATTAGACATTTTCAACAGGGTTGAGGTTGAATATATTATCTTAGGAAGAAACAAATATGTAGTCACCAATAGGATTTACATTTGAGAGCATTAGGCAACCTGGACATGATATTTTTAGTAATCCATGTTCACTTTCCATTTAGGCTTTGGTACAATCATAAATGTGAACTTTGAATTCTGTGCCCAGAATATTTCTGTGATTAAATATATATATATATATATATAGATCATTTGACATGAGTATTTCTCCACCATTTTTAGGAGCAATATTGACTGACTACTACTGACTGATAGGTATAGATTCTTTATGTGATTTGGCGTCATGAGAAAACCCAAGCACCTCTTCATGGCTTGAAGAACTCATTTGACCCAAAGAGCCACAAGTTTTGCTCATTCATTTCCGTTTGAAAACAGCTTTCTTCAGGCTTCACAAAGGGGTGACCTGAGGCAAAGAACTTCCTGATATTCTGGGCAACAGAACAATAGGTAAGCAAATGGCCCAAAGCAGGGTTTCTCCACTGAGACTTTCGTGATCACACTCTCCCAGCTCACGTGTAAAGTTAGATTGAGGGAAAAGTCTATGGTTAGGGTTAATAACATATTCGATTTTGGTTAGGAATCATTCTGAAGGATGAATAATGGTATTGGGAGACTGGGATATTTACAAGAATATATAGGTGAAATACAAGTATGAAAACAGAAATCTAGGTACAATTTGAAGCCCAGAAGGGCATTGGGCCCTTGAGTGGGTTACTTAGCTTTGAGTTATGTCCTGCCCAGATGTCTCAGATAAATCGATATTCAATGGCATAGGACCTTGTACCTTGGATGATTGAATGTTGAAGAGAACATCCAATTAAAAAAAGAAAGTCCGTAGGATTAGGAAGATAGTTGCTAGGTTTAGAAACAAGAGTGAGTATAGGATTTGGACAAAAAGTTCTCTAGCAATAGGTTTTCAAGTAGAGAGTGAATGTAAATATCAGCACATGTGAAGAGTCAGTCACAATGAGAACTGGGGAAAATATGTAGGAAAGCAGATGTCAATAGAGACTTTAAGAAATCAGGCAAAGTTTAAAGTGAGGGATAGGATGAGATATTTTCAACAGGCTTGAGATTGAATATATAATCTTAGGAAGAAACAAATATATAGTCAACAATAGGATTTACATTTGAGAGCATTAGGCAACCTGGACATGGATGTTTTTAGTAATGCATGCTCACTTTCCTTTTAGGCTTTGGTACAATCATAAGAGTGACCTTTGTTTTCTGTGTCCAGAATGTTACTGTGATAAAATGTATATGTAGATTAGGTGACATGAGTATTTCTTCCACCATTAGTGGGAGCAATATTTTGAAGACGTATAAATTCGTATTGGGGGAACAAAGAGGTGTACCATGTGTCTATGAATATAGAAATAATGCATGAATAGACCATACTGTGAACAAATAATGTAACTGGTTCCAACTTTAAATAATTGATTTAATTAATATCTGAAAATGTAAAGGAAATCTTAAATTGATATACATACATTCATTATAACCAGTCATAAATCTAACGGTAATATTAGGGTTATGGTTTATCAAGAAGAATGTGTGAGTTTTGCTTCAAAAGTGATTATGGAAATCGAAAATAATGTGTTTGAAAAGAAGTCTCATGAAAAGACCAGTCAAAAAATCTGGAGGAATATATGTGTTCTGAAGCAGGAAGTGATTGAAATTGAAACAAATGCCTATAAATTTGTGAACTTGTGGATGAAATATATATCCTATGATGTGCATAAACTGAGAAAATAGTAATGTACCACTGTTGAATAAAAATGAACCGGAAAATACACATCATGTCCCATAGGAAACTACTTGCATTGATATTAAACTGGGTATTACTGTAGAAATATTAGGATTTGTATGCACCATCCACTGAAGTTATCTTTCAGTACTAGGTAACAAATATGTATTTCAGGTTGATGAATATTTCTGAGAATTATCTTGTGAAAAGTTGATCATAAATCCACATACATGAATATGAATGATTTTAAGGAGTGTATAATAAGACTCATATATTTCATATTTTGAAAAATTTGTAGAGTGTGTATTCCAATCAAAATTCATCATGAAATATATATGTCATCCACAGATGCAAAAATATTTATTTCACTTGAAAATGGATTTATGTATAATGTTATTCTACTAGGAAGCTCACCCATATTTTGAATTTTCAGTTCCAACAATGTTTAGGAGGAGTGATCTCTTCTCATAATTTGTATCTGCCAAGTCAGCCACCTCACAAAAATGTACATGTGATAACAGATAGGATACTATATGTGCATATAAAAATACATGTGCTGAATAGGCTACAGAGAAATGAGACAGGAATTTGTTGAGAGCCACAGCTGAAGGGGCCCCAGCAAACTTCCAGCTGCCAGCAAATTTCCAGCTGCCGGCTGATTATTGGCTCACAGCGACCTCAGCATCATCTAGCTGATTGGCTCCTCTGTGGTGATGCTCATTGGGCTGTTTCCCTGCCCTTTCAGACCATGGAGCTGCTCCTTGGGGAACTTTTTTGGCTCCACCCAGCCAATCGGCCTCAAGAGCAGTAGGATTGTGGCAGGTGGAGAGGCTTGTGTGTGTGAGAGAGACTTTACAAGGAAGCCAGTAGTGGCAGTTGGGCTCTGAGGGTTTTTCCTGAATAGTTGTTTTGTTTGCCGTGTGTGGTTCTAAAAATAAAGTTAGTTTTTTTTTTTTTTTTTTGACAAGTGGCTCCTGAATCATGCCCAGCCAGACTGCAGCATTTTGTGGCTCACATGGGGAACGACTGAGGGTAAGTGATAAGGTAAACTGCTTGCCCCTGTGGGCAAGGTGAAAGGATGGGTAGCCATTTTAAGATGACTCCTTTGTTTTGCTTCACTTTTGTTTTAAGTTGCCTGTTCCTGGAGATGAGTGGGATGGAAGAAAAACCACTCACATCTGAGAAAAAACTATTTACGTCTGAGGAACAGATAGGTATAAAGGACGGATGCACATGTCAGGAGGATAGAAAGGCTATAATGACTTTTTGTTGTTCCCTTTTTAATTCATTCTGTCTCAGTTTTGTTTGGCGTCATCTTGTTGGGTTGTATTATAATAGAAATACGGGATCAGAAATTAGTAAAAAAACAAACTGAAAGAGTGTTAAATAAATTGTTAGAGAAAGGAGGCATCTCAGAAATATCAAGGAGAGTCAGGGCATTTGTTGATACAATACAAAAATGTAGCCCATGGCTTTTGAAGGAGGAGTCATTAAATATATCACAATGGAACCATCATGGTGAAGATTTAAAAGGATTAGAAAAGAGCAGCCGAGGGACTATGCCAGTTGGCACATTGCCATTGTGGTCGTTCATATCTGGTTTGCTTAGTCCAAAGCCTTAAGTTCAGACAAAGATAGAGGAACCAAGTTTAGAGCATAAAAAGCAATCAGGGGCAAAGTTAAAAAAGGAGACTGCTACTAACACCTTTCTGTCACCAGAGGATGTAAATGTCCAACTAACAAGGCCACCTCCATGTGCTGGGAGGCCCCCAACCCCAACAGTTGATAGTTCGGATCCTGAGACAGGATCTCAAGTATTAACATGCCCTGTATTTGAGGTAGGAGGGCAGCGAATTCACCATGCTTTAAATTTCAAAATAGTGAAGCAGCTAAAAGAGGCTGTAACAACATATGGTCCTCAAGCACACTTCATTGTAAGCTTGGTCGAATCCATTAACACCTTGAACATGACGCCAGCAGATTGGGCTAATATGTGTAAAGCTGTGCTAAATGGAGGTCAATACCTATTATGAAAGGTTGCCAGTGAGGAATTTTGCAAAGAGATATCTAGGCGAAATGCAGCAGCTGGTTATCCTCAGAGAAATCTAGATTTGTTGTTAGAAAAGAGACCTTATGAGGATCAGCAACAACAAATTCCATATGATCCTGGCATATACGCACAAATTGCTGTAGAGGCAGTTAGGGCATGGAAGACTTTACAAGGACATGGAGGTTTACAAGGTCAATTATCTAAGGTAATACAAGGAGCTAATGAATCTTACGCTGGATTTGTAGATAGGCTTATTGAAACAGCTACAGAGTTTTTGGAAATACAGAACAAGCAATGCCATTATTAAAACAACTGGCTTATGACCAAGCGAATCATTGCTGCAGAGGTATCATTAGACCATGGAAACATGAAGATTTAAACACATTTATTAAATTTGGTAGAGACATTAATGAACAAGAGCAAGTCGTGGCAGCTGCAATAAAACAGGGTTTAGATGCCAGAGACATTAATGAAAAAGGGCAAATTGTGGCAGCTTTAGTAAAACAGGCTTTAGAAGACAGGCCAAGAACATGCTACAATTGTGAACAAACAGGACTTTTTAAAAGGAATTGCCCCATAGGAGGAGGGTTTAACAAAACTAGGTATCAAAGGACTAGAATACCGGGTATTTGGCCACAATGACGTAGAGGGAGACATTGGGCTAATGAATACCATTCTCAAACCACCATAGAGGGTACTTCATTATCAAAAAACAAACAAGCACCAGGTGTTTATCCACGATATCATGAAGAAAGGCATCCGGCTCCATTGCCAAAAAATGGACAGGGGGGCCCAATGCTCTGGGGCCCGAAACCGCAAATATATGGAGCACTGGAGGAAACCAGCAACCCCATCAGTGTAGTGCCCACGACACATTGTTCATCAGATCCCTCATCAGACAAACCAGAGGGAGCGCAGGGTTGGACATCTGTGCCTCCGCCAGATCAATACTAACTCCAGAGATGGGAGTTCAAATCATTCCCACAGGGGTGAAACGACCTCTTCCCAAAAGAACAGTAGGCTTATTATTGGGATGCAGCTCTTCTACTCTAAAAGGACTTATGATGAGTCCTGGGGTAATTGATCCCGATTATGAAGGTGAAATAAAAATTATAGCCAGTTTTCCAAAGGGTATATCAGTAATTTCTCCAGGAGATAGAATAGCACAATTAATAATAATACCCAGCCCACATGATAAATTTTACAGTTATGCTGTAGAAAGGGGTTCCAAAGGATTAGGCTCCACACGTGTAGATTGGGCTATGCTTTCTTTAAATTTATATTCTCGCCCCATGCTAAAACTAAATATTCAAGGACATGAATTCAATGGTCTACTGGATACAGGTGCAGACCTTAGCATCATCTGTCGTCAAGAATGGCCAAAACATTGGCCATTACAACAAGCCACTCAAACGCTTCGAGGCCTAGGAGTGGCGACTAATCCCCATAAAAGTGCAACGGTATTAGATTGGAAGAATCCTGAAGGATGTGAAGGAACTATACAGCCATATGTATTGGAACATCTTCCCGTAAATTTATAAGGATGAGATGTCCTAGATCAATTAGGTTTGACATTAACAAATAACATCAATCAAAATTCACCCACTATTATGGCTAGACAAGATTTTAGGAAAGGAAAAAGATTAGAAAAGCAAGAACAAGGTATAGCAACACCAATACAAAAAGATCAAGGAACAGATAGATATGGGTTGGATTTTCAGAAAGGGCCACTGAGACAATAAATATTACTTGGAAATCAGAAAGACCAGTATGGGCTCCTCAGTGGCCCCTGACTAAAGAAAAGATACAAGTAGCCCATGACCTGGTCAAACAACAATTAGCGGAAGGACATATACAACCTTCTGTGTCTCCCCATAATACTCTCATTTTTGTCCTTAAAAAGAAATCTGGTAAATGGAGACTATTGCAAGATTTAAGAGCCATTAATAATGGGATGGTTATTATGGGACCTGCTCAATCAGAGATTCCTCAATTGTGTGCTTTGCCAAAAACTTGGTATGTTTTCATTGTAGATATTAAAGATCGTTTTATTTTCAATTCCAATTCATCCTGAGGATATTCCAAGTTTTGCATTTACTATACCTGCACTGAATCATGAAGGTCCTGACAAGAGATATGAGTGGAAAGTACTCCCTCAAGGGATGGCTAACAGCCCAACTATGCGTCAAATTTATGTTAACAAAGTAATCCAGCCACTTAGAAATCAAATTCCTGAAATACAAATTTTTCACTATATGGATGATGTATTATTAGCACACAAAGTTAAAAACCCAATGCTAGAATTATATGCCACACTTACAAACGTATTAAAAAATTATAACCTAGAGATAGCAATAGGTAAAATACAATTAAATTTTCCAATTAATTATTTAGTAACTCTATTATCCTCAACCATGGTCAGTCAACCAAAAATTCAAATACGAGTAGATCAACTCAAATCAATTAATGACTTTCAAGAGTTATTAGGAGACTTAAATTGGATAAGGCCTCATCTAGGTATACCAACAGGAGAGTTGGGACCTTTATTTGATATCCTAAAAGGACCATGAGATCCAAATTCACTCAGAATGTTAACGCCTGAAGCAAGAAAAGCAATAAAAATCATTGAAACATATATGGGAAATATGCTTTTGGATAGAGTTGATATAATTTTGCATTTATTATTTATTGTACTAACAACAAAAAAAAATATTTCTACAGGAGTATTTTGGGAAGAAGGTCCATTATTATGGATACATTTATCTTATTCTTCTAACACTATTATTACTTGCTATCCTGAGGCTGAGGGAGAATTAATACTCATAGGAATAAAAGCAGCAAAAAGAGTGTGTGTGGAATTTCACCCAATAAAATTATTACTCCATATACTATGAATCAAATTGATGAATTAGCTAATTAGTTAAATACTTGGGCAATAATCGTGTGTAAATCTAATGTTTCATTTGATAACCACTTACCATCTTATCTTTTATTGTCTTTTTGGTCATCGCATCCTGTAATTTTTCCAAAAATGACAAGAAAACACCTATCATGAATGCTCCAAATATATTCACCGATGGGTTAAATAATGGTACAACAGCAATAGTTACACCTGATCCAACTTTTATATTTTTAGTACCAAAACAATCAGCTCACAAGGTAGAGCTTAGTACAGTATTACAAGCTTTTGTGATTTTTAAAGATTCTGTATTTAATTTATTTTCCGATAGTCAGTATATAGTTAATGCTATAGTATCCCTTGAAGATGCTGGTAGGATTTCCCCTTTCTCTACTGTTTTCTCTTTGCTTTCCACTATACAAAGTCTAATCTGGGACAGAAAAGATCCATTCTTTATAGGACATATCAGGGCACATACAGGATTGCCTAAAGCCCTTAGTTTGGGCAATGATTTAGCAGATAAAACTACAATTGACATACATACATATTTTCTTTACACTAGAAGAAGCAATAAATTTTCTTAAAAAGTTCCATGTCAATGCTTATACTTTACAAAAGAATTTCAAAAAAACTAAGGAACATCTAGACAAATTATAAAACAATGTCAAAATTGTGTGACCTTTTTACCACAAGTTAATCTTGGAGTCAATTCTAGAGGATTGATACCTAACCATATTTGGCAGATGGACGTCACACACTTGCCAGAATTTGGAAAATTAAAATATTTGCATGTTACAGTTGATATTTGTTCTGGATTTTTAATGGGCTCCCTTCATGCTGGAGAAAAAAAACTAAAGATGTTATAGCTCATTGCTTACAAAATTTTGCCACTGTGGGCATTCCAAAACAGTTAAAAACAGATAATGCCCCCGGTTACACTTCTAACTCTTTTAAACCATTTTGCTCATCATTTGGCATTACTCATATAACAGGAATCCCATACAATCCACAGGGACAAGGTATAGTTGAAAGAGCACATCAAACAATAAAAATGTACTTATTAAAGCACAAAGACGGAATTGAGAAGGGGTATATATTCCCCAAAGATAAACTTAAATTAACGCTTTTTACTCTAAACTTTTTAAACTTGGATTCATCAGGACTTAGTGCTGTGGAAAGGCATATGTTTCCAAAAAATGTGCATAAGCCCAAGGTCCTTTGGAAGGATATTCTAATAGGACAATGGAAAAGTGTTGACCCAGTAATTGTCTGGAGTCGGGCGTCTGTTTGTGTGTTTCCACAGGAAGAACAGCAGCTGATTTGGATTTTGGAGAGATTAACTAAAGTCCTGACCCAGTGATTGTCTTTAGTCAGGGGTCTGTTTGTGTGTTTCCACAGGAAGAACAGCAGGCAATATGGATTCCAGAGAAATTAACTTAAGTGATTTCTATAGACCAAAAAGAAGATGATTTGGCTCAAATTCATAACAGCTGATATCCAAAACTCCAGTTTGGCTATCCTTACATCTGATACAGGACCAGGATGCTTTTTTCAATATCTATTTTATTATTGCCCTTTCCCACATCATGAAGTTCTATTTTCTATTTTTTTTTTTTTTGAGCTCATACAGACCTAGGTTAATGTTTTGCTGATCAGTTCTATTTTTTGACTATAGAGTTTTTAGACATTCCAATGGTGATTTCACCTGTAAAAAGTTATAAGGCCTTTACTATTATGTTATGTGTTGTATATATTATATTATTTGTGCACACTTGTGTTTTGTGTTTTATGTTTGAATGTACATATATCCATATATCATATATGATGTGCGCTCATGAAAAAATGGATCCAATTTTTTTTTTATTCACGTGATTTAAATAGTTTAATTTAAATTGGGTAAACAACTGTTGAGGATTGTTTTAATATGTGAACAAAAAAAGGAGTTTAGCAGAACTGTTTGTTGACTTTCACCTTTCCTTTTCATTATATTTAATAATTCTCTTCAAGATAATGTAAATTGTTAAGATAATTGGTTTTTTTAGTGCCTTCTGGAATGGTAAGTAATTTTTTCTTTAGCCATTATTGCCAGAATTCCAATCTTCAACCCAGTGCTGGTGAAGACAAAGATAAAACCAATCTACAGCTTCTGCAATAGCCATCACTGAACTGCTTGCAGAACTTGCCTGGAATATATATCACTTGTATGCATTGTGAACTAACATGTATGCATTGTGAACTATCTGTTGGTGCAGCGACTTGTGGTAGTGTTGGGGTAATTTTGCTGATGCTCTCATTGGTGGTACAATTTTTCCAAAAGGAGACATCAATTGGCTTGGTCTATCTTCCCTATTCTCACTTTATAGAGGTCAGGAACCTTACAGAGGAAGGCGAAAGACTTCATCTGCAATGACTGTACTTTCGGCCATTTTGGTTTTGGATGCACACATGGGATCTTTCTTTAGATCCATAAGGGGCTGAGAATTTAATCAACAGCCTCACACAGAGCTAAGAGGCTGATTCAGACACATCCCTTTCCAAAGCAATTAAGCAAAGAGCCACAGGTGATTTCCATTCATTTCCATTTGAAAACTGTTTTCTTCAGGTTTCACAAAGGGGTGGCCTGAGGCAAAGAACTACCTGACATTCAGGGTAACAGAACAATATGTAAGCAAAAGTCCCAAAGCAGGGTTTATCCACTGAGACTTTTCTGGTCACAGTGATCTGAGTTTTCTGAGATTCTCGCCATTCACTTCAGCTATCCAGAACATAGCCATGTCACAGACCTTGGAAGTGATTCATATCTTGGACACAAAACCATGAGCCTCTTCTGGAGAGTGGCCAGAATTCAGGAAGAAAACAGCAACTAAGGAAATTAGCAGGTGTTGCCCATCTATAAGGCAAGCCAAAGTCCATACATAAATCGGGCAGGATGAATGCTGGGAAGCTTTCTACCAGACAGGACACATCCATTGAATCATTCTCTTTTCTAATGTCTACAACCACGGACACAGTGCGATACACAGACATAGAAACAGTCGCCTTGTCAAATGACTTATTAAAAACAGTTCACTACAAACCAAACAAACCACCTTTCCTACATATTCTCAGAATATGAGACAAACCAAAAAACCACACCCACATAACAAAGGCACCTCCTTCCCTCAAATGGGTCTGTGACTATCTGGAGTGTCCTCTGACTGGTGGGCCACAATATGTTCCCCTGAGATGGCCTGTCCTGTATGAGATTAGGTCTCCTTGGTCAACTCTGTGAACTTGTCAGAAGCCAGGGGTGAGCCTCTACCTGCTTGCTCAGAAAAGGCCCCTCTTGAGAGCTTTCCTGTTATTTGGCCATTCCCACATCGGTAGGTATCAAGAAAGATTGACTCTATCCTTGGAAAATCAAAACAAGTGAGACCACTAAGACTGGGACTTGGACTGGCTCTGGGTGCCTGGCTTACTGGATCTAAGTTCAGAGAGCTTGATCACCACGGAAGTGACGTAAGTCACTTCCTTCAGGAATTGAATGAGTTCACTGCCTTGGCAACCACTTTGTCCTAAGAGTTGACTCCAAGGGTCCCATGAGATTGAGGCTGCCCCTGCTTCCTGTGACACTTTCACAAGTTAGAATGGTATATCAACGATAGGCACACAGGAACAGCTCTCCACACAGGCCTGGTTTGGTCCATCTTCTCTACATTAATAAGTGAGAGGCTGATTCATACATATTCCTACATCCTGACCAAGTTGTTTTCCATGGAAGATGACTTTTGCTCTCTCAGGTCTTTCATAGCTGCCTACAACTTATCCAGGTGTCATTTATGTAGGACATTTGAGGTTCTCAATAGGTGGAAGATCACCTACATTCCTGTATTGAAATACCAACTCCTTCCCTGCTCTTCTGTAAAGTTAGATTGAGGGAAGAGTGTATGATTAGGGTGAATAACAGGTTCGATTTGGGTGAGGAATCATTCTGAGGGTTGAATAACAGTATCGGGAACCCGCGATATTTACAAGAATATATAGGTGAAATATAAGTATGAAAACAGAAATCTAGTTAAGATTTGAAGCCGAGAAGGGCATGGGAACTTGATTGGGATACTTAGCATTGAATTACGTTCTGAACAGATGTCTCAGATAAATCGATATACAATGGCATAGGACCATGTACCTTGAATGATTGAATGTAGAAGAGAACATCAAGTCAAAAAGGAATACTCGGTAGGAACAGGAGATAGTAGTTTTAGGAAGAAGAGTGAGTATAGGATCTGGACCAAAAGTTCTTTAGCAATATGGTTTCAGTTGAGAGTGAATGTAAATGTTAGCACATGTGAAGAGTCAGTCACGATGATGAACTGGGGAAAATATGGAGGAAAGCAGATATTAATAGAGACATTAGGAAATCAGGCAAAGTATAAACTGAGTCATAGGACTAGACATTTTCAACAGGGTTGAGTTTGGATATATAATGTTAGAAAGAAACAAATATGTAGTCACCAATAGGATTGACATTTGAGAGCATTAGGCAACCTGGACATGGGTGCATTTAGTAATCCATGCTCATTTTCCATTTAGGCTTTGGTACAAATATGTAGTCACCAATAGGATTGTCATTGAGAGCATTAGGCAACTTTGACAAATCAAAACCACCCTAAGATACCATCTCACTCCAGTAAGATTGGCAGCCATTAGGATGTCAAACAATAATATGTGCTAGCGAGGATGTGGGGAAAAGGGTACACTTGTACATTGCTGGTGGGACTGAAAAATGGTGCGGCCATTATGGAAAGCAGTATGGAGATTCCTGGGAAAGCTGGGAATGGAACCACCATTTGACCCAGCTATCGCCCTCCTCGGACTATTCCCTGAGGACCATAAAAGAGCATGCTATAGGGATACCGCCACATCAATGATCATAGCAGCACAATTCACAATAGGCAGACTGTGGAACCAACCTAGATGCCCTTCAATAGATGAATGGATAAAAAATAATGTGGCATCTATACACAATGGAGTATTATGCAGCACTAAAAAATGACAAATTCATGGAATTTGCAGGGAAATGGATGGCATTAGAGCAGATTATGCTAAGTGAAGCTAGCCAATCCTTAAAATACAAATGCCAAATGTCTTCTTTGATTTAAGGAGAGCAATTAAGAACTGAACAGAGGGAAAGAGCATGAGGAAAATATTAACATTAAACTGAGACAAGTGATGGGAGGGAAAGGGAGAGAGAAGGGAAATTGCATGGAAACGGAAAGAACCCTCATCGTTATACGAAATCACATATACGAGGTTGTGAGGGGAAAGGGGGGGAAGGGAGAGAACGGAACAACAACAGATGAGGTAGAGAGGGAAGATGAAAGGGGAGGGGAGGGGGGATAGTAGGGGATAGAAAAGTCAGCAGAATACAACAGTCACTAATATGGCATTATGTAAACATTGTGAATGTGTAACTGATGTGATTCTGCAATCTGTATTTGGGGTAAAAATGGAAATGCATAACTCACTTGAATCAAATGTATGAAAGATGAAAAAAAAATTAAAAAAGTACTAAATTGGCTCATCGTAACAATAAAAAAAGAGATATTACAAAATCAGGCAAAGTATAAAGTGAGTGATATGATTAGATATTTGCAACAGGGTTGATTTTGAATATATAATCTTAGGAAGAAACAAATATGTAGTCACCAATACGATTGATATTTGAGAGCATTAGGCAACCTGAACATGGAAGTAATCCATGTTCACTTTCCATTTAGGCTTTAGTACAATAATAAGTGTGAACTTTGCATTTTGTGTCCAGAATATTACTGTGATAAAATGTACATGTAGATTAGGTGACATGAGTATTTCTTTCACCATTTCTGCGAGTAATATTTTGAAGACATATACATAAGTATTGGTTGTACAAAAAGCTGTACCCTGTGTCTATGAATATACAGATAATGCATGAATAGACCATACTGTGAATAAATAGTATAGCTGGTTCCACTTTAAATAATGGATTGAATTGATATTCACAAAGGAGTGGTCTGAGGCAAAAACCTTCCTGAAATTCAGGGCAACAGAACAATAGGTAAACAAAACGCACAAAGCAGGGTTTCTCCACTGAGACTTTCCTGTTCACACTGATATCTGAGTTTTCTGAGATGCTCGCCTTTCCCTTCAGCTATCCAGTACATAGCCATATCACATAGCTTGGAGGTAGTACATATCTTGGACACAAAACAATGAGGCAATTCTGGAGAGTGTCCAGAATTCAGGATGTAAACAGAAACTTTGAAAGATAGCAGGTGTTTCCCTTCAATAAGGAAAGCTGCAGTCCATTAATAAATCAGGCAGGATGAATGTTGCGAAGCTTTCTCCTAGACAGGACACATCCATTGATGCATTTTCTTTTCTAATGTCTACAACCACAGACAGAGTGGGATACACAGACATAGAAGCACTCGCCTTGTCAAAGGACTTACTAGAAACAGTCCACGCCAATTCAAACAAACAGCCTTTCTTACATCTTCTCAGAACTTGAGAAAAAACCATACACACACCTACACCCACAAAGGCACCTCCTTTGTGGAGTGTCCTCTGAATGGTGGGCCATACTATATTCCCCCAAAATGGCCTGTTGTATCTCCAATCTGGTCTCCTTGGCCAACTCTGTGCAGTTGTCAGGAGCCAGCGGTGAACCAATACCTGCTTTCTCAGAAAGGTCTTTCTTCAGAGCTTTCCTGGCATTTGGCCATTCTCACATCTGTTGGTACTAAGAAAGACTGACTCTGTGCTTGGTAAATTGAAACAAGTGAGACCACAGGGACTGGGACTGCGACTGGCTCTGGGTGCCTCTCTTCCTGTATCCCAAGTTCAGAGAGTTCCATCACCAAGGAAGTGAAGTGAGGTCACTTCCTTCAGGAACAGAATGAGGTCACTGCCTTGGCAACCTCTTTGTCCTAACAGTAACTTCTAAGGGTCCCATGAGATGGAGTCTGTCCCTTCTTTCTGTCACACTTTCACAAGTTAGAATGGTATATCAACCATAGGCACCTGGGAAGAGCTCTCCACACAGGCCTGATTTGGTCCATCTTCTCTACATTTAGAAGATAGAGGTTGATTCAGACACATCCATTCATCTTGACCAGGTTGTTTACCATAAAAGATGACTTTTCCTCTCTCAGGTCCTTCATAGCTGCCTATATCTTCTCCAGGGATCATTTCTGCATGGACCTTTGATGTTCTCAGAAGGTGGAAGATCCCCTACATTCCTGTATTGTAAGACCAACTCTGTCCCTCCTCTTTTGTAAAGTTAGATTGAGGGAACAGTGTATGTTTAGGGTTAATAACATGTTTGATTTGGGTTAGGAATCTCTCTGCCCCATGAATAATGGTATTGGGAACCTGTGATATTTACAAGAATATATAGGTGAAATGTAAGTATGAAAACAGAAATCTAGGTAAGATTCGAAGTCAGAAGGGCATTGGGTCCTTGAGTGGGATTGTTAGGTTTGAATTATGTTCTGCATATATGTCTCCGACAAATTGAAATACAATGGTTTAGGACCTTATACCTTGGATGATTAATTGTCGAAGAGAACATCGAGTCAAAAAGCAATAGTCAGTAGGATTAGGAAGATAGTCAGTAGGTTTAGAAATAAGAGTGAGTATAGGATTTAGACCAAAATTTCTTTAGCAATAGGGTCTCGGGTAGACATTGAATGTAAATATCAGCATATGTGAAGTGTCAGACACAATGATGAACTGGGGAATATATGTAGGAAAGCAGATATCAATAGAGATATAAGGAAATCAGGCAAAGTATAAACTGAGTGATAGGATTAGACATTTTCAACAGGCTTGAAGTTGAATATATAATCTTAGAAAGAAACAAATATGTAGTCACCAATAGGATTTACATTTGAGAGCATTAGGCAACCTGGATATGGTTGTTTTTAGTAATCCATGCTCACTTTCCATTTAGGCTTTGATACAATCATGAGTATGACCTTTGTTTTTTGTGTCCAGAATATTACTGTGATAAAAAAAGAAATATATATATATATATATATATATATATATATATATATATATATATATATATATATATATATATTTTGATAGATAGATAGATAAGGTGACATGTTTATTTCTTCTACCATTTTTGGGAGCAATGTTTTGAAGAGGTAGGTATAAATTAGTATTGGGGGAACAAAGAGGTGTACACTGTGTCTATGAATATAGAGATAATGCATTAATAGACCATACTGTGAATAAATAGCATACCTGGTTCCAACTTTAATAATGGATTGAATTGAAATGTGAAAATGTACAGGAAATCTTATATTGATATTCACACATTCATTCCAACCACTTATACATCTAATGGTAATATTAATGTTATGGTTTATCTTGAAGAGTGTGTGGGTTTAGCTTCAAAATTGATTATGGAAATCGAAAATAATGTGTTTGGAAAGAAGTCTCATGAAAAGACCAGTCAAGTAACATGGAGGAATACATGTGTTCTGAAGCAGGAAGTGATTAAAAGTGAAACAAATTCCTATAAATTTCTGAACTTGTGAATGAAATATATAACCTATGATGTGCAAAAACTGAAGAAATAGTAATGTACCAGTGTTGAATTAAAATGAATGTCAAAATAGACATCATGTCCCATAGGAATATACTTGCATTGATGTTAAACTGGGTCAGTTACTGTAGAAATATTAGGATTTGTAAGCACCATTGATTGAAGTTAGTTTTCAGCACTGGGAAACAAATATGTATTTCAGGTAGATGATTATTTCTGAGAATAATCTTGTGAAAAGTTGATTATAAATCCACATACATGAACATGAATGAATTTACGGAGTGTATATAAGACAAATATATTTCATATTTTATAAAATCTGTAGAGTGTATGTATATATATATATATATATATATATATATATATATAGACAAAAAAACACAAAAATTCATTAAAAAGTATCAATATATATATGCCAATCGTAATTCATCATGTAATATATATCACCCTCAGATGCAAAAATATTTATTTTACTAAACATGGGTTTATGTATAATATTGTTCTAATAGGAAGCTCACCCATAGTTTGGATTTTCAGTTCCAACAGCGTTTAGGAGGACTGATCTCTTCTTACAATTTGTTTCTGCCAAGTCAGCCAACTCATAAAAATATACGTGTGATACCAAGTAGGAATCTATATGTGCATATAAAAAGTACATGTGCTGAGTAGGCTACAGAGAAAGGGAGACAGGAATTCACATATTTGTTAACTTTAAAAACGCATGGAGAGAGCTGGGGATGTGGCTCAAGTCGTAACGCGCTCGCCTTCCATGCGTGCGGCATGGGTTCGATTCTCAGCACCACGTGCAAACAAAGATGTTGTGTCCGCCGATAACTAAAAAAATAAATATTATAGAATTCTCTCTCTCCTCTCTAACTCTCTCTTTAAAAAAAAACACATGGAGGACTATTTCAATTAAAAATTGAGTAGATTTATAAAACCGACCCTTTATCATGCTAGAGGGAAGTCCAACTATACACCATGCCTCCTCTGAACTGCTTGTATTTTCATTTTTTTTGTTTATTTTTCTCCATCATATTAGGATTAGTAGTCAGAGTCTAGTAGGGTATGAGTTAGTGTCAGGGATTCAGTATTTCGAATGGAAAATTGGAAAATGGATCAATGTGTATGCAAATGTGTACTACAAAAAAATTTTCCCACTCTCATTCAGAACAATGCCTTGACATTACCTTCACCCCAAGTAAGACACAATTAGAGGAGAAGAGTTAGAAAATCTTTGAATACATATCTGAAATTGAAAATGCTTAGGGTTCACAACCTTGGAGATTGTAGAGGAGTTTCCAAAAGTAAGGGACAGTGTAAAAACTCTACAAACATGGAGATTTGCCTGCCTAAAGACGTCTGGAGAAACTGTCTCTAGGTTGGGCACTTGAAATATATGTTTTTGTGAGGATCTTTAGCTTCCTTTCCAGTGAGACCATCAAAGCTGCATCTTCATCTCTGTGATCTGGAGGACATGGTTTATAATTTTCCAATAAACATGAAGCAGCAGTGCTGAATTCTCTCTTGTATGTAAACTGTGGCCACTGGGGGCTAAGTGTCTCCCCATATGGACTGCGAAGCCATTTTATCATCCTCCACTTTTCCTAATGTTTCTTCCTGCTGCACTCGGAGTTTGGTATTTGCTTCACGAAATACAAGGAGTTCAACTGGGACAGAGTGTTGCCGCGAGTTCTGTCACGTGTGGTGGATCAGGGTCTGCAGGAGAATGCACCAACAGGGCTTGTATACCACATAGGATGCCCCCTTGATTATAGCAACCTGATTCTGAACATTGCACTGAAACCTCTCCATATAACAAGTTGCCTTTACATATAAGGGTCTGCTGGCTGCACCATGTCAGTCACAAGCCATTTGGAAGCCAATGGCAGATCCACATGGCCCCACCTCAGATGTTTTATCACACATTTGCTCACCACTGCTCTAGGCCCACTACTCAGCAGGATCCAAATTATTGAGATCTCTGTTCTACACCATTTTCATCAAAACCAGTCAATCAAGGCACTGTCTGGTACACTCGTGATCAGCAACAGGACATCCAAATGTTCTTCATTGCCACCTGGTCATTGGAATTTCAAAAATTTCATGGTATTTATCTAGCCAATTTTCAATTATGAAGTTGGAAGCACTATGGCTTTCAAATCATTCAGGAATCATTCAATGGTGAGGAAGCTCATTTCAATGAAAAATTTGAAGAACTCTCACAGGCAAGGCTTCCCAAAGAGTGGCCTAAAAGTCACATGAATCCAGGCCCATCGAGGTCTACAATTGAGGTCCATGTGTGTTTTGACTAGCAAATATGGCTTCCAAGTCTTTCAGAAAAAAATAATTTGATATCCTGGCTGAGATTCCCAGTGCTCTGTGGAAAGCCACCCTAGGACTAGATCTCAGTTTCCAATGGAGATTCTCATGCATGGCCTCCTAAATTCTTAACACAATTCATGGCAATACTTCTTTGATGATTGATCCAGAACTGAGTGTTTAAGGGGAATGACACCAGAGTTCAAGCCCAGGTGGATCCAGTCATCTCTTCCAACTGCCACACGAATGACTACAATTAAAACCAAAACACTTCCACATGGTCCTCACCTTCTTCCAGAGAGACACTCATCATTACCTCTGGCTGGAGTTTTTCATGTGGGACGCATCCCAAGAGAGTGTCCGAAATAATCTTTCTTGCCCCTCATTTGCCTAAAGTCAGGGTGGCATGGTCACCCTTCCTGTGAACCTGGAGTGATCCAATAGGCCTGCTTCTCCAATTTGAGGCCTACTGACTCTCAGGGATAGATTCTTTAAGTGATTTGGAGTCACAAGAAAACACAAGCACCTCTGCAGTTCTTCAAAGAACTCATTTACCTAAAGGATCCCTATTCTCACTTGATAGAGGTCAGAATCCTAACAGAGGAAGGCAAGAGACTCATCAACAATGACAGATTTTGGCCATTTTTGTTTTGATTGCACACATGCAATCTATCTTTAGATCCATCATGTGCTGAGAATCTAAGCCACAACCTCATACAGGGCCAAGAGGCTGATTTAGACACATCCTTTTACAAGCAATTAAGCAAAGATCCACAGGTGATGCCCATTCATTTCCATTTGAAAACTGTTTTCTTCAGGCTTCACAAAGGGGTGGCCTGAGGCAAAGACCTTCCTGACATTCAGGACAACAGAACCATAGGTAAGCAAATGAACCAAAGCAGGGTTTCTCCACTGAGAATTTCCGGGTCACACTGATATCTGAGTTTTCTAAGATGTTCCCATTCTCTACAGCTATCAAGTATATGGACATGTCTCAGAGCTTGGAGGTGGTACATATCTTGGAAACAAAACCATGAGACTATTCTGGAGAGTGGCCAGAATTCAGGAAGAAAACAGGAACTTAGGAATTTAGTAGGTGTTGCCCATCCATAAGGCAAACCAAAGTCCATTCTTCAATTAGGCAGGATGAATGCTGGGAAGTTTTCTACTAGACAGGACACATCCTTTGATGCCTTCTCTTTTCTAATGTCTACAACCACGGACACAGTGGGATACTCAAGACTTAGAAACACTAGCCTTGTCAAACGACTTACTAGAAACAGTCCACTCCAACCCAAAAAAACTGCCTTTTCTATCTATTCTCAGAACATGAGAGAAAAGCACAAACTCACTGAACACCCACAAAGGCACCTCCTTAACCCAAGTAGGTCTGTGACTATCTGGAGTGTCCTCTAACTGGTGGGCCATACTATGTTCCCCTGAAATGGCCTGTCCTTTCTCAGATCTGGTCTCCTTGGTCAACACTGTGAAGTTGTCAGGAGCCAGTGGTGAACCAATACCTGCTTTCTCAGGAAAGGCCCCTCTTCAGAGCTCTTCTGCCATTTGACAATCCTCATATCAGTCGGTACCAAGGAAGACTGACTCTTTCCTTGGTAAATCCAAACAAGTGAGACCACTGGTACTGGGACTGGGACTGGCTCTGGGTGCCTGGCTTCCTGCATCACAATTTCAGATTTTTTGATCACCAAGGAAGAGAGGTGAGGTCACTTTCTTTAGGAACTGAATGAGGTCACTACCTTGGCCACCACTTTGTCCTAACAGTTGCTTCGAAAGGTCCCATGAAATTGAGGCTGCCCCTACTTCCTTTGACACTTTCACAAGTTAGAATGGTATATCAACCATAGGCACCTGTAAACAGCTCTCCACACAGGCATGGTTTCATCAGTTCTCTACATTACGAAAGGAGAGGCTGATTCAGACACATCCCTTCATACTGACCCTGTTGTTTGCCATGGAATATGACTTTTCCCCTCTTAGGTCCTTCATAGCTGCCTGCAACTTCTTCAGGGTATAATTTCTGCATGGTCCTTTGATGTTCTCAGCAGGTGGAAGATCCCCTACATTACTGTATTGTAAGATAAACTCTGTCTCGGCTCTTCTGTAAAGTTAGTTTGAGGGAACAATGTATGGTTAGGCTTAATAACATGTTTCATTTGAGTTAGGAATCATTCTGCTTAATGAATAATGGTATTGGGAACTTGCGATATTTACAAGAATATATTGGTGAAATATAAGTTTGAAAACAGAAATCTAGATAAGATTTGAATCCAGGAAGGGCATTGGGCTGTTGATTGGGATACTTAGCTTTGAATTATGTTCTGCACAGATGTCTCAGATAAATCAATATACAATGGCATAGGACCTTGTACCTTGGATGATTGCTTGTCAAAGAGATCATCCAGTCAAAAAGGGATAGTCTTTAGGATTAGGAAGATAGTCGGTATGTTAGAAAAAAGAGTGAGTATAGGATTTGGACCAAAAGTTCTTTAGCAATAGGGTTTCGGATAAAGAGTGAATGTAAATGTCAGCACATGTGAAGAGTCAGTCACAATGATGAACTGAGGAAAATATGTAGGAAAGCAGATATCAATAGAGACATTAGGAAATCAGGAAAATATAAAGTGAGTGATAGGATTAGTCATTTTCAACAGGGTTGAGGTTGAATATATTATCTTAAGAAGAAACAAATATGTAGTCACCAATAGGATTGATTTGAGAGCGTTAGGCAACCTGGATATGGATGTGTTTAGTAATCCATGCTCACTTTCCATTTATGCTTTGGTGAAAGGTTAATAAAATAGGTACTTGTTACTTACTGTTTTTCTGTATGCTTAACAAAACACTGTTGAAGTCTTGAGGACTGTTTGCTAATCTTGTTTCCAGAATGTGCTGTCCCCAACTGCCAAACTGCAAATGTATACCCTCACCCGTTTGCACGCAAACCACCCACTTGCCCTGACCCATCAATAAACTTCCCTCCCTGCCCTCTCCAAGGAAAGCATATAAGCTCTGCTTAAGCTGTTCTCATTGCTCTCTGCTCTATTCAAGTGAGCTCTGAGCCCCAGAATGCTGGACCCATAATAAACCATTTACTGTTGCTTGAGACATTCCTCTGGTGGTCTCTTCCTCTGATGCTTGCCCGACCTTTACATCTGGAGGCACGGGCAAGATCCGGCAGCGGCGCATGAAAGATCCCCAAGGGGCTCTTTTCAGGGTAAGTAAGGGAACTCTTTTTGGTTTTAGGTTTCAGGTTAGGGCTTGGCAAAATGGCTATTGGTGATGAGCGTGAGCTCTCTCTGACAGAGGCTGACATACGTGTCACAGAGCCACAGGCCACGTCCCTGGGGGATGCCCCAGAGGACTCAGGAAATCGAGGAACAATAGTCTCCTTGACTCAGTGATATTTTGCTTCGGATTCAGTATTGCCAGCCCATCAGGTTTTGCCGGCTACTCAGTCCTGGCCTCAGTATTGGACGTCCATTGCCTGTCTTTATTGTCTTGTCTTGTCAGTGTAGTGTGTGATTTCTTTCACTGTTTGTGTATCTCTCATTTTGGGACAGAGCACTTCAACACCTCTCTTCCTGACCCTTGATCACTGGACCAAAGTCTGTGCAAGGCCCAGAATCTTTCTTTTTCAGTAAATTGCTGGACCTGGCAGACCCTCTGTGCCTCAGAATGACCCACCTTTGGAGTTGGATAGCCCCTAGAAACATCTACTTCCCACTAATTTGAAACGTCAGAGATTTTGTCTTTCAACCGGGGCCACATAGACATCCAGATCAACAGCCATATATCTTAACTTTGCAGGACCTCTGCAAATCTCCTCCTACATGGGTGAAGCCTTTCTTTGTCTCTGCGCCCACTCCTACTCCTTCCACCATGATTCTATCTCACAAACCCTCTGCTCTTCCTCCTCCAACCTCTGTTCTCCCTGAGTCTCAAGACTCTACTGGACTCTCCTACCCTTCTTATCCGCTGCCGTCGTCCACCAACCCCCAACAACCTCTAAGTGATTCCTTTGCTGCTGACTCAGCCTCTCCGCCATTGGAGAAAGCTAGGCCGGCCCAGCGCCCACCAGATGACTCCCCCTTGTCACACACACAGCCCCTCCTTCCCTGGAGAAAGCTGGCCCGGCTAAAAGAACTCAAAGAACTCCCTGGCGTTTTCACACCTGCCTACTTGGGATGACTGCCAACAAATCCTAGGGATTCTCTTCATGACAGAGGAACGAGAGAGAAACTTTCTGGAAGCTAGAAAAAAATATCCTCGGACCAGATGGGTGACCAACACAACTTCCCAACATAATCAAAGCCGGCTTACCCTTGAACTGACCCAACTGGGACCCCGACACCTTTGAAGGTAGGGAGCATCTGTCCACTTATTGCCGGGCCCTAATAGTGGGTTTCCAACCGGCCGCTAGCCAACCAAATAATTTGGCCAAGGTAAGAGAGATTATTCAAGGGCCTGATGAATATCCCTCTATGTTTCTAGAGAGAATTATGGAGGCGTATAGGAGATATACTCCTTTCGATCTTCAGGCAGAGGATCAAAAGACATATGTCATGATGGCCTTCATTGGGCAAGCTGATCTGGATATTAAAAGAAAGTTACAATACTTAGATGGATTACAAGATATGACTTTGAGAGATTTACTCAGGGTAGCCGAGAAAGTATCCTATAAGAGAGAAACAGAGAGAACGAAAGGGAGCAAAGGGAGGATGACAGATGAAAAAGACAGATGAAGGTATTAACTAAGGTCCTGGTCACAACAATAAATAGGCCAGAAATTAAGAAACAGGGAGACAAGAAACGATACCTGGGTCCCCACCAGAGGCCACCCTTGGCCTCAGATCAATGTGCCTACTGTAAAGAAAAAGGACACTGAGCCAAAAAGTGCCCTAGAAAGAGACAGCCACGCCAGACAGCCTTTCTGACTCTGGAGGTTGACTGAGAATGTCGGGGCTCAGATCACTTCCCCGAGCTCAGGGTAACTTTTGAAGTGAAGGGGACCCCATAAACTTTGAAGTGGATACAGCAGCAGTATACTCAGCCCTTAAGGCCCCACTGGGCCCTCTATCAAATAAAAGGTCTCTAGTTCAAAGGGCTAACAGCAGTAAATATCAGACTTAGACAACTAAGAGGACCATGGACATGGGGAAAAACAAAATCCAACATTCCTTCCTAGTAATCCCAGAATGCCTGGCCCCATTGATGGGCAGAGATCTGCTCAGTAAGCTCCGGGGCAAAACAACTTTTAACCCCGAAGGCCCCAAAATGAAATTTCTAAATCCTTCATTAAAAACTCCTATAGTCATGGCTTTATAAATGTCAGTCAAAGATGAACATCCAATTTTCACACACCCCAAGAATGATCAAACAGGCAAGCTACCCCAGAAATGGATAACAGATTACCCAGATGCCTGGGCAAAAATTGTTGGGTTAGGACTAGCCATGAAACAACCTCCAAGAACAGTGGAGTTAAAAACCTCAGCCTCCCCAATCAATGTCAAACAACATCCTCTGAGCAAAAATGCTAAAGATGGGTTAAGGCCCCATATTCAGAAATATCTGGCTTTAGGGTCCTAAGGCCCTGTCAATCGGCCTGGAACACTCCCCTGCTACCAGTAAACAATCCAGGAACTGGGGACTATCCCCGTTCAAGACCTAAGAGAGATCAACAACAGAGTGCAGGACATTCACCCCACGGTAAATAATTTGTACAATCTGCTTATCACTCTGAACCCTGAGTAGAAATGGTATGGACATAAAGATGCTATCTTTTGCATGCCTCTGCATAAAGACAGTCAGTTTCTGTTTGCTTTTGAGTGGGTAGACCCAGAAACCGGAACGTATGGTAAACTAACATGGACTAGACTCCCACAGGGGTTCAAAAACTCCCCCACTCTCTTTGATGAAGCCCTCCACAGAGATGTCAACAACTTCAGAACTATGCACCCTGAAGTCACCCAGCTTCAATACGTGGATGACCTGCTACTGCAGCCAACACCAAGGAAAACTGTGAGTCTGGGAACCAAGCACTATTATGTAAGCTTGCTCAACTCGGGTATAGAGCTTCTTCCAAAAAACCCCAAATTTGCCAGCAAGAAGTAGTCTTCCTGGGCTATTCCCTTAGAGGTGGTAAACGTTGGCTCACTGAGCCCAGAAAACAAATGGTTGTGCAGATACCCCCCCCCAGCAGCAGACAACACAAAGAGTTTCTTGGGACTACTGGGTTTTGCAGGTTATGGATTCCTGTGTTTGTGTCCTTAACTTCTCCTTTATACCCGCTGTTAAAGGGAGATGCCCAATTCCAATGGACCCCTGAGCACCAGCAAGCTTTTGATAACATCTTACGACACTGGCACTGAACTCCTCAACTTCACTGAGCCAAGCCTGCAATTTCAGAAAGCCCTACACTACGTTAAAAATGTACATCAATTCACACACCTTGGTCCAAAGAAACTGCAGGCATTCCTGAAGGATCAAGAACAGAGTTTTCCACTAACCGACTCACAGCGAAAGGACATAACTGAACGGGTAACAAAACCCTGTCCGTTCTGTCAATAGAACAATTACCCTTCCAAGATTCCTGTAGGAAAGCGCCTATGAGCAACCAGACCAGGAAATTCTGGGAAGCGGACTTTACTGAAATTTAGCCAGCAAGGTATGGACTTCAATATCTCCTAGTGTTTGTAGATATATTTTCAGGATGGATTGAAGCCTTCCCCACAAAAAAAAAAGGCACAAATGGTGGTAGAAAATCCTGAAAGATATTTTTCTATGATACGGCCTACCTAAGGTAATAGGGTCTGATAATGGACCGGCGTTCATGGCCCAGGTAAGTAAGGGGTTAGCCAGGATCCTGGGGATTAATTGGAAGTTACATTGTGCTTATAGACCGCAGAGCTCAGGACAGGTTAAAAAAATTAATAGAACCATTAAAGAGACCTTAACGAAATTAAGCTTAGAGAGGGCATCAAAGATTGGACTATGCTCCTGCCTTATGCACTGTTTCATGCAAGAAATACTCCCTCTGTTTCTTTGTGTAACCTCACCTCCTATAAAATTCTCTATGGGGCCCCTCCTCCAGTAAGGACCTAACCACAACTCTAAGACCTACCGATCCCTTCCACACCCCCTTGCTTGACAAACTTAAAGCTATTGAAAGAACTCAGGGATACCTGTCAAAACAGCTGGCCACTGCCTACCAACCTGGTGAAGAGGAGACTCCACATCAATATCAAAAAAGAGACTTCATCTACATAAGATGACATCAGGTGTCATCCCTGGAACCCCGCTGGACAGGACCATACCAGGTGCTAATTATAAAACCTACAGTGGTAAAGGTAGACGGAATCACTTCCTGGATCCTAATTCTCATCTCAAGCCTGTGCCCTGTCCAGACACTGGCTTGAAAGTGGAAAAGACTGGTAACCCTTTCAAATTGCATATTTGCCATGTGGATAAGGCTATAGACTCTCCCCTTGGCCACCACTAGTCCTAACCATCATCAGCCCATTCAGCAGCGATGGCTGATCACAAATCCAATTAGACAAGAAGTATGGTCTGTCTCACATACAGCCCCCTTAGGGACCTGGTGGCCAACTTTCCACCCAGATATTTGTCAGCTGGGTATACGTCTTTCCAATTGGGATATCTCTGATGAAGAGGATCCCACTAAAATTCCATTAAATTTCTCCCTTACCATAGATAATGGAAACAAACATTATGGATGTAGGAACACGCAAGCCTGATGCAGGTTGGCTAGCCTAGATTACTATGTTTGCCCGGTGGACTATCAAAGCCACAAACAACAACGGCTGTGTGGGGGAAAAGCCGTCTTCTTCCGTAAGTCATGGGGATGTGAGCATACAGGGGCTGCCTGGTGGAACCCAAACTCCTCATCAAATTCAGTTCACAGCATTGGCCATATTGCCAATTAGACAAGCAAAACCGATGGCCCCCAGAGGGGTCACTAGATCCTCAAATTCTGTGTGACTATTTCAACTTCGGCAAGTGATCAAAAGGATTGAAGAAAATTCCCCTATGTGTAGGCCTTTTCCCTCCTTTGCTCACATCACGAAATATGTTTCTCCAATAGATCCTTCTGCTCCAGATTCTCTGCTGTCACTCTCACATCAACAACCTGATTTCTCCCCTCCAATTACTAGATCAAAACCCCAAACCTCCTCTGGTTCTCAGACCATTGCCCCCATGCTGAGGCAGCAGGTACTGAGGTACCCTTCCACCCACTCACTCCTCTCTTCTCCTGTCAGTGCCCACACCGGGTCCCACCAGGTCCTCTTACCAGCTAACCCAAAGCTCAAACCAGCTGAGGAGTGCCCTCAGACGCCTATCCAAGATGTAATAAAAATGGCCTTTAAAGTTGCTTTGTCATCACTAAAAACAGGTTACTAAGAATTTAAAGTCCCTCACAGGCCTTTTAGATAGTCATTCCCGTCTTCCCATCTGCTCTACCTGTTCTACTGCTCAAGTTTTGTTGCCAGGAAAATCCCAAACCCTTTTCCCATTATTCTTTTATATCTCTTTTTCCTCATTCTCAGAACCACAGAACTGCTCTCACCCCCCGCCTTCCCCGTCTTCCCCTCTGTACCAGGCCCACAGAAAAATCTTAAATGGCCTTCTCCAGAAGTCTTCATCGTGGCTGACTTTAGGACTTTCAGCAACAAAGTCTTTATAAAAGAGTTCAGTGTAGATAAACTTCCTCTTTTCGTGTTGCTCTGTTATACTTGGCCACTGGCTGGAAAAATCAGCCCTTCTAAGCTAGACACCCCCTTACTAGTTTTTCACAAAATATGTGAACAAGGCCTCTGGCCTTGAGCTGAGGCTTCCAGAGATGGCTACATTTCCAAGATAAAGAAGTTACCAACTGGGCTCCATGGTAACAGCTGGCAGGGAGAAAATAAAAGAGAAGAAAAAAGCTCTCCCCCTCCCAGGTGTCCTTAATAAGTTATCTTTCCCAGAGAAGAGGAAAATAAAAACAGAACCAAAAACTGCTTTTTGTGAACTTCTGCAGACTGTGAATTTCTGAGTCTTTTCCCTTACATGTTGGGTACAAAATTCTGAAACTACCTAAACTTGGGATTCAGGGGATTAATTGATTACAACAGAAGCAATGCCCTCTATATCCAGTTGCAACCAAATAGGACTGTTTCCCTATCTTTGGTGCTATCTTAGGTGCCTTGCCTTGTCCATACCTACAACAGTATAATTCTATATACTTAAACATTGTTTATTCATAAAATTATCAACAGATGTGATTAATTATGTAATGGTGCAGATGTTTCCCCGAGTGCTCTATCATGAGGCAGGATCATTTAAATTTCAAATAGGGGGGCATACAACCCGGTTCCGCTGGCAACCTGTATCCTTCACTTTAGCCATCCTATGAGGAATAGTAGTTGCTGCAGAGAAGGGCACAGGAACCACTGCCCTAATCCATGGGACACAACAAATGACCCAATTAGAAGCAGCAATAGACCAAAACTTAAAGATATTAAAAAACCACCATCACAGCTTTACAAGAATCTTTAACCTCTCTCTCTGAAGTTGTTTTACAGAACAGGCGAGGGTTCGACCTCCTCTTCATGAGAGAAGGGGCCTTTGTCCTGCATTGAGGGAAGAATGTTGTTATTATGCCTACCATACTGGAGTTGTAAAAGAATCTATGATTAAATTAAGAAGACGCATTGAAGAGCATCAACAAGAGAGAGAGGCCCAAAAAGGGTGGTTTGAGTCTTGGTTCACAGAGTCCCCCTGGGTAACTATGCTTTTATCAGCCCTGGCCGGTCCATTAATAATCCTCACATTATTGCTAACTGTAGGACCCTGTTTGCTCAACCGTGTAGTTTCCTTTCTCCAAGCTCAAATTGGACAAGTTAAACTTATGGTAATCAGAAATCAATATACCACACTAGCAAACATAAAATGTGACATCCTCAATGATCACTATTATGATTTAATGTAACCAAAAGAAAGTGGGGAATGAAAGGTAAATAAAATAGGTAATTGTCACTTCCAGTTTTACGGTATGCTTAACAAAACACTGTTGATATCTTGAGAACTGTTCGCTAATCTTGTTCCCTGAATGTTCTGTACCAACTGCAAAACTGCAGAATGTACTCCCTCACCCATTTGCACGCAAACTGCCCACTCGCGCTGACCCATCAATAATCTTCCCTCCCTGCCCTCTCCAAGGAAAGTATATAAGCTCTGCTTAAGCTGTTCTCAGGGCTCTCTGCTCTGTTCAAGGGAGCTCTGAGCCCCAGCATGTTGGACCCCCATAAACTTTTGGCTGTTGCATTAGACAGTCCCTGGTAGTCTCTTCCTCCGATGCTCGCCTGACATTTACATTGGTAAAATAATAAGTGTGACCATTGCTTCTGTGTCGAAATGTACAAATTATTATTGGGGGTACAAATAGGTGTACCCTGTGATATGAATATAGAGATAATGCATGAATAGACAATACTGTGAATAAATAATATAATGGATTCCAAATTTAATAATGGATTCAATTGATATCTGAAAATATAAAGGAAATCTTATATTGATATACATACATTCATTCCAACCAGTAAAACATCTAAACGTTATATTAGGATTATGATTTATCATGAAGAGTGTGTGAGTTTTCCTTCAAAATTGATTATGGAAGTTGAAAATAATGTGTTTGGAAAGAAGTCTCATGAAAAGACCAGACAAGAAACCTGGAGGAATCCATGTGTTCTGAAGCAGGAAGTTATTGAAAGTGAAACAAATGCCTATAAGTTTGCTAACTTGTGGATGAAATATATATCTTATGATGTGCATAAATTGAAGAAATAGTAATGTAGCAGTGTTGAATAAAAATGAATGTCAAAATACACATCATGTCCCATAGTAATCTACTTGCATTGATGTTAAACTGGATCAGTTACTGTACAAATTTAGTATTTGTATGCAACGTTAACTAAAGTTAGTTTTCAGTACTGGTAACAAATATGTATTTCAGGTGGATGAATATTTCTGAGAATAATCTTGTGAATACGTGATTATAAATCCATACACATGAACATGAATGAATTTAGGGAGTGTATATAAGACACATATATTTCATATTTTGAAAAATCTGGAGAGTATATATATACAAAAAACACACATGCAGAGACATTAAATTACCAATATATATGCCAATCGAAATTTATCATGAAATATATATCATCCACAGATGCAAAAATATTTCTTTTACTGAACATGGATTTATGTTTAATGTTGTTCAACTAGGAAGCTCACCCATAGGTTGAATTTTAAGATCCAACAGGGTTTAGGAGGAGTGATCTCTTCTCATAATTTGTATCTGCCAAGTCAGCCACCTCACAAGAATGTACATGTGATACCAGGTAGGATTCTATATGTGCATTTAAAAATACATGTTCTGAATAGGCTACAGGGAAAGGGAGACAGGAATTTATATATTTATTAACTTTAAAAACACAAGGAGAACTATTTCAATTAAAAATTAACTAGATTTATAACACCTACCCTTCATAATGCAAATGGCAAGTCCAAATATACACCATGCCTCCTTTGAACTGCTTGTATTTCTATTCTGTTTGGGTTAGTTTTCTCCATCATATTAGGATTAGCAGTCAGAGTCTAGTAGTTTATGAGTTAGTGTCAGGGATTAAGTATTTCGAATGGAAAATTGGAAAATGAATCCAATGTGTATGCATATATGTGCTACACAAAAATCTTCCCACTCTCATCCACAACAATGCCTTGACATTAACTTCGCCCCAAGTAAGACACAATTAGAGGAGAAGAGTTAGAAAATCTGTGAATGCATATGTGGAATGGAATATACTCAGGATTTCACAAACTTGGAAGTGGTAGAGCAGTTTCCAAAAGTAAGGCACATGGTAAACACTCCACAAACATGGAGTTCTGCTGGCCTAAAGACTTCTTGATAAACTGCCTCTGAGGTTGGGCACTTGAAATATATGTTGTTGTCAGTAGCTTTAGCTTACTTTCTAGTGAGACCATCAAAGCTGGGTCTGCATCTATGTGACCTGGAGGACATTGTTTCTAATTTTCCAATGAACATGAGGCAGCAGTGCGAATACTCTCTTTGTAGTTAAACTATGGCCACTGGGAGCTAAGTGACTCACCGTGTGAACTGTGAAGCCATTTGGTCCTCCTCCACTTTTCGTGGTGGTTCTTGCTGCTGCACTGGGACTTTGGTATTTTCTTCATGAAATACAAGGAGATCAACTGGGACACAGTGCTGGAGGGAGTTCTGTCACGTGTGGAGGTCATGGTCTGCATGTGAATGCACCAACCAGGATTCTATCCCACATGGGTTGCCCCTTTGTCCATAGCAACCTGATTCTGAACATTGCCTTGAAATCTCCCTATACAAAAAGATGCCTTTACATGGAAGGTTCTGCTGGCTGTACCATGTCATTCACAAGCCATTTGGAAGCCAGTGGCAGATCCACATGGCCCCACCACACATTTTATCACACACCTTCACACCACTGCTCTAGGCCCACTAATTTGCAGGCTCCAACTTACTGGCATCTCTGTTCTACACAATTTTCAAGAAACCTAGTCAGTCAAGGCACTGTCTGATACACTCATGATTAGCAATAGGACATCCAAAGATTCTCCAGTGCCACCTGGTCATGGGAATTCCAAAAATGTCATGGTGTTTATCTAGCCATTTTTTTGAGGATGAAGTTGGAGGAACTGTGGTTTTCAAAAACCATTAAATGTTGAGGAAGCTCATTTCAATGAAACTCTGGAGAACTCTCATAGGCAAGGCTTCCCAAAGAGTTGTCAAAAGGTCACATGAAGCCAGTCCAATTGAAGTCTACAATGTGAGGTACATGTGTGTTTTGACTCTCAGCTATGGCTGCCAAGACTTTAAGAAGAAAATCATGGATTATCTTGGCTGAGATTCCCAGTGCTCTGTGGCCTTGATCTAAGTTTATAAGGGCTACTCTCATGCGTGGGCTCCTAAAATCCCAACAAAGCTCATGGCAATACTTCTCTGAGGTCAGTTTCAGAATTCAGTCTCTATAGGGATTCACACTAGAGTTCAAGCCCAGGTGGACCCAGTGATTTCTTCCAATCGCCACACAAATGACCAAAATTTAAACGAAAACACTCCCATATGGCCCTCATCTTTTCCACATAGACACTCATCATAACCTCTAGCTGGAGGTTTCTATGAGGGGCGCTGGACAAGACAGTGTCCAAAATAAGCTCCCTTGCCCGTCATTTGCCTAAAGTCAGGGTGGCCTGGAAACCCTTCCTCTGAACCAGGAGTGATCAAATAGGCCTACCATTATTACTGTTCCACTTCTCCAATTTGAGGCCTACTGACTGTGGGGTTTAGATTCTTCATGTGGAATGGGGTCATGAGAAAACCCAAGCACCAATGGGCTAGACTCTGAAGGGCTTTGAAAAACTCATTTGACCCAAAGGATTCCTATTCTCACCTTATGGAGGTCAGGAAACTTACAGAGGAAGGCGAGAGACTTCATCCATAATGAGTACTCTTTTGGCCATTTTGGTTTTGGATGCACACATGGCATCTTTCTTTAGATCCATCAGGTGCTGAGAATCTAAGCCACAGCCTCACACAGGGCCAACAGGCTGATTCAGACACATCCCTTTCGAAATCAATTACTCAAAAAGGGACAGGTGATGCCCATTCATTTACATTAGAGAACTGTTTTATTCAGGCTTCACAACGGGGTGGCCTTAGGCAAAGACCTTCCTGACATTCAGTGCTATAGAACAATAGGTAAGCAAAAGTCCCAAAGCAGGGTTTCTCCACTGAGACTTTCCTGGTAACATTGATATCTGAGTTTTCTGAGATTCTTGCCATTCCCTTCAGCTATCCAGTACATGGCCAAGTCACAGAGCTTGGAGGTGGTACCTATCTTGGTCACAAAATCATGAGCCTATTCTGGAGAGTGGCCAGAATTCAGGAAGAAAACAGGAACTTAGGAAGATTTCAGGTCTTGCCCACAAATAAGGCAACCCTCTGTCCTTTTATAAATTGGGCAGCGTGAATGTTGGGAAGCTTTCTCCTAGACAGGACACATCCATTGATGCATTTTCTTTTGTAATGTCTACACCCACGGACACAGTGGGATACACAGACATAGAAACACTTGCCTTGTCAAATGACTTAATAGAAACAGTCCACTCCAAACCAAACAAACCAACTTTCCTACCTATTCTCAGAACATGAGACAAAACCACAAACCCACACTCATTCCCACAAATGCACCTCCTTCCCCCAAGAAGGTCTGTTACTAACCGGAGTGTCCTCTGCCTGGTGAGCCATTCTTTGTTCACCAGAAATGGCCTGTCTGTTCTCAAATCTGGACTCCTTGGCCCACTCTGTGAAGTTGTCAGGAGCCAGCTTTGAGCCGCCACTACCTGCATTCTCACTGAAGACACCTCTTCAGATTTTTTCTGGCATTTGACCATCTTCACATCTGTAAGTACCAAGAAAGACTGACTCTTTCCATGATAAATCCAAAAAAGTGAGATCTCTGTGACTGTTACTGGGCCTGACCCTGGGTGCCTGGTTTCCGGGATCCCAAGTTCAGAGAGTTCCATCACAAAGAAGTGAGGTAGGTCACTTCCTTCATGAACTGAATGAGCTCACAGCCTTGGAAAACACTTTGTCCTAACAGTTTCTTCCTAAGGTCCCATGAGATGGAGGCTGCCCCTACTTCCTGTGACACTTTCACAAGTTAGAATGGTATATCAACAATAGGTGCTGGGAGAGAGATCTCCACACAGGGTTGGTTTGGTCCATTTTGTCTACATTAAAATGTGAGAGGCTTATTCAGACACATCTCTTCATCCTGACCAGGTTGTTTGCCATGGAAAATGACTTTTGCTCTCTCAGGTCCTTCATAGCATTCTATATCTTCTTCAGGGATAATTTCTGCATGGATCTTTGAGATTCTCAGCAGGTGGAAGATCCCCTATATTCCTGGATTGTAAGACCAACTCTATCCCTGCACTGCTGTAAAGTTAGATTGAGGGAACAGTGTATGGTTAATGTTAATATCATGTTCTATTTGCGTTAGGAATCATTCTGCTGGATGAATAACGGTATTGGGAACCTGAGATATTTACAAGAATATATAGGTGAACTATAAGTATGGAAACAGAAATCTAGGGAAGACTTGAAGCCAAGTAGGACTTTGGGCCCTTGAGTAGCATACTTTGCTTTGAATTATATTCTGCACAGATGTCTCAGATAAATTGATATACAAAGAAATAGG
This sequence comes from Callospermophilus lateralis, assembly GCF_048772815.1. Lineage (NCBI taxonomy): Eukaryota > Metazoa > Chordata > Mammalia > Rodentia > Sciuridae > Callospermophilus > Callospermophilus lateralis. Next base: position 517,297 of record NW_027517645.1, read on the forward strand.
ATCGTATACACTAGATGATTGAATAACATACAGAATATCCAATAAAAAAGGGATAGTCTGTAGGATTAGCAAGATAGTCAGTAGGTTTAGAAAGAAGAATGAGTATAGGATTTGTACCAAAAGTTCTTTACAAATAAGGTTTCGGGTAGAGAGTGAATGTAAATGTCAGCACATGTAAAGAGTCAGTCACAATGACGAATTGGGGAAAATATGTAGGAAAGCAGATATTAATAGAGACATTAGGAAGTCAGTAAAAGTATGAAGTGTGTAATTTGTTTAGACATTTTCAACGGTTTGAGTCTGAATATATAACCTTAGGCAGAAACTAATATGTTGTCACAAATTGGATTGACTTTTGAGAGCATTAGGTAACCAGGACATGGATGTTTTTATTAATCCATGCTCACTTTTTATTTAGGCTTTGGTAAAATCATAAGTGTGACCTTTGCATTTTGTGTCCAGAATATTATTGTGATAAAATGTATATGTAGATCAGGTGACTTGAGTATTTCTTCCACCATTTCTGTAGCAATATTTTGTAGATGTATAAATTACTATTGAGGGTACAAATAGGTGTACCCTGTGTCTATGAATATGCAGATAATGCATGAATAAACCATACTGTGTGTAAATAATATAACTTGCTCTACTTTAAATAATGGATTGAATTGATATCTGAAAATATAAAAGAAATCTCATATTGATATACAATCATTCACTGCAACCAGTTATACATCTAATGGTAATATTATGGTTGTGGTTTATCCTGAAAGGTGTGTGAGTTTTGTTTCAAAAGTGATTATGGAAATCAACAATAATGTGTTTGGAAAGAAGTCTCATGAAAAGAATAGTCAAGAAACCTGTAAGAATACATGTGTTCTCAAGAAGGAAGTGATTGAACATTATATATCATACTATATATAATGTGCATAAACTGCAGAAATAGTAATGTACCAATGTTGAATAAAAATGAACATCAAAATACACATCATGTCCCATAGGAATCTAATTGCATTGATGTTAATCTGGGTCAGTTACTGTAGAAATATTAGGATTTTTATCCACCATTCACTGAAGTTACTTTTCAGTAGTAGGAAAAAAGTATGTATTTAAGTTGGATGAATATTTCTGAGAATAATCTTGTGAAAATTTGATTATAAATCCACATAAATCACAAAACATTATAAACACAAAAGTCACATGGACATTAAAATCTAGCAATATATATGCCAATTTAAATCCATCTTGAAATATATATCATCCACTGATCCAAAACTATTTATTTAATGAACTTGTATTTATGTATAATGTTGTTCAGCTAGGAAGCTCCCCCATAGATTGAATTTTCTGTTCCAAATCAGTGTTTAGGAGGAGTGATCTCCTAAATGTGTATGCAAATATGTGCTACACAAAAATCTTCCCACTCTCATCCAGAACAATGCCTTGATATTACCTTCACCCCAAGTAAGACACAGTTGGAGGACATGAGTTAGAAAATCTGTGAATACATATCTGGAATGTAAAATGGTCAGGAGTTCACAACCTTGCAGGTTGTAGAGGAGTTTCCAAAAGTAAAGGACAGGCTTGATAGACCCAACCTGATCTTTTATTAGAATTGGGAGCCATCTTGCCAGAAAGCCATGAAAAGATAATTTGGGCTTTACTATAAATTACTGCAAATTCTGAACCTGCTTGGAATGCCTGTCCGTGCCTTGAACTCATCCATGCCTGGCTCTCTGACCAGATAACAGTGCTCTCTGAAACATTAGTGACACCTAATAAATATTGGCCTTCCCAGGCCAGACAACGACCCTCTCTGAGTCTCTAATGGTCCTCATAATTTCTGATGTTGGGGCCAGCAAAAAAAATGTAAACTACCATCAGTGTGATGCTTTCAAAGTTCTGTTATCTGTAACCCCCTTTTTGTGTAACTTTCTGGGCTATATAGCTGGGCTGTAGGAAAGGTGGTGTTGCTGTCTTGTTCCCGCCATTTTTGGAGGGAGAGGCAGCCTGGCCAGTTTTAATAATAAGCCTGCCTTAATTTGATTTTAATTGGAGTCACTGGTCTTTTCTTGCATCCTATTCCAACATTTTGGAGTTCCCCAGTGAGATGACCCTGCCCGACCAGATCACAAGACCAGACTGCTGAAAATTCTGAAGCTGGCCTTCCCTCCAGGGCTACGGGCTGGGGAGCCACTCTAGGGGGTGCACAAATTGAGATGTTCCAAGGCCTTGGAGTGAGCCGTCGGTCTGGGGAGCACTGCAGTGAACCACCGCACTGAAACTATTAGCAAGTACCTGGTGGAGGAGGCCTCCATAGGTAAGTGGCACCTTGATAACATCTTATATCTGGTTAAGGGAGACCTCTTCTAATGACAGAGAGGTGGCCTGGGGAGGCTCACATTCACTCCTGTCCAGGATAGTAATGAGAATCGTTCTGTCCTCTGTTCCGTTCTGTAGGGAATTCCTCTGGAAGGTTAGAGAGGTGCCGAGGGACACGCATGCGCTCCTACCCCAGAGCTTTAGCAAGACGTTGAATTGCTCATCTGTTTTTCTGTTTTGGCACCGGGATTCTGTTTTTTTTTTTTTTTTTTTTTTTTGTGTGTGTGTGTGTGTGTGTTTTGTTCTGTGTTCTATATGTTTTTTGTTTGTTTGTTTTTGTGCGTTTTGTTTTGTGATTTCTGTGATAAAATCTTAAGGATATTGAACGTGAAAATGGGTAACAAAGCAAGTAAGCCTGACACCCCTTTGGACTGTGTTTAAGGAACTGTGATGAACTTTACCACCATTTGTTAAGCAGAATGAGAGAAGGCCCTAGCTGGCTGCCTGGAGCACACCCAGTGCAGATGGTAATGCCTGCTGGGGAATGAAGAACTGAGTATCTCCCAGTATCTGCCGAAGCCCTGTTGCTTCAGGGAATTCCCTCCTTCGTTCCCTGCACTGCAAGGATAATGCCACCTCTGTCTTCTTAAAAAAAGAGAAAAACAAAAAGGGGACACTAAATGCAGTAAAGTCGCCATGGAGACACTTTATTTTATATTTCAGGTAGCTCCTCTGTGAAAACATTTGGTCCCCTTGTGGGGACATCTGTGGTGCCACTGGAGAAGGAGATTTTTCTCTTATTTGCTCTGTTTTAAAGGGTTCTGTCTGTCAGCCATTGTCTGGAGTTCATTTCTGTCTGTCTTGTGCCTTTTTTCTAGCCCTTTAAGACATGTGCAATAATGTGTTAATATTATAAATTGTTTCTTGGAAATGATCTTAGCTGAATATGTGTCTAAATGATGATGTTTCATTGTACCAATCTGGTATCTGAATGGGTTTTTGAAGCATTCCACAATCTTGCAGTTAAAAGTCGGGTTTAGGTATTTGTTTAGTTCATGGTTTCAGATAATTCATGCCAGAGAACTTAAATACTTAGGATGGAAAATAAAGAACTCTACTTCCAAGTTGGCAAGTAACTTCCCAATCATTCAGTCTTTTTTTCACCAATTTTAAATTAGGTAGCCTGGGAAAATGTCACTGTGTGTACCAGTGCATTAATTTGGACAAGGATACTAAATCATAGTATGATATCTGTTGACAAAACAACTTGTAAAGATATAAAATTTTGTGAATTGTATCTTAAACTTGTATCATAATTTTCAACATCCTAACATGAAAATTATGGTTAAAATACCTTAGGCCTAAGGTTTCTGCTCAGAATAGCCTTTTTTCCTTCTTCTTCCAGACCTCAGCCAGGACTTATTTTGAAATGCAAATGAAAGAAGCCTGTCAGCTTAGTAGGAGACTTATTTGAGGCCTAAGGGAAAAAAAAGGTAAATTGTATGGTATTTACCAATTACTGGCCAGTCATTTTTCTAGGACTCATAATTTTTTCCTTAGGTTCTTTATTTATTTTTTGAGCTCATGATTTTGCTCCTACAGACCTAGGTTAATGTTTTTCTGATCAGTAATATCTTTGACCAACTGTGGAATTTTTAAATCATTGCAATGGAGATTTCACCTGTGAAAAGCTACAAGGCCTTCACTTTTATTATGTGTGCACAATTTGTTATGTGTTGTATGTCTATATATATATATATATATATATATATATATATATATATATATATATCCATATATCATATATATGATACACAAATTAACTTATATAAGGAGCACTCATATTAAAAAGAACTCATAAAAACAATTTTAAAATGTGGATCCAAAGATCTTTAATTCACGTGATTTAAATGTTTCAATTTAAATTGGGTAAACAGATAAATATAAATGTCTTTAAATTTAAGCTTACAAGTTTTTCTAGGTGTTCAAAAATCTAATAAACTATTAATGTCTACAAAAGGTCTAATATGCCTTTGTTCCAGGACTTTTCTTTCAATCAAAAAAATGGTTTACAGTGTTCAAAAAATTTGTCTAATATTTTGATAAATAAGTAAAGTAAATTTGATATGGGATTACTCATTCATGAGTACTTTTGTTTGATATCTGATTGATATACTAAGGTCTGTATAAGTTTGTACTAAAGTCTGTATAAGATTGTAAAAATCAGTCATGTGTAAAAGAGACAAAAATTTCTTAAACATAAGTTTACCCATAACATTAAGTTTATTAAGATTTAAATTTTCTAGAGCAAGCAACCATAAAAATTAAACAAATGTTTAAATAAGAACTGTTATTTTAGAGCACTGTACTGCCATTTCTTTAAAAGCTAAACTTGGTTAATGTAGAAACTTCAATGCAATTGTGATGCTATTAATGTGCTCATATTTTCCAGTTATACAACTCTATAAGGTAGAAACTTTAAAAGAGCATTATATCAAGCAGGTGTTCTGAAGTTGTATGGTAAATAAAATATATATTGGGGATTTATTTACCTGTTATCAATAATATATGTAAAGTTTTATGTTACTTTTTACATTGTGGAACAATTTAAATGTATTTTTAAGTTAATGAGACCCTAATCTATGTAAAGGTTAAAATCTTTCAGCCGTACTTTAATTCATGTTTTAAATGTGATATCATATGGTGTGAGCTAATGTTCATGTGACCTCAAACAATTTATGTAAACTTTGTAAAATGATATTTTAAAAAAAGATCAGCTTGAGAACTAAAGCATTTAAGATTTATAAGGAGCCCTGCTTACCTGAGATAAGACTCTTTGTCCCATCTTACTACATGTGAGAATGACTACGAAAGCAGTAGGTCAGATTTTATTTCATTTAAAGTTATGTTCAAATTTTTTTTTTCTGTCAAGATTACTAGGATCTCAAAAAGGTGATATAAAATATAACTCACCAAAAAATTCAGGGTAGCTATTACATGAACTAAGTATTTTTACTCTTGTTAAAAAATTTTATTTTTTAATTTCTTTTTAAGTGATCTAAAGATTCCCTGTTGGTGTTTTACAGAAGTGTTGCTTTAAGAACACAACATGGGTTAATTTAAGAAAATAAGTCATCAACTACAAGACAGACAGAATAATAAGATCCCAATTAATAAAATATAAATAATTATAAACTTATAGACATTAAAGTGCAGTACTCTTAATATATGGCTGTTAAAATTTATTTGCTGGTTGTTTCAGATTAGGATTGAAAATTAAAGTTAAATGAAAAGGGCCAAAAAAAACCAATATTTGACTCTTGCCCTTTGAGTCAGTCTGAATCCAGGGAACAGGGGACTTCTCTATGAGCTTTGCAACTCTGGGCCACATAACCTCCCGATCAGGGAGATTAATGAGACCACTGGAGAACAGAAAGCCAATCAGTGCATTTGCTACAAAGAGGAGAGTCATCAGGAAAGGGAGACATCCCTGATGCTTCTGAGGGAAGCCACATGGTCAAGCAAGACCTGAACCCACCTAGCTCAAATTGCACTAGCAGAACTGAGAAGCTGCTCTCAAGTTTCCCAAGGAATGACTCCCATAAAAGCTCAGCTGACTGCTAACAATAGATAGAAACAAAAGCCATTTGACTGCTTCATCTTAAACACTTAGCAAAGACAGTTAAAACCAAAATACAGCCATTCCTGGGCATTTTAAATAATAATAATAATAATAATAATAATATTTTAAGGTATACACTTTATGTTAGCCTCCCAAAATAAGTAAAACTGTTGGCTACAAAGACTATCAAGAGGAGCTGCCAGAGGCAGAAGTTTTTAGTTTAAGGCCTACAGATATTCCTAACCTACAGGTAGGCTTGGTGTTTGCTAGTACGATTATCCAGCCCTGAGTAACAGAATTAAATGTTTCTCTATTAGACACAGAGGTCATACTACTGAAAGGATTTTGCAAAATCAGATGACATTAAATTATTAAACTGTATATTATTGGGAGGGACAACTGTAACACTTAAAGTTAAATATTAAGTTGACAGTCCTGATAATTGGGGATATTAAAGACTGGTGAGGGTACTTCATACAGTGACATGATCCAGCTACTGCAACATTTATTCAATACTCATGTTTTTTGTTTCTCTCATAGAAGAACCCATCCCCAGATGACTTTACAACCTGTTCTTCCTCAACAAGACTTCAAAAAGAACTGACTTCTAAAAGGCAACTCATATTCCTCAACTGACTTCAAAAAGGCAACTCATGTCTCTCACGCCATGCACACTCATGTCACCCTCTCTCAGCTGAGAAGAAGGCAAAATGAGAGACGACTCTCCACTTACACCAATGGAGCCCAAAATAAATAGACTATCAATATAAGTAATTAATTAAGTCAGGTAATATCAGGGAGACTGGTTTTCGGTGAGTTCTAAAAATTTGGAGACTGTTAACTGAGGGATTAAAATTTCCTCAGTGCTTTTCCACTAACCTATCAAGGATTACAAAGGGACACATAAGAAAAGGGGGGAATGATAGACCCAACCTTATCTTTTATTAAAATTGGGAGCCATCTTGCAACAAAACCATGAAAAAATCATTTTGGCTTTACTGTAAATTACTGCAAATTCTGAACCTGCTTGGAATGACTGCCCGTGCCTTAAACTCACCCGTGCATGGCTCTCTGACCAGATAGCAGCCCTCTCTGAAACTTTGTCACACCTCATAAATATTGGCCTTCTGTGGCCAGACAATGACCCTCTCTGAGGCTCTAATGGTCCTCATAAATTTTGATGTTGGGGCTAGCAAAAAAAAAAAAAAAATGTAAACTCCCATTAGTGTGATGCTTGTCAGAGTTCTGTTATCTGTTACCCCATTTTTGTGTAACTTTCTGGGCTGCAAACCTGGGCTGTAGTAAAGGTGGGGTTGCTCTCTTGCTCCCGCAATCTTTGGAGGAAGAGGCAGCCCAGCCAGTGGAAATAATAAGCTTACTTTAATTTGATTTTAACTGGAGTCAGTGTTCTTTTCTTACATCCTGGTCTAAGAGGTAAACACTCCACAAACATAGAGCTCTGCCGGCCTAAAGACTTCTTGAGAAACTGCCTCTGAGGTTGGGTACTTTAAATATATTTTGTTGTCAGAAGGTTTAGCTTCTTTTTTATTGAGACCATCAAAGCTGGGTCTGCATCTATGTGAATGGAGAGCATGGTTTCTTATTTTCCAATGAACATGAGGCAGCAGTGCTGAATTCTCTCTTGGTAGGTAAACTGTGGCCACTGGGGGCTAAGTGTCTCCCTGTGTGGACTGTGAAGCCATTTGATCATCCTCCATTTTTGTGGTGTTTCTTGGTGCTGCACTGGGAGTTTGGTATTTGCTTCACGAAATACAAGGAGTTCAACTGGGACACAGTGCTGGAGGGAGTTCTTTCACGTGTGGTGGGTCAGGAACTGCAGGAGAATGCACCAACCAGGCTTCTATTTCACACAGCTTTTTCCTTGACCATACCAACCTGATTCTGAACATTGCCTTGAAACCTCTCCATATAATAAGATGCCTTTACATGTAAGGTTCTGCTGGATGCACCATGGCAGCCAAAATGCATTTGGAAGTCAATTGGAAATCCACATGGCCCCACCTCAGATATTTTATCACACACCTGCACACCACTGCTCTGGGCCCACTACTCAGCATTCTCAACTTACTGGCATCTCTGTTCTTCACCATTATCATGAAATCCAGTCAATCAAGGCACTGTCTGGTACACTCATGATCAGCAACAGGAGATCCAAAGGTTCTCCAGTGCCACCTGGTCATGGGAGTTTCAAAAATTTCAGGGTATTTATCTAGCCACTTTTCAAGGATGAAGTTGGAGAAACTGTGGGTTTCAATTCATTCAGGAACCATTTAATGTTGAGGAACCTCATTTCAATGAATGCTCTGGAGAACTCTCAAAGGCAAGGCTTCCCAAAGAGTAGCCAAATAGTCACATGAAGCCCAGCCCATTGAGGTCTACAATGTGAGGTCCATGTGTGTTTTGACTCTCAACTATGCCTGTCAAGTCTTTCATAATAAAATCATGTGATATCCTGGCTGAGATTCCAAGTGATCAGTCGAAAGCCACCCTTGGCCTAGATTTCAGTTTCCAATGGCGACTCTCATGCGTGGCCTTCTAAAATCGCAACACAATTCATGACAATACTTCTCTGAGGTCAGTTCCAGAACTCAGTCTCTAAGGTGAATCATACCAAAGTTCTAGCCCTGGTGGATCCAGTCATTTCTTCCAACCACTACACAAATGAACACAATTAAAACCAAAACACTCCCACATGGTCCTCACCTTCTTCCATATAGACACTCATTATAACCTCTGGCTGGAGGTTTCCATGAGGGGCGCAGCACAAGACAGTATCCAAAATAAGCTTCCTTATCCCTTATTTGCTTAAAGTCAGCTGGGCCTGGACACCATTCCTGTGAACCAGGAGTGATAAAATAAGCCTGGCCTTAATACTGCTCTGCTTCTCCAATTTGAGGCCTACTGACTGTCAGGTATAGATTCTTAATGTGATTTAAAGTAATGAAAAAACCCAAGTTCATATGGGCTAGCCTCTGCAGGGCTTTGAAGAACTCATTTGACCCAAAGGATCCCTAGTCTCATTTGATGGAGATCAGAAACCTATCAGAGTAAGGCAAGATACTTCATACACAATTACTGATATTTTTGCCATTTTGGTTTTGGAAGCACACATGGGATCTTTCTTTAGTTCCATCAGGTGCTGAGAATCTAAGCCACTGCCTCACACAGGGCCAAGTGGCTGATTCAGACACATCCCTTTCCAAAGCAATTAAGCAAAGATACACAGGTGATGCCCATTCATTTCCATTTGAAAACAGTTTTCTTCAGGCTTCACAAATTGGTGGCCTGAGGCAGAGACCTTCCTGACTCTCAGAGCAACAGAAAAATAGGTAAGCAAAAGGCCCAAAGCAGGGTTTCTCTACTGAGACTTTCTTTGTCACACTGATATCTGAGTTTTCTGAGATGCTTGCTATTCCCTTCAGCTATCCAGTATATGGCAATGTCACAGAGCTTGGAGGTGGTACATATCTTGGACACAAAACCATGAGCCTACTCTGGAGAGTGGCCAGAATTCAGGAAGAAAACAGGAACTTCGGAAGATAGTAGGTGTTGCCCTTCCCTAAAGCAACCTGCAGTCCACTCATAAATTGGGCAGGATGAATGTTGGCAAGCTTTCTACTAGACAGGACACATCCATTGATGCATTATCTTTTATAATGTCTACAACCACGGACACAGTGGGATACACAGGCATACAAACAATCACCTTGTCAAATGACTTACTATAAACAGTCCACTCTAAAGCAAACAAACCGCCTTTCTTACCTATTCTCAGAACATGAGACATAACCACAAAATCACAATCACACCCACAACGACACCTCCTTTATTCAAGTAGGTCTGTGACTAATTGGAATGTACTCTGAATGATGGGCCATACTATGTTTCCTTGAAATGGCCTGTCCTTCTCAGATCTGGTCACCTTGGTCAACACTGTGAAGTTTTCAGGAGCCAGTGGTGAGCCACTACCTGCTTTCTCATGAAATTCCCCTTTTTAGAGCTCTCTTGGCATTTGGCAATCCTCACATCAGTAGGTACCAAGGAAGACTTACTCTGTCCTTGGTTATTCCAAACAACTGAGCCCACTGGGCAAGAAACTGGGACTGACTCTGGGTGCCTGGCTTCCTGGATCCCAAGTTCAGAGAGATCCGTCATCAAGGAAGAGAGGTAGGTCACCTCATTCAGGAACTGAATGAGGTTACTGCCGTGGCAACCACTTTGTCCTAACAATTGCTTTCAAGGGTCCCATGAGATGGTGGCTGCCCCTACCTCCTGTGACACTTTCACAAGTTAGAATGGTATATCAACCATTGGCACCTGGGAACAGCTCTCCACACAGGCCTGGTTTGGTCCATCTTCTCGACATTAAGAAGAGAGAAGCTGTTTCAGACACAACCCTTCATCCTGACCAGGTTGTTTGCCATGGAGGATGAATTTTGCTCTCTTAGGTCCTCCATAGCTGCTTACAACTTCTCCAGGAATCATTTCTGCATGGACCTTTGAGTTTCTCAGCATGTGGAAGATCCCCTATATTCCTGTATTGTAAGAACAACTCTATCCCTGCTCTTCTGTAAAGTTAAATTGACTGAACAGTGTATGGTTAGGTTAACTAACAGGTTCGATTTGGATTAGGAATCTTTTTGCAGGATGAATAATGGTATTGGGAAACTGCGATATTTACAAGAATATATAGGTGAATTATAAGTATGAAAACAGAAATCTAGCTAAGATTTGAAGCCCAAAAGGGCATTGGGCCCTTGACTGGGATACGTAGCTTTGAATTATGTTCTGCACTGATGTGTCAGATAAATCGATATACAATGGCTTAGGTCCTTGTACCATGGATGATTAAATGTAGAAGAGAACTTCCAGTCAAAAGGGATAGTTGGTAGGATTCGGAAGATTCTCGGTAGGTTTAGAAAGAAGAGTGAGTATAGGATTTGGACCAAATGTTGTTTAGCAATAGGGTTTCTGGTAGACAGTGAATGTTAATGTCAGCACAAGTGAAGAGACAGTCACAATGATGAACTGGGGAAAATAGTTAGGAAAGCTGATATCAATAGAGACATTACGAAATCAGGCAAAGTATAAAGTGAGTGATAGGATTAGATATTTTCAACAGGGTTGAGTTTGAATATATAATCTTAGAAAGAAACAAATGTGTAGTGACCAATAGGATTGACATTTGACAGCATTAGGCAACCTGGACATGGATGTTTAGTAATCCATGCTCACTTTTCATTTAGTCTTTGCTACAATCTTAAGTGTGACCTTTGCTTTTTTTGTCCAGAATATTACTGTGACAAAACGTATATGTAGATCAGGTGACATGACTATTTTTCCACCATTTCTGGCAGCAACATATTCAAGACGTATAAATTAGTAATGGGGGTAAAAAGAGGTGTACCCTTTGTCTGTGCATATAGAGATAATGCATGAATAGACCATACTTTGAATAAATAATATATCTGGTTCCGACTTTAAATAATGGATTGAAATTATATGTGAAAAAATACAAGAAATCTTATATTGACATACAAACATTCATTCCAACCAGTTATATATCTAATGGCCACATTAAGGTTATGGTTTATCATGAAGGGTGTGTGAGTTTTGCTTCAAAAGTGATTATGGAAATCTAAAATAATGTGTTTGGAAAGAAGTCTCATGAAAAGACCAGTCAAGAAACCTGGAGGAATACATGTTTTATGAAGCAGGAAGTGATTGTGAAACAAATGCGCATAAATTTGTGAACTTGTGGATGAAATATATATATATCCTATGATTTGTAAAAATTGAAGAAATAGTAATGTACCAGTGTTGAATGAAAATAAACGTCAGAATACACATCATGTCCCATACGAATCTACTTGATTGATGTTAATCTGGGTTAGTTACTGTACAAATATTAGGATTTGTAAGCACCATTTACTGAAGTTAGTTTTCAGAACTATGAAACAAATGTGTATTTCAGGAGGATGAATATTTCTGAGAATAATTTTGTGAAAAGTTTATTATAAATCCACATTTTTGAACATGAATGAATTTAGGGAGTGTATTTAAGATACATACATTTCATATTTTAAAAATCAGGACAGTATATATATATATATATATATATATATATATATATATATTCATAATTATATATATGTGTATATACATATATATGTGTGTGTATATATATATATATATATATATATATATATATATATATATACACAAAAAAAAACACACACACAGACATTAAAATGTAGGAATATATACGCCAATCGAAGTTCATCATAAAATATATAGCATCCACAGATGCAAAAATATTTATTTTACTGAACAAGGATTTATGTATAATGTTGTTCTACTAGGAAGCTCACCCATAGTTTGAATTTTCAGTTCCAACAGCGTTTAGAGTAGTGATCTCTTCTCACAACTTGTATCTGCCAAGTCAGTCACCTCACAAAAATGAACGTGTGATACCAGGTAGGATTCTATAAAGCATATAAAAATACATGTGCTGAATAGGCTACAGAGAAAGGCAGACAGGCATTTACATATTTGTTAACTTTAACAACACATGGAGAACTATTTCAATTAAAAATTGACTAGATTTATAACACCTACCATTTATCATGAAAAAGGCAAGTCCAACTATACCCCACGCCTCCTCTGAACTGCTTGTATTTCTATTCTGTTTGGGTTGTTTTTCTCCATCATTTGGATTAGTAGACAGAGTATAGTAGGGTATGGGTTATTGTCAGGATTCAGTATTTTCAATGGTATATAGGAAAATGAATCCAATGTGTATAAAAATATATGCTACACAATTATCTTCCCACTCTCATCCAGAACAATGCCTTTACATTACCTTCACCTCAAGTAAGACACAATTAGGGTAGAAGAGTTTGAAAATCCGTGAATGCATATCTGGGGTGGAAACAGTACTAAGAAACAAATACGTATTTCAGGTGGATGAATATTTCTGAGAATAATCTTGTGAAAAGTTGATTATGAATCCACAACATAAATATGAATGAATTTAGGAAGTGTGTAATAAGACACATATTTCATATTTTGAATACTCCTGAGAGTGTATCTATATATATATTTATATACACACACAGAGACAGACATTAAAAATTGCAATATATATGCCAAACGAAATTCACCATGAAATGTATATCATCCACAGATCCAAATATATTCATTTTACTGAACATGGATTTATGTATAATGTTGTTCAACTAGGAAGCTCACTCACATTTGAATTACCAGTTCAAGCAGCGTTTAGGAGGAGTGATCTCTTATTCCAATTTGTATCTGCCAAGTCAGCCACCTCACAAGAATGTACGTGTGGTACCAGGTAGGATTCTATATGTGCATATAAAAATACGTGTGCTGAAAAGGCTACAGAGAAAGGGGGACAGGAATTCACTTATTTGTTAACTTTAAAAACGCATCGAGAACTATTTCAACAAATAATTGACTAGATTTATAACTGCTACACTATACCATGCAAAAGGCAACTCCAACTATAAAACATACCTCATCTAAACTGCTTGTATTTCTATTATGTTTGTGTTATTTTTCTCCATCATATTAGGATTAGTAGTCAGAGTCTAATAGGGTATATGTTAGTTTCAGGGATTCAGCATTTCTAATGGAAAATAGGAAATTGAATCCAATGTGTATGCAAATATGTGCTACACAAAAATCTTCCCACTTTCATCCAGAACAATGCCTTGACATTACATTCTCCTCAAGTAAGACACAATTAGAGGATAAGAGTTAGAAAATCTGTGAATATATATCTGGAATGGAAAATACTCTGGAGTTTACAACTTTGGAGGTGGTAGAGAAGATTCTAAAAGTAAGGGACAGGGTAAACATTCCACAAACATGTAGCTCTGCTGGCCTAAATACTTTTTGAGAAACTGCCTCTAAGAGTGGGCACTTGAAGAATTTGATGTTCTGAGGAGATTTAGTTCCTTTGTAGAGAAACCATGAAAGCTGGGTCTGCATCTATGTTACTTGGAGGACATGGTTTCTTATTATCCAATGAACATGAGGCAGCAGTGCTGAATTCTCTCTTTGTAGGTAAACTATGGACACTGGGGTCTAAGTGTCTTTCAGTGTGGACTGTGAAGCCAATTGGTCATTCTCCACTTTTCGTGGTGTTTCTCGCTGCTGCACTGGGAGTTTGGTATTTGCTTCAAAAAATACAAGGAGTTAAAATGGGACAGAGTGGTGGAGGGAGTTCTTTAAGGTGTGGTGAGTCAGGGTCTTCAGGAGAATGCACCAACCAAGGTTCTATCCCATGTAGATTGCCCCCTTGAGAATAGCAACATGATTCTGAACATTGCAGTGAATCCTCTCCATATAACAAGATGCCTTTACATATATGGGTCTGCTGGCTGCACCATGTCAGTCACAAGCCATTTGGAAGCCAATGGCTGATCCACATGGCCGCAACACAGATGTTTTATCACACAATTGCATACCACTGCTCTAGGCCCACTACTCACCAGGCTCCAACTTACTGGCATATCTGTTCTACACCATTTTCATGAAACAAAGTCAATCAAGGCAGTGTCTGGTATACTCAGGATCAGAAACAGGACATCCAAAGTATTTCCAGTGCCAGCTGATCATCAAAATATCAAAAATTTCATGGTAATTTTCTAGCCATTTTTCACGGATGAAGTTTGAGGCTCTGAGGGATTCAATTAATTCAGGAACCATTAAATGGTGAAGAAGCTAATTTCAATGAAAGCTCTGGAGCACTCTCACAGGCAAGGTTTCCCTAAGGGTGGCCAAAATGTCACATGAAGCCAGGCCCATTGAGATCTACAATATGAGGTCCATGTGTGTTTTAAACTCAAATATGGCTGCCAAGTCTTTAAGAAAAATTGTATGTTATATCCGGGCTGAAATTCCCAATGTTCTGTGGAAATCCAACCTGGGCCTAGATCTCAGGTTCCAAGGGCGACTCTCATGTGTGGCCTCCTAAAATTCCAACACAATTCATGGCAATACTTCTCTGAGGTCAGTTAAAGAACTCAGTCTCTAAGGGGAATCACACCAGAGTTCAAGCCCAGTGGAACAGTCATCTCTTCCAACCGCCACACAAATGACCACAATTAAAACCAAAACACTCCCACATGGTCCTCATCTTTTTCCATATAGACACTCCTTATAACGTCTGGCTGGAGTTTTCAATGAGGTTAACAGCCCAAGTCAGTGTCCAAATTAAGGTCCTGTTCCCCTCATTTGTCTAACATCAAGGTGGCCTGGACACACTTCCTGTAAACCAGGAATGATCAAATAGGCCTGCCATTAATACTGCTTGGCTTTTTCAATTTGAGGCCTTCTGACTCTGTGGTTTAGATTCTTTATGTGAATTTGAGTCATGAGAAAATCCAAGCCCCTCTGCAGAGATTTGAAGAACTCATTTGGCCGAAAGGATTCCTATTCTCACTTGATGGAAGTCAGGATCCTAACAGAGGAAGGTAAAAGAATTCATTCACAATGAGTGAATATTTGCCATTTTGGTTTTGGATGCACACATTTGATCTTTCTTTTGATCCATCAGGTGCTGAGAATCTAAGCCACAGCCTCACACAGGGCCAAGAGGATGATTCAGACACATCTTTTTCCAAAGCAATTAAGCAAAGAGACACAGGTGATGCCCTTCATTTCCATTTGAAAAATGTTTTCCTCAGGCTTCCCAAAGGGGTGCCCAGAGGCAAAGACATCCTGAGATTCAAGGCAACAGAACAATAGGTTAGCAAAAGGCCCAAAGCAGGGTTTCTCCACTGAGACTTTCCTGGTCACACTGATATCTGAGTTTTCTGAGATGCTGGCCATTCCCTTCAGATATCCAGTACATGGCCATGTGACAGAGATTGGAGGTGGTACATATCTTGGACACAAACCCAAGAGCCTATTCTGAAGAGTTGTCAGAATTCAGAAAGAAAACAGGGACTTAATAAGGTAGTAGGTGTTGCCTATCGATATGGAAACCACACTCCATTCATTAATTGGGCAGGATGAATGCTGGGAAGCTTTCTACTAGAGGGGACACATGCATTGATGCATTCTCTTTTCTAATGTATACAACCACGGACACAGTGGGATACACAGACATAGAAACACTCACCTTGTAAAACGACTTACTAGAAACAGTTCACTGCAAACCAAAGAAACCTCCTTTCCTACCTATTCTCAGAACAGAGACAAAACCACACACCCACACTCAAAAAGACACCTCCTTCCCCCAAGTAGGGCTGTGATTATCCGGAGTGTCCTCTGACAGGTTTGCCATACTATGTTCCCCGGTAATGGTCTGTCCTGTCTCAGATCTGGTCTCCTTGTACAACTCTGTAAAGCAGTCAGGAGCCAGCGGTGAGCCACTACCTGCTTAGTCAGGAAAGGCCCGTGTTCATATCTTTCCTGGCATTTGGCCATCCTCACATCAGTCAGTACCAAGAAGACTGACTCTGTCCTTGGTGATTCCAAACAAATGAGACCACTTGGACTGGGACTGGGACTGGCTCTGGTGCTTGGTTTCCTTGGTCCCAAGTTCAGAAAGTTCCATCAACAAGGAAGTGAGGTAGGTCACTTCCTTTAAGAACTGAATGAGGTCACTGCCTTGGCAACCACTTTGTCCTAACAGTTGCTTCCAAGGGTCCCATGAGATGAAGGCTGCCCATACTTCCTTTGGCACTTTCACAACTTAGAATGGTATATCAACCTTAGGCACCCGAGAACAGCTCTCCACACAAGCCTGGTTTGGTCCATCTTCTCTACAGTAAGAAGATAGAGGCTGATTCAGACAAAACCCTTCATCCTGACCAGGTTGTTTGCCATGGAAAATGACTTTTTGTCTCTCAGGTCCTTCATTGCTGCCTACATCTTCTCCAGGGATCATTTCTGCATGGACCTTTGAGGTTCTTAACAGGTAGAGCATCCCCTACATTCCTGTATTGTAAGAACAATCTGTCTCTGCTCTTGTGTAAAGTTAGATTGAGTGAACAGTGTATGGTTAGGGTTAATTTCATGTTCGATTTGGGTTAGGAATCATTCTGCTGGATTAATAATGGTATTGGGAACCTGTGATATTTATAAGAATATCGAGGTTAAACATATGTATGAAAACAGAAATTAAAGTAAGATTTGAATCCCAGAAGGGCATTGGGCAATTGATTGGGATATTTAGCTTTGAATTACTATCTGCACACATGTCTCAAATAAATCGATATACAATGGCAGAGGAACTTGAACCTTGGATGATTGAATGCTGAAGAGAACATCCAGTCAAAAGGGATTGTTGGTAGGATTAAGAAGATAGTCGCAGTTATTAATATGGTATTATGTAAAAATGTGGATGTGTAACCGATGTGATTCTGCAACTTGTATTTGGGGTAAAAATGGGAGCTGATAACCCATTTGAATCAAATGTATGGAAGATGATATGCCATGAGCTTTGTAATGTTTTGAACAACCAATAAAAAAAATTAAAAAAAAAAAAGAAGATAGTCGTTATGTTTAGCAAGTAGAGTTAGTATAGGATATGTAACAAAAGTTCTTTAGCAATTTTTTTCGGGCAGTGAGTGAATATAAATGTCAGCACATATGAAGAAATCAGACACAATGATGAACTGGGGAAAATTTGTAGAAAAGCAGATATCAATAGAGACATTAGGAAATCAGGCAAAGTATAAAGTGAGTGATAGAATAAGACATTTTCAACAAGGTTGAGATTGAATATCTAATCTTAGGAAGAAACAAATATGTAGGTCACCAATAGGATTGACATTTGAGAGCATTAGGCAACATGGACATGGATATTGTTAGTAATCCATGTTCACTTTACATTTAGGCTTTGGTACAATCCTAAGTGGGACCTTTGCATTTTGTTTCCAGAATATTACTGTGATAAAATGTATATGTAGATCAGATGACATGATTTTTTCTTCCACCATTTCTAGGAGCAGTATTTTGAAAACGTATAAATTAGCATTGGGGGTAAAAAGAGGTGTACCCTGTTTTTATGAATATACAGATAATGCATGAATAGACCTTAATTTCAATAAATAATACAACTTGTTCCACTTTAAATAATGGATTGAATTGATATCTGAAAATATATAAGAAATCTTATATTGATATGCAATCATTCATGACAACCAGTTATACACCTAATGTTAATATTAGGGTACGATTTATCATGAAGTTTGTGTGAGTTTTGCTTCAAATGTGATTATGGAAATCGAAAATAATGTGTTTGGAAAGAAGTCTCATGAAAATGCCAGTCAAGGAACACCGAGGAATTCATGAGTTCTGAAGCAGGAAGTGATTGAAATTGAAAAAAATGACGATAAATTTCCTTACTTGTGGATGAAATATTATAATATGATGTGAATAAACTGAAGAAATAGTAATGTACCAGTGCTGAATAAAAATGAACATCAAAATACACATCATGTCCCACAGGAATCTTCTCGCATTGATGTTAAACTGTGTCAGTTACTGTAGAAATATTAGGATTTCTTTGCACCATTCACCAAAGTTAGTTTTCTTTTTTTTAATTTTTATTTATGCTTGTTCAAAACATTACATAGTTCTTGATATATCATATTCCTCACTGTGATTCAAGTGGGTTATGAACTCCCATTTTTACCCCATAAACAGATTGCAGAATCACATCAGTTACACATCCATTGATTTACATATTGCCATACTAGTGTCTGTCGTATTCTGCTGCCTTTCCTAACCTCTACTATCCCCCTCCCCTTACCTCCCCTCTCCTCTTCTCTCTCTACCTCTTTACTGTAATTCATTTCTCCCCCTTGTATAATTTTTTTCCTTTCCCTCACCTCCTCTTGTATGTAATTTTGTATAACCCTGAGGGTCTCCTTTTATTTCCATGCAATTTCCCTTCTCTCTCCCTTTCCCTTCCTCCTCTCATCCCTGTTTAATGTTAATTTTCTTCTCATTCTATTCGTCCCTACTCTGTTCTTAGTTAATCTCTTTATATCAAAAAGACATTTGGCATTTGGTTTTAGGGATTGGCTAGCTTCACTTAGCATAATCTGCTCTAATGCCATCCATTTCTCTGTAAAAATTTTGTCATTTTTTAATGCAGAGTAATACTCCATTGTGTATAAATGCCTCATTTTTTATCCATTCATCTATGGAAGTGCATCTAGGTTGGTTCCACAGCCTTGCTATTGTAAATTGTGCTGCTATGAACATCAATGTAGCAGTGTCCTTGTAGCATTTTTTTTAGGTCTTTAGGGAATAGACTGAGAAGGGGAATACCTGGGTCAAATGGTGGTTCCATTCCCACCTCTACAAGAAATCTCCATACTGCTTTCCAATTTGGCTGCACCAATTTGCAGTCCCACCAGCAATGTACAAGTGTACCCTTTTCTCCACATCCTCGCCAGCACTTGTTGTTGTTTGAGTTCATAATAAATATCTGGAATGGAAAATGCTCAGGAGTTCACAACATTGAAGGTGGTAGAGGAGTTTCCAAAAGTAAGGGACAGGGTAAATACCACAAACATGGAGCTGTGTCGGCCTTAAGACTTCTTGAGAAAATGCCTCTGAGGTTGGGCACTTGAAATATATGTTGTTGTCAGGAGCTTTAGCTTCCTTTGTAGTGAGACCATCAAAGCTGAGTCTGCATCTATGTGACCTGGACGACATGTTTTTTTTTTATTTTCCTATGAACACGAGGCAGCAGTACTGAATTCTCTCTTTGTAGGCAAACTGGGGCTACTGGGGGCTAAGTGTCTCCCCATGTGGACTGTGAAGCCATTTGATCATCCTTCACATTTAATCATGTTATTTGATGCTGCACTGAAAGTTTGGTATTTACTTTATGAAATAAAGGAGTTTAACTGTGATACAGTGCTGCAGGGAGTTCTGTCATGTGTGGTGGTCAGGATCGGCAGGAGAATGTACCAAGAAGGCTTCTATCACACATAGTTGCCCCCTTGACCATAGCAACATGATTCTGAACATTGCCCTGAAACCTCTCCATACAACAAGATGCCTTTACATCCAAAGGTCTGCTAGCTGCACCATGTCAGTCACAAACCATTTATAAGCCAATGGCAGATCCACGTGGCCCCACCACAGATGTTTTTTCACACACCTACACTCTACTGCTCTTGGCCCACTACTCAGCAGGCTCCAACTTACTGGCATATCTTTTCTACACCATTATCATGAAACTCAGTCAAACCAGGCACTGTCTTGTATACTCATGATAAGCAACAGGACATCAAATGGTTTTCCAGTGCCAGCTGGTCATGGAAATTTCAAAAATTTCATGGTATTTTCTAGCCATTTTTCAAGGATGAAGTTGGAGTTACTGTGGGTTTCAATTCATTCAGGAACCATTAAATATTGAGGAATCTCATTTCAATGGAAGCTCTAGAGAACTCTCACAGGCAAGTCTTCTGAAAGAGTGGCCCAAGGTCACATAAAGCCAGCCACATTGAGGTCTACAATGTGAGGTCCATGTGTGTTTTGACTCTCAACTATTGCTGCCAAGTCTTTCAGAATATAATCAAGTGATATCCTCGCTGAGATTCCCAGTGCTCTGTGGAAAGCCACCCTGGGCCTAGATCTCAGTTTCCAAGGGTGACTCTCATGCGTGGCCTCCGAAAATTCCAACACAATTCATGGCAATACTTCTCTAAGGTCAGTTTCAGAACTCAGTCTCCAAGGGGAATCCCACAAGAGTTGAAACCCAGGTGGACGCAGTCATCTTTTCCCACCGCCACACAAATGACAACAATGAAAACCAAAACACTCTCACATGGCCCTCATGTTCTTCCATATAGACACTAATCATAACCTCTGGCTAGAAGTTTCCATGAGGGGCGCAGACCAAGACACTTTCCAAAATAAGCTCCCTTTCCCCTCATTTGCCAAAAGTCAGGGTGGCCTACACACCCTTCCTGTGAACCAGAACTGATCAAATAGGCATGGCGTTAATACTGTCATGCTTTTCCAATTTGAGGCCTACTGACTGTCAGGTATAGATTCTTTATGTGATTTGGAGTCATCAGAAAACCCAAGCACTTCTGCAGGGGTTCAAAGAACTCTTTTGAACTAAAGGATCCTGATTCTTACTTGATGAAGGTCAGGAATCTAATAGAGGAAGGCAAGAGACTCATTTGCCATTTCTGTTTTGAATGCACACATGGAATCTATCTTTTGATGCATCAGGTGCTGAGAATCTAAGCCACAACCTCACACAGAACCAAGAGGCTGATTCAGACACATCCTTTTACAAAGCAATTAAGCAAAGAGCCACAGGTGATGCCCATTCATTTTCATTTGAAAACTGTTTTCTTCAGGCTTCACAAAGGGGTGGCTAGAGGCCAAGACCTTCCTGACATTTAGGGCAACAGAAGAACAGGTAAGCAAAAGACACAAAGCAGGGTTTCTCCACTGAGACTTTCCTGGTCACACTGATATCTGAGTTTTCTGAGATGCTTGACATTCACTTCAGCTATCAAGTACATGGCAATGTCACAGAGCTTGGAGGTGGTATATATCTTGGACACAAAACCATGAGCCTATTCTGGAGAGTGGCCAGAATTCAGGAAGAAAACAGGATCTTAGGAAGATAGAAGGTTTTGCCCATTCAGAAGGCAAGCTGCAGTCCATTAATCAATTGGGCAGGATGAATGCTGGGAAGCTTTCTACTAGACAGGACACATCCATTAATTCATTCTCTTTTCTAATGTCTACAACCACAGACACAGTGGGATACACAGACATAGAAACACTTACATGTCAAACGACTTACTAGAAACAGTCCAATCCAAACCAAACAAACCACATTTCCTACCTATTCTCAGAACATGTGACAAAACCACAAAACCACAACCACTCCCACAAAGGCACCTCCTTCCCCCAAGTAGGTCTGTGACTATCCAGAGTGTCCTCTGACTGGTGGGCCATAAAATGTTCTCCCGAAATGTCCTGTCCTGACTCAGGTCTGGTCTCTTTGGCCAACTTTGTGAAGTTGTCAGGAGCCAGCGGTGAGCCACTACCTGCTTTCTCAGAAAAGGTCCCTCTTCAGAGCTCTTCTGGCCTTTGGCCATCCTCACATAGGTAGGTACCAAGAAAGACTGACCCTGTCCTTGGTAAAACTGAACAAGTGAGCCCACTGGGACTGGGACTGAGACTGGCTCTGGGTACCTGTCTTCATGGATCCCAAATTCAGAGAATTCCTTCACCAAGGAAGTGACGTAGGTCACTTCCTTCAGGAACTGAATTAGGTTACTGCCTTGTCAACCAATTTGTCCTAACAGTTGCTTCCAAAGTCCAATGAGTTGGAGGCTGCCCCTTCTTCCAGTGAAACTTTCACAAGTTTGCATGGTATATCAACCATAGGCACCCAAAAAAAGCTCTCCAGATAGGCCTGGTTTGGTCCATCTTCTATACATTAAGAAAAGAAATGTTGATTCAGACCCATCCCTTCATGCTAACCAGGTTGTTTGTCATGGAAGATGACTTTTGCTCTCTGACGTCATTCATAGCTGCCTACATTTAATCCAGGGATCATTTCTTTAATGACCTTGGAGGTTCTCAGCAAGTGGAAGATCCCCTAATTTCTGTATTGAAAGACCAACTCTGTCCCTGCTCTTCAGTAAAGATAGATTGAGAGAACAGTGTATGGTCAGGGTTAATAACATGTTCCATTTGGGTTAGGAATCATTCTGCGGGATGAATTATGGTATTGGGAACGTGCGATATTTATAAGAATATAAGTGAAATATAAGTATGAAAACAGACATCTAGGTAATATTTGAAGCCCAGAATTGCATTGGACCCTTGGCTGGGATTCTTAGCTTTGAATTATATTCTGCACAGATGTCTCAGATAAATCAATATACAATGGCATAATTCCTTGTACCTTGGTTGATTGAATGTTGAAGAGAACATCCAGTCAAAAAGAAATAATTTGTAGGATTAGTAAGATTGTTGGTAGGTTTTGAAAGAAGAGTGAGTATAAGATTTGGATGAAAAGATCTTTAGCAATAGGGTTTCGGATAGAGAGTGAATGTAATTGTCAGCACATGTGGAGAGTCTGTCAAAAGGATGAACTGGGGAAAAAAGTAGGAATGCAGATATCAATTGACATTAGGATATCAGGCAAAGTATAAAGTGAGTGATAGAATTATACATTTTCAACAGGGTTGAGTTTGAATATATAATCTTAGGAAGAAACAAACATGTAGTCACCAATAGGATGAACTTTTGAGAGCATTAGGCAATATGGACATGGATGTTTTCCGTAATCCATGCTCACTTTTCATTTAGGCTTTGGTACAAACATAAGTTTGACCTCTTCTTTCTGTGTGCAGAATATTACTGTGGTAAAATGTATATGTAGATCAGGTGACATGAGTATTTCTTCCACCATTTCTGAGAGCAATATTTTGAAGACGTATCAATTATTTTTGGAGGTAAAAATGGTGTACACTGTGTCTATAATTATAGAGATAATGCATGAATAGACCATACTGTAAAGAAATATTATAACTGGTTCTAACTTTAAATAATGGATTGAATTGATATCTGAAAATATACAGAAAATCTTACATTGATATACAATCCTTCATTCCAACCAGTAATATATATAATGGTTATATCAGCATTATGGATTTTCATGAAGAATGTGTGAGTTTTGCTTCAAAAGTGATTATGGAAATCGGAAATAATGTGTTTGGAAAGAAGTCTCATGAAAAGACCAGTCAAGAAACCTGGAGGAATACATGTGTTTTGAAGCAGAAAGTGATTGAAAGTGAAACAAATGCCTATAAATTTGTGAACTTGTGGATCAAATATATATACTATGATGTGCGTAAACTGAAGAAATAGTAATGTACCACTGTTACATAAAAATGAACGTCAAAATACACATCATGTCCTCTCCCACAGGAATCTACTTGCATTGATGTTAAACTGGGTCAGTTATTGTAGAAATATTAGGATAATGCCACAGTCTTGCTGGGCACAATCAGCAGCCACTTGTCAAAAGAAACTAACTTTATTTTTAGAACCACACATGCCAAACAAAACAGCCTCTCAGGAAAAAACCTTCAGAGCCCCAACTGCCACCACTGGCTTCCCAAAACCTCTCCCTCCCACAGGAGCCTCTCTCCGCCTCCCACAATACTCCTGCTCTTGAGGGCGATTGGCTGGGTCATGTGGGCGGAGTCAAAAAAAGTCCCCCAATGAGCAGTTTTGTGGTCTGAAAGGGCAGGGAAACAGCCCATTGAGCATCACCGCAGAGGAGCCAATCAGCTAGGTGTTGCTGGGGCCGCTGTGAGCCAATCATCAGCCGGCAGCTGGAAGTTTGCTGGCAGCAGGAATTTTGCTGGGGCCCCTTCGGCTATGGCTCTCAACATCTTCGCCTCTCTGTTTAAACAACATGCATGTGGCTTAGGGACCGTGCCTGCCTTAGGTTGTCCAATAGTACATATGGTCTTTACCCGTTAAGTTGGTACCATTGCAATTGGATCTTACCCGTCACTGACTACCCGTCCAGTATAGAGCCACACATGTGGAGAGGTCTTTGTACCAGCGGGGGTGGGTGAGGTTCTTTGCCTCACCTCTGTTGGCCCCCCAAATTTTAGCTGGACGATCATGACACGCAGAAGGGAGGAAGATACACCAAGCCAATTGATGGCTCCTTTTGGAAAAATTGTACCACCGATGACATCATCAGCAAATATACCCCAACACTACCACAAGTCGCTGCACCAACAGATAGTTCACAATGCATTTAGGTGAGTTCACAATGTGTCCAGGCAAGTTCTGCAAGCAGTACAGGGATGGCTATTGCAGAAGCTGTAGATTGGTATTATCTTTGATTTCACCTGCACTGGGATGAAGATAGGAACTCTGGCAATAATGTCTAAAGAAAAAAATTATGTAATATTCCAGAAGGCACTAAAACCAAAAAAAAAAAATTATGTAACATTCCAGAAGGCACATCAAAAACCAAAGTGGCCCAAAAAGCAGTCATTGAGGATGAAGTCTCTCACTTTCCTCTGTAAGGTTCCTGACCTCCATAAAATGAGAATAGGGATTTATTGGGTCAAATGAGTTCTTCAAAACCCTGCAGAGTGTAGCCAATGGGTTATTGGGTTTTTTCATTACTCCAATTCACATCAAGAATCTATACTCCACAGACAGTAGGCCTCAAATTGGAGAAGCAGAGCAGTATTAAAGTCAGGGTTATTTGATCACTCATGGTTCACAGAATGGGTGTCCAGGCCACCCTGACTTTAGGCAAATGAGAGGAAAGGGAGATTATTTTGGACACTGTCTTGGGCTGTGCCCCTCAAGGAAACGTCAAGCCAGAGGTTATGATGAGTGTCTATATGGAAGAAGATGAGGGCCATTTGGGAGTGTTTTGGTTTTCATTGTGGTCATTTATGTGGCAGTAGGAAAAGATGACTGGGTCCACCAGGGCTTGAACTCTGGTGTGATTCCTCTTAGAGACTGAGTTCTGGAACTGACCTCAGAGAAGTATTGCCATGATTTGTGTTGGGATTTTAGGCGGCCACCCATGAAATTCGCCCTTTGAAACTGAGATCTAGGCCCGGGGTGGCTTTCCACAGAGCACTGGGAATCTCAGACAGAATATCATATGATGTTATTTTGAAATACTTGCCAGACATAGTTGAGAGTCAAAACACACATGGACCTCACATTGTAGACCTCAATTGGCCTGGCTTCATGTGACTATTTGGCCACTCTTTGGAAAGCCTTGCCTGTGAGAGTTCTCCAGAACTTTCATTGAAATGAGCTTCCTCAACATTGAATGATTCCTGAAAGAATTGAAACCCACAATGCCTCCAACTTCATCCTTGTAAAATGGCTAGATAAATACCATAAAATTTTTGAAATTCGCATGATGAGGTGGCACTGGAGAACCTTTGATGTCCTGTTGCTGATCATTAGTGTACCAGACAGTGCCTTGATTGATTGGGTATAATGAAAGTGGTGTAGAACAGAGATGCCGGTTAGATGGAGACTGCGGAGTAGTTGGCCCAGAGTTGTGGTGTGCAGGTGTGTGATAAAATATTTATGGTGGTGCCATGTGGATCTGCCATTGACTTCCAAATGGCTTTTAGCTAACATGGTGCACCCAGCAGACCCTTATATGCAAAGGCATCTTGTTATATGGAGAGGTTTCAGGGAAATGTTCAGAATCAGGTTGCTATGGTCAAGGGGGCAAGCTATGTGGGATAGAAGCCGGGTTAGTGAGTTCTCCTGGAGACTCTGACCCAGCACATGTCACAGAACTCCCTCCAACACTGTGTCCCAGTTGAACTCCTTGTATTTCTTGAAGCAAATACCAAACTCCCAGTTCAGCACCAAGAAACACCATGAAAATTGGAGGATGACTAAATGGCTTCACAGTCCACATGGTTAGACACTTTGGCCCACTGGACTCTGTTTACCTACAAAGAGAGAATTCAGCACTGCTGGCTCAGGTTCATTGGAAAATAAGAAACCATGTTCTCCAAGTCACATAGATTCAGACCCAGCTTTGATGGTTTCACTACAAATGAAGACAAAGCTCCTGACAACAATATATATTTCAAGTGCCACACCTCAGAGGCAGATTCTCCAGAAGTCTTTTTTCCAGCATAGCTCCATGGTTGTGGAGTGTTTACCCAATCCCTTACTTCTGGAAACTCCTCTACCTGCTCCCAGGTTGAGAACTCCTGAGAATTTTCCATTCCAGATATGTATTCACAGATTTTCTAACTCTTCTTCTCTAATTGTGTCTCACTTGGGGCAAAGGTAATGTCAAGGCATTGTTCTAGGTGAGAGTGGGAAGATTATTGTGTAGCACATATTTGCATACACATTGGATACATTATCCTATTTTCCATTTGCAATACTGAATTTCTGACACTAACCCATACCCTACTAGACTATGACTACTATCCTAAAATGATGGAGAAAAAGAAACCTAACAGAATAGAAATACAGGCCTTTTGTAGGAGGCATGGTGTATACTTGGATTTTCCTTTTGCTTTATCAAGGATATGTGTTATAAATCTAGTCAACTTTTCATTGTAATATTTCTCCATGAGTTTTCAAAGTTAACACATATGTAAATTCCTGTCTCCTTTTCTCTGTAGCCTCTTTAGAACATGTATATTTTTATGCATATATAGACTCCTACCTGGTAACACACGTAAATTCTTGTGATCTCACTAACTTTGGAATATACAAATTATGAGAATAGATCACTTCCCCTAAATACTGATGGAACTGAAAATTCAAACTATGGGTGAGCTTCCTAGTGAACAACATCATACATAAATCCATGTTCAGTAAAATGAATATTTTTAGATATGTGGATGATATATATTTCATGATAAATTTCGATTGGCATATATATTGCTACATTTTATTGTTGTGTGTGTGTGTGTGTATATATATATATATATATATATATATATATATATATATATACCAGATTTTCCAGATTTTCCAAAATATGAAATATATGTGTCTTATTATACACTCCCTAAATTCATTCAAGTTCATGTATGCGATTTAAAATCAACATTTTACATGATTATCATCAGTCTGGCTGGGCACAATTCAGGAGCCAATTGTCAAAAGAAACAAACTTTATTTTTAGAACCACACAAGCCAAACAAAACAGCTTCTCAGGAAAAACCCTCAGAGCCCAACTGCCACCACAGTCTTCCCACAAGCCTCTTCCTCAACCACAAGCCTCCTCCTTTTGAGGCCAATTGGCTGGGTCACATGGGCGGAGCCAAAAAAGTCCACCAATGAGCAGCTCCGTTGTCTGAAAGGGCAGGGAAACATCCCATTGAGCATCACCACAGAGGAGCCAATCAGCTAGATGTTGCTGGGGCCGCTGTGGAGCCAATCATCAGCCGGCAGCTGGAAGTTTGCTGGCAGCTGGAGGTTTCCTGGGGCCCGTTTGGCTGTGGCTCTCAACATCTCCCCCTCTCTGTTTAAACAACGAGCATGTGGCTTAGGGACCATCCCTGCCTTAGGTTGTGCAGTAGTACATATGGTATTTACTGGAGACCCTTGGCTGTGGCTATCAACAGGATTTGTATGTACCATTCACTGAAGTTAGTTTTCAGTACTAGGAAACAAATATGTATTTCAGGTGGATAAATATTTCTGAGAAAAATCTTGTGAAAAGTTGATTATAAATCCACATACTTGAACATAAATGAATTTAGGGAGTGTAAATAAGATACATATATTTCATATTTTGAAAAATCTGGAGAGAGTGTGTGTGTGTGTGTGTGTGTGTGTGTGTGTATACACACAGACACATACAGATATTAAAATGTAGCAACATATATGCAAATCTAAATTCACTATGAAATATACATCAATCACAGATCCAAAAATATTCAATTTTCTTAACAGGGATTTATGTATAATGTTTTTCTACTAGGAAGCTCACCCATTATTTGAATTATCAGTTCCAACAGCGTTTAGGAGGAGTGATGTCTTCTCACAAATTGTATCTCCCAAGTCAGTCACCTCACAAGAATGTAGGTGTGACACCAGGTAGGATTTGATATGTGCATATAAAAATACATGTGCTGAATAGGCTACAGACAAAGGGAGACAGGAATTCACATATTTGTTAACTTTAAAAACACAAGGAGATCTATTTCAATTAAAAATAGACTGGATTTATAACACCTGACATTTATCATGCAAAAGGCAAGATCAATTATACACCATGCCTCCTCTGAACTGCTTGTATTTCAATTCTGTTTGTGTTACTTTTCTGCATGATATTAGAATTAGTAGTCAGAGTCTAGTAGGGTATGGGTTCGTGTCAGGGATTCAGTATTTCGAATGGAAAATTGGAAAATGAATCCAATGTGTATGCAAATACGTGCTACACACAAAAAATTCCCACTTTCATTCAGAACAATGGCTTGAAATAACCACGCTCCATGTAAGAAACAATTAGAGGAGAAGAGTTAGAAAATCTGTGAATACATACGTAGAATGGAAAATGCTCAGTAGTTCACAACCTTTGAGGTGGAAGAGACGTTTCCAAACCTTAGGGACAGGGTAAAACTCCACAAACATGGATCTCTGCTGGCCTAAACACTTCTGGAGATACTGACAATGAGGTTGGGTACTTGAAATATATGTTGTTTTCAGAAGCTTTAGCTTCCTTTGTAGTGAGACCATCAAACTTGGGTCTGCATTTTTGTGACCTGGAGGACATGAATTCTTATTGTCCAATGAACATGAGGCAGCAGTGCTGAATTCACTCTTTGTAACTAAACTGTGGCCAATGGGGGATAAGTGTCTCCCCGTCTGGACTTTGAAATCATTTGGTCATCCTCCACTTTTCGTGGTGTTTCTTGCTCCTGCAGTGGGTGTTTTGTATTTGGTTCATGACATACAAGGAGTTAAACTGGGACACAATGCTGGAGGGAGTCCTGTAACGTATGGTGTGTCAGGGTCTGCAGGAGAATGCACCAACCAGGCTTCTATCCCCCATTGCTTGCCCCCTTTACCATAGGAACTTGATTCTGAACATTGCCCTGAAAACTCTCCATGTAACATGATGCCTTTACATACAAAGTTCTGCTAGCTGCACCATGTCAGTTACAAGCCATTTGGAAGCCAATGTAAGATCCACATGACCCCACCACAGATGTATTGTCACACACCTGCACACAACTGCTCTCGGCCTGCCATAAATACTGCTCTGCTTCTCCAATTTGAGGCCTACTTACTGTCAGGTATAGATTCTTTATGTGATTTGGCATCATGAGACAACCCAAGCAGTTCTGCAGGACTTTGAAGAACTCATTTGATCCAAAGGATCCCTATTCTCACTTGATGGAGGTCAGGAACCAAACAGAAGAAGGCAAGAGACTTCACCAACAATGACAGATTTTTTGCCATTTTGGTTTTGGATGCACACATGGGATCTTCTTTAGATCTCTCAGGAGCTGAGAATCTTAGCCACAGCCTCAAACAGGGCCTAGTGTCTGACTAAGACACATCCCTTTCCAGAGCAATTAAGCAAAGAGCCACAGGTGATGCCCATTCATTTCCATTTGAAAACTGTTTCTTCACGCTTCACAAAGGGGTGGCCTGAGGCAAAGACCTTCCTGACATTCAAGGCAACAGAAACATAGATAAGCAAATGGAGCCAAGCAGGGTTTCTCCACTGAGACTTTACTGGTCACACTGATATCTGAGTTTTCTGAGATGTTCCCATTCCCTTCAGCTATCAAGGACATGGCCATGTCACAGAGTTTGGAGGTGGTACATATCTTGGACAATAAACCATGATACTATTCTGGAGAGTAGCCAGAATTCAGGAAGAAAACAGCAACTTAGGAAGTTAGTAGGTGTTTCCCATCCATAAGGCAAGCAACAGTCCATTAATCAATTGTGCAGGATGAATGCTGTGAAGCTTTCTACTAGACAGGACACCTCCATTGATGCATTCTCGTTTCTAATGTCTAAAACCACGGACACAGTGGCTACACAGACATAGAAACACTCGCCTTGTCTATAGACTTACTAGAAACAGTCGACTCCAAACCAAACCAACCACCTTTCCTACCTATTCTCAGAACATGAAACAAAACCGCAAACTCACACCCACAACCAAAAAGGCACCTCCTTCCCAAAAATAGGTCTTTAACTATCTGGAGTGTCCTCTGACTGGTGGGCCATACTATGTTCCACTCGAAATGGCCTGTCTGGTCTCAGATCTTGTCTCCTTGGCCAACTCTGTTATTCTGCGAGGAGCCTGCTGTTAGCCACAACCTGCTGTCTCAAGAAAGGCCCCTCTTCAGAGCTCTACTGGCATTTGGCCATCCTCACATCAGTAGGTACCAAGAAGGCCTGACTCTGTACTTGGTAAATCCAAACAAGTGAGCCCACTGGGACTGGGACTGGGAATGGCTCTTGGTGCCTGGCTTCTTGCATCCCAATTTCAGAGAGTTCCATCACCAAGGAAATGAGGTATGTCACTTTCTTTGCAACTGAATGAGGTCACTGCCTTGGCAACAACTTTGTCCTAAGACTTGCTTCCAATGGTTCCATGAGTTGGAGGGTGCCCCTACTTCCTGTGACAATTTGACTAGTTAGAATGGTATATCAAAATAGACACCATGGAACAGCTCTACACGCAGGCCTGGTTAGGTTCATCTTCTCTACATTAAGAAGAGAGAGTCTGATGCATACACATCCCTTCATCCTGTCCAGGTTGTTTGCCATGGAAGATGGCTTTTGCTCATGCAGGTCCTTCATAGCTGCCTACATCTTCTCCAGGGATCATTTCTGCATCGAACTTTGAGGTTCTCAGCAGTTGGAAGATAACCTACATCCCTAATTGAAAGAATAGCCCTGTCCCTGCTCTTTTGTAATGTTAGATTGAGGCAACAGTGTATGGTTAGGGTTAATAACACGTTCGATTTGGGTTAGGAATCATTCTGCGGGATGAATAAGGTTATTGGGAACCTGCAATATATAGAAATATAGTGGTTAAATATAAGTATGAAAACAGAAATCTAGGTAAGATTTGAAGCTCAGAAGTGCATTTGGCAATAGATTGGGACACGTAGCTTTGAATTATGTTCTGCATACATGTTTCAGAAAAATCGATATACAATGGCATAGGACCTTGTACCTCAGATGATTGAATGTAGTAGAGTACATCCACTCAAAAAGGGATAGTCGATAGGATCAGGAAGATAGTCAGTATGTTTCGGAAGAAGATAGAGAATAGGATTTGGACCAAAGTTCATTAGCAATAGGGTTTCGGTTAGAGAGTGAATGTCAATGTCAGCACATGTGAAGGGTCAGTCACAATGTTGAACTGGAAAAAATATGTAGGAAAGTAGATATCAATAGAGACATTAGGAAATCAGGCAAAGTATAAAGTGAGTGAAAAAACTAGACATTTCCAATAGTTTTGAGGTTGAATATATAATCTTAGGAAGAAACAAAAATGTGGTCACCAATAGGATTGACATTTGAGAGCATTAGGCAACCTGGATATGGATGTTTTTAGTAATCCATGTTCAGTTTCCATTTAGGCTTTGGTACAATCATACGTGTGACTTTTGCATTTTGTGTCCAGAATATTACTATGATAACATGCATATGTATATCAGGTGACATGAGTATTTCTTCCACCATTTCTGGGAGCAATATTTAGAAGACTAATAAATTAGTATTGGGGGTACTAAGAGGTGTACCCTGTGTCTATGAATATAGAGATAATGCATGAATAGACAATATAGTGAATAAATAATATAACTGGTTCCACTTTAAATAATGGAATAAACTGATATAAGAGAATATATAAAAAATACTATATTGTTATAAAATCATTCATTCCAACCAGTTATACATCTAGTGGTGATATTATAGTTATGGTTTATCATGAAGTGAGTGTCAGTTTTGCTTCAAAAGTGATAAAAAAAATCAAAAATAATATATTTCGAAAGAAGTCTCATTATAAGACCAGTCAAGAAACCTGGAAGAATCCATGTGTTCTGAAGCAGGAAGTGATTGAAAGTGAAACAAATGCCTATAAGTTTGCTAACTTGTGGATGAAATATATATCCTATGATGTGCATAAATTGAAGAAATAGTAATGTACCAGTGTTGAATTAAAATGAATTTCAAAATACACATCATGTCACATAGGAATGTACTTGCATTGATGTTAAACTGGGTCAGTTACTGTAGAATTATTAGTATTTGTATGCAACATTAACTGAAGTTAGTTTTCAGTACTGGAAACAATATGTATTTCAGGTGGATGAATATTTCTGAGAATGATCTTGTGAAAAGTTGATTATAAATCCATATACATGAACATGAATGAATTTAGGGAGTGTATATAAGACACATATATTTCATATTTTGAAAAATCTGGAGAGTGTATATATATATATATATATATATATATATATATATATATATATATATATACAAAAAAACACACACAGACAATAAATTAGCAATCAAATTTATCATGAAATATATATCCTCCACAGATGCAAAATTATTTCTTTTAGAACATGTATTTATGTATAATGTTGTTCTTCTAGGAAACACACCCCTAGGTTAAATTTTCAGTTCCAACAGAGTTTAACAGGAGTGATCACTTCTCACAAATTGTATTTGCCAAATTAGCCACCTCACAAAATGTAGGTGTGATACAAGGTAGTGTTCTATATGTGCATTTAAAAATACATGTGCTGAATAGGCTACAGAGAAAGGGAGATAGGTATTCACATATTTGTTAACATTAAAAACACATGGAGAACTATTTCAATTAAAAATTGACTAGATTTATAACACCTACAATTAATCATGCAAAAAACAAGTCCAACTATACACTATGATTCCTCTGAACTGCTTGTATTCCTATTCTGTTTGTGTTATTTTTCTCCATCATATTAGGAGTAGTAGTCAGAGTCTATTAGGGTATGCGTTAGTGTCAAGGATTCAGTATTTCGAATGGAAATATGGAAAATGACTCTAATTGGTATGCAAATATGTGCTACACAAAAATGTTCACACTCTCATCCAGAAGATTGCCTTGACATTACCTTAGTTCCAAGTAAGATACAATTAGAGGAGAAAAGTTAGAAAATCTGTAAATACATATCAGGAATAAAAAATGCTCAGGAGTTCACAAACTTGTAGGTGGTAGAGGAGTTTCCAAAAGTAAGGGACAGGGTAAACACTCCACAAACATTGAGCTCTGCTTGTGTAAAGACTTCTTGAGAAACTCTCTGAGGTTGGGCTCTTAAAATACATGTTGTTGTCAGGAGCTTTAGCTTCCTTTGTTGTGTGACCATCAAATCTGGGTGTGCAAATATGTGACCTGAAGGACATTGTTTCTAATTTTCCAATGAAAATGAGGCAGCAGTGCTGAATACTCTTTTTGTAGTTAAACTATGGCCACTGTTGTGTAAGTGTCTCCCCGGGTTGACTGTGAAGCCATTTGGTCATGCTCCAATTTTCGTGGTGTTACTCCTTGGTGCACTGGGAGTTTGGTATTTGCTTCATGAAATACAAGGAGTTCAACTGGGACACAGTGCTGGAGGGAGTTCTGTCACGTGTGGAGGGACACAGTCTGCATGAGAATGCACCAACCAGGATTCTGTCCCACATAGGTTGCCCCTTTGTCCATAGCAACCTGATTCTGAACATTGCCCAGAAACCTATCCATATAACAAGATGCCTTTACATATAAGGGTCTGCTGGCTGTACCCTGTCAGTCACAAGGCAATTGGAAGCCAATGGCAGATCCACATGCCCCAACACACATGTTTTATCACACACCTTCACACCTATGCTCTAGTCCCACTAATGAACAGGCTCCAACATACTGGCATCACTGTTCTACACAATTTTCATGAAACCCAGTCAGTCAAGGCACTGTGAGATACACTCATGATCAGCAACAGGACATCCAAAAGTTTTCCAGTGCCACCTGGTTATGGGAATTTCAAAAGTCTCATGGTATTTATCAAGCCATTTTTTGAGGATAAAGTTGGAGGCTCTGTGGGTTTCAATTCATTCAGGAACCATTAAATGTTGAAGAAGCTCATTTCAATGAAAGATCTTGAGAACACTCACAGGCAAGTCTTCCCAAAGAGTGGCCAAAAGGTCACATGAAGTCAGGCCCATTGAGGTCTACAATGTGAGGTCCATGTGTGTTTTGACTCTCAACTGTGGCTTTAAAGCATTTCAGAATAAAATCATGTGATATCCAGGCTGAGATTCCCAGTGCTCTGGGCAAAGCCACCCTGCACCTAGATCTCCCTGCACCACAATTAATACCTGAGATCTAGGTTGCATGGCCTAGTAAAATCCAAACACAATTCATGACAATACTTCTCTGATGTCACTTCCAGAATTCAGTCTCTAAGGAGAATCATACCAGAGTTCAAGCCCAGGTGGACCCAGTCATCTGTTCCAAGCGCCAAACAAATTACCACAATTCAAAACAAAATGCTCCCACATGCCCCTTATCTTCTTCAATTTGAGGCCAAATGACTGTGGGGTTTAGATTCTTTATGTAAATTGGATTCATGTGAAAACCCAAGCACCTATGGGCTAAACTCTGCAGGGCTTTAAAGAACTCATTTGACCCAAAGGATCCCTATTTTCACTTGATGGATGTCACGGCCATTAGAGAGGAAGGTGAGAGTCTTCATCCACAATAACTGCTCTTTTGGCCATTTTGGTTTTGGATGCACCCATGGGATCTTTCTTTAGATCCATCAGGTGCTGAGAATCTAAGCCACAGCCTCACACAGGGCCAAGAGGCTGATTCAGACACATCTCTTTCCAAAGCAATTAAGCAAAGAGCAAAACACACACAGACATTATAAAGTGGCAATATATATGCCAATTGAAATTCATGATGAAATATATATCGTCCACAGATCCAAAAATATTAATTTTACTGAACATGGATTTATGAATAATGTTGTTCAACTAGAAAGGTTACCCTTAGGCTGAATTTTATGATCCAATAGTGTTTAGGAGGAGTGATCTCTTGTCATAATTTGTATCTGCCATGTCAGCCACCTCACAAGAATGTATATGTGATACCAGGTAGGATTCAATATGTTTATATAAAAATACATGTGATGAATAGGCTACAGAGAAAAGGATACAGGAATTCACATATTTATTAACTTTAAAAACACAAGGAGAACTATTTCAATTAAAAATTAACTAGATTTATAACACCTACCCTACATAATGCAAAAGGCAAGTCCAACTATACACCATGCCTCTTCTGAACTGCTTGTATTTCTATTGTGTTTGTATGCACTGTGGGTTTCAAGAACCATTAAATGTTGAGAAAGCTCATTTCAATGAAACTCTGGAGAACTCTCATAGGCAAGGCTTCCCAATGAGTGACCAAAAGGTTAGATATAGCCAGGCCCATTGAGGTCTACAATGTGAGGTCCATGTGTGTTTTGACTCTCAACTATGGCTACCAAGTCTTTAAGAATAAAATCATGGGATATCTTTGCTGAAATTCCCAGTGCTCTGTGGAAAGCCACCCTCGGCCTTGGTCTTAGTTTCCAAGGGCGACTCTCATGCTTGACCTCTTAAAATATCACCACAATTCATGGCAATACTTCTTTGAGTTCAGTTCCAGAAGTCAGTCTCTAAGGGGAATCACGCAAGAATTCAAGCCCAGGTGGACCCAGTCATCTCTTCCAACCGTCACACAAATGACCACAATTAATACCAAAACACTCTCACATGGCCCTCCTCTTCTTCTATAAAGGCACTCATCATAACATCTGGCTGGAGGTTTCCATGAGGGGCACAGCCCAAGACAGTGTCCCAAATAAGCTCCCTTGCCACTCATTTGCCTAAATTCAGGGTGGCTTGGACACCCTTCTTGTGCACCAGGAGTGATCTGAAAGGGTAAAATAAATTGAAATTAAAGTGTAAAAGTTGAAGTGTAAAAGACCGGGTTTTGTAAAGTTTCTAAGCTGCAAGGCCTGAGTTAAAATGTAAAGGACCAGGTATTGTTAAGTTCCTATGCTACATGCAAAACCTGAAATTCCTGTAGCTTGTAGTACAATTCCGGACTGCCCAGTAAATATTCCCCCTGACCGCCTGGTTGTTTAATAACCTAGGACCCTGTGTGGCCTGGCACATAGGCATCGCAAGGCCTAAACCAATCTGTTTGAATGTGTACCTCGCTTTAGAACTCACCTATCACTCCCGCCTGACCTGTTCCTGCCAATGAATGAACTAATCATGTTTAGGAATTGTTGTTTGATTTTTCTGCGGTGTATGTTGATTTCTTAAAGGAGACTGTGATATATGTAAAGTCCCGCCCTCCCCAAAAAGTGTACTTAAGCACTGCTCAACCCCTGCTCGGGGCTCTGGGCTGCTCTCCCTTCTTGAGTGAGCACGTAGCCCCAGCATGCTGGATTGGATCCTCAATGAACGCCTTTTTCTGTTGCATGAGCCGCGTTCTCTTGGTGGTCTCTTCCTCCGACGTTCACCGGACCCTTACATTTGGTGCGTTGGCCGGGAATCACGCAGCATAGGACAAGGACACACCAACAGACCCCTCTGGAGGTAAGTAAGGCGCTTCTTTTCATTTTTCCTTGTGATAACTCAGAGCTTTTTGTTCAGGTTCCATTTTTCCGTTTTTGGTTTGGGTTGGCAGAGTGGCTTCCAGCGGAGAATGTAAGTTCCCCCTGTCAGTGGTGGACAAACGTGTCCTAAAGCCACAGGCCATGTCCTTGCAAGGGATGCCTTGGAGGACTCGGGGAGTGACGGATGTGCTCTCATTAGGTGAGGAGGGACGAATGAGCCCACATTAGGTGACTCTGCTGGCAACCCATCATATCTTGCTGACTACTTTTTTCTCTCAGGTTGAATTCACTGTCTGTCTTTGTGGTCTAACCCATCAGGTTTTGACAGTTACTAGGTTCTAATCTTTACTTCTGAACTCGTGTTAAATGTTAACTGTGTGTACATGTTTGTGTCACGTTTGTATTGTCCTTGTCTCTGTTTGAGAAACTCTCATTATGGGACAAAGCCATTCCATGCCTCTTTCCTTGAAGCCATTCCTGGTCCCTGCCTCCAATCCGACCCCTTCACCCAGGATCCTATCACTCAAACCTTCTACTCCTCCCCCTCTTCCCTCCATTCTCTCTGAGTCACAAGATTGTAGATCTTGGGGTTGTGAACAAACGGGAGCTGCATGATGGTCTTTGTGTGTCATTTTATCTGTGTTTCTGTTAAATGTGATGGCATTGTTTGGTCCGATGCAGAGTCCCGAGTTCCAACCTGCATTACATATGTGGAAGTTACTTTAGCTAAATTTTAAACTAATGCTTCTCCTGTGAGGGACCAAAAGTCAATAGAACCGCCAGTTTTTCTGTTCTCACCTTTTCACCTCTCTTAGCTGTGCTTTAAAGAACTTTGATAAACTTTACTCCCCTTTGTTAAGCAACATTACGGAAGCAGTGATTTCTTTTCTTCCCGTAGTTGGATTGAGCATGCCCACTGCAGAGGGAAATGTCTGGGGTCTAAGAACTTTGATATCTCGCTTAAACTTTTCTCAAAACCCTGTTCTCATTATTAAATTGGCATTAATTGGCTTTGGGATGGGAACCAAGCCTTCAGTCATAAATTTTGACACCCCAGAGGGGACTTTAAATAAACCCCACTCTGCCCTCTTGGGGAAGCCTAGCACTCAAAACAACTGAAGCAGAGAATGAAATTTTTGGGAGCTGACTACTGCAAAGTTGGGAGACATAGAATATGCCTGGTGCCTGGGGTCAAAGCAAACCAGAGGAACTAATCCTGTAAGTAAATGGTGAGGCTAAGGGACTCCCAGCAGCTGCCAGATCCATTTTGCTGTGGGGAACTCCCTTATTCCTTACGTGCACTTTAAGGATTTCTCCACCTATGTTTACTTAACAAAAGGGACAATGAATGCATTAATATGTTGATATTATAGATTGTTTCTTGGGGATGATCTAGGGTGAATGTGTATCTAGAAATGATTTTTTTTATTTTAACCATCTGGTATCTAAATGGGTTTCTAAAGCATTGCACTATCTTACACTTAAAAGTTGGGTTTAAACAATTGTTTAGTTTGATTTCAGGTAGTTCATGCTAGGAAACTTAAATACTTAGGGTAAAAAAAAAATAAAGAGTTTTAATTTTGAACTAGACAGCCTGAAAAAATTTCACTAGATATATCAGTGCATTAACTTGGGAAGAGATAATAAATTATGATATGGTATCTATTCCCATCAGTGTGTAAGATTTTAAAAAATGGTACTAAATTAAAACGTTGGTCTGGCTTATTGAAATGACATTAATTAGCAACAGTCTTGGAAATTTTTAAAGCTTAATTTCGGATACACATGGTAGCATGTGGTTCTTTTTAAAAATTTTTCAGCCAATTTAATTTAACTTAATACTATTAGAAACTTCATAACAAAGAAAGGGGCTTAATGATCCTATAGAAACTTCTTCTGATGGTGGCATTAATATTATAAAAAAATGATCCCATTTTCAGTTTTGTGTGAGCAAGTTTTTCTAGTGTAGAAAAATCTAAAGAAATAAAATTTTGAGAATTACATCTTAAACTTGCATCAAAATTTTCAACATCCAAACCTGAAAATTATGACTTATAGATAAATGCCTTAGGCGTGAGGTTTCTTCTCAGAATTCCAGTCTTTCCAGTTTTCCAGACCTCAGCCAGGACTTACTTTGATATGCAAATAAAAGAAGCCTGCAGCACTCAGCAGGAGACAGATAAAAAGAGTAAATGTGTCTTTTTACCTGAACTCAAACTAGACCTAACCAAAAAAGTATATAATATGGTATTTACTAATTACTGGCCAGTCATCATTTTTAGGAATCTTGCTTTTCTTAGATTCTGTAATTTTTTTTTTTTGAGCTCATGATCTTGATTCTGCTGATGGGTTAATGTTTTCTGATCAGTTCTATTTTTGATCGACTCTGGAGTTTTCAGCATTGCAATGGAGATTTCACCTGAAAAAAGCTACAAGGCCTTTACTATTGTGTTATGTGTTACATTTGTGTTACGTGTTGTATGTTGGTATGTCTGTATGTGTGTATGTCCATATATCATGCAGGGATATGACAATTGACAGATGAGGAGCGCTCATGAAAAATTTAAAAATGTATCCAAATGTCTTTGATTCACGTGATTCATATGTTTTAATTCAAATTGGGTAAACAAATAAAAATAAAGATGTCTTTAAAATTAGGCCAATAAGTTTTCTAGGTTTTCAAAAAGGCCCTAATAAAATGTAGATGTCTATAAAATAATCTGCTTAAATTCAGAAATTGAAAAGCATTGTATTGAAATGTGAACAGAAAGAGGTTAGTAGATGGAAAAGAGAAACTAAAAGGTTCTAGATATAGATATAATAGAGGAAAAACGTGTTTCTGGATAAGAGAGTCTATATGATTAAGTAATTAAAAGGGTTTAAGTAAATAATAAAAAAAGGTGTGTGTAACTTGGTTATATGTGTAAGTTTTGAGCAAGTAATCTTAAAAAATTAAACAGCTGGTAAAACAAGTACTGTTTTTATAAAATTGTGCCATGTTATTTCTTTAAAATCTAAACTTGTTTAATACAAAAACATCAATGTAATTGTGGTGTTAATGTGTTCATATCTTCCAGGTATACGAGTCTGTAAGGTAGAAGCTTGCAAAGACCATTGTATCAAGCTGGTGTTCTAAGGTTGTATGGTAATTCTAGGCTTAAAAGAAAAACATGTTGGAGTGTTGGAGATTTATGTATATCATTTGTGTTCTATAATTGGACTTGTTATCAATAAGATATGTACAGTTCCATGTTACTTTTTACACTGAGATACAATCTAAAAGTATTTTTAACTTAATGAGAGCCAAATCTGTGAAGGTTTTATTGTAAACTCAAAGGTAATGCCCATTCATTTCCATGTGAAAACTGTTTTCTTCAGGCTTCACAAAGGGGTGGCCTGAGACAAAGACTTTCCTGATATTCAGGGCAACATAACAATAGGTAATCAAAAGGCCCAAAGCAGGGTTTCTCCACTGAGACTTTACTGGCTACACTGATATCTGAGTTTTCTGAGATGCTTGCCATTCCCTTCAGCTACCAGTACATGGCCATGTCACAGAGCTTGGAAGTGGTACATATATTTGACACAAAATCATGAGCCTATTCTGGAGAGTGGCCAGAATTCAGGAAGAAAACAGGAATGTAGGAAGATAGTTGGTGTTGCCCATTGATAAGGCAAGCCACACTCCATTTATAAATTGTGCCGGATGAATGCTGGGAAGTTTTCTCCTTGAGAGGATACACCCATTGAGGCATTATCTTTTCTAATGTCTACAACCACGAAAACAGTGGGATACACAGACCTAAAAACACTCGCCTTGTCAAAGGACTAACTAGAAACAGTCCACTCCAAACCAAACACACCTCCTTTCCTAACTATTCTCAGAACAAAAGAAAAAACCACAAACCCACACCCACAACCACAAAGGCACCTCCTTCTCCCAAGTGGGTCTGGAACTATCCAGAGTGTCCTCTGACTGGAGGGCCATACTATGTTCCCCAGAAATGGTCTGTCCTGTCTCAGATCTGGACTCCTTGGTCAACTCTGTGAAGTTGTCAGGAGCCAGCAGTGAGCCTCTATCTGTTTTCTCCGGAAGGGCCCCTCTTCAGAATTTTTCTGGAATTTGGCCATTCTCACATAAGTAGGTACCACAGAAGACTGACTCTGTCCTTGGAAAATCCAAACAAGTAAGAACACTGGAACTGGTGCTGGGGCTAGGCCTGGGTGCCTAGATTCCTGGAACCCAAATTTGGAGAGTTCCATCAACAAGGATGTGAGGTGAGGTCACTTCCTTTAGTAACTGAGTGAGGTCACTGCCTTGGCAACCAACTTGTCCTAACATTTGCTTCCTAAGGTCTCATAACATGGAGGATGTCCCTACTTCCTGTGACACTTTCACAAGTTAGAATGGTAAAGAAACAATAGTCACCTCTGAACAGCTCTCCACACAGGCCTCTCCTCTACAGTAAGAAGAGAGAATCTGATTCAGACACAACCCTTCATCCTGACCAGGCTGTTTGCCATGGAAGATGCCTTTTGCTCTCTCAGATCCTTCATAGCTGCCTACATCTTCTCCAGGGTTCATTTCTGCATGGAACTTTGAAGTTTTCAGCAGGTGGAAGATCCCCTGCATTCCTGTATTGTAAGACCAAATCTTTCCCTGCTTTTCTGAACACTTAGATTGAGGGAACAGTGTATGGTTAGGGTTAACAATATGTTCAATTAAAACCAAAATACTCCCACATGGCCCTCATATTCTTCCATGTAGACATTCATCATAACCTCTGGCTGGAGGTTTCCATAAGGGGCGCAGCCCAAGACAGTGTCCAAAATAAGTTCCCTTGCCCCTCATTTTCCTAAAGTCAGGGTTTCCTGGACACCCTTCCTGTAAACCAGGATTGATTAAATAGGCCTGCCAGTAATACTGCTCTGTTTCTTCATTTTGAAGCCTACTGACTGTGAGGTATAGATTCTTTATGTGATTTGGAGTCATGTGAGAACCCAAGCACTGCTGCAGGGCTTTGAAGAACTCATTTGTCTCAAAGGATCCCTATACTTACTTAATGGAGGTCAGGAACCTAACAGAGGAAGCAAGAGACTTCATCCACAATGACTGATCTTTTTGCCATTTTGGTTTTGGATGCACACATGGGATCTTTCTTTAGATCCATCAGGTGCTGATAATCAAAGCCACAGCCTCTCTCAGAGCCGAAAGGATGATTCAGACACATCCCTTTCCAAAGCAATTAAGCAAAGAGCCACAGGTGATGCTCATTCATTTCCAATTGAAAGCACTTTTCTTCAGGCTTCACAAACTGGTGGCCTGAGGAAAAGACCTTCCTGACATTCAGGTCAACAGAACAGTAGGTAAGCAAAAGGCACAAAGCAGGGTTTCTCTACTGAGACTTTACTGGTCACACTGATATCCGAGTTTTCTGAGATGCTCCCAATTCCCTTCATCTATCCAGTACATGGCCATGTCACAGAACTCGACGGAGGTCCATATCTTGAACAAAAAAACATGAGCCTATTCTGGAGAGTGGCCAGAATTCAGGAAGAAAACAGGAACTAAGGAAAGAAGTAGGTGTTGTCTACAACCACGAAAACAGTGGGATACACAGACCTAAAAACACTCGCCTTGTCAAATGACTTACTAAAAACAGTCCACTCCAAACCAAACATACTGCCTTTCCTACCTATTCTCAGAACATGATAAAAAAACACAAATTCACACCCACACCCACAAAGGCACCTCCTTCCCCCAAGTAGGTCTGTGACTATCCAGAGTGTCCTCAGACTGATGGGCCTTACTCTGCTCCCTCGAAATGGACTGTCCTGTCTCAGATCAGGTCTCCTTTACCAACTCTGTAAAGTTTTCAGCATCAATCAGTGAGTCACTACCTGCTTTCTCAGGAAAGGCCCCTCTTCAGAGCTTTCCTGGCATTTAGCCATCCACACATCAGTATGTACCAAAAAGACTGACTCTGTCCTTGGTAAATCCAAACAAGTGAACCCACTGGGACTGGGACTGGGACTGGCTCTGAGTGCCTGGCTTCCTGGATCCCAAGTTCAGAGAGTTCCATCACCAAGGAAGTGAGGTAGGTCACTTCCTTCAGGAACTGAATGAGGTCACTACCTTGGTAACCACTTTATCCTAACATTTGCTTCCAAGGGTCCCACGAGAGAGAGGCTTCCCCTACTTCCTGTGTCACATTCACAAGATAGAATGGTATATCAACCATAGGCACATGTTAACAGCTCTCCACACAGACCTGGTTTGGTCCATCTTCTCTACTTTAAGAAAAGAGAGGCTTATTCAGACACATCGCTTCATCCTGACCAGGTATTTTACCAAGGAAGATTACTGTTGCTCTCTCAGGTCCTTCATAGCTGCCTACATCTTCTTCAGGGTTTATTTCTGCATGGAACTTGAGGTTCTCAACAGGTGGAAGATCCCCTACCTACCTGTATTATAACACCAACTCTGTCCCTGGTCTTTGTAAAGTTAAATTGAGGGAACAGTGCATGGTTAGGGTTAATAACATGTTCAATTTGGGTTAGGAATCATTCTGCGAGATGAATAATGGTATTGGGGACCTCCGATATTTACAAGCATATATAGGTGTAATATAAGTATGAATACAGAAATCTAGGAAAGATTTGAAACCCAGATGAACACTGGGCCCTTGATTGGGATACTTAGCTTTGAATTATTTCCGCAAAGTTGTCTCAAATAAATCGTTA
Source organism: Callospermophilus lateralis (assembly GCF_048772815.1). Taxonomy (NCBI): domain Eukaryota; kingdom Metazoa; phylum Chordata; class Mammalia; order Rodentia; family Sciuridae; genus Callospermophilus; species Callospermophilus lateralis. The sequence goes on from NW_027517645.1 coordinate 561,205, forward strand.
TACAATGGCATAGGACCTTGTACCTTGGATGACTGAATGAGGAAGAGATCCTCCAGACAAAAAGGGATAGTTCCAAAAGTTATTTAGATATAGGGTTTTGGTTAGAGAGTGAATGCAAATGTCAGCATATGTGAAGAGTCAGTCACAGTGATGAACTGGGGAAAATGTGTAGGAAAGCAGATATCAATAGAGACATTAGGAAATCAGGGAAAGTACAAAGTGAGTAATAGGATAAGACGTTTTTAACAGGGTTGAGTTTGAATATATAATCTTAGGAAGAAACAAATATGTAGTCACCAATAGGAATGATATTTGAGATCATTAGTTAATCAGGACATGGATGTTGTTAGTAATACATGCTCACATTAAATTTAGGCTTTGGTACAATCATAAGGGTGTCCGTTGCATTTTTTGTCAGGAATATTACTGTGATGAAATGTAAATGTATATCAGGTGACTACAGTATTTCTTCAAACATTTCTGAAAGCAACATTTTAAGACTTATAAATTAGTATTGGGGACACAAGTACGTGTACCCTGTGCCTATGATTATAAAGATGATGCCTTAATAGACCATACTGTAAATAAATAATATAACTTGATCAAACTTTAAATAATGGATTGAATTGATATCTGAAAATATATAGGAAATCTTATATTGATATACATAAGTTCATTCTAACCAGTTATACATCTAATGGTAATTTTAGCATTATGGTTTATCATGAAGAGTGTGGGAGTTTTGCTTCAAAAATGATTATGGAAATCGAAAATAATGTGTTTGGAAATAATCTCATGAAAAGTACAGTCAAGAAACATGGAGGAATACATATATTCTGAAGCAGGAAGTAATTGCAAGTGAACCAAATGCGTACAGATTTGTTAACTTGTGGATGAAAAGTATTATCTTATAATGTCCATAAACTGAAGAAATAGTAATGTACCAGTGTTGAATAAAAATGAACTTCAAAATACACATCATGTCCCATAGGATTTTACTTGCATTGATGTTAAACTGGGTCAGTTACTGTACAAATATTAGGATTTGTAAGCACCTTTCACCGAAGTTAGTTTTCAGTACTGGGAAATAAATATGTATTTCATGTGGATGAATATTTCTGAGAATAATTTTGTGAAAATTTGATTATAAATCCACATATAGGAACATGAGTTAAATTAGTGAGTGTAAAATAAGACACATATATTTCATATTTTGAATAATCTGGAGAAAAAAAAAAAAATATATATATATATATATATATATATATATATATATATATATATATATATAAAGATACAAACACAGACATTAAAATGTAGTAATATGTATGCCAATCAAAATTCATCATGAAATATATATCATCCTCATATCCAAAACTATTCTTTTTACTGAGCATGGATTTATGTATAATGCTGTTCATCTAGGAAATTCACCCATATGTTGAATTTTCAGTTCCATCAGTATTTAGGGGGAGTGATCTCTTCTCACAATTTGTATCTTCCTAAAACAGCAAGCTCACAAGAATGTACGTGTGATACCAGGTAGGATACTAAATATGCATAATAAATTTCATGAGATGAATAGGGTACAGAGAAAGGGAGACAGAAATGTACATATGTGTTAACTTTAAAAACTCATGGAGAAGTATTACAATGAAAAGTTGACTAGATTTATAACACATTCACTTGATAAAGCAGAAGGCAAGTCCTAGTATACACCATGCCTCCTATGAACGGCCTGTATTTCTATTCTGTTAGGTTTCTTTTTCTACATCATATTAAGATTAGTAGTCAGAGTCTAGTAGGGTATGGGTTAGTGACAGGGATTCAGTATTTCTAATGGAAAATAGGAAAATGAATCTAATGTGTATGCAAATATTTGCTAGACAAAAATCTTCCCACTGTCCTCTAAAACAATGCCTTGATATTTCCTTCGCCACAAGTAATACACAATTAGTGGAGAAGAGTTTGAAAGTCTGTGAATATATATCTGGAAAAGAAAATGCTCAGGAGTTCACAACCTTGGAGGTGGTAGTGGAATTTCCAAAAGTAAGGTACAGGGTAAACACTCCACAAACATGGAACTCTGGTGGCCTAATGAGTTGTTGAGAAACTGCCTCTGAGTTTGGGCCCTTGAAAAATTTGTTGTTGTCAGGAGCTTTAGCTTCCTTTGTATTGAGACCATCAAACCTGGGTCGGCATCTATGTGACCTGGATGACATGGTTCCTTATATGCTATTGAACATGAGGCAGAAGTTCTGAATTTTCCCTTTGTTAGTAAACTGAGGACACTGGGGTCTAAGTGTCTAACCATGTGATCTGTGAAGCCATTTGGTCATACTCCACTTTTCGTGGTGTTTCTTACTGCTGCACTGGGAGTTTGGTATTGGCTTCACGTAATACAAGGAGAAAAACTGGGACACAGTGCTAGAGGGAGTACTCTCACGTGTAGTGGATGAGGGTCTGCAGGAGAATGCACCAACCAGGCTTCTATCCCAAAAATCTTGCACCCATGTCCATAGCAACCTGATTCTGAACATTGCCCTGAAACCTCTCCATATAACAAGGTCCCTTTACTTGTAAGGTTCTGCTGGCTGCACCATGTCAGTCACAAATCATTCGGAAACCAATGGCAGAACCACGTGTCCCCACGACAGATGTTTTATCATACACCTGCCCACCACTGCTCTGGGCCCACTAGTCAGCAGGCTCCAACTTTCTGGCATCTCTGTTCTCACCATTTTCATGAAACCCAGTCAATCAATGCAATGTCTGGTACACTCGTGATCAGCAACAGATATCCAAAGGTTCTCCAGTGCCACCTGTTCATGGGAATTTAAAAAATTCATGGTATTTATATAGCCAATTTTCAAGGATGAATTTGGAGGCACTGTGGCTTTCAATTTATTCAGGAACCATGAAATGGTGAGGAAGATTATTTCAATTAAAGCTCAGGAGAACTCTCAGAGGCAAGGCTTCCCAAAGAGTGGCCAAAAGGTCACATTAAGCCAGGCCCATTGAGGTCTACAATTGAGGTCCATGTGTGTTTTGACTCTCAACAATGGCTGCCACGTCTTTCTGAATAAAGTCATGTGATATCCTGGCTGAGATTCCCAGTGCTCTTTGGAAAGCTATCCTGGGCCTAGATCTCAGTCTCCAAGGGCAACTCTCATGTGTGGCCTCCTAAAATCCCAACACAATTCATGTCAATACTTCTCTGAGTTCATTTCCAGAACTCAGTCTCTAAGGGGAATCACTCCAGAGTTCAAGCCCATGTGGACCCAGTCATCTCTTCCAACTACCACACAAATGACCACAATTAAACCAAAACACTCCCACATGGCCCTCATCTTCTTCAATATAAACTCTCATCATAACTTCTTGCTGGAGGTTTCCATGAGGGGCGCAGCCTAAGACAGTGTCCAAAATAAGCTCATTTGCCGCTTATTTGCCTAAATTCAGGGTGGCCTGGATACCCTTCCTGTGAATCAGGTGTGATCAAATAGGCCTGCCATTAATACTGCTCTACTTCTCCAATTTGAGGCCTACTCTCTGTGGGGCATAGATTCTTTATGTGAATTGGGGTCATGAGAAAACCCAAGCACCTATGGGCTACCCTCTGCAGGGCTTTGAAGAACTCATTTCAGTGAGTCTAGGAGTTGGACCAAAAGTTCTTTAGATATAGGGGTTTTGTTAGAGAGTGAATGTAAATGTCAGCATATTTCAAGAGTCAGTCACAGTGATGAACTGGGGAAAATGTGTAGGAAATCAGATATCAATAGAGACATTAGGAAATCAGGCAAAGTACAAAGTGAGTGATAGGATGAGACATTTTTAACAGGGTTCAGTTTCAATATTTAATCTTAGGAAGAAACAAATATGTACTCACCAATAGGAATGATATTTGAGATCATTAGTTAATCAGGACATGGATGTTGTTAGTAATACATGCTCACTTTCAATATAGGCTTTGGTACAATCATAAGTGTGTCCGTTGCATTTTGTGTCAGGAATATTACTGTGATGAAATGTATATATATATCAGGTGGCTAGAGTATTTCTTCCAATATTCTTAAAGCAATATTTTAAAGACTTATAAATTAGTATTTGGGATACAAATAGGTATACCATCGGTCTATGAATATAGAGATGATGCCTTAATAGACCATACTGTGAATAAATAATATAACTGGTTCAAACTTTAAATAATGGATTGAATTGATATCTGAAAATATATAGGAAATCTTATATTGATATACATAAATTCATTCTAACCAGTTATACATCTAATGGTAATATTAGCATTATGGTTTATCATGAAGAGTGTCTGAGTTTTGCTTCAAAAATGATTATGGAAATCAAAAATAATGTGTTTGGAAAGAATCTCATTAAAAGAACAGTCAAGAAACATGGAGGAATACATGTGTTCTGAAGTAGGAAGTGATTGAAAGTGAACTAAATGCCTATAAATTTGTGAAATTGTGGATGAAAGAATATATCCTATTATGTCCATAAACTGCAGAAATAGTAATGTATCAGTGTTGAATAAAAATGAACTTCAAAATACACATCATGGTCCCATAGGTGTCTACTTGCATTGATGTGAAACTGGGTCAGTCACTGTGGAAATATTACGATTTGTATGCACCATTCACTGAATTTAGTTTTTAGTACTAGGAAATAAATATGTATTTAAGGTGGATGAATATTTCTAAGAATTATTTTGTGAAAATTTGATTATAAATCCACATACACACACATGAGTAAATTTAGAAAGTGTATAATAAGACACATATATTTCATATTTTGGAAAATCTAAAGAGTAGATATCTATATCTATATAGATAGATAGATAGATAGATAGATACTCACATACACAGACATTAAAATGTAGCAATATATATGCCATTTGAAAATCATAATAAAATAGATATCATCCACGTATCCAAAAATATTCATTTTACTGAACATTTATTTATGCATAATATTGTTCATCTAGGAAATTCACCCATAGGTTGAATTTCCAGTTCCATCAGTATTTAGAGGGAGTGATCTCTTCTCACAATTTGTATCTTCCAAAATAATCAAGCTCACAAGAATGTACATGTGATACCAGGTAGAATTCTAAAGATGCATTAAAAAATACATGTGATGAATAGGCTACAGAGAAAGGGAGACAGAAATTTACATATGTGTTAATTTTAAAAACTCATGGAGAAGTATTACAATGAAAAGTTGACTATATTTATAACACATACCGTTGAAAAAGCCGAAGGCAAGTCCAAGTATACACCATGCCTCCTATGAAAGGCCTGTATTTCTATTCTGTTAAGTTTCTTTTTCTCCATCATATTTGGATTAGTAGTCAGAGTCTAGTAGGGTATGGGTTAGTGTCAGGGATTCAGTATTTCAAATGGAAAATATGAAAATGAATCTAATGTGTATGCAAATATGTGCTACACAAAAATCATCCCACTCTCATCCAGAACAATGCTTTGACATTACTTTCGCCCCAAATAAGACACAATTAGTGGAGAAAAGTTAGAAAATCTGTGAATACATATGTGGAAAGAAAAATGCTCAGGAGTTCACAAACTTGTAGGAGGTAGAACGGGTTACAAAAAGGGAGACGGTAAACACTCCACAAACATGGAGCTCTGCTGGCCCAATGACTTTTTGAGAAACTGCCTCTGAGGTCGGGCAGTTAAAATATATATTGTTGTCAGGAGTTTTAGCTTCCTTTGTAGTGAGACCATCAATTCTGGGTCTCCATCTATGTGACCTGGATGACATGGTTTTTTGTTTTCTAGTGAACATGAGGCAGCAGTGCTGAATTCTCTCTTTGTAGGTAAACTTTGGCCACTGGGGTCTAAGTATCTAACTGTGTTGTCTGTAGAGCCATTTGGTCATTATCCACTTTCGTGGTGTTTTTTACTGCTGCACTGTGAGTTTGGTATTGGCTTCACGAAATACAAGGAGTTCTACTGGGACACAGTGCTGGAGGATGTACTCTCACGTGTGGTGGGTTAGTAAAATGCACCAGTGAGGCTTCAATCCCACATAGCTTTTCAACTTGACAATAGCAACCTGATTCTGACCTTTGGCAGGAATCCTCTCCATATAACAAGATGCCCTTACATAGAAGGGTCTGCTGGCTGTACCATGTCAGTCACAAGTCTTTCTAAGCCAATGGCAGATCCACGTGGACCCACCACAAATGTTTTTTTCACACACCTACACTCCTCTGCTCTAGGCCCACTAGTCTGCAGGCTCCAACTTTCTGGCATCTATGTTCTACACTTTTTTCATGAAACCCAGTCAATCAAGGCACTGTCTGGTACAATCATGATCAGGAACAGGACATTCAGAAGTTCTCCAGTGCAACCTGGTCATAGTAATTTCAAAAAATTCATGGTATTTATCTAGATATTTTTCAATAATGAAGTTGGAGGCACTGTGGGATTTAATTTATACAGGAACCATTAAAAGGTGAGGAATCTCATTTCAATGAAAGCTCTGGAGAACTTTCACAGGCAAGGCTTCCCAAAGAGTGGGCAAAAGGTCACATGAAGCCAGGCCCATTGAGGTCTACAATGTGAATTCCATGTGTGTTTTGACTGTCAACTATGGCTGACAATCTTTCAAAATAAAATCTTGTGATATCCTGGCTGAGATTCCCAGTGCTCTGTGGAAAGTCACCCTGGTCCTAGATCTCAGTTTCCAATGGCGAATCTCATGCGTGGCCTCCAAAAATCCCAACACAATTCATGGCAATACTTCTCTGAGTTCAGTTCCACAACTCAGTCTCTAAGGGGAATCACAACAGAGTTCAAGCCCAGGTGGACCCAGGCATCTCTTCCAATTGCCACACAAATGATGACAATTAAAACCAAAACACTCCCACAGGGCCCTCTTCTTCTTTTATATAGACACTAATCATAAACTCTAGCTGGAGGTTTCCATCAGGGGCACAGCCCAAGACAGTGTCAAAAATAATCTCCCTTGCCCCTCATTTGCCTAAAGTCAGGGTGGCCTGGACAACATTCCTGTGAAACAGAAGTGATCATATAGGACTGCTGTTAATACTGCTCCACTTCTCAAATTTGAGGCCTACTGACTGTGGGGTATAGATTCTTTGTGTGAATTGGAGTCATGAGAAAACGCAAGCACCTATTGTCCAGCCTCTGCAGGGCTTTGAAGAACTCATTTGACACAAATGATCCCTATTCTCACTTGATGGAGGTCAGAAATATTACAGAGGAAGGCGAGAGGCTTCATCCAAAATGACTGATCTTTTTTCCATTTTGGTTTTGAATGCCCACATGGGATCTTTCTCTAGACCCATCAGGTGCTGAAAATCTAAACCACAGGCTCACACAGGGCCAAGAGGCTGATTCAGACAAATCTTTTTCCAAAGCAATAAAGTAAAAAGCCACAGGTGATTCCCATTCATTTCCATTTGAAAACTCTTTTCTTCAGGCTTCACTAAGGTTTGGCCTGAGGCAAAGACCTTTCTGACATTCAGAGAAACAGAACAATAGGTAATCAAAAGCCCCCAAGCAGGGTTTCTCCTAGGAGACTTTCCTGGTTACTCTGATATGTGAGTTTTCTGAGATGCTCGCCATTCTCTTCAACTATCCAGTACATGGCCATGTCACAGAGCTTGGAGGTGGTACGTATCTTGTACAAAAATACATGATACTAATCTTGAGAGTGGCCAGAATTCAGGAAAAAAATGAGAACTTAGGTAGATAGCAGGTGTTGCCCATGGATGAGGCAAGCCTCAGTCCATTCATTAATTGGGAAGGATGCATACTGGGAAGTTTTCTACTAGACAGGACACACCCAATGAGCTATTTTCTTTTCTAATATCTACAAAGAAAAACACAATGGGATACACAGACACAGAAACAGTCTCCTTGTCAAATGACTTACTAGAAACAGTCCACTCCAAACCAAACAAACCTTCTTTTTTACCTATTCTCAGATCATGTGAAAAAACCACAAACACAAACCAACACCCTCTAATGCACCTCCTTCTTCCAAGTAGGTGTGTGACTATCTGGAATGTCCTCTGACTGGTAGGACATACAATGCTCACCAGAAATGGCCTTTCTGTCTCAGATCTGGTCTCCTTGGTCAAATCTGTGAAGTTGTAAGGACGCAGTGGTGAGCCAATTCCTATCCTCTCAGGAAAGACCCCTCTTCAGAGCTTTCTTGGTATTTGGCAACCCTTACATCAGTAGGTACCAAGAAAGACTGACTCTGTTCCTGGAAAATCCAAAGAAATGAGCCCACTGCGACTGGGACTGGGACTGGCTCAGGGTGCCTTGCTTCCTGGATCACAAAATTCAGAGAGCTCCATCACCAAGGAAGTGAGGTGAGGTCACTACCTTCAGAAAATGAATGAGGTCACTGTCTTGGCCACCACTTTGTCCTAACAGTTTCTTCCTATTGTCTCCTGACATGGAGGCTGCCCTACTTCCTGTGATACTTTCTCATGTTAGAATGGTATAGAAACCATAGTTACCTGGGAACAGCTCTCCACACAGGCCTGGTTTGGTCCATCTTCCCTACATAAAGAATAGAGAGGCTGACTCAGACACATCTTTTCATCCTGACCATGTTTTTTGCCATGGAATATGACTTTTGTTCTCTCAGGTCCTTCATAGCTGCCTGCATCTTCTCCAGGGATCATTTCTGCATGGATTTTGAGGTACTCAGCAGTTGGAAGATCTCCTAACTTCCTGTATTGTAATACCAACTTTGTCCCTGCTCTTCTGTAAAGTGAGATTGAAAGAACATTGTATGGTTAGGATTAATAGCATGTTCGATTTGGGTTGGAAATCATTCTGCTGGATGAATAATGGTATTGGGAACCAGCGATATTTATAAGAATATAGAGGGAGAACATAAGTATGAAAACAGAAATCTAGGTAATATTTGAAGCCCAGAAGGATTTGGACCCTTGATTGGGATCCTTAGCTTGAGTTATGTTTTGCACCGAGGTCTCAGTTAAATTGATATACAATGGCATAAGACCCTGTACCTCAGATGATTAAATGTAGAAGAGATCATCCAGTCAAAAAGGGATTGTGTGTAGGATTAGGAAGATAGTCAGTAGGTTTAGAAGGAAGAGTGAGTCTAGGATTTGGACCAAATGTACTTTAGCAATAGGGTTTTGGTTAGAGAGTGAATATAAATGACACCATATGTGAAGAGTCAGGCACAATGATGAACTGGGGAAAATATGTAGGAAAGCAGACATCAATAGAGACATTAGGAAATCAGGCAAAGTATAACGTGATAGGATTAGACATTTTCAACAGGGTTGAGGTTGAATACATAATCTTAAGAAGAAACCAATTTGTAGTCACCAATAAGATTGACATTTGAGAGCATTAGGCAACCTGGACATGGATATATTTAGTAATCCATGTTCACATTCCATTGAGGCTTTGGTACATTCATAAGGGTGACCTTCGCATTTTGTGTCCAGAATATTACTGTGTTAATATGTATATGAAGATCATGTGACATGAGTATTTCTTCCACCATTTCTGGGGGAAATATTTTGAAAAGATATAAATTAGTACTGGGGATACTAATCGGCTTACCCTGTGTTGATGAATATAGAGATGATGCATTAATAGACCATACTGTGAATAAATTATATGACTGGTTCCAAATTTAAATAATGGATTGTATTGATATCTGAAAAAATAGAGGAAATCATTTATTGATATACATACATTCATTCCAACCACTTATATATCTAATGGTTATATTAGGGTTACCGTTTATCATAAATAGTGTGTGAGTTTTGCTTCAAAAATGATTATGGAATCGAAAACAATGTCTTTAGAAAGAAGTCTAGTGAAAAGACCAGTCAAGAAACATGGAGAAATATAAGTGTTCTGAAGGAGGAAGTGATTGAAAGTGAACCAAATGTTTATAAATTTGTGAACTTGTGAATGAAAGGATATAATTTATGATGTCTATAAACTGAAGAAATAATAACGTACCAGGTTTGATTAAAATGAACTTTAATAAACACACCATATCCAATAGAAATCTACTTGCATTGATGTTAAACTTGGTCAGTTACTGTAGAAATATTAGGATTTGTAAGCACCCTTCCCTGAAGTTAGTTTTCAGTACTAGGAAACAAATATTTATTTCAGTGGATGTATATTTCTGAGAATAAACTTTTTAAAAGTTGATTATAAATCCACATATATGAATATGAATGAATTCACGCGGTGTATAAGAAGACACATATATTTCATATTTTGGTAAATCTGGAGAATATATATATATATATATATATATATATATATATATATATATATATAATGTATATATAGACACACAAACACACACATTATAATGTAGCAATATATATGCCAATTGAAATTCATCATGAAAAATAACTCATCCGCATATCCCAAAATATTCATTTTACTGAACATGAATATGTGTATAGTGTTGTTCATCTAGGAAGCTCACCCATGGGTTCAATTTTCAGTTAAAACAGCGTTTAGGAGGAGTGATCTCTTCTCACAATTTGTATCTGCCAAGTCAGCCACCTCACAAGAATGTATATGTGAAACCAGGTAGGATTCTATTTGTGCATATAAAAATACATTTGCTTAATAGGCTACAGAGAAAGGGAGACAGGAATTCACATTTTTCTTAACTTTAAAAACACATGGAAAATTATTTCAACAAATAATTGACTAGATTTATAACTCCTACCTTATATCATGCAAAAGGTAATTCCAACTATACACCATGCTTCTTCTGAAATGCTTGTATTTCTATTCTGTTTGGGTTATTTTTCTCCATTATATTAGGATTAGTAGTCAGAGTTTAGTAGGGTATGGGTTAGTGTCAGGGATTCAGTATTTCAAACAGAAAATTGGAAAATGAATCCAATGTGTATGCAAATATGTGCTACAAAACAATCTTCCCTCTCTCATCCAGAACAATGACTTGACATTCCCTTTGCCCCAAGTAAGTCAGAATTAGAGGAGAAGAGTTAGAAAATCTGTGAATATATATTTAGAATGGAAAATGCTCAGGAGTTCACAACCTTGGAGTTGATAGAGCAGTTTCCAAAAGTAAGTGACATGGTAAACACTCCACAAACATGGAGATCTGCTGGCCTAAACACTTCTTGAGAAATTGCCTCTGAGCTTGGGCACTTGAAATATATGTTGTTTTCAGGAGCTTTAACTTCCGATGTAGTGAGACCATCAAAGCTAGGTCTGCATCTATGTGACCAGGAGGACATGGTTTCTTATTTTCCAATGAACATGAGGCAGCAGTGCTAAATTCTCTCTTTGTAGCTAAATTGTGGTCACGGGGGCTAAGTGTCACCCCATGTGGACTGTGAAGCCACTTGGTCATCCTCGACTTTTCATTGTGTTTCTTGCTGCTGCACTGGGAGTTTGGTATTTGCTTCACGAAATACAAGGAGTTCAAGTGGGACACAGTGCTGGAGGGAGTTCTGTCACGTGTGGTGGGTCAGTGTCTGCATGGGAATGCACCAAATAGGCTTGTATCCCACATAGCTTGCCCCTTGACCATAGCAACCTGATTCTAAACATTGCCGTGAAAAATCTCCATATAACAAGATGCCTTTATATAGAAGGGTCTGCTGGCTGCACCGTGTCTGTGTCAAGGCATTTGAAAGTCAATGGCAGATCCACAGGCCCCACCACAGATGTTTTATCACACACCTGCACACCACTGCTCTAGGCCCACTACATATCAGGCTCCAACTTACTGGCATCTCTGTTCTACACCATTTTCATGATACCTAGTCAATCAAGGCACTGTCTGGTATACTCATGATCAGCAACAGGACATCCAAAGGTTCTCCAGTGCCACCTGGTCATGAGAATTTCTAAAAATTCATGGTATTTATGTAACTATTTTTCACATATGAAGTTGTTGGTACTGTGTTTTTCAATTCATTCAGGATCCATTAAATGTTGAGGAAGCTCATTTTAATGAAGGATCTGGAGATCTCTCACAGGCAAGGCTTTCCAAAGAGTGGCCAAATTGTCACATGAAGCCAGGCCCATTGAGGTCTCCAATGTGAGGTCCATGTGTGTTTTGACTCTCAACGATGGCTGCCAGGTCTTTCAGAATAAAACCTGTGATATCCTAGCTGAGATTCCCAGTGCTCTCTGGAAAGCCTCTCTGGGCCAAGATCTCAGTTTCCAAGGGCGACTCTCATGCGTGGCCTCCTGAAATCCCAACAACATTCATGGCAATACTTCTCTGAAGTCAGTTCCAAATCTCATTCTCTAAGGGGAATCACACCAGAGTTCAAGCCCAGGTGGACCCAGTCATCTCTTCCAACTACCACACAAATGACCACAATTAAAACCAAAACACTCCCACATGGCCCTCATCTTTTTCCATATAAACACACATCATAACCTCTGGATGGAGTTTTCCATGAGGTGCACATCCAAACCAGTGCCCAAAATAAGCTCCCTTGCCCCTCATTTGCCTAACATCAGGGTTGATTGAACACGCTTCCTGTGAACCAGCAGTGATCAAATAGGCCTGCCGTAAATGCTCCACTTCTCCACTTTGAGGCCTTCTTACTGTGGGGTTTAGATTCTTTTTTTTTCTAAATTTTTTTGGAAATTTAATTGAAAAGTTAAAAAAATTGTTTTGCAGAATATTAAATTTCTAATGGCAAAGCCTTCACCTTGTTTGTGAAGGAAACCTTGATGCCTTGCCAATCTGGTTATATGGAGACACTCAAAATTTTCTGTTACATACTACATGGATGAATGGCTAAAGCACATAGTTTTTTAAAACTGAAAGGCAGATACCAGCAAGTAAGATAACAAATAAAAGACAATTTTATTAAAAAATAAAGTTGTTATATGACTCAAATATTGGAAATTCAATTCTTTTTTTTGGTTGTTCAAAACATTATAAAGCTCATGATATATCATCTTTCATACATTTGACTTAATTGGGTTATGAACTCCCATTTTTACCCCAAATACAAATCGCAGAATCACATCAGTTACACACTCAAGTTTTTACATAATAGCATACTAGTTATTGTTGAATTCTGCTACCTTTCCTATCCCCTACTATTCCCCCTCCCCTCTCATCTTCCCTCTCTACCTCATCTGCTGTTGTTTAATTCTCTCCCTTGTTTTCCCCTCTTTAGCCTCACAACCTCTTATATGTAATTTTGTGTAACATTGAGTAGTCTCCTACCATTTCCATATAATTTTCCTTCTCTCTCCCTTTCTCTCCCCCCACTCATCTCTGTTTAGTTTTAATATTTTTCTCATGTTCTTCCTCCCTGTTCTCTTCTTATTTGCTCTCTCTATATAAAAGGAAACATTTGGCATTTGTTTTTTAAGGATTGGATAGCTTCGCTTAGCATAATCTATTCTAATGCCATTCATTTCCCTGCAAATTCTATGATTTTGTCATTTTCAGTGCTGTGTAATACTCCATTGTGTATAGATGCCACATTTTTATTATCCATTCGTCTATTGAAGGGCATCTAGTTTGGTTCCACAGTCTAGTTATTGTGAATTGTGCCGCTATGATCATCGATGTGGCAGTATCCTTATACTGCTCTCTATTAAGATCCTCAGGGAAGAGTCTGAGAAGGGCGATATCTCAAATGGTGGTTCCATTCCCAGCTTTCCCAGGAATCTCCATACTGCTTTCCATATTGGACTCTCCAATTTGCAGGCCCACAAGCAGTGTACAAGTGTACCCTTTACCCCACATCCTCACCAACACTTATTGTTGTTCGACTTCATAATGGCTGCCAATCTTACTGGAGTGAGATGGTATCTTAGGGTGGTTTTGATTGCATTTCTCTGACTGCTACAGATGGTGAGCATTTTTTCATGTACTTGTTGATTGATTGTATATCCTCCTCTGTGAAGTGTCTGTTAAGATCCTTGGCCCATTGTTGATTGGGTTATTTGTTATCTCATTGTTTAATTGTTTTGAGTTCTTTGTATATTCTAGATATTAGGGCTCTATCTGAAGTGTAAGGGGTAAAAATTTGTTCCCAGGATGTAGGCTCTCTATTTAACTCTCTTATTGTTTCTCTTGCTGAGAAAAAACTTTTTTAGATTAAGTAAGTCCCATTTGTTTATTCTTTTTATGAACTCTTGGGCTATGGGTGTCCTATTAAGGAATTTGGAGCCCAACCCCACAGTATGTACATCGTAGCCAACTTTTTCTTCTATCAGACACAGTGTCTCTGATTTTATATCTGGCTCCTTGATCCATTTTGAGTTAACTTTTATGCATTGTGAGAGAAAGGGATTCCGTTTCATTTTGTTGCATATGAATTTCCAATTGTCCCTGCACCATTTGTTGAAGATGCTATCCTTCTTACATTGCATGCTTTTAGGTCCCTTTTCAAATACAAGAAAGTTGTAATTTTGTGGATATGTCTCTGTGTCCTCTATTCTGTACCATTGGTCCATCTGCCTGTTTTGATACCAGTACCACACTGTTTTTGTTACTATTGCTTTGTAGTACAGTTTGAACTCTGGATTCACACTTCCTGCTTAGAATTGCTTTCGCTATTCTGGGTCTTTTGTTGTTCCATATGAAATTCATGATTACTTTATCTATTTCTACAAGAAATGCCATTGGGTTTTTGATTGGCATTGCATTAAACCTGTAGAGAACTTTGGGTAATATCGCCATTTTGATGATGTTATTTCTGCCTATCCATGTACAGGGCATATTTTTCCATCCTCTAACATCTTCTTCTATCTCTCTCTTTAGGGTTCTGTAGTTTTCATTGTATAAATCTTTCACCTCTTTGGTTAGGTTGATTCCCAAGTTTTTTATTTTCTTTGAGTATACTGTAAATGGAGTGGTTTTCCTCATTTCCATTTCAGAAGTTTTGTTGCTGATATACAAGAATGCCTTTGATTTATGCGTGTTGATTTTATATCCTGCCAATTTGCTGAATTCATTTATTAACTCTAGCAGTTTCTTTGTAGACCCTTTTGGGTCTGTTAAATATATTATCATGTCATCCACAAATAGCGATAATTTAAGTTCTTCTTTTCCTATTTTTATGCCTTTAATTTCCTTTGTCTGTATCATTGCTCTGGATAGTATTTCAAGAACTAAATTAAATAGAAGTGGTGATAGAGGGCATCCCTGTCTTGTTGCAAATTTTAGAGGGAATGCCTTCAGTTTTTCTCCATTTAGGATGATGCTAGCCTGAGGTTTAGCATATATAGCTATTACCATGTTGAGGTAAGTTCCTGTTATTCCTAGTGTTTTATAGAGTTTTAAAGAAAAAGGGATGCTGTGCTTTGTAGAATGCTTTTTTTGCATCTATCGAGATGATCATATGGTTCTTCTCTTTAAGTCTATTGATGTGATGGATTACATTTATTGATTTCCGTATATTGAACCAGCCTTGCATCCCTGGGATGAATCCCTCTTGATCATGAAGCACAATTTTTTTATATGCTTTTGTTTTTTATTTGCCAGGATGTTATTGAGAATTTTTGCATCCAAGTTTATTAGAGATATTGGTCTGTAGTTTTCTTTCTTTGAAGTGTCTTTGTCTGGTGTTGGGATCAGGGTGATGTTGGCCTCATAGAATGAATTTGGAAGAACTCCTTCTTTTTCTATTTTTTGAAATAGCTTGAAAAGTATTGGTATTAATTCATCTTTGAACGTTTTGTAGAACTCTGCTGTATAACCATCTGGTCCAGGGCTTTTTTTGGTTGGTAGTCTTTTGAAGGTTTCTTCTATTTCTTCCTTTGTTATTGGTCTATTTAAATTGTGTGAGTCTTCTGGACTCAAACTTGGCAGATTATATGACATAAGAAATTTATCAATATCTTCATTATCTTCTGTTTTATTGGAATATGGGGTTTCAAAATACTTTCTAATTATCATCTGAATTTCTGTAGTGTCTGTTGTGATGTTGCCTTTTTTATCCCATATGTTAGTAATTTGAGTTCTCTCTCTACTTCTCTTCATTAGCATGGCTAAGGCCCTGTCGATTTAATTTATTTTCAAAGAACCAACTTTTATTTTTTCAATTTTTTTGTTTCAATTTTGTTGATTTCTCCTCTAATTTTAATTATTTCTTGTCTTCTACTACATTTGTTGTTTTGCTTTTTTTTTTCTAGGTTTTTGAGATGTAGTGTGAGATCATTTATTTGTTGTTTTTTTTTTCTTTTTTTTTTTTGAGGAAAGAATTCCAAGAAATGAATTTCCCTCTTAAAACTGCTTTCATTGTTTTCCACAGAATCCGGTATGCTTTGTCTGTATTGTCATTTGTCTCTAAGAAATTTTTTATCTCCGCCTTTATGTCTTCTGTAACCCATTGATCATTCAGTAACATATTGTTCATTTTCCATGTGATGTAGAATTTTTCCTTTCTTCTTCAATCATTAATTTCAAGTTTCATTCCATTATGATCAGATATGGTGCATGGTATTATCTCCATACTTTTATATTTACTAAGAGTTTCCATATGGCATAATATATGGTCTATATTTGAGTAGGACCAATGTGCTGCTGAGAAGAACATGTATCCACTTTATGATGTTTGATATATTCTATATATGTTGGTTAAGTCTAGGTTATTGATTGTTCTATTAAGTTCTATAGTTTCTTAATTCAGATTTTCTCTAGAGGATCTGTCCAATTGCGAGAGTTGTGTGCTGAAGTCACCCGTAATTATTGTGTTATAGCCTATATGACTCTTGAAGTTGAGGAGAGTTTATGACTTTGCACCACCATTGTTTGATGCATACAAATTGATAATTGTTATGTCTTGTTGGTTAATGGTGCCTTTTAACAGTATATAGTGTCCTTCTTTATCACTTTTGATTAACTTAGGTTTAAGTTGATTTTAATCGATATGAGTATGGCCACTCCTTCTTGCTTCCGAGGGCCAACAATGGCTGCAAAGTCTTTCAGAATAAAATCATGTGATTTCCTGGCTTAGATTCCCATTGCTCTGTGGAAAGCCACCTTGGGCCTAGATCTCAGTTTCAAAGGGTGACATTTATGCGTGGCCTCCTAAAAACCAACACAATTCATTTCAATACTTCTATGAGGTACGTTCCAGAACTCAGGCTCTAAGGGAAATCACACCAGAGTTCAAGCCCAGGTGGACCAAGTCATCTCTTCCAACCCCCACACAAATGACCACAATTAGAACAAAAAAACTCCCACATGGCCCTCATCTTCGTCCATAAAGACCCTCATCAAAAGTTCTGGATGGAAGTTTTCATGAGGGTCGCAACCAAAGACAGTTTCCAGAATAAGCTCCCTTGCTTCTAATTTCCCTAAAGTCAGGGTGGCCTGGACACCCTTCCTGTGAACCAGGAGTGATCAAAAAGGCCTGCCATTAAATCCGCTCTGTTTCTATAATTTGAGGCTTACTGAATGTCAGGTATAGATTTTTTATGTGATTTGGAGTCATGAGAAAACCCAAGCATATCTGCAGAGCATTGAAGAATTCATTTGACAAAGAGGATCCCTATTCTCACTTGAAGGGGGTCAGGAACCTAACAGAGAAAGGCAAGAATCTTCATCCACAATGACTGCTCTTTTTGCCATTTTGGTTTTGAATGCACACATGGGTTCTTTCTTTAGATCCATTAGGTGCTGAGAATCTAAGCCACAGCCTCACACAGGGCCAAGAGGCAGATTCAGACAAATCCCTTTCCAAAGTAATTAAGCAAAGAGCCACAGGTGATGTCCATTTATTTCCATTTGAAAATTTTTTCTTCAGGCTTCACAAAGGGGTGGCCTGAGGCAAAGACCTTCCTGACATTCAGGGCAACAGAACCCTTGATTTGTATACTTAGCTTGAGTTATGTTCTGCACCGAGGTCTCAGATAAATCGATATACAATGGCATAGGACCGTGTACCTCGGATGATTGAATGTAGAAGAGAACATCCAGTCAAAAAGGGATAGTCTGTAGGATTAGGAAGATAGTCAGTAGGTTTAGGAAGAAGAGTGACTCTAGGAGTTGGACCAAAAGTTCTTTAGCAATAGGGTTTCAGTTAGAGAGTGAATGTAAATGTCAGCACATGTGAAGAGACAGTCACAATGATGAACTGGGAAAAATATGTAGGAAAGCAGATATCAATAGAAAGATTAGGAAATCAGGCAAAGTATAAAGTGAGTGATAGGATTAGACATTTTCAACAGGCTTGAGGTTGAATATATAATCTTAGGAAGAAACAAATATGTAGTAATCAATAGGATTGACATTTGAGAGCATTAGGCACCCTGGACATGGATGTTTTTAGTAATCCATGGTCACTTTCCATTTAGGCTTTGGTACAATCATATGTGTGACCTTTGCATTTTGTGTCCAGAATACTACCGTGATAAATTGTATATGTTGATAAGGTGACATGAGTATTTCTTCCACCATTATGGGGAGTAATATTCTGGAAACTTATAAATTAGTACTGGTGATACAAATAGGTGTACCTTGTGTTGATGATTATTGAGATGTTGCATGAATAGACCATATTGTGATAAAGTATATAACTAGTTCCAACTTTAAATAATGGATTGAGTTTGCATCTGAAAATATATTGGAAATCTTATATTGATATATATACAATCATTCCAACCAGTTATATATGTAATGGTAATATTAGGGTTACGGTTTATCGTGAAGGGTGAGTATTGCTTCAAAAATGATTATGGAATCAAAAATAATGTGTTTAGAAAGAAGTCTAGTGAAAAGACCAGTAAAGAAACATGGAGGAATACATGTGTTCTTAAGTAGTAAGTAAATGAATGTGAACCAAATGCCTATAATTTTGTGAAGTTGTGGATGAAAAAATATATCCTATGATGTCCATAAACAGATAAAATAGTAATATACCAGTGTTGAATAAAAATGAACTTCAAAATACACATCATGTCCCATAGCAATATACTTGCATTGATGTTAAACTGGGTCAGGTACTGTAGAAATATTAGGATTTGTATGCACCACCTACTGAACTTAGTTTTCAGTAGTAGGAAACAAAAATGTATTACAGGAATATAAATATTGCTGAAAATAATCTTGTAAAGATTGGATTTTGAACCCACATACATGAATATAAATGAATTTAGGGAGTGTATAATAAGACACATATTTTTCATATTTTTTTTTTAAATCTGGAGAAAAAAAAAAAAAAAATATATATATATATATATATATATATATATATATATATATATATATATACACACATATATATTTTTTCCAGATTTAAAAAAAATACACAAACACACACACACACACACACACATGCACACATACACACACACACACACACACACATTAATATTTAGCAATATATATGCCAATCGAAATTCATCATGAAATATAATTCATCCACGTATTCAAAAATATTCATTTTACTGAACATGGATTTATGTATAGTGTTTTTCACTAGGAAGCTCACCCATAGGTTGAATTTTCAGTTCCATCATTATTTAGGGAGAGTCATCTGTTCTCACAATTTTATATTCCAAAGTCAGGGAGCTCAAAAGAATGTCCGTGTGATACCAGGTAGGATATTATATATATGCATAAAAAAATACATGTGCTGAATAGGATACAGAGAAAGGGAGACAGGAATTTATATATGTGATAATTTTAAAAAATCATGGAGAAATATTACAATGAAAAGTTGACTAGATTTAAAACACATACTCTTGATAATGCAGAAGGCAAATAGAAGTATACACCATGCTTCCTATGAAAGGCCTGTATTTCTATTCGGTTAGGTTTCTTTCTCTCCATGATATTATGATTAGTAGTCACAGTCTAGTAGGGTATGGGTTAGTGTCAGGGATTCAGTATTTCAAATGGAAAAAAGGAAAATGAATCTAATGTGTATGCAAAAATGTGATACACATAAATCTTCCCTCTCTCATCCAGAACAATGCCTTGACATAACCATCGCTAAAAGTAAGACACAATTAGAGGAGAGGAGTTAGAAAATCTGTGAATTTATGTGGAATGGAAAATGCTCAGGAGTTCACAACACTGGAGGTGGTAGAACAGTTTCCAAAAGTAAGCGAGAGGGTAAACAATCCAGAAACATGGAGCTGTGGTGGCCTAAAGACTTCTTGAGAAACTTCCTCTGAGGTTGGGAACAAGAAATATATGTAATTGTCAGGAGATTTAGCTTCGTTTGTAGTGACACCATGAAATCTGGGTCTGCATCTATGTTACCTGGAGAACATGGTTTCTTATTTTCCAATGATCATGAGGCAGCGGTGCTGAATTCTCTCTTTGTAGGTAAACTGAGGCCACTGGGCTGAAGTGTCTCCCATGTGGACTGTGAAGCCATTTGGTGATCCTCCACTTTCCAGGGTGTTTCTTACTGCTGCACTGGGAGTTTGGTACTTGCTTCACGAAATACAAGGAGTTCAACTGGGATAAAAATGCTGGAGGAGTTCTGTCATGTGTGGTTGGTCAGGGTCGCGAAGAGAATGTACGAACCAGGCTTCTATCCTACATAGCTTTCCCCTTGACTATAGCAACCTGATTCTGAACATTGCCCTGAAACCTCTCCATATGACAAGATGCCTTTACATATAAAGGTCTGCTGCCTGCACCATGTCAGTCGCAAGTCTTTCAAAGCCAATGGAAGATCCAGGTGGTCCTACCAAAAATATTTATTTACACACCTACAGTCCACTTCTCTACGCCCAGTACTCAGCAGGATCCAAATTACTGGCATCTCTGTTCTACACCATTTTCACGAAACCCAGTCAATCAAGGCACTCTTTGGTACACTCATGATCAGCAACAGGAAATCCAAAGTTTATCCAGTGCCACCTGGTCATGGGAATTTCAGAAATTTCATGGTATTAATCTAGTCATATTTCAAAAATGAAGTTAGAGGCACTGTGGGTTTCAATTAATTCAGGAACCATTAAATGGTGAGGAAGCTCATTTCAATGAAAGATCTGGAGAACACTCACAGAAAAGCCTTCCAAAAGACTGGCAAAAAGGTCACATGAATCCAGACACATTGTGGTATACAATGTGAGGTCCATATGTGTTTGGACTCTCAACTAGGGCTGCCAAGTCTTCAAGAAGTAAATCATGTGATATCCTGGCTCAGAATCCCCGAGCTCTTTGGAAAGCCATCCTGGGCCTAGATCTCAGTTTCCAAAGGCGATTCTCACGCGTGGCCTAGTAAAATCCCAAGAGAATTCACGGCAATACTTCTCTGAGGTCAGATCCAGAACTCATTCTTTAAGGGGAATCACACCAGAGTTCAAGCCCAGGTGATCCCAGTCATCTCTTCCAACTACCACACAAATTACCACAATTAAAACAAGAACACTCCCATATGGCCCTCATCTTCTTCCATATTGACACTCATCATAATTTGGCTGGATGTTTAAATGAGGGGCGCAGACCAAGACAGTGTCCAAAATAAGCTCCTTTGACCCTCATTTGCCTAAAGTCAAGGTGGCCTGGACACCCATCCTGTGAACCAGGAGTGATCAAATAGGCCTGCCATTAATACCGCTCCAATTCTCCAATTTGAGGCCTACTGACTGTGGGGTTTAGATTCTTTATGTGAATTTTAGTCATGATAAAACCAAACACCTATGGGCTAGCCTCTGTAGGTTTTGAAGAACTCATTTGACCCAAAGGATCCCTATTTTCACTTGATGGAGTTCAGGAACCTTACAGAGGAAGTCAAGAGACTTCATCCCAATGACTGCTCTTTTGGCCATTTTTCATTTGGATGCAAACATGGGAACTTTCTTTAGATCCATCAGGTGCTGAGAATCTAAGTCACAGCCACACACAGGGCCAGGGGGCTGATTCATACACATCCCTTTTCAAAGCACTTAAGAAAAGAGCCACAGGTATGCCCAATCATTTCCCTTTGAAAACTGTTTTCTTCAGGCTTCAAAAAGGGGTGGCCAGAGGCAAAGACCTTCCTGACATTCAGGGCAACAGAACAATTGGTAAGTAAAAGGCCCAAAGCAGGGTTTCTCCACTGAGACTTTCCTGGTCACACTGATATCTGAGTTTTCTGAGATGCTCCCCATTCCCTACAGCTATCCAGTACATTGATATGTCACAGAGTTTTGAGGTGGTAAAGATCTTGGACACAAAACCATAGGCCTATTCTTGAGATTGGCCGGAATTCAGGAAGAAAACAGGAACTTAGGAAGATAGCAGGTGTTGCACATCAATAAGGCAAGCTACAGTCCATTCATAAATGGGGCAATATGAATGCTGAGAAGCTTTCTACTCGACAAGACACATCCATTCATGAATTCTCTTTTCTAATGTCTACAACCACGGACACAGTGAGATACACAGACAGAGAAACACTCGCCATGTTAAACGACTTACTAGAAACAGTCCACTTCCAACGAAACAAACTGACTTTCCTACCTATTCTCAGAGAATGAGACAAAACCACAAACCCACAACCACACCCACAAAGGCACCTTCTTCCCCCAAGTAGGTCTTTGACTATCCAGAGTGTCCTCTGACTTGTAGGCCATAATATGTTCCCCCAAAATAGCCTGTCCTGTCTCAGATCTGGTCTCCTTGGCAAACTCTGTGAACTTCTCAGGAGCCAACGGTGAGCCACTAACTGCTTTCTCAAGAAAAGCAACGCTTCCGAGCTTTCCTGGCATTTGTTCTTCTCACGTCTGAAGGTACCAAGAAAGACTGACTGTCCTTGGTAAATTCAAATAAGTGAGACCACAGGGATGGGGACTGGGACTGGCTCTGTGTGCCTGGCTTCCTGGATCCAAAGTTCAGAAAGTTCCATCACCAAGGAAGTGAGGTGAGGTCATTTCCTTCCTGAACTGAATGAGGTCCCTGTCTTGGCAACCACTTTGTCTTAACTGTTGCTTCCAAGGGTCCCATGAGATTGAGGCTGCCCCTACTTCCTGTGACACTTTCACAAGTTAGAATGGTATATCAACCATAGGCACCCAGGAATAGATCTCCACACAGGCCTGTTTTGGTCCATGTTCTCTACATTAAGAAGAGAATCTAATTCAGACACAACCTTTTATCCTGACCGGGTTGTTTGCCATGGAAGATGACTTTTGCTTTCTCAGGTCCTTCATAGCTGCCTACATCTTCTCCAGGGATCATTTCTGCATGGGCCTTTGAGGTTCTCAGCAGGTGGAAGTTTCCCTACATCTCTTTATTGTAAAATCAACTCTTTCCCTGCTCTTCTATAAACTTAGATTGAAGGAACAGTGTATGATTATGGTTAAAAACATGTTTGATTTGGGTTAGAAATCATTGTGCTGGATGAATAATGGTATTGGGAACTTGCTATGTGTATAAGAATATATAGGTGTAATATATGTATGAAAAAAGAAATCTAAGTATGATGTGAAGGCCAGAAGGGCATTGGGCCCTTGATTGGGATACGCAGCATTGAATTACGTTCTGCAGAGATGTCTCAGATAAATCGATATACAATGGCATAGGTCCTTGTACCTTGCATGAATTAATGTAGAAGGAACATCCAGTCAAAAAGGGATAGTCGGTAGTGAAAGGTTAATAAAATAGGTACTTGCTATTTCCTGTTTTTCTGTATGCTTAACAAAACACTGTTGAAATCTTGAGAAATGTTTGCTAATCTTGTTCTAGAATGTACTGTTCCCAACTGCCAAACTGCAGAATGTACTGCCTCACTCGGTGTCACGCGAACCGCCCACTCACCCTTACACATCAGTAAACTTCCCTCCCTTCCCTCTCCAAGAAATGTATGTAAGCTCTGCATAAGCTGTTCTCAGAGCTCTCTGATCTATTTAAGTTAGCTGTGAGCCCCAGCAAGCTGGACCCAAAAAAAACCCTTTGCTGTTGCATGAGACAGTCTCTTGGTAGTCTCTTCCTCCGACACTCGCCTGACCTTTACATATTGAGGTTCCACCGAGTTCTGGCAGTGGCAGATGAGAGACCCCCAACGGGCTCCTCTCGGAGCAAGTAAGGCGCCTCTTTCTGGTTTCAGGTGTCATGTTAGGGCTTGGCAAAATTGCTGGAGATGAAGAGCCTGGGGTCTCTCCGACGGTGGCTGAGAGACGTGTCACAGAGACATAGGGCGCCTCCATGGGGGACCCCGCAGAGGACTCGGAGAATCAAGGAACAATTGCTTCATTGACTCAGTGATATTTTGTTTTAGATTAGGTATTGCCATCCTATCGGGTTTTGCCGGCTAGGCATTCCTGGTCTCAGTGTTGGACGTCCATTGCCTGTCTTCATGGTCTTGTCTTATCTGTGTCATGTGACTTTGCTTTTACTGTTTGTGTACCTTTCATTATGGGACAGAGCACTTCAATGGCTCTGTCCCTGACCCTTGATCACTGAACCAAAGTCTGCTTAAGGGCTCAGTATCTTTCTTTTTTTAGTAAAACGCTAGACCTGGCAGACTCTCTGTGCCTCAGAATGGCCCATTTTGGAGTCGTATGGCCCCTAGAAATATCTTTCTACTTCCCACTAATTTAAAAAGTCAGAGATATTGTCTTTCAGCCAGGGCCACATAGCCATCCTGATCAACAGCCATATATCTTAACTTTGCCAACCTCTGCAAATCTCCTCCACCATGGGTGAAGCCTTTCCTTGCCCATGCCTCTGCTCATACTCCTTCCCCCATGATCTCTCAAACCCTCACCTCTTCCACCTCCTCCACCCTCTGTTCTCCCTGAGTCACAAGATTTGACTCTACTGGACTCTTCTTCCCCTCCTTATCCACTGCCCTCGTCCCCTAACACACAACACACTCTAAGTGATTCCCCTGCTTCTGACTAAGCCTCTCTACCTTTGGAGGAAGCTAAGCCGGTAATAGGATCTGATAATGGACCGATGTTCATGGCCCAGGTAAGTCAGGGGTTAGCCAGGAACCTGGGGATTAATTGGAAGTTATATTGTGCTTATAGACCCCAGAGTTCAGGACAAGTAGAAAGAATGAATAGAACAATTAAAGAGACCTTAACGAAATTAAGCTTAGAGACCAGCATAAAAGATTGGACTATGCTCCTGACTTATGCAATGTTTCATGCAAGAAAAAATCCTTCTGTTTCTTTGAGTAGCCTTACCCCCTGAGAAATTCTCTATGGTGGCCCTCGTCCAGTAAGGGTCCTAAGCCCAACTGTAAGACCTAAGGATCCATTTCACACCCTCTTGGTTGACAGACTTAAAGCTCTTGAAAGAACTCAGTGATACCTGTGAAAATAGCTGGCCACTGCCTACCAAACTGTGTACCAGGGGATTCCACATCCATATCAAATAAGAGACTTCATGTATGTAAGATGACATCAGGTGTCATCCCTGGAACCCTGCTGAAAAGGACCATACCAGGTGTTACTTATAACACCTACAGTGGTAAAGGTATACAGAATCACTTCCTGGATCCATGCCTCTCATCTCAAGCCTGCTCCTTGTCCAGAATCTTTCTGGAAACTGGAAAAGACTGGTAACAGTTTCAAATTGTGTATTCGCCATGTGGATAAGGTTATATACTCTCCCCTTGGCCACAAGTAGTCCTAACCCTCATCAGCCTGTTAAGCAGCGATGGCTGATCACAAATCCTACTGGAAAAGAGTATAATCTATCTCGCATACAGCCCCCTTAGGGACCTGGTGGCCATCTCTCCACCCAGACATTTGTCAGCTGGCCATAGGTCTTTTTTATTGGGATATCCCTGATGAAGAAAATCCCACTAAAATACCATTAAATCCCTTCCGTACCATAGATAATGGAAACAAACTTTATGGATGTAGGGACACGCGAGCCAGATGCGGTTGGCTAGCCTAGATTACTATGTTTGCCCAGCAAACTATCAAAGCCACAAACAGTAACGGCTGTGTGGGGGAAAAGCCGACTTCTTCTGTATTTCATGGAGATGTGATCATACAGGGGCTGCCTGATGGAACCCCAATACTTCATCAAATTCAGTACACAGCATTGGCCATATTACCAAGTAGAAAACAGAAAAAGGATGGCCCCCAGAGGGGTCTCTAGATCCTCAAATTTTGCGTGACCTTTTTAACTTCTGCAAGTGCTCAAAAGGGTGAAAGGAGATTCCCCTATGTGGAAGCCTTTTCCCTCCTTCACTCACATCCTGAACTATGCTTCTCCAATAGATTTTTATCCTCAGCCTTCTGCTCCAGACTCTCTGCTGTCACTCCCACCTCAGCAACCTGATTTCTCCCCTCCAATTACTAGATCAGAAACCCAAACCTCCACCAGTTCTCAGACAATTGCCCACTAGTGAGGTAGCAGGTACTGAGGTACCCCTCCACCGACTCATTCCTCTCTTCTCCTGTCAGTGCCCTCACCGGGTCCCACCAGGTCCGCTTTCCAGCTAACCCAAAGCTCAAACGAGCTGAGGAGAGCTCTCAGACCCTTATCCAAGATGTAATATAAATGGCCATTAAAGTTGCTTTGTCATCACTGAAAACAGGTTACTAAAATTTAAAGTCCCTCACAGAATTTTGGGATACTCACTCCCGTTTTCTGCTCTGCTCTACCTGTTCTACTGCTGAAGTTTTGTTGGTAGGAAATTCCCAAACCCCTTTCCAATTATTTTTTTACATCTCTCTTTTTCCTCATTCTCAGATCCTCAGAGCTTCTCTCAGCCCCACCTTCCCCGTATTCCCCCTCTGTACCAGGCCCACAGAAAAGTCTTAAATGTCCTTCTCCAGAAGTCTTCACCATGGCTGAATTTAGAACTTTCAGCATAGAGTTTCTATAAAGAGTTCAATGTAGATAAACTTTCTCTTTTTGTATTGCCCTGTTCTACTTGGCCACTGGTTAAAAAACTCAGTACTTCTAAGCTAGACAACCCCTAACTTGTTTTTCACAAAATATGTGAACAAGGCCTCTGGCCTTCAGCTGGGGCTTCACAGAAATGGCTACATTTCTAAGATAAAGAAATTACCAAATGGGCTCCCTTGTAACAGCTGGCAGGGGGAAAATAAGAAAGGGAATAAAAAGCTCTCCCCCTCCCATGTGTCCTTGAAAATTTAACTTGCCCAGAACAGAGGAAAAATCAGAAACAAATACTGCTTTTTTGAACTTCTGCAGACTGTAAACTTCTGAGCCCCATCCTTATATGCTGGGTACAAAATTCTGAAACTACCTAAACTTGAGTTTCAGGGGATTAATTGATTACAACAGAAGCAATGCCCTCTGAATCCGGTTGCAACAAAATAGGACTGTTTCCCTGTCTTCAGTGCCTTAGGTGCCTTGCCTTGTCTGTCCCTACAACAGCATAATTCTATATACTTAAACATTGTTTATGTTTTCATGAAATGGTCAACAGATGGGATTAATTTTGAAATGGTGCAGATGTTTCCCAGAGTGCTCTATCATGATGCAGGTTCGTTTGAAGATCAAATGGGGGGGGGCATACAACCGGTTCCACTGGGAACATGTATCGCTCACTTTAGCCATCCTATTATGAATAGGAGTTGCTGCACGGGTGGGCACAGGAGCCACTGCCATTGTCCATGGGACACAACAAATGACCCAATTAGAAGCAGCAATAGAGCAAAACTAAGATATTAGAAACCCCCATCAGAGCTTTGCATGAATCTTTAACCTCTCTCTCTGAAGTTGTTTTACAGAACAGTTGAGGGTTGGACCTCCTCTTTATTAGAGAAGGGGGCCTTTGTGATGCATTGAGGATAGAATGTTGTTTTTATGCTGACCATACTGGAGTTGTAATAAAATCTATGAGTAAATTTAAAAGACACCTTGAAGAGCATCAACAAGAGAGAGAGGCCCAAAAAGGGTGGCTTGAGTCTTGGTTCACACACTCCTCCTGGTTAACTACGTTTTTATCAACCTGGCAGGTCCAATAATAATCCTCATATTATTGCTAACTATAAAACCCTGTTTGCTCAACCGTGTAATTTCTTTTCTCCAGGCTCAAATTGGACGAGTTAAACTTATGGTAATACCCCACTAGCAGACATAGAATGTGACACCCTCCAATGATCATTTTTATGATTAAAAGTAGCCAGAAGAAGAAGTGGGGAATGAAAGGATAATAAAATAGGTACTTGTCACTTCTTATTTTTCTGTATGCTTAACAAAACACTGTTGAAATCTTGAGAAATGCTTGCAAATCTTGTTCCCAGAATGTTCTGTCCCCAACTGCGCAACTGCAGAATGTACTCCCTCACCCAGTTGCACGCAAACCACCCACTCGCCCTGACCCATCAATAAAATTCCCTCCCTGCCCTCTCCAGGGAAAGTATATAAGCTCTACTTAAGCTATTCTCAGGGCTATCTGCTCGATTCAAGTGATCTCTGAGCCCCAGCATGCTGGACACCAAAAAAACCCTTTGATGTTGCATGAGATAGTCTGTTGGTTGTCTCCTCCTCTGAAGCTCGCCCCACATTTACTTGGATGATTGAATGTAGAAGAGAACATCCAGTCAAAAAGGGATAGTCTATAGCATTAGGAAGATAGTCAGTACTTTTAGGAATAAGGGTGAGTATAGGAATTGGAAAAAAAAGTTCTTTAGCAATAGGGTTTCGATTAGAGAGTGAATGTAAATGTCAGCACAGGTGAAGAGTCAGTCACAATGATGAACTGGGGAAAATATGTAGGAAAGCAGATATCAATAGAGACATTACGAAAACAGGCAAAGTATAAAGTGAGTGATAGGATTAGATATTTTGAACAGGGTTGAGTTTACATATATAATCTTAGGAAGAAACAAATATGTAGTCACAAATAGGATTGACATTTGAGATCATTAGGCAAATTTCAGGTGGATGAATATTTCTCAGAATAATCTTGTGAATAGTTGATTATAAATCCACATACATAAACATGAATGAATTTAGGTAGTGTATATAAGACACATATATTTCATATTTTGAAAAATCTGGAGAGTGTATATATATATATATATATATATATATATATATATATATATACACAAAACACACACACAGACAAAAAAGTAGCAATATATATGTCAATCAAAATTCATTATAAAATATGCATCATCCAGAGATCTAAAAATATTAATTTTACTGAACATGGATTTATGTATAATGCTCTTCAACTAGCAAGCTCACCCATAGGTTGAATATCCAATTCCAACAAGTTTAGTAGGAGTGATCTCTTCTAACAATTTGTATCTGCCAAGTCAGCCACCTCACAAGAATGTACGTGTGGTATCAGGTAGGAATCTATATGTGCATATAAGAATACAGAGAAAGGGAGACAGGAATTCACATATTTGTTAACCTTAAAAATACATGGACAACTATTTCAACAACAAATCGACTAGATTCATGACTCCAACTCTGTATCATGCAAAAGGCAAGTCCAACAATACACCAGGCCTACTCTGAACTGCTTGTATTTCTATTCTGTTTGGGTTAGTTTTCTCCATCATATTAGAATTAGTAGTCAGAGTCTGGTCGGGTATGGGTTAGAGTCAGGGATTCAGTATTTTGAATGGAAAATAAAAAACTGAATCCAATGTGTATGCAAATATATGCTACAGAAAATTCTTCCCACTCTCCTCCAGAACAATGCCTTGACATTACCTTCGCCCCAAGTAAGACACAATTAGAGGAGAAGAGTTAGAAAATCTGTGAATACCTATCAGGAATGGAAAATGCTCCAGATTTCACATCTTTGGAGGTGGTAGAGGAGTTTCCAAAAGTAAGGGACAGGGTAAACACTCCACAAACATGGAGCTCTGCTGGCCTAAAGACTTTTTGAGAACCTGCCTTTGAGGTTGGGCACTTAAAATATATGTTGTTTTCATTAGCTTTAGCTTTATTTGTAGTGAGACAATCAAAGCTCGATCTGCTTCTATGTGACCTGGAGGACATTGTTATTTATTTTCCAATAAAAATGAGGCAGCAGTGCTGAATTCTCTCTTTGTAGGTAAACTGTGGCCACTGAGGGCTAAGTGTCTCCCCGTGTGGACTGTGACACAACTTGGTCATCCTCCAATTATCGTCGTGTTTTTTGCTGCTGCACTGGGAGTTTGGTATTTGCTTCATGAAATACAATGAGTTCAAATGGGAGACAGTGCTGAAGGGAGTTCTGTCAGCTGTGGTGGGCATGGTCTCCAGGAGAATGCACCAACCAGGGTTCTATCCCACGTAGCTTGCCCCCTTGACAATAGCAACATGATTCTGAACATTGCCCTAAAACCTCTCCATATAAAAATATGCCTTTACGTATATGGGTCTGATGGCTGCACCATGTCAGTCTCAAGCCATTTGGAAGCCAATGGAAGATCCACATGGCCCCACCACAGATGTTTTATCACTCACTTGCATAACACTTCTCTAGGCCCACTACTCACCAGGCTCCTACTTACTAGCATCTCTGTTCTACACCATTTTTATGAAACCCAGTCAATCAAGGCCCTGTCTGGTATATTCATGATCATCAACAGGACATCAAAGGTTCTCCAGTGACATCTGGTCATGGGAATTTTAAAAATTTTATGGTAATTATCTAGCAATTTTTCATGGATGAAGTTGGAGGCACTGTGGGTTTCAATTCATTCAGGAACCCTTAAAGGGTTAGGAAACTAATTTCAGGCAAAGCTCTGGAGTACTCTCACAAGCAAGGCTACCCAATGAGTGGCCAAAAAGTCACATGAAGCGAGGCCAATTGAGGTCTATAAAGCGAGGTCCATGTGGGTTTTGAATCTCTATAATGCATGCCAAGTCTTTCAGAATAAAATCATGTAATATCCTGGCTGAGATTCGCAGTGTTCTGTGGAAAGCCAACCTGTGCCTAGATCTCAGGTTCCAATGGCAACTTCATGCCTGGCCTCCTAAAATCCCAACACAATTCTTGGCAATACTTCTCTCAGGTCAGTTCCAGAACTCAGTCTATAAGGAGAATCACACCAGAGTTCAAGTCCAGGTGGACCCAGACAACTCTTCCAACCGCTACTCAAATGAAAACAATTAAAACCAGAATACTCCCTCATGGCCCTATTCTTCTTCCATATAGACACTAATCATAACCTCTTCCTGGAGTTTTCCATGAGTTGTGCAGCCCAAGAAAATGTCCAAAATAAGCTTCTTGCACCTCTTTTGCCTAACTTCAGCGTGGCCTGGGCACCCTTCCTGTGAACCTGGAGTGATCAAATAGGCCTGCCCTTAATACTGCTCCGCTTATCCAATTTGAGGCTCTCTGACTGTGGGGTGTAGATTCTTTATGTGAATTGGAGTCATGAGAAAAGCCAAGACAGTGTCCAAAATCAGCTCGCTTTTTCCTCATTTGCCTAAAGTCAGGGTGGCCTGGACACCGTTTCTGTGAACCAGGAGTGATCAAATAAGCCTGCAGTTAATACTTCTGTGTTTCTCCAATTTGAGGCCTACTGATTTCAGGTATCAATTTCTTATGTGATTTGGAGTTACTCGAAAACCCAAGCACCTCTGCAGGGAATTGAAGAACTCATTTGACCCAAAGAATCCCTATTCTCACTTGATGGAGTTCAGGAACCTAACAGAGGAAGGCAAGAGACTTCATCCATAATGAATGATTTTTTTGCCATTATGGTTTTGGATGCACACATGGGATCATTCTTTAGATGCATCAGGTGCTGAGAATCTAACTAAAAGCCACACACATGGCCAAGAGACTAATTCAGACACATCCCTTCCCAAAGCAATTAAGCAAAGAGCCACAGGTGATGCCATTCATTTCCATTTGAAAACTGTTTACTTCAGGCTTCACAAAGGGGTGGATTGAGGCAAAGAACTTCCTGACATTCAGTGAAAAACAACAATAAGTAAGCAAAAGGCCCAAAGCAGGGTTTCTCCACTGAGACTTTCCTGGTCACACTGATATCTGAGTTTTCTGAGATGCTCGCAATTCTCTTCAGCTATCCAGTACATGGCCATGTCACAGAGTTGGAGGTGGTACATATTTTGAACATAAATCCATGAGCCTATTCTAGAGAGTGGGCAGAATTCAGGAAGAAAACAGCAACTTAGAAAGATAGCAGGTGTTGCACATCGACAAGACAAGCTGCACTCCATTCATATATTGGGCAGGTTGAAATATGGGAAGATTTACACTTGACAGGACACATCCATTAATGCATTCTCTTTTCCAATGTCTACAACAATGGACACAGTGGGATACACAGACATAGAAACACTCACCTTGTGAAACAACTTACTAGAAACTGTCCACTCCAAACCAAACCGCCTTTCCCATCTATTCTCAGAACATGAGACAAAACAATAAACCCACACACACTCCCACAAAGGCACCTCCTTCACCCAAGTAGGTATGTGACTATCCAGAGTGTCCTCTGACTGGTGGGCCATACTATGTTCCCCTGAAATGGTCTGTCTTCTCTCAGATCTGGTTTCCTTGGCCAACTCTGTGCAGTTGTCAGGAGCCAGTGGTGAACCACTATCTGCTTTCTCAGGAAAGGTCCATCTTCAGAGCTTTCCTGGCATTTGGCCATCCTCACATCATTAGGTACCAAGAAAACTGACTCTGTCCTTGGTAAATCCAAACAAGTGAGCCCACTGGGACTGGGACTGGGACTGCCTCTTGGTGCCTGGCTTTTTGGATACCAAGTTCAGACAGTTCCATCACCAAGGAAATGAGGTATGTCACTTTCTTTGGAACTGAATGAGGTCACTGCCTTGGCAACGACTTTGTCCTAACAGTTGCTTCCAAAGGTCCCATGAGATGGAGCCTTCCCCTACTTCCTGTGACACTTTCACAAGGTAGAATGGTATATCAACCATTGGCACCCAAGAACAGCTCTCCACACAGGTCTGGTTTGGTCCATCTTCTCTACAATAAGAAGAGAGAGGCTGATTCATACATATCCCTTCATCCTGACCAGGTTGTTTGCATTGGAAGATGACTTTTGCTCTCTCAGGTCCTTCATACCTGCCTACAACTTCTCCAGGTATCATTTCTGCATGGACCTTTGAAGTTCTCAGCAGGTGGAAGGTCCCCAAGTTTCCTGTATTGTAAAAACCACTCTGTCCCTGCTCTTCTGTAAAATGAGATTGAGGGAACAGAGTATGTTTAGGGTTAATAACAGGTTTGATTTGGGTTACGAATCATTCTGTGCGATGAATAATGCTATTGGGAACCTGCGATATTTACAAGAATATAGAGGTGAAATATAAGTATGAAAACAGAAATCTAGGTATGATTTGAAGCCCAGAAGGACATTGGGCCCTTGATTGGGATACTTAGCTTTGAATTATGCTCTGCAAAATTGTCTCAGATAATTCGATATACAATGGCATAGGACATTTTATTGAATGTAGAAGAGAACATCCAGTCAAAAAGGGATAGTCGGTAGGATTAGGAAGATAGTCGGTAGGTTTAGAAAGAAGAGTGAGTATAGGATTTGGACCAAAAGTTCTTTAGCAATAGGGTTTCGATTATAGAGTGAATGTAAATGTCAGCACATATGAAGTGTCAGTCACTAGGATCAACTTGGGAAAATTTGTTGAAAAGCAGATATCAATAGAAACATTATGAAATCAGGCAAAGTATAAAGTGAGTGATAGGATTAGACATTTCCAACAGGGTTGAGTTTGAATATATAAATTAGGAAGAAACAAATATGTAGTCACCAATAGGATTGACAATTGACAGCATTAGGCAACGTGGACATGGATGTTTTTAGTAATTCATGTACACTTTACATTTAGGCTTTGGTACAATCATAAATGTGACCTTTACATTTTTTTGTCCAGAATATTACTTTGATAAAATGTATATGTACATCAGGTGACATGAGTATGTCTTCCAACATTTCTGCAAGCAATATATTGAAGATGTAAAATTAGAATCGGGGGTACAAAGAGGTGTACCCTGTGTCTATGAATATAGAGATAAAGAATGAATAGACCGTAATGTGAATGAATAATATAACTTTTTTCAACTTTAAAAAATGAATTGATATAATATCTGAAAAATCACAGAAAATCGTATATTGATATACAATCATTCATTCCAAGCAGTTATACATCTAATGGTAATATTCGTGTTTTGGTTTATCATGAAGAGTGTGTGAGTTTTGCTTCAAAAGTGACTATGGAAATAATGTGTTTGGAAAGAAGACTCATGAAAATACCAGTAAAGAAACCTTGACAATACATGTGTTCTGAAGCAAAAAGTGATTAAATTTGAAACAAATGCCTACAAATTTGTGAACTTGTGGATGAAATGTATATCCTGTGATGTGCAAAAACTGAAGAAATAATAATGTAAAAGTGTCGAATACAAATGAATAAAGAATTACATATCATGTCCCATTGGAATCTACTTGCATTGATGTTAGACTGGGTCAGTTACTGTAGAATAATTAGGATTTGTATGCATCATTCCCTGAAGTTAGTTTTCAGTACTAGGAAACAAATATATATTTCAGGTGGATGAATATTTCTGAATATTTTTAATCAACTTTTCACAAGAATAATCTTGTGAAAAGTTGATTAAAAATCCACATACATGAACATAAATGAATTTAGAGAGTGTATATTTGACACATATATTTCATATTTTGAAAAATCTGGAGAGTGTACACACACACACACACAAACACACACACAAAACACTCACAGACATTAAAAAGTAGCAATATAAATGCCAATCGAAATTCATCAGTAAATATATATCATCCACAGATGCAAAAATATTTATTTTACTGAACATGAGTTTACGTATAATGTTGTTCTACTAGGACGCTCCTTATAGGTTGAATTTTCAGTTCCAACAGCATTTAGGAGGAGTGATCTCTTCTCACAATTTGTATCTGCCAAGTCAGCCACCTCACAAAGATGTACGTGTGATACCTGGTAGGATTCTATATATGCATATAAATATACAAGTGTGAATAGGCTAAAGAGAAAGGGAAACATGAATTCTCATATTTGTTAACTTTAAAAACACATGGAGATCTTTTTCTATTAAACATTGACTAGATTTATAACTCCTACCTTGTATAATGCAAAATGCAAGTCCAACTATACAACATGCCTCCAATGAACTGCTTGTATTTCTATAGGTTTGTGTTATTTTTCTCTATCATATTAGGATGAGTTGTCTGACTCTAGTATGTATGGGTTAGTGTCAGGGATTCAGTATTTCAAAAGGAAAATTGGAAATTGAATCCAATTTGTATGCAAATATATGCTACACAAATATCCTCCCACTCTCATCCAGAACAATGCCTTGAAATTACCTTCACCCCAAGTAAGACACAGTTAGAGGAGAATAGATAGAAAATCAGTGAATACATATCTGGAATGGAAAATGCTCAGGAGTTCACAACCTTGGAGGTTGTAGAGGAGTTTCCAAAAGTAAGGGACAGGGTAAACACTCCACAAACATGGAGCTCTGCTGGCCTAAAAACTTTTAGAGCAACTGCCTCTGAGTTTGGGAACGTGAAAAATATGTTGTTGTCAGGAGAATTGGCTTCCTTTGTAGTGAGACCATCAAAGCTGGGTCTGCCTCTCTGTGATGTGGAGGACATGGTATCTTATTTTCCAATGAACATGAGGTAGCAGTGTTGATTTTCTTCTTTTTAGGTAAACTGTGGCCTCTGGGGGCTAAGTGTCTCCCCGTTGGACTGTGAAGCCATTTGGTCCTCCTCCACTTTTTGTGGGGTTTTTGCTGCTGAACTGGGAGTTTGGTATTTGCTTCATGAAATTCAAGGAGTTCAACTGAGACACAGTGCTGGAGGGAGTTCTGTCATTTGTGGTGGTTCAGAGTCTGCAGAAGAACGCACCAACCACGCTTCTATCCCTCAAAGCTTGCCACATTGCATCCTTGTCCATAGCAACCTGATTCTGAACATTGCCCTGAATCCTCTCCATATAACAAGATGCCTTTAATTACAAGGGTCTGCTGGCTGCTTCATGTAATCCACAAGCCATTTGGAAGTCAATGGAAGATCCACATTGCTCCAACACAGATGTTTTATCACACTCCTGCCCACCACAGCTCTAGGCCCACTTCTCAGCAGGCTGCAACTTTCTGGCACCTCTGTTCTACACAATTTTCATAAAACCCAGTCAAGCAAGGCACTGTCTGGTACATCCATGATCAGCAACAGGACATCCAAAGATTCTCCAGTGCCACCTGGTCATGGGAATTTCAAAAATTTCATGGTATTTATTTAGACATTTTTCAAGGATGAAGTTGGAGGCACTGTGGGTTTCAATTCATTCAGGAACCAGTAAATGGTGAGCAAGATTATTTCAATGAAAGCTCTGGAGAACCCTCACAGGCAAGGCTTCCCAAAGAATGGCCAAAAGGTCACATTAAGCCAGGCCCATTAAGGTCTACAATATGAGGTCCATGTGTGTTTTCACTCTCAACTATGTCTGCCAAGTCTTTCGAATGAAATCATGTGTTATCTTGGCTGAAATTCCCAGTGCTCTGTGGAAAGCCACTCTGGGGCTAGATCTCAGTTTCCAAGGGTGACTCTCATACATCGCCTCTTAAATCACAACACAATACATGGCAATACTTCTCTGAGATCAGTTCCTGAACTCAGTCTATAAGGGAAATCACACCAGAGTTCAAGCCCAGGTAGACCTTGTTATGTCTTCCAAGTGTCACACAAATATCCACAATTAAATCCAAAACACTTCCACATGGCACTCATCTTCTTCCATTTACACAATCATCATAATCTCTGGCTGGAGGTTTCCATGAGGGGTGCAGCCCAAGACAGTGTCCAATATAACCTCCCTTGCCCCTCATTTGCCTAAAATAAGGGTGGCCAGGACATCCTTCCAGTGAACCAAGAGTGATCAAATAGGCCTGCCATTAATATGGCACTGCTTCTCCAATTTGAGGCCGACTGACTGTGTGTTTTAGATTCTTTATGTGAATTGGAGTCTTGAGAAAAACCAAGCACTTATGGGCTAGCCTCTGCAGGGTTTTGAGGAACACATCTGAACCAAATTATCACTATTCTCACATGATGGATGACAGGAACCTTACAGAGGAATGCGAGAGACTTCATCCACACTGACTGCTTTTTTGTCCATTTTGGTTTTGGATGCACACATGGGATCCTTCTTTAGATCCATCAGGTGCTGAGAATCTAAGCCACAGTCTCACACAGGGCCAAAAGGCTGATTCAGACACATCCCTTTCCAAAGCAATTAAGCAAAGAGCCACAGGTGATGCCCTTTCATTTCCATTTGAAAACTGTTTCTTTAGGCTCTACAATGGTGTGGCCTAAGGCAATGACCTTCCTGACATTCAGGGCATCAGAACAATTGGTGAGCAAAAGGCCCAAAGCAGGGTTTCTTCACTTAGAATTTCCTGGTCAAACTAATATCTGAGTTTTCTGAGATGCTCCCATTTCTTTCAGCTATCCAGTACATGGCCATGTCACAGAGCTTGGAGGTGGTACATATTTTGGACAAAAAACCATGAGCCTATTCTGGAGAGTGGCCAGAATTCAGAAGAAAAGAAGAACTTAGGAAGATTGTTGGAGTTGTCCACCCATAAGTCAAGCCGCAGTCCATTCATAAATTGGGCAAGTTGAGTCTAGACAGGACACATCCAATGATTCATTCTCTTTTCTAATATCTAAAACCACGGACACAGTGGGATACAAAGACAAAGAAACACTGGCCTTGTCAAACGACTTACCAGAAACAGTTCACTCCAAACCAAACAAACCGCCTTTCCTGCCTATTCTCAGAACATGAGACAAAATCTCAAACCCACACCCACACACACAAAGGAAGCTCCTTCCCCAAGTAGGTCTGTGACTATTGGGAGTGTCTTCTGACTGGTGGGCCAAACTATGTTCTGATGAAATCGCCTGTCCTGTGTCAGATATGGTCTCGTTGGCCAAATCTGTGAAGTTGTCACTAGCCAGCGGTGAGCCACTACCTGCTGTCTCAGGAAAGGCCCCTCTTCAGAGCTTTCCTGACATTTGTTCATCCTCATCTCAGTAGGTACCAAGAAAGACTGACTCTGTCCTTGGTAAATCCAAAAAATAAGACCACTGGGACTGGGACTGAGACTGGCTCTGGGTGCCTGGCTTCCCGGATTCCAAGTTCAGAGAGTTCCATCACCAAGGAAGTGAGGTGAGATTACTTCCTTCAGGAATTCTTTGAGGTCATTGCCTTGGCAACCACTTTGTCCTATGAGATGGAGGCTGCCCTTACTTCCTGTGACACTTTTACAAGTTAGAATGGTATATCAACCATAGGCACCCAGGAACAGCTCTCCACACATGCCTGGTTTGGTCTATCTTGTGTACATTAACAAGAGAGAGGCTTATTCAGACACAACCCTTCATCCTGGAAAGGTTGTTTGCGATGGAAGATGACATTTGCTCTCTCAGGTCCTTCATAGATGCCTACATCTTCTCCAGGGATCAAATTTGCATGGACATTTGAGGTTCTCAGCAGGAGGAAGATACCCTACATTCCTGTATTGTAAGACGAACTCTGTCCCTGCTCTTCTGCAAAGTTAGATTGAGGGAAGAGTGTATGGTTAGGGTTAATAACATGTTTGATTTGGGTTACGAATCATTGCGAAGGATGATTAATAGTATTGGGAACCTGCGATATTTATAAGATTATAGAGGTGAAATATAAGTATGGAAACAGAAATCTAGGTAAGATTTGAAGCCCAGAAGGGCATTAGGCCCTTGATTGGGATACTTAGCTTATAATTACGTTCTGCACAGATGTCTCAGATAAATCGATAATCAATGGCATAGGACCTTACACCTTGCAAGATTGATTTTAGAAGAGAACATCCACTCAAATTGAGATAGTCGGGATTAGGAAGGTAGTCAGTAGGTTTAGGAAATAGAGTGAGTATAGGACATGGAGCAAAAGTTCTGTAGCAATAGTGTTTTGGTTATAGAGTGAATGTAAATTTCAGCACATGTGAAGAGTCATTCACAATGATTAACTGGGGAAAATATGTAGAAAGGAAAATATCAATACAGACCTTACGAAATTAGGCAATTATACAGTGAGTGATAGGATTAGACATTTTCAATAGGGT
This sequence comes from Callospermophilus lateralis, assembly GCF_048772815.1. NCBI lineage: Eukaryota > Metazoa > Chordata > Mammalia > Rodentia > Sciuridae > Callospermophilus > Callospermophilus lateralis. The sequence continues at coordinate 600,266 of NW_027517645.1, forward strand.
TGAGATTGAATACATAATCTTAGGAAGAAACAAATATGTCGTCACCAATAGGAATGACATTTGAAAGCATTAGGCAACCAGGACATTTATCGTTTTAGTAATCCATGTTCACTTTCCATTTAGTATTTGGTACAATCATAAGTGTGATTTTTGCATTTTGTGCCCAGAAAAATATTGTGATCAAATGTATATGTAGATCATAAGACATGAGTATTTCTTCCACGATTACTGGGAGCAATATTTGAAGACATATGAATTAGTATTGGGGGTATAAAGTGGTGTACCCTGTGTCTATGAATATAGAGATAATGCATGAATAGACCATACTGTGAATAAATATTATAACTGGTTCCACTTTAAATAATGGATTGAATTGATATCTGAAAATATATAGGAAATCATATATTGACATACAATCATTCACTCCAACCAGTTATATATCTAATGGTAATCTTAGGGTTATTGTTTATCATGAAGTGTGTGTGAGTTTTGTTTCAAAAGTGATTATGGAAATCGAAAATAATATGTTTGGAAAAAAGTCTCATGAAAAGACCAGTCAAGAAATATGGAGGAATCCATGTGTTCTGAAGCAGGAAGTGATTGAAAGTGAAACAAATGCCTATAAATTTTCTAAATTGTGAATGAAATATATATCCTGTTATGTGCATAAACTGTTGAAATAGTAATGTATCAGTGTTGAATAAAAGTGAAAGTCAAAATACACATCATGTCCAATAGGAATCTACTTGCATTGATGTTAAACTGGGTCAGTTACTGTAGAAATATTAGAATTGTGTGCATTATGCACCAAAGATAGTTTTTTTTTTTATTTTTATTTATGGTTGTTCAAAACATTACATAGTTCTTGATATATCATATTTCACACTTTGATTCAAGTGGGTTATGAACTCCCATTTTTACCCTGTATACAGATTGCAGAATCACATCAGTTACACATCCATTGATTCACATATTGCCATACTAGTGTCTGTTGTATTCTGCTGACTTTCCTATCCTCTACTATCCCCCCTAGCCTCCCTGCCCCTCCCCACTTCTCTCTCTACTCCCTCTACTGTAATAAATTTCTCCCCCTTGTATTATTTTTCCCTTTCCCCTCAATTCCTCTTGTTTGTAATTTTGTATAACCCAGAGTGTCTCCTTCCAATTCCATGCAATTTCCCTTCTCCCTCCCTTCCACCTCTCATCCCTGTTTAATGTTAATCATCTTGTCATGCTCTTTGTCCCTATCTGTTCTTAGTTACTCTCCTTATATCAAAGATGACATTTGGCATTTGTTTTACAGGAATTGTGTAGCTTCACTTAGCATAATCCAGTCTAATGCCATCCATTTTCCTGCAAATTCTGTGATTTTTTCATTTTTCAATGCAGAGTAATAATCCATTGTGTGTTAATGCCACATTTTTTTTATCCATTATTCTATTGAAGGGCATCTAAGTTGGTTCCACAGTCTTGCTGTTGTGAATTGTGCTGCTATGAACATCGATGTAGCAGTGTCCCTGTAGCATGCTCTTTTTAGGTCTTTAGTGAATAGACCAAGAAGGGGAATAGCTGGGTCAAATGGTGCTTCCATTCCCAGCTTTCCAAGAAATCTCCATACTGCTTTCCCAATTGGCTGCACCAATTTGCAGTCCCACCAGCAATGTACAAGTGTACCTCTTTTCCCACATCCTTGCCAGCACTTCTTGTTGTTTGACTTTATAATGGCTGCCAATCTTACTGGAGTGAGATGGTATCTTAGGGTGGTTTTAATTTGCATTTCTCTGACTGCTGGAGATGGTGAGCATTTTTTCATGTACTTATTGATTGATTGTATGTCCTCATCTGAGAAGTGTCTGTTGAGGTCCTTGGACCATTTGTTGATTGGGTTATTTGTTATCTTATTGTCTAATTTTTTGAGTTCTTTGTATACTCTGGATATTAGGGCTCTCTCTGAAGTGTGAGTAGTAAAGATTTCTTCCCAGGATGTAGGCTCCATATTTACCTCTCTTATTGTTTCTTTTGCTGAGAAAAAATTTTTTAGTTGAGTAAGTCCCATTTGTTGATTCTAGTTATTAACTCTTGTACTATGGGTGTCCTATTGAGGAATCTGTAGCCCGACCCCACAGTATGTACATCGTAACCAAATTTTTCTTCTATCAGACAGTGTGTCTCTGATTTGATATCAAGCTCCTTGATCCATTTTGAGTTAACTTTTGTGCATGGCGAGAGAAAGGGATTCAGTTTCATTTTGTTACATATGGATTTTCAGTTTTCCCAACACCATTTGTTGAAGATGCTATCCTTCCTCCATTGCATGCTTTTAGCCCCTTTATCAAATATAAGATAGTTGTAGTTTTGTGGATTGGTTTCTGTGTCCTCTATTCTGTACCATTGGTCCACCTGCCTTTTTCGGTACCAGTACCATGCTATTTTTGTTACTATTGCTCTGTAGTATAGTTTGAAGTCTGGTATCGCTATACCACCTGATTCACACTTCCTGCTTAGCATTGTTTTGCAATTCTGGGTCTTTTATTTTTTCATATGAATTTCATGATTGCTTTCTCTATTTCTACAAGAAAAGCCTTTGGGATTTTGATTGGCATTGGATTAACCCTATAGAGAACTTTTGGTAATATCGCCATTTTGATGATGTTAGTTCTGCCTATCCATGAACAGGGTATATTTTTACATCTTCTAAGATCTTCTTCTATTTCTCTCTTTAGGGTTCTGTAGTTTTCATTGTATAAGACTTTCACCTCTTTTGTTAGGTTGATTCCCATTTTTTTTTTTTAGGATATTGTGAATGGAGTGGTTGTCCTCATTTCCATTTCAGAGGATTTGTCACTGATATACAGGAATGCATTTGATTTATGCGTGTTGATTTTATATCCTGCCACTTTGCTGAATTCATTTATTAGCTCTATTAGTTTCTTTGTAGACCCTTTTGGGTCTGCTAGGTATAGAATCATGTCATCTGCAATAGTGATAATTTAAGTTATTCTTTTCCTATTTATATGCCTTTAATTTCTTTCATCTGTCTAATTGCTCTGGCCAGTCTTTTGAGAACTATATTGAACAGAAGTGGTGAGAGCGGGCATTCCTGTCTTGTTCCAGATTTTGGAGGGAATGTCTTCAATTTTTCTCCATTAAGAATGACGCTAGCCTGCGGTTTAGCATAGATTGTTTTTACAGTATTGAGGAATGTTCCTGTTATTCCTAGTTTTTCGAGAGTTTTGAACATAAAGGGATGCTGTACTTTGTCGAATGCTTTTTCTGCATCTATCTAGATGATAATATGGTTTTTATTTTTAAGTCTATTGATGTGGTGAATAACACTTATTGATTTTCGTATATTGAACCCTCCTTGCATCCCAGGGATGAATCCTACTTGATCATGGTCCACATTTTTTTGATATGTTTTTGTATCTGATTCTCCAGAATTTAATTTAAGATTTTTGCATTTAGGTTCATTAGAGATATCGGTCTTTAGTCTTCTTTCTTTGAAGTGTCTATCTGGTGAAGGAATCAGAGTGATATTGGCCTCGTAGAATGAATTTGGAAGATCTCCCTCTTTTTCAATTTTCTGAAATAGCTTGAAAAGTATTGGAATTAGTTCATATTTAAAGGTTTTGTAAAAGTCTGATGTATACCCATACGGTCCTGGGATTTTCTTAGTTGGTAGTCTTTGGATGGTTTCTTTTATTTCCTCAATTGATATTGGTATGTTTAGGTTGTCTATATCCTCCTAACTCACTCTGGTCAGATCATATGACTTAAGAAATATTTCGATGCCTTCACTATCTTCTATTATTTTGGAGTATAAGGATTCAAAGTAATTTCTGATTATCTTCTGTATTTCTGAAATATCTGTTGTGATATTGCCTTTTTCATCCCATATGATAGTAATTTCAGTTCTGTCTCCTCTTCATTAGCATGGCTAGGGGTCTGTCCATTTTATTTATTTTTTCAACGAACCAACTTTTAGTTTTGTCAATTTTTTCAATTGTTTCTTTTGTTTCGATTTCATTGATTTCTGCTCTGATTTTAATTATTTCTTTCCTTCTACTTCTTTTGCTGTTGTTTGCTCTTGTTTTTCTAAGATTTTGAGATGAAGTATGAGATCATTTATTTGTTGTTTTTTTTTCTTTTTCTAAGGAATGAACTCCAAGCAATGAATTTTCCTCTTAGAACTGCTTTCAATGTGTCCCATAGATTCCGATATATTGTGTCTGTGTTTTCATTTTTCTCTAAGAATTTTTTATTTTCCTCCTTGATGTCTTCTATAACCCATTGATCATTCAGTAACCTATTGTTCATTCTCCAAATGATGCATGGTTTTTCCTTCCTTCTTTTATCATTGATTTTTAGTTTCATTCCATTATGATAAGATAAGATGCATGGTATTATCTCTACTCCTTTAATTTGTCTAAGAGTTGCCCTGTGACATAATATATGATCTATTTTTGAGAAGGATCCATGTGCTGCTGAGGAAAAATGTAACTGCTTGATGTTGGGTCGTATATTCTATATATGTCAATTAAGTCTAGGTTATTAATTGTGTTATTGAGTTCTATAGTTTCCTATTTCAACTTTTGTTTGGAAGTCCTGTCCAGTGGTGAGAGAGCTGTGTTGAAGTCTCCCATGATTATTGTATGGTGGTCTATTAGACTCTTGAACTTGAGAAAAGTTTGTTTGATGAACATAGCTGCACCATTGTTTGGGGCATACATATTTATGATTGTTATGTCTTGCTGGTGTATGGTTCTCTTGAACAGTATGTAGTGTCCCTCTTTATCCCTTTTGATTAACTTTGGCTTGAAATCTATTTTATTTGATATGAGTATGGACACTCCTGCTTTTTTCCGAAGTCCATATGAGTGATATGATTTTTTCCAAACTTTCACCTTCAGTGTATGTATGTCTTTTTCTTATCAAATGCGTCTCCGGTAGGCAGCATATTATTGGGTCTTGTTTTGTGATCCATTCTACTGGCCTGTGTCTGTTAATTGGTGAGTTTAAGCCATTAACATTTACAGTTATTATTGAGATAAGGGTTGTTCTTCCAGCCATATTTGTTTATTTATGTTATTAAACATGGATTGTTTTCCTCTTTGATTATTTCCCCCCTTTAATGTCCTACCTCCCACTGTTGGTTTTCATTATTTTCCAATTACTCTTCCTGTAATATTTTGCCAAGGATGTTTTGAAGAGATGGTTTTCTAGCTACAAATTCTTTTAACTTTTGTTTATCGTGGAAAGTTTTAATTTCATCTTCCATCCTGAAGCTTAATTTTGCTGGATACACAGTACATGGTTGGAACCCATTTTCTTTCTGTGATTGAAAAATGTCATTCCAGGATCTTCTAGCTTTCAGAGTCTTTGTTGAAAGATCAGCTGTTATCCTGATTGGTTTACCCCTAAATGTAATCTGCTTCCTTTCTCTTGTAGATTTTAAAATTCTCTCCTTATTCTGTATGTTGGGCATCTTCATTATAATGTGTCTAGGTGTGGATCTCTTATGATTTTTCACATTCGTCGTCCTGTAGGCTTTTAGAATGTGGGAGTCTGTCTCATTCTTCAAGTCTGGGAAGTTTTCTCATATTATTTCATTGAATAGATTGCTCATTCCTTTGGTTTGGACCTCTATACCTTCCTGTATCCCAATGACTCTTAAGTTTGGTCTCTTTATTTTATCCCATATTTCTTGGATGTTCTGTTCATGGTTTCTTAACAGTTTGGCTGAGCTGTCTATGTTCTTTTCAAGTTGAAATACTTTGTTATTATTGTCTGATGTTCTATCTTATAAGTGTTCTACTCTGATGGTAGTATTCTCAATTGAGTTTTTAAGATGGTTTATTGCTTCCTGCATTTCTAGGATTTCTGTTTGTTATTTTTTACAACCTCTATCTCCCTGTATAGTTGATCTTTTGCTTCTTGGTTTTGTTTATGTAATTCATTGTTGAAGTGATCTTTCATTGTCTGATTTTGCTGTCTAATGTCTTCCTTGAGACTTCAGATCATCTGAAGAATGTATATCCTGAGTTCTTTATCTGACATTCCATCTGCTGCAGCTATTACCTCTTCTAAAGTTGTGTTGACCTGCATTGCTTGTGGTTCTTTTTTCCTTTTCTTTTCATACTGCTCGCGTTTCTTTCTGCTTGGTGAAACTGTTGTGATTTTGAAATTTTCCCCCTATATATTTATATTGCTCTTGTATATTTGAAAAGTCTTCATTGCAGGGGCAGGGGTGGCTGTGCTGTTCCACCAATTGGGGTGATATATCTACCACGCTGATGGGCCGCTAGGCCTGTTATTCTGATCGGTCGCAGGTCTGCTTACCATGCAGGCGCAGGAGGCTGCTCTCCTCTGCCCCTCCTCCAATTGGTGTGACGTGTCTACCACGCCCGTGGACCCCTGCGGTGTTCTGCCGATCGGTCGCAGGTCTGCCTACCTTGCTTGCGTGGGCGGCGGCTCTGCTCTACCCCTACCCCAATTGGGGTGACGTGACTACCACGCCAGTGGGCCGCTGGGCCTGGTCTGCCGGTTGGTCGCAGGTCAGGATACCTTGTGACCACGGGCTACAGATCTGTTCTGCCCCTACTCCAAATGGGGTAAAGTGTCTGCCGCGCCAGCAGGCCGCTGGGCCTCTTCTTCTGGTCAGGTGCAGGTCTGCTACCTTGCAGGCGCGGGTGGTGGCTCTGCTCTGCCCCTACTCCAATTGGTGTGTCGTGACTACCATGCCTGCAGGTTGCTGGGCCTGTTCTGGGCATGGGCAAAGGCTCTGCTCTGCCCCTACTCCTATTGGGGTAATGTGACTACCATGCCGGTGACTCACTGGGATTGCACTAGGCACAGGAGAAGGCTCTGCTCTGCAACAACTCCAATTGGGGTGACGTGACTACCACACCTGTGGGTCGCTGGGCCTGTTCTGGGCCCGGGTAGCAGCTCTGTTCTGCCTCTACTCCAATTGGGTTGACGTGACTACCATGCAGGTGTGTCACTGGGTCTGTTCCAGGTGCGGGCAGCTGCTCTGCTCTGCCCCTCTGGCTTGATGACAAAGTGAGAGAGACCCGGGTGTTTGTGACTCACTTTCTTCACCAGGAGACCAACTGTTTCTGTCACTGCTGGTATCAATGAAGTTATCTCCTCTGCTGCTTTCTGATGACATCAGAAATTTGTCATGTTGGTATCCCATGTGAAAGGCAGCATTTTGTTCCCTTTTCTGGGTGACCAAAGCAATGGGTGAGTCCTGACCGGCCCTCACAAGCCGCGTCTCAATCCTGTTGCCACTGCCTATGAAGGCTCGGTTGATATTTACCTCCACAGTATTCAGCAAGACCCGGAACGAGAAGCAGTTTCCGCGGGTTCTTTAGCCCTGGGCCAGATCAGTTCCGAGAGGCGGAATTCGGCCGCTCTGGGCTTGGTGTATGTTCTAATAGGAGCAGGCTCCAAGACGGAGTTTCTGCAGGTTCTTTGGCACTGAGCCTGAGTAATTTGTCTGTGACACAAAGGTGAATGGCATCCTGAAATTACCTGTTCTATAGGTGAATGAGCTTCGATCAGTCGAAAACAGGGATGGTGACATCAGCTCTCCAAGATGGTGGCCGCTGGCTTCCTCTGTGGTCTGACCGGTGTGGAGAACCGAATTGGACCGCATCCTTTCCCGTCTCAAACCCAGAATTCAGCACTTAGCACAGTGATTGCATACCTGTCAGGAGCCCACAGAATCCACACCGCTGTATATTTGCATTGCTATCTCTTCGTTTCCCAGTGCACGCCGCAGACTCTAGCCGCAGACCGATTTCCTGAATAAGCAGCATGACCCTCTATGCGGACAAATCACTCGTGTTTGAGCCCGCGTAGCTGATCCTCGTGAGATGGAAATATGTCGACTAGGTTTTGGAGCACCCCAATTTTGCTGGAAATTTCTAACAAGATAGGTTTTAGCCATTATAACTCGTCATTCTCCCGCACAGTGACGCGGTACATGGGGGTGATGCACTCCCTTCACCACCATCATATGATCCCCCAAAGTTAGTTTTGAGTACTAAGAAACAAATATGTATTTCTGGTGGATGAATAATTCTGAGAATATTCTTGTGAAAACTTGATTATTAATCCAAATACATGAATATGAGTGAATTTAGGGAGTGTATAATAAGAAAAATATACTTCATATTTTGAAAAATCTGGAGAGTGAATATATATATATATATATATATATATATATATATATATATATATATATACACACACACACATACACACACAGACATTAAAAAGTAGCATTATGTATGCCAATCGAAATTCACCACGAAGTAATATATCATCCACAGATCCAAAAATATTCATTTTAATGAACATGGATTTATGTTGTTCAAATAAGAAGCTCACTCATATGTTGAATTTTCAGTTCCAACAGCATTTAGTAGGAGTGATCTCTTCTCACAATTTGCATCTGCCAAGCCAGCCACCTCACAAAATGTACGAGTGATACCAGGTAGAATTCTATATGTGCATATAAAAATACATGTGATGAATAGGCTACAGAGAAAGGGAGACAGTTATTCACATGTTTGTTAACTTTTAAAACACATGGAGAACTATTTCAATTAAAATTCGCTAGATTTATAACACCTACCATTTATCATACGAAAGGCAAGTCCAACTATACACCATGCCTCCTGTGAACCTCTTGTATTTCTATTCTGTTTGGGTTATTTTTCTCCACCATATTAGGATTAAAAGTCAAAGTCTAGTAGGGTATGTGTTAGTGTCAGGGATTCAGTATTTCGAATGGAAAATTGGAAAATGTATCAAATGTGTATGCAAATATGTGCTACACAAAAATCTTCCCACCCTCATTCAGCACAATGCCTTGACATTACCTTCGCCCCACATAAGACACAATTAGAGGAGAAGAGTTAGAAAATCTGTGAATACATATGTGTAATGAAAAATGCTCAGGAGTTCACAAATTTGCAGGTGGTAGAGGAGTTTCCAAAAGTAAGGGACAGGGTAAAAACTCCACAAACATGAAGTTCTGCCAGCCTAACATGTGGAGAAACTGCCTCTGAGGTTGGGCAATGAAATATATGCTGTTGTCAGGAGCATTAGCTTCATTTGTTGTGAGACCATCATAGCTGAGTGTTCATCTATGTGATCTGGATGACATGGATTCTTATTTTCCAATGAACATGAGGCAGCAGTGCTGAATTTTCTATTTGTAGGTAACCTGTGGCCACTGGGGTCTAAGTGTCTCCCCTTGTGGACTGTAATTCCATTTGGTCATCCTCCACTATTCGTGGTATTTCTTGCTGCTGCACTGGGAGATTGGTGTTTGCTTCATGAAATACAAGGATTTCAAATGGGACACCGTGCTGAAGTAACTTCTGTCAAGTGTGGTGGGTCAGGTTCGTCAGGAGAATGCACCAACCAGGCTTCTATCCCACATAGCTTGCCCCATTGACCATAGCAACCTGATTCTGAACATTGCCCTAAAACCTCTCCATATAACAATATGCTTTTACATATAAGGGTCTACTGGCTGCAAAATGTCAGTCACAATCCATTTGGAAGCCAATGGCAGATCCAAATGCCCCCACCACAGATGTTTTATTACACACCTGCCAACCACTACTCTAGTACAACTACTCAGCAGGATCCAACTTACTGGCATCTCTGTTCAACACCATTTTCATAAAACCCAGTCAATCAAGGCACTGTCTTGTATACTCATGATCAGCAACAGGACATCCAAATATTCTCCAGTGCTACCCGGTCATGGGAATTTCAAAAATTTCATGGTATTGATATAGCCAATTTTCAAGGATGAAGTTGGAGGCACTGTGAATTTTAATTCACTCAGAAACCATTAAATGGTGAGGAAGCTCATTTCAATGAAAACTCTGGAGAATTCTTACAGGCAAGGCTTCCAAAAGTGGCGAAAAGTCAGATTAAGCCAGGCCCCTTGAGGTCTACAATGTATGGTCCATGTGTGTTTCGACTCTCAAATATGGCTGCCAAGTCTTTAAGAATAATATCATGTGATATCCTGGCTGAGATTCCCTGTGTTCTGTGGAAAGTCAACTTGGTCCTAGATGTCACTTTCCAAGGGCAACTCTCATGCATGGCCATCTAAAATTCCAACACAATTCCTGGCAATAATTCTCTGAGATCAGTAAAAGAACTCAGTCTCTAAGGGGAATCACACCAAAGTGCAAGCCTAGGTGGACCCAGAGATCTCTTCCAACCGCCAGACAAATATCCACAATTTAAACCAAACACTCTCACATGGCCCTCATCTTCTTCCATATAGACACTCATCATATTCTCTGGCTGGAGGTTTCCATAAGGGACGCAGCCCATGACAGTGTCCAAACTAAGCTCCGTGCCCCTCATTTGCCTAAAGTCAGGGTGGCCTGGACTCTCTTCCTGTGAACCAGTAGTGATCAAATAGGCCTGCCTTTAATATTGCTTGGCTTCTCCAACTTGAGGCCTTCTAGCTTTGGGGTTTAGATTCTTTAAGTGAATTGGAGTCATGAAAATCAAACACCTATGGCCTAGCCTCTGCAGGGCTTTGAAGAACTCATTTGACCCAAAGGATCCCTATTCTCACTTGATGGATATCAGGAACCTACCAGAGGAAGGCAAGAGAGTTCATCAACAATATCTGATCTTTTTGCCATTTTGGTTTTGGATGCATGCATGGGATCTATCTTTAGATCCATCAGGTGCTGAGAATCTAAGCCACAGCCTCACACAGGGCCAACAGGCTGATTCAGACATATCCCAATCCTAAGCAATTAAGCAAAGAGTCACAGGTGATTCCCATTCATTTCCATTTGAAAACTGTTTTCTTCAGGGTTCACAAAGTGGTGGCTTGAGGCAAAAACCTTCCTGACATTCAACAGAACAATAGGTAAGCAAAAGGAACAAAGAGGGGTTTCTCCACTGAGACTTTCCTGGTCAACAGATATTTGAGATTTCTGAGATGCTAGCCATTTCTTTCAGCTATCCAGTACATAGCCATGTCACAGATCTTGGAGGTACAAATCTTGGACACAAAACCACGATACTATTCTGGAGAGTGGCCAGAATTGAGAAAGAAAACAGGAAATTAGGAAGCTTGTAGGTGTTGCCCATCCATAAGGCAAGCCAGCGTCCACTCATGAATTGGGCAGGATGAATGCTGGGAAGCTTTCTACTAGACAGGACACATCCATTGATGCATTGTCTTTTCTAATGTCTACAACAATGGACTCAGTGGGATACACACACATAGAAACACTCACCTTGTCAAAGGACTTAATAGAAATATTCCACTCCATACCAAACAAACCGCCTTTCCTACCTATTCTCAGAACATGAGACAAAACCACAAACTCACACCCACACCCAAAAAGGCACCTCCTTCCCCCTAGTAGGTCTGTGACTCCCTGGAGTGTCGTCTGACTGGTGGGCCATTCTATGTTCTTCCAAAATGACCTCTCCTGTCTCAGATCATGTCTGCTTGGCCAACTCTGTGAAGTTCTCAAGAGCCAGCGGTGAGACACTACCTGCTTTCTCAGGAAAAGCCCCTCTTCAGAGGTTTCCTGGCATTTGGCCATCCTCACATCTGTAGGTACCAAGAAAGACTGACTCTGTCCTTGGTAAATCCAAACATGTCAGACCACTGGGACTAGGACAGGGACTGTCTCTTGGTGCCTGGCTTCCTGGATTTCAAGTTCAGAGAGTTCCATCACCAAGGAAGTGAGGTGAGATCCCTTCCTTCAGGATATGAATGATGTCACTGCCTTGGCAACCACTTTGTCCTAACAGTTGCTTCCAAAAGTATCATGAGGTGGAGGCTGTCCTGATTTTCATGGGACACTTTCTCTAGTTAGAATGTTATATCAACCATAAGCACCCGGGAACAGCTTCCACACAGGACTGGTTTGGTCCATGTTCTATACATTAAGAAGAGAGAGACTGATTCAGACACAACCCTCCATCCTGACCAGGATGATTGCCATGGAAGATGACTTTTGCTTTCTGAGGTACTTCATAGCTGCCTTCATATTCACCAGGGATCATTTCTGCATGAACATTTGAGTTTCTCAGCAGGTGAAGATCCCCTAGATTCCTGTAGTTTAATACCCACACTGTTATTGCTCTCCTGCAAAGTGAGTGTATGGTTACGGTTAATAATATGTTCGATTTGGGTTAGGAATCATTCTGCAGTAAGAATAATGAGATTGGGAACCTGCGATATTTATAAGAATATATACGTGAAATATATGTATGAAAACGGGAATCTAAGAAAGATTTGAAGCCCAGAAGGGCATTGGGCCCTTTATTTGGATACTTAGTGTTGAATTATGTTCTGTACAGTTGTCTCAGTAAAATCGAAATACAGTGACATAGGACCTTGTACCTTGGATGATTGAATGTAGAAGAGAACATCCAGTCAAAAAGGGATAGTCAGTAGGATTAGGAAGATAGTCAGTAGGTTTAGGAAGAAGAGTGAGTATATGATTTGGAATAAAAAGCTTCTTTAGCAATAGGGTTTCGTTTAGAGAGTGAATGAAAATGTCAGCACATGTGAAGAGTCAGTCACAATGATGAACTGGGGAAAATATGTAGGAAAGCAGGTGTCAATAGAGACATTACGAAATCAGGCAAAGTATAAAGTGAGTGATAGGATTAGACATTTTCAACAGGGTTGAGTTTGAATACATAATCATAGGAAAAAACAAATATCTCGTCACAAATGGGAATGACATTTGAGAGCATTAGGCAACCTGGACATGGATGTTATTAGTTATCCACGTTCACTTTCCTTTTAGGCTTTGGTACAATCATAAGTGTGACATTTTTATGGTTTTTTTTTTTTGTTCAGAAAATTACTGTGATAAAATGTATATGTAGATCAGGTGGCATGAGTATTTCTTTCACCATTTCTGGGAGCAATATTTTGAAGACGTATACATTAGTATTAGGGGTACAAAGAGGTGTACCCTGTGTCTATTAATATAGAGATAATGCATGAATAGACCATACTATGAATAAATAACGTAACTGATTCCACTTTAAATAATGGATTGAATTGATATGTGAAAATATATAAGAAATCTTATATTGATATACAATCATTCATTCCAACCAGTTATATTTCTAATGGTAATATTAGGATTATGGTTTATGATGAATGGTGTTTGAGTTTTGCTTTACACGTGATGATGTTAAACAAAAATAATATGTTTGGAAAGAAGTCTCATGAAAAGACCAGTCAAGAAACATGGAGGAATACATGTGTTCTGAATCAGGAAGTGATTGATCGTGAAACAAATGCCTATAAATTTTCTAATTTGTGACTGAAATATATATCCCATCATGTGCATGAACTGAAGACATAGTAAAGTACAAGTATTGAATAAAAATGAAAGTCAAAATACACATCATGTCCCCTAGGAATCTACTTGCATTCATTTTAAACTGGCTAAGTAACTGTAGAAATATTAGGGTTTGTATGCACCATTCACTGAATTTAGTTTTCAGTACTAGGAAACAATATGTATTTCAGGTGGATGATTATTTCTGAAAATAATCTTGTTGAAAGTTGATTATAAATCCACAGATATGAATATGAATGTATTTAGGGGCGTGCATAATAAGACACATATATTTCATATTTTGAAAAATCTAAAGAGTATATATATATATATATATATATATATATATATATATATACACACACACACGCAAATGCACAGATATTAAAAAGTAGCAATACAGGAGATCCATTATGAAGGCAGGCATGGAGAATTCAAGTCTCTGATCTCTTCAGCTGCGCGGGCATAGGGAGTCGTAAACTGTCTAAATGCTGTTTGCTCAGAATCACTAGGCAATATTGACCTGTTGTGAATCTGGGGCGAACAGTCTGGGCCCCTCAGAACACACACAAAGCCCGGATTGGCTGCATTCAAGCTTAGATTCATCTGGTTTTTGTGACTCAGCACTAACATTCCCGCTGAAATAATTGGTCGGGCTTTCGGAATTGACAGAGTTAAAAGCCAACTGAGCCTTCATAGGCAGTGGCCACAGGATTGAAATGGGGCTTGGGAGAGATAGTCAGGACTCAGCTGTTGCATTGGTCACCCAGCAAAGGGAACGAACGGTCACCATTTTAATGGTATACCACCATGGCAGCGAACTGACGTCACAGTCGGAGGAGATAACTTCATTGAAACCAGTGCGACAAGTATGTTATCCCATTGCCATCTCTCTCAACACCGCAGGGAAACCTCAAGGGCCCTTCCCACCTCTGCCGTAATGGCCCCTCCCAGCTCTCCAAGGAGCGCAATACCCAGACCTAGGGAATCAGGATTGGCTCGGGACTCGAGGCGAGTAATTGCCGGCTACCGCTCCCACCAGTGCTGACAATTGAGGTCTCTTACACCACCTACCGGGGCCATGGCTCCCGAAGGGCAAGCAAATTCGCTGGGGTTTCTCAGCCCCAAGCTCTACAAACTTAGGGTCTGAGGGAGGCAATTAAGGAGAGTGTGCCCAGCCGTTCATGGAAACAGGGCTACCAGGAGCAGAGGCCTGGCTTGTAACCAGTATTGTGGTGAGCGTCACAGGTGAGTGGGGCCTGGCTTGAGGAAGCACAAGAGAAGGCCCTAGGCACTCAGGGTTGGAGACCCGCCCAGTCTGGGAGAAAGAGCTGCTGCACAGTGATTGGTTCCCACTTATTGAGAAGAGAAGCTTGGCCCAGTGCGCACAGCTCCACCTACTGGAAGAGAAGTTAATTGAACTCTAGGACTGCATATATTATTACTATTTTTTTATTTGTATTTTTTTCTTTTTCTTTCATTTTCATTTTTGTTGTTGTTGTTCATTAACTTTTTTAAATGTTTTTATTTTTTTAATTTCTTTTATTTTATTATTATTATTATTAATATTATTATTTTAAATTTTAATTTTCAATTTTTTAATCATCATTATTACTTAAAATTTTCTTTCTTTATTTTCTATTTTTTTTGTCTTTTCATTTCATTTCAATTTTTTTATTCCCCCTTACTTGAATTCTACCTGCCTACTCTCATTCTCTTTAGTGACTTCTCCCTTCCCTTCTAATATCTTTCCTCTCAAGCATCAAATAAATTTATAAGAGTAAGCAGTAACTCAGTAGTCAAACAGAACGAGAAGTAACATGAGAAGCATAAAAAAGCAAGGAAGAAAAGGAGTACGAACAATGAAGGACAGCCTAAATATTCAAGAGCACCTAGAGTCATCAGAAAAATGGTCATATAAAGAACTCAAGGAATACCTTAGACAGATGGAATGGAACCTTAAAGAGGATACGAGACAGCAAAAACAAACAGTGATAGAACGCATTGAAAATAAATTACATAAACAGATAAAATAAGAAATTAAGCATCTTTATCAGGAGATAGAGATTATTAGAAAAATCAAACAATAATTCTAGAAATCAAGGAAATGATAAACCAAATTAAAAATTCAATTGAGAGTATCACTAACAGTGTAGAGCAAGTAGAAGACAGAATGAAGACAAAATATACCATCTTGAAAAAAGTCTAGCCAACAAAGAAATGCTGTAAAAAATTATGAGAAAACATTCAAGAGATATGGAATAACATAAAAAAAAAAAAAACTAATGAGTCATATGGATAGAGGAAGGTACAGAGATTCAAACCAAGGGAATGAGAAATCTGCTGAATGAAATAATTACAGAAAACTTTCCAGAAATAAAAATGGAAAGGGATAAACAAATTGTAGATGCTTACAGGACATCGAGCACACAAAATCACAGTAGACCAATGCCAAGAAACATTGTTATGAAGATATCCAATATACAGAACAAAGAGAAAATATTAAAATCTACCAGAGAAAGGAGGCAGATTAGAATCATTACAATCAGGGGTAAACCAAAAAGGTTAACAATGGATTTTTCATCATAGATGCTGGAAGTGAGAAGATCCTGGAACAACGTACTTCAAACACTGAAAGACAATGGATGCCAACCAAGAATTATGTATCCAGCAAAATTAAGCTTAAGGTAAGACAACGAGATAAAAATATTTCATGATAAACAAAACCTAAAAGAATTTGCAGCCAGATAACCAGCATTGCAAAGCATCTTGAGCAAAACACTACACGAGGAAGAAATGAAAATCAACAACGAAAACCATGAGTGAGAAGTGCCTCAGTAATGACAGAGGGCGGGGGAAAAGCTAATCATGGAGAAACAAACTAATTTAAAAAAAAGATATAAGCAAACATGGGTGGCAGTACACACCATATATCATTAGTAACTCTAAAAGTAAATGGCTTAAACTCTCGAATAAAGTGACATAGGCTTGTAACTTGAAATAAAAAAAAAATCCAACAATATATTGCCTCCAGGGGACACATCTGAATGGAAAAGACATACACAGGCTGAAGGTGAAAGATTGGGAAAATTTATACCATGCACACGGTCCTCGTAAGCAAGCAGGGGTGGCCATCCTCCTATCGAATAAAATCGACCTCAAGACTAATTTAATCAAAAGGGATAAAGAAGGACATTATATACTGCTAAAATGAACCATTCACCGACAAGACATAACAATTATCAATATTCACGCAGCAAATAATGGTGCTGCGATGTTCATAAAACAAATTCTCCTCAAGTTAAAGAATCAAATAGACCACAATACAATAATTATGGGTGACTTCAACTCACCTCTCTCACCATTGGACAGATCCTCCAAACAAAAGTTGAAAAAAGAAACTATAGAACTCAATCTCGCAATCAATACCCTAGACTTAACTGACATATATAGAATATATCAACCATCATCAAGTGGATATACTTTTTTCTCAGCAGCACATGGATCCTTCTCAAAAATAGACGATATGTTATGCCATAGGGCAACCCTCAGTAAATATAAAGGGGTGGAGATAATACCATGAATTTTTTGTGATCATAATGGAATGAAACTGGAAACCAATGATAAAAGAAGGAAGAAAAAATCATACATCACATCCAAAATGAAGAATATGTTACTGAATGATCAATGGGTTACAGAAGACATAAAGGAGGAAATCAAAAAATTCTTAGAGATAAATGAAAATACAGACACAACATATCAGATTCTATGGGGTACAATGAAAAGAAGTTTTAAGGGGTAAATTCATCGCCTAGAGGTCATTCCTCAAAATAGAAAAGAAAAACAAATAAATGAGCTCACACTTCATCTCAAAGCCTTAGAAAAGGAAGAGCAAAACAACAGCAAATGTAGCAGAAGGCAAGAAATAATTAAAATCATAGCGAAATTGAAACAAAAGAAACTATTGAAAAAATTAACAAAACTAAAAGGGGTTCTTCAAAAAGATAAATAAGATAGACAGACCCTTAGCCATGCTAACGAAGAGAAGAAGAGAGAGAAATCAAATTACTAACATACGGGATGAAAAAGGCAATATTACAACAGATGCTACATAAATACAGAAGAAAATTAGAAATTATTTTGAAAACCTGTATTCCAATAAAATAGAAAATAGTGAAGACATCGATAAATTTCTTAAGTCATATGATTTGCCCAGACTGAGTCAGGAGGAAACACACAATTTAAACAGACCAATATCAATGGATGAAGTAGAAGAAGCAATCAAAAGACTACCAACCAAGAAAAGCCCAGGACCGGATGGGTATACAGCAGAGTTTTACAAAACCTTTAAAGAAGAATTAATACCAATACTTCTCAAGTTATTCAGGAAATAGAAAAACTGGGAGCTCTGCCGAATTCATTCTATGAGGCCAACATCACCCTGATTCTGAAACCAGACAAAGACACCTCAAAGAAAGAAAACTACAGACCAATATCTCTGATGAACCTAGATGCAAAAATCCTCATTAAAATTCTGGCGAATTGGATAGAAAGGCACATCAAAAAAATCGTGCACCATGATCAACTTGGATTCATCCCTGGGATGCAAGGAGGGTTCAATATATGGAAATCAATAAATGTTATTCACAACATCAATAGACTTAAAGATAAGAACCATATGATCATCTCGATAGACGCAGAAAAACCATTCAACAAAGTAGAGCATTTCTTTATGTTCAAAACATTTTAAAAACTAGGGATAACAGGAACTTACCTCGACATTGTAAAAGCTATCTATGTTAATCCTCAGGCTAGCATCATTCTGAATGGAGAAAAATTGAAGGCATTCCCTCTAAAATCTGGAACAAGACAGGGATGTCCTCTATCACCACTTCTATTCAATATAGTTCTCGAAAAACTGGCCAGAGCAATTAGAGAGATGAAAGACATTAAAGGCATAAAAATAGGAAAAGGAGAACTTAAATTATCACTATTTGTAGATGACATGATTCTATACATAGAAGACCCAAAAGGGTCTACAGAAAAAACTACCAGAACTCATAAATGAATGCAGCAATGTGGCAGGATACAAAATCAACATGAATAAATCAAAGGCATTTCTGTATATCAGCGACAAAACTTCTGAAACAAAAATGAGTCAAAACACTGCATTCCCAATTTCCTCAAATAATTAAATACTTGGGAATAAACCTAACAAAAGAGGTGAAAGATTTATATAATGCAAACTACAGAACCCTAAAAAGAGAAATAGAATAAGATCTTAGAAGATGGAAAAATATACCGTGTTCATGGATAGGCAGAACTAACATCATCAAAATGGTGATATTACCAAAAGTTCTCTATAGGTTTAATGCAATGCCAATCAAAATCCCATAGAAACTTTTTGTAGAAATAGATAAAGCAATCATAAAATTCAAATGGAAAAATAAAAGACCCAGAATAGCAAAAGCAATTCTAAGCAGGAAGTGTGAATCAGGCAGTATAGCGATACCAGATTTCAAACTATATTACAGAGCAATCATAATAAAAACAGCATGGTACTGGTACCAAAACAGGCGGGTGGACCAATGGTACAGAATGGAGGACACAGAAACTAATCCAAAAAGCTACAACTATCTTATATTTGATAAAGGAGCTAATGGCCTGCAATGGAGGAAGGATAGCATCTTCATCAAATGGTGTTGGGTAAACTGGAAATCCATATGCAACAAAATGAAACTGAATCCCCTCCTCTCGCCATGCACCAAAGTTAACTCAATGTGGATCAAGGAACTAGATTCAAATCAGAGTCTCTGCGTCTGATAGAATAAAAAGTTGGTTCCGATCTACATATTGTGTGGTCAGGCTCCAAATTCCTTAATAGGACACCCATAGAACAAGAGTTAATAATAAGAATCAACAAATGGGACTTACTTAAACTGAATTATTTTTTCTCAGAAAGAGAAACAATAAGAGAGGTAAATATGGAGCTTACATCATGGGAACAAATTTTTAGTCCTCACTCTTCACATGGAGCCCTAATATCCAGAGTATACAAAGAACTTAGAAAATTAGACAATAAGATAACCAATAACCCAATGGGCCAAGGACCTGAACAGAAACTTCTCAGAGGAGGACATAGAATCAATTAACAAGTACATGAAAAAAATGCTCTCCATTTCTAGCAGTAAGAGAAATGCAAATAAAAACCACCCTAAAATACCATCTCAATCCAGTGAGATTGGCAGCCATTATGAAGTCAAACAACAACAAGTGCTGGCGAGGATGTGGGGAAAAGGGTACTTTTGTACATTGCTGGTGGGACTGAAACTGGTGTGGCCAATTTGGAAAGCAGTATGGAGATTCCTGGGAAAGCTGGGAATGGAAGCACCATTTGACCAAGCTATTGCCCTTCTCGGACTATTCCCTGAAGACCTTAAAAGAGCGTACTACAGGGATACTGCCACATGAATTTTCATAGCAGCACAATTCACAATTGCTACACTGTGGAACCAACCCAGATGCCCTTCAATAGATGAATGGATAAAAAAATGTGACTTTTATATACTATCGAGAATTACGCATCACTAAAAAATGACAAAATCATGGAATTTGCAGGGAAATGCATGGCACTGAGCAGATTATGCTTAGTGAATCTAGCCAATCCCTAAAAAACAATTACCAAATGTCTTCTTTGATATAATGAGAGCAACTAAGAACAGAGCAGGGAGGAAGAGCATGAAGAAAAGATTAACATTAAGCAGAAACATGATGTGGTAGGGAAAGGGAGAGAAGACGGAAATTGCATGGTAATGGAGAGAGACACTTATTGTTACACAAAATTACATATAAGAGGTTGTGGGAAAATAAACAAGGAGAGAAATGAATTACAGTAGGTATGGTAGAGAGAGAAGATGGGAAGAGAGGGGAGTGGGGATAGTAGAGTATAGGAAAGGTAGCAGAATACAACAGTAACTAATAGGGCATTATGTAAAAATATGGATGTGTAACTAATGTGATTCTGCAATCTGTATTTGGAGTAAAAATGGGAGTTCATAACCCACTTGAATCTAATGTATGAAATATGATATTCAAGAGCTTTGTAATGTTTTGAGCAACCAATAAAAGAAAAAAAAAGTAGCAACATATATGCCAATAGAAATTCATCATGAAAAGTATATAATCCACAGATCGAAAAATGTTCATTTTACTGAACATGGATTCATGTATAATGTTTTTCAACTAGGAAGCTCACCCATAGGTTGAATTTTCAGTTCCAACAGCGTTTAGGAGGAGTGAACTCTTCTCTCAATTTGCATCTGCCAATTCAGCCACCTCACAAGTGTATACGAGTGATATCAGGTAGAATTCTATATGTGCATATAAAAATACATGTACTGAATAGGCTACAGAGAAAGGGAGACAGGGATTCACATATTTGCTAATTTTAAAAACACATTTAGAACTATTTCAACAAAAAAATTGACTAGACTTATAACTCCTACATTATATAATGCAAAAGGCAATTCCAACAATACACAATGCGTCCTCTGAACTGCTTGTGTTTCTTCTCTTTTTGGCTTATTTTTCACCATCATATTAGGATTATTAGTCAGAGACTAGTAGGGTATGGGTTAGTGTCAGGGATTCAGTATTTCAAATGGAAAATTGAAAAATGAATCCAATGTGTATGTAAATATGTGCTACACAAAAATCTTCCCACTCACATCCAGAACAATGCCTTGACATTACCTACGCCCCAAGTAAAACACAATTAGAGTAGAAAAGTGTGAAAATCTATGAATACATATATGGAATGGAATATGCTCGGGAGTTCACAACCTTGGAGGTGGTAGAGGAGTTTCCAAAGTAAAGGACAGGGTAAACACTCCACAAAAAGGAGCTCTGCTGGCCTAAGAATTCTTGGGAAACGGCTTCTGAGGTTGGGCACTTGAAATATATGTTGTTGTCATGAGCTTTAGCTTCCTTTGTAGTGAGACCATCATAGCTGGGTCTGCATCTATGTAACCGAAAGACATGGTTTCTTATATTTCAATGAACATGAGGCAGCAGTGCTCAATTCTCTCTTTGTAGCTAAACTGTGTCCATTGGAAGCTAAGTGTCTCCCAGTGGGGACTGTGAAGACATTTGGTCATCCTCCACTTTTCGTGGTATTTCTTGCTGCTGCACTGGGAATTTGGTATTTGCTTCACAAAACATAAAAAGTTCATCTGAGATACAGTGCTGGAGGGAGTTCTGTCACGTGTGGTGGGTCAGGGTCTGCAGGAGAATGC
Organism: Callospermophilus lateralis; assembly: GCF_048772815.1. Lineage (NCBI taxonomy): Eukaryota > Metazoa > Chordata > Mammalia > Rodentia > Sciuridae > Callospermophilus > Callospermophilus lateralis. The sequence continues at coordinate 621,933 of NW_027517645.1, forward strand.
ACCAACCAGGCTTGTATCCCACATAGCTTGCCCCAATAACCATAGCAACCTGATTCTGAATATTGCCCTGAAAACTCTCCCTTTAACAAGATGCCTTTACATATAAGGGTCTGATGTCTGCACTATATCAGTCACAAAAAATTTGGAAGCCAATGGCAGATTCACATGGCCCCAACATGATGTTTTATCACACACCTGCCCACCACTGCTCTAGCCCCCCTACTCAGCAGGCTCCAAATTACTGGCTTCTCTTGTTCTACACCATTTTAATGAAACCCAGTCAAAAACAAGGCACTGTCTGGTATACACATGATCAGCAACAGGACATCAAAAGTTTCTGCAGTGCCACCTGGTCATGGGAATTTCAAAAATTTCATGGTATTTATCTTGAAATTTTTCAAGGATGAAGTTAGAGGCACTGTGGGTTTCAATTCATTCAGGAACCATTAAGTGTTGAGAAAGTTCATTACAATGAACGCTCTGGAGAACTCTCACAGTCAATGCTTCTCAAACAGTTGCCAAAAGGTCTCCTAAAGCCAGGCCAACTGACATCTACAATGTGAGGTCCATGTGTGTTTTGACTCTCAAATATGGGTGCTAAGTCTTTCAGAATAAAATCATGTGATATCCTGGCTGAGATTCTCAGGCCTCTGTGGAAACCACCCTGGGCCTAGATCTCAGTTTCCAAGAGTGAGTCTCATGCGTGGCCTCCTAAAATCCCAACACAATTCATGGCAATACTTCTCTGAGGTCAGTTTCAGAACTCAGTCTCTAAGGGGAATCACACCAGAGTTCAAGCCCAGGTGGACACAGTCATCCCTTCCATCCGCCAAAAAATGACCACAATTAAAATCAAAACACTCCCACAGGGCCATCATCTTCTTCCATGTAGACACTCATCATAACCTCCAGCTGGAGGTTTCTATGAGCCCAAATAAGCTCACTTGCCCCTCATTTGCCTAAAATCATGATGGCCTGGACACTCTTCCTGTGAACCAGGAATGATCAAATATTCCTGCTGTTAAAGTGTTCCACTTCTCCAATTTGAGGCCTACTGGCTGTAGGGTATAGATTCTTTATGTGATTTGGAGTCATGAGAAAACCCAAGCAAATATGGGCTAGCCTCTGCAGGGATTTCAAGAACTCATTTGACCCAAAGGATCCCTATTCTCACTTTATGGAGGTCAGGAACCTAAAACAAGAAGGCAAAAATATTCATCAACAATGACTGCTCTTTTGGCCATTTTAGTTTTGGAAGCACATGGGATCTTTCTTTAGATCCATCAGGTGCTGAGAATCAAAGCCACAACCTCATACAAGGACAAGAGGCTGATTCAGACACATCTCATTCCAAATCAAATAAGCAAAGAGCCACAGGTGATGTCCATACATTTCCATATGAAAACAGTTTTCTTCAGGCTACACAAAGGGGTGGCCTGAGGCAAAGACCTTCCTGACATTCAGGGTAATAGAAATAGAAGTAAGCAAATGGCCCAAAGAAGGGTTTCTCCACTGAGACTTTACTGGTCACACTGAAATCTGAGTTTTCTTAGATGCTCCCATTCCCTTCAGCAATCCAGCACATGGCCATGTCACAGAATCTTGTGGTGTTACATATTTGGGAAACAAAACCATGAGCCTATTCTGGAGAGTGGCCAGAATTCACGAAGAAAACAGGAACTTTAGAAGATAGTAGATGTTGCCCATCCATAAGGCAAGCTGCAGTCCATTCATTAATTGGGCAGTATGAATGCGGGGAAGCTTTCAACTAGAGACAACACATCCATTGATGCATTCTCTTTTCTAATGTCTACAACCACGGATACAGTGGGATACACAGACCTAGAAACACTCACCATGTCAAACGACTTACTAGAAACAGTCCACTCCAAACCAAACAAACCACTTTTCCTACCTATTCTCAGAACATGAGAAAAAACCACAAACTCACACCTACAACGGCAAAGGCACTTACTTCCCCCAAATAGGTCTGTGACTATCTGGAGTGTCTTCTGACTGGTGGGCCATATTATGTTCCCACAAAATGGCCTGTCCTGTTTCAGATCTGGTCTCCTTGTCCAACTCTGTGAAGTTGTCAGGAGCCAAAGGTGAGCCACTACCTGCTTTCTCAGGAAAGGCCCCTCATCAGAGCTCTGCTGGCATTTTTCCATCCTCACATCAGTAGGTACCAAGAAAGACTGACTATGTCTTTGGGAAAAGCAAACAAGTTAGCCCACTGGAACTGGGAGTGGGACTGGCTCTGGGTGCCTTCCTTCCTGGATCCCAGGTTCAGAGAATTCCATCACCAAGGAAGTGAAGTGAGGTCACTTCTTTCAGGAACTGAATATGGTCACTAACTTGGTAACCACTTTGTGCTAACAGTTGCATCCAGGGTTCCCATGAGATGGAGGCTGCCCCAACATCCTGTGACACATTCAGAAGTTAGAATGGTATATCAACCATAGGCACCAGGGAACAGCTCTCCACAGAGGCCTGGTTCAGTCCATCTTCTCTTCATTAAGAAGAGAGAGGCTGATTCAGACTATCAATTAATCCTGACCAGGTTGTTTGCCATGGAAGATGACTATTGCTCTCTCAGGTCCTACATAGCTGCCTATATCTTCTGCAAGGATCATTTCTCCATGGATCTTTGATGTTCTCAGCAGGTGGAAGATCATCTACATTCCTATATTGTAAGACCCACACTGTCCCTGCTCTTAAGTAAGTTATACTGAGGGAACAGTGTATGGTTAGGGTTAATAACATGTTCAATTTGGGTTACAAATCATTCTGCGGGATGAATAATGGTATTGGCAAAATGCGATATTTACAAGAGTATATATGTGAAACATAAGTATGAAAGCAGAAATCTAGGTAAGATTTGAAGCCCAGAAGGGCATTGGGGACTTGAGTGGGATACTTAGCTTTGAGTAATGTGCAGCACAGATGTCTCAGATAAATCAATATACACTGGCATCGTACCTTGTACCTTGGATATTGAATGTTGAAGAGAACATCCAGTCAAAAACTGATAGTCGGTAGGATTAGGAAGGTAGTTGGTAGGTTTAGAAAGAAGAGTGAGTATAGGATTTGGACCAAAAGTTCTTTCGCAATAAGATTTCGGGTAGAGAGTGTATGTAAATGTAAGCACATGTGAAGAGTCAGTCACAATGATGAACTGGGGAAAACTATACGAAAGCAGATATCAATAGAGACATTAGGAAATCAAGCAAAGTACAAATTGTGTGATAGGGTTAGACATTGTCAACAGGTTTGAAGTTGAATATATAATCTTAAGAAGAAACAAATATGTAGTCAAAAATAGAATTGATATTTGAGAGCATTAGGCAACCTGGACATGGATGTTTTTAGTAATCCATGCTCACTTTCCATTTACGCTTTGGTACAATTGTAAGTGTGACCTTTGCTTTTTGTGTCCAGAATATTTCTGTAATAAAATGTGTATGTAGATCAGGTGAAAAGAGTATTTCTTCCACCAATTCTGCGAGCAATATTTTGAAGACTTACAAATTAGTATGGGGGTACAAATAGGTGTACCCTGTTTCAATGAATATAGACATAATGCATGAATAGACCATACTGTGAATAAATAATATAACTGGATCCACTTTAAATAATGGATTGAATAAATATCTGAAAATTTATAAGAAATTTTATATTGATATGCAATCATTCATTCCAACCAGTTATATATCTAACGATAATCTTAGGATTATGGTTTATCATGAAGGGTGTGTGAGTTTTGGTTCATAATTGATTATGGAAATCGAAAATAATATATTTGGATAAAAGTCTCATGAATAGACCAGTCAAGAAACATAGAGGAATACATGTGTTCTGGAGCAGGAAGTGATTGAAAGTGAAACAAATGCCTATAAATTTGCTAACTAGTGAATAAAATATATATATACTGAGATTTGCATAAACTGAAGAAATAGTAATGTACCAGTGTGGAATAAAAATTAATGTCAAAATACACATCATGTCGCATAGGAACCTACATGCATTGATGTTAAACTGGGTCAGTTAAAGTAGACATATTAGGATTTGTATGCACCTTTTACTGAAGTTAGTTTTCAGTACTAGGAAACAAATATGTATTTCGGGTGGATGAATATTTCTAAGAATAATCTTGTGAAAAGTTGATTATTAATCCACATACATGAACATGAATGAATTTAGGGAGTGTATATAAGACACACATATTTCATATTTTTAAAAATATGGAGAGTATATATATATATATATATATATATATATATATATATATACTCTCCATATATATATATATATATATATATGTGTATATATATATATATATATATATATATATATATATATACATATATACACACACACACACACACACACACACACACACTAACACAGACATTAAAAAGTAGCAATATATATGCCAATCGAAATTCATCATGAAATATATATCATAAAGATGCAAAAACATTCATTTTAGTGAACATGGGTTTATGTATAATGTTGTTCCACTGGGAAGCTCACCCATAGGTTGAATTTTCAGTTCCAACAGCGTTTAGGAGGAGTGATCACTTCTCACACTTGTATCTGCTAAGTCATATACCTCACAAGGATGTACGTGTGATACCTTGTAGGATTCTATTTGTGCATATAAAAATACATGTGCTGAATAAGCTCCAGAGAATGGGAGACAGTAATTCACATATTTGTTAACTTTAAAAACACATGGAGAACTATTTCAATTAAATATTGAATAGATTTATAACACCTACCCTTTATCATGCAAAAGGCAAGTCCAACTCTGAACTGCAAGTATTTATGTACTGTTTGGGTTATTTTCTTCCATCATATTTGGATTAGTAGTCAGAGTCTAGTAGAATATGGGTTAGTGTCAGGGATTCAGAATTTCAAATGGAAAATAGAAAAATTAATCTTCTGACTCTCATCCAGAACAATGCCTTGTCATTAATTTCGCCCCAAGGGAGACATAATTAGAGTACAAGGGTTACAAAATCTGTGATTACATTTCTGGAATAGAAAATGCTCAGGAGTGCACAAACTTGGAGGTGGAATAGGAGTTTCCAAAAGTAAGGACAGGGTACACACTCCACAAACATGAAGCTCTGCTTGCCTAAAACTTCTTGAGAAACTGCCAGTGAAATTGGGCACTGAAATATAGGTTGTTGTCAGGAGTTAAGCTTCCTTTGTAGTGAGACCCTCAAAGCTGTGTCTGCATCTATGAGACCTGGAGGACAACATTTCTCATTTTCCAATGAACACGAGGCAGCAGTGCTGAATTCTCTCTTTGTAGGTAAACTGTGGGCACTGGGGGCTTATTGTCTCCCCGTGTGGACTGTGAAACCATTTGGTCATCCTCCACTTTTCGTGGTGTTTCTTGCTGCTGCACTTGGAGTTTGGTTCATGCTTCACAAAATACAAGGAGTTCAACTGGGAAACAGTGCTTGAGGTAGTTCTGTCACGTGTGGTGGGTCAGGGTCTGCAAGAAAATTCACCAACCAGGCTTCTATCTCTCAAAGATTGCCCGCTTGTCCATAGCAACCTGATTCTGAACATTGCCCTGAAACTACGCCATATAACAAGATGCTTTTACATATAAGGGTCTGATGTCTGCACTCTGTCAGTTACAAGCCATTTGGAAGCCAATGGCAGATACAAATGGCCCCACCATGATGTTTTATCACACACCTCTCCACCACTGCTCTAGGCCCACTACTCAGCAGGCTCCAAAATACTGGCTTCTCTGTTCTAAACAAATTTCATGAAACCCTGTCAATCAAGGCACTGTCTGGTACACTCATGGTAAGCAACAGGACATCGAAAGTTTCTACAGTTCCACCTGGTCATGGAAATTTCAAAAATTTCGTGTTATTTATCTAGCCATTTTTCAAGGACGACGTTGGATGCACTGTGGATTTCAATTATTCAGGAACCATTAAATATTGAGAAAGTTCATTTCAAAAAAATTCTAGAGAACTCTCACAGGCAAGGCTTTCCAAAGAGTGGACAAAGGTCACTTGAAGCCAGGACCATTGAGGTCTACAATGTGAGGTCCTATGTCTTTTGACTCTCAACTATGGCTGCCAAGTCTTTCAGAATAAAATCATGTGATATCCAGGCTGAGATTCCCAGTTCTTTGTGGAAAGCCACCCTGGTCCTAGATCTCAGGTTCCAAGGGCGACTCTCATGCGTGGCCTCCTAAAATCCCAACACAATTCATGGCAATACTTCTCTGAGATCAGTTTCAAAACTCAGTCTCTACGTGGAAACACACCAGAGTTCAAGACCAGTTGACCCAGTCATCTCTTCCAACCGCCACACCAATGACCAGAATTAAAACCAAAACACTCCCACATGGCCCTCATTTTCTTCCATATAGTCACTCATCATAACCTTGACTGGAAGTTTTTATGAGGCACACAGCCCAAGACAATGTCAAAATAAGCTCCCTTGCCCTTCATTTGTCTAAAGTCAGTGTTTCCTGGACAACGTTCCTGTGAACCAGGACTGATCAAAGAGGCATGCCATTAATACTGTTCCGCTTTTCCAATTTGAGGCATACTGACTGTCGGGTATAGTTTCTTTATGTGATTTGCAGTCATAAGAAAACCCAAGCACCTATGGGCTAGCCTCTGCAGGGCTTGAAGAACTCAGTTGACCCAAAGATCCCTGTTATCACTTGATGGAGATCAGGAACCTTACAGAGGAAGGCAAGAGACTTCATCACAATGACTTCTCTTTTGGCCATTTTGGATTTGGATGCACACATGGGATCTTTCTTTAGGTCCATCAGGTGCTGAGAATCTAAGCGATAATCTCAAACTGCACTGAGAGGCTGATTCAGACATATCCCTTTGCAAAGCAATTAAGCCAGGAGCCACAGGTGATGCCCATTTATTTCCATTTGAAAACTGTTTTTTTCAGGCATTGGAAATGTGGGGCCTTAGTCAAAGACCTTCCTTACATTCAGGGCAACAGAACAATAGGTAAGCAAAATCCCAAAGCAGATTTTCTCCACTGAGACTTTCCTGGTCACACTGATATCTGAGTTTTCTGAGATATTCACCATTCTCTTCAGCTATCCAGTACATGGCCATGTCCCAGATTGTGGAGGAGATACATATCTTGAACACAAAACCATGAGCCTATGGGAGAGTGGCCGGAATTCAGGAAGAAATCACGAATGTAGGAAGGTAGTAGGTGTTGCCCATCCATATGGTAACCTGCAGTCCATTCATAAATTGGACAGGATGAATTCTGCGAAGATTTCTACTAGACAGGACACATCTATTTATGCATTCTCTTTTCTATTGTCTACAACCACGGACACAGTGGGATATGCAGACATAGACACACTCGCCTTCTCAAAGGACTTACTAGAAACAGTCCACTCCAAACCAAACAAACCGACTTTCCTACATATTCTCAAAACATGAGACAAAATCAAACACACACACACACACACACCCACAAAGGCACCTTCTTTCCCCAAATAGGTCTGTGACTATCCAGAGCGTCCTCTGACTGGTGGGCCATACTATGTTCCCCCGAGACAGGCTGTGCTATGTCAGATCTGGTCTCCTTGGCCAAAACTGTGATGTTATCAGGAGCCAGCGGTGAGCCACTGCCTGTTTTCTCAGGTAAAGCCCCTCTTCAGAGCTTTCCTGGCATTTGTCCATCTTCAATTTAGTTGCCAAGAAAGACTGACTCTGTCCTTCTTAAATCCAAACATTTGAGACCACTGGGACTTGGACTGGGACTGCCTCAGGGTGCCTGGCTTCCTGGATCCCAAGTTCAGAGTGTTCTATCAACAAGAAAGTGACATAGGTCACTTCATCTAGAACTGAATGAGGTCACTGCCTTGGCAACCACTTTGTCTTAACAGTTGCTTCCAAGGGTCCCTGAGATGGATCCTGCCCCTACTTCCTATGACAGTTTCACAAGCTAGAATGGAATATCAACCACAGGCATCCGGGAACAGCTCTCCACACAAGCCTGGTTTGGTCTATCTTCTCTACATTAAGAAGAGAGAGACTGCTTCAGACACATCCCTTCATCCTGACCTGTTTTTTTTTTTTTTGTCATGAAAGATGACTTTCGCACTCTCAGGTCCTTCATAGCTGCCTACATCTTCTTTAGGGATCATTTCTGCATGGACCTTTGAGGTTGTCTGCAGGTTGAAGATCTCCTACATTCCTGTATTGTAAGACCAACTCTGTCCCTGCTATTCTGTAAAGTTAGATTGAGGGAACAGTGTATGGTTACGGTTAATAACATGTTTGATTTGGGTTAGGATCATTCTGCTGGATGAATAATGGTATTGGGAACCTGCGATATATATAAGATTATATAGGTGAAATATATGAATGAAAACAGAAATCTCGGTAACATTTGAAGCCCAGAAGGGCATTAGGTCCTTGATTGGGATAATTAGCATTTAATTATGTTCTGCACAGATGTCTCAGATAAATCTATACACAATGGCATAGGACCTGATACCTTGGATGATTGAATGTTGAGGAGAACAACCATTCAAAGAGGGAGAGTCGGTAGGATTAGGAAGATAGTTGATAGGATTAGAAAAAAGTGTGAGTATAGCATTTGGACAAATAGTTCTTTAGCAATAGGTTTTCAGGTAGACAGAAAATGTAAATGTCAGCACATGTGAAGAGTCAGTCACAGTGATGAAATGGGGAAAATATGTAGGAAAGCAGATATCAATAGCGACATTAGGAAATCAGGCAAAGTATAAAGTGAGTGATAGCAATAGACACTTTCAACAGGCTTGAGATTGAATATATAATCTTAGGAAGTAACAAATATGTAGTCACCAATAGGATTGACATTTGAGAGCATTAGGCAACGTGGACATGGGTGATTTTCATAACCCATACTCACATTCCATTTAGGCTTTGGTACAATCGTAAGTGTGACTTTGCATTTTGTGGCCAGAATATTACTGTGATAAAACGTATATGTAGATCAGGTGACATGAGTCTTTCTTGCACCATTTCTTGGAGCAATATTTTGAAGGGGTATAAATTAGTATTGGAGGTACATATAGGTGTACCATGTATGTATGAATATAGAGATAATGCATGAATAGACCATACTGCGAATAAATAATATAACTTGTTCCAACTTTAAATAATGGATTGAATTGATATCTGAAAATACACAGGAATTATATATTGATATATATACATTCATTCCAACCAGTAATACATCTAATGGTAATATTACGGTTGTGGTTTATCATAAAGAGTGTGTGAATTTTGCTTCAAAATTGATTATGGAAATCGAAAATAATGTGTTTGGAAAGAAGTCTCATGAAATGACCAGTCAAAAACAAGGAGGAATACATATGTTCTGAAGCAGGAAGTGATTGAATGTGTTACAAATTTCTTTAAATTTGTGAACTTGTGGATGAAATGTATATTCTATGATGTACAAAAACTGCAGAAATAGTAATGTACCAGTGTTTAATAAAAATGAACGTCAAAATACACATCATGTCCCATAGGAATCTACTTGCATTGATGTTAAAGTGGGTCAGCTACTGTAAAAATAAAAGGATTTGTTTGCACCATTCACTGAAGTAACTCTTTAGTACTAGAAAACAAATATGTATTTCAGGTGGATGAATATTTTTAAAATAATCTTATGAAAAGTTTAATATAAAACCACATACATGAACAAGAATGAATTTAGGGAGTGTATAATAGGACACATATATTTTATATTTTGAAAAATCTAGAGAGTATATATATATATATATATATATATATATATATATACACACACACACACACACACACACACACAAAACACACACAGAGACATTGAAAAGTAGCTATATATATGCCAATTAAAATTCATTGTGAAATATATATCATCCACAGATCCAAAAATATTAATTTTACTGAACATGGATTTATGTATAATGTTCTTGAACTAAGAAGCTCACTCATAGTCTGAATTTTCAGTTCCAAAAGTATTAATGAGGAGTGATCTCTTCTCACACTTTGTATCTGCCAAGTTAGCCACCTCTCAAGAATATACGTGTGATACCAGGTAGGATTCTATATGTGCGTATAAAAATACATGTGCTGAATAGGCTACAGAAAAATGGAGACAGGAATTCACAGATGTGTTAACTTTAAAAACACATGCAGAACTATTTCAACAAAAAATTGACAAGATTTATAACTCCTACCCTATATCATACAAAAGGCAAGACCAACTATACACCATGCCTCTTCTGAAGTGCTAGTATTTCTATTCTGTTTCGGTTATTTTTCTCCATCATATTAGAATTAATAGTCAGAGTCTAGTAGGGTATGGGTTAGTGTCAAGGATTCAGTATTTCGAATGGAAAATTGAACAATGAATCCAATGTGTATGTAAATATGTGCTACACAAAATTATTCCCACTCTCAACCAGAACAATGCCTTGACAATCCCTTCACCCCAAGTAAGACACAATTAGAGGAGAAGATTTAGAAAATCTGTGAATAAATTTGTGGAATGCAATATGCTCAGGAGCTCACAACCTTGGAAGTGGTAGAGTAGTTTCCAAAAGTATGGGACAGGGTAAAAACTCCACAAACATGGAGGTCTGCTGGCCTAGAGACTTCTTGAGAAACTGCCTGTGAGGTTGGGCACTTGAAAAATATGTTGTTGTCAAGAGCTTTAGCTTCCTTTCTAGGGAGACCATAAAAGCTTGGTCTGCATCTATGAGACCTGGAGGACATGGTTTCTTATTTCCCAATGTACATGAGGCAGCAGTGCTGAATTCTCTTTTTAGATAAACTGTGGCCACTGGGGGCTAAATGTGTGCCGGTGTGCACTGTGAAGGCATATGGTCATCTTCCATTTTCGTGGTGTTTCTTCCTGCTGCACTGAGAGTTTGGTATTTGCTTCACAAAATACAAGGAGTTCAACTGGGTCACAATGCAAGAGGAAGTTCTGTCATGTATGGTGGGTCAGGTTTTGCAGGAGGATACAAGAACCAGGATCCTATCCCACATATCTTGCCCCCTTGACCATAGCAACCTGATTCTGAACAATGTCCTGAAACCTCTCCATATAACAACTTGCCTTTAAATGGAAGGTTCTGCTGGCTGCACCATGTCAGTCACAAGCCATTTGGAAGCCAATGGAAGATTCACATGGCCCCACCACAGATGTTTATCACATACCTGCCCACCACTGCTCTAACCTACTACTCAACAAAGTCCAACTTACTGGCATCTCTGTTCTACACCATTTACATGAAACCCAGTCAATCAAGGCACTGTCTGGTATATTCATGATCAGCAACAGGACATCAAAAGGTTTTCCAGTGCCACCTGGTGATGGGAAATTCAAAAATTTCATGGTATTTATCTAGCCATTTTTTAAGGATGAAGTTGGAGGCACTGTGAGTTTCAATTTTTTCAGGAACCATTAAATGTTTAGGAAGCTCATTTCAATGAAATCTCTGGAGAACACTCACAGGTAAGGCTTCCCAAAGAGTGGCCAGAAGATCATATGATGTTATGCCCATTTAGGTCTACAATGTGAGGTCCATATGAGTTTTGACTCTCAACTATGGGTGTCAAGTTTTTCAGAATAAAATTTGTGGTATCCTGGCTGAGAGGCTCAGTGCTCTGTGGAAAGCCACCCTGGGCCTAGAACTCAGTTTCCAAGGGCGATGCTCATGCCTGGCTTCCAAAAATCTCAACACTATTCATGGCAATACTTCTCTGAGGTCAGTTGAAGAACTCAGACTCTAAGGGAATCACACCAGAGTTCAAGAACATGTGGACCAAGTCATCTCTTCCAACCGCCACCCAAATGACCACAATTTAAACCAAAACACTCCAACGTGGCGCCCATCTTCTTCCATATAGACACTCACAATAAACTCCACTATGGCTGGAGTTTTCCATGAGGGGCATAGCCCAAGACCGTGTCCAAAATAAGCTCTTTTGCACCTAATTTGCCTAAATTCAGGGTGGCCTGGACACCCTTCTTGTGAACCAGAAGAGATTAAATAGGCCTCCCGTTAATACTGCTCCGCTTCTTCAATTTGAGGCCAAATGACTGTGGGGTTTGGATTCTTTATGTGAATTGGAGTCTTGAGAAAACCCAAGCAACTATGGGCTAGACTCTGCAAGGCTTTGAAGAACTCATTTGACCCAAAGGATCCCTAATCTGACTTGATGGAGGTCAGGAAAGTTACAGAGGAAGGCGAGAGACTTCATCCACAAGGACTGCTCTTTTGGCCATTTGTTTTTGGATGTAAACATGGGATCTTTCTTTAGATCCATCAGGACCTGAGAATCTAAGCCACAGCCTCACACAGGGTAAATAAGCTGATTCAGACACATCCTTTCCAAAGCAATTAAGCAAAGAGCCACAGGTAATGCCCATTCATTTCCATTTGAAAACTGTTTTCTTCAGGCTTCACAAAGTGGTGGACTGAGGAAAAGACCTTCCTGACATTCAGGGCAACAGAAGAGTAGGTAAACAAAAGGCCCCAAGCAGGGTTTCTCCACTAAGACTTTCCTGGTCACACTGATATCTGAGTTTTCTGAGATGCTCACCATTCCCTTCAGCTATACAGGACATGGTCATGTCACAGAGCTTCGAGGTTGTACATATCTTAAACAGAAAACCATGAACCTATTCTGGAGAGTGGCCAGAATTCAGGAATAAAACAGAAACTAAGGAAGATAGCAGGTGTTGCACATCAATAAGGCAAGCTGCAGTCCATTCATAAATAGGGCAGGATGAATGCTGTGAAGCTTTCTACTAGACAGGACATATTAATTGATGCATTCTGATTTCTAATGTCTACAACCACGGACAGAGTGGGATACACAGACATAGAAATTCTCGCCTTGTCAAACGACTTACTAGAAACAGTTCACTCCAAACAAAACAAACCGCCTTTCATACCTATTCTCAGAACATGAGACAAAACCACAAACCCACACCCACACCACAAAGGCACCTCCTTCCCCCAAGTAGGTCTGTGACTATCCGGAGTGTCCTCTGTCTGGTGGGCCTTATTATGTTCCCTGGAAATAGCCTGTTCTGTCTCAAATCTGGTCTTTTGGCCAACTCTGTGAAGTCGTCAGGAGCCAGCGGTGAGCCACTGCGTGCTTTCTCAGGAAAGGCCCCTCTTCATAGCTTTCCTTGCATTTGGCCATCCTTACATCAGTAGGTCCCAAGAAAGACTGAGTCTGTCCTTGGTAAATCAAAATAAGTTTGACCACTGGGACTGGAACTGGGACTGGCTCTGGGTGCCTGGCTTCCTGGATTCCAAGTTCAGAGAGTTCCATCACCAAGGAAGTTAGGTGAAGTCACTTAATTTTGGAACTGAATGAGGTCACTGCCTTGGCAACAACTTTGTCCTAACAGTTGCTTCCAAGGTTCCCATGAGAGGGAGGCTGCTCCTACTTCCTGTGACACTTTCACAGGTCAGAGAGGTATGTCAACCATAGGCATGCAGGAGCAGCTCTCAACACATGCCTGCTTTGGTCCATCTTCTCTACATTAAGAAGAGAGTGGCTGATTCAGACACATCCCTTCATCCTGAGCAGGTTGTTTGCCATGGAAGACTTTTGCTCTCTCAGGTACTTCATACTTGCCTACATCTTCTCCAGGGATCATTTCTACGTGGACCTTTGAGGTTTTCAACAGGTGGAAGATCCTCTATTTTCCTGTATTTTAATACCAATTCTGTCCCTGCTCTTCTGTAAAATTAGATTGAGAGAACAGTGTATGGTTAGGATTAATAACAGGTTCGATTTGGTTTAGAAAGAAAACTACACGGTTGAGCAAACAGGGTCCTACAGTTAGCAATAATATGAGGAATTTTAATGGACCGGCCATGGCAGATAAAAGCACAGTTAATCAGGTCACTATGTGAACCAAGACTCAAACCTCCCTTTTGGGGCCTCTGTCTCTCTTTGACGCTCTTCAAGTCGTTTTCTTAATTTATTCATAGATTCTTTTACAACTCCAGTATTGTCGGCACAAAAACAACATTCTTCCCTCAATGCAAGCAAAAAGGCACCTTTCTCTCATGAAGAGGAGATCCAACACTCGCCTGCTTTGTAAAACAACTTCAGAAAGAGAGAGGTTAAAATTCCTGTAAAGCTGTGATGTCGGTTTTTAATGTCTTTAAGGTTTGGCCTATTTCTGCTTCTAATTGTGTCTTTGTTGTGTCTCATGGACTAGCCCACCCCTTAAGCAACTATTATTTCTAATAGGATGGCTAAAGTGAGGGATACTGGTTCCCGCTGGAACCGGGTTGTATGCCCCCCTATTTGATCTTTAAATGAACCTACGTCATGATAGAGAACTCTGGAAAACATCTGCATCATTACATAATAAATCACATATATTGACCATTTTATGAAAACATAAATAATGTTAAAGTGTATAGAATTATACTGTTGTAGGGATGGACAAGGAAAGGGACCTAAGATAGCACCAAACACAGGAAAACAGCCTTATTTGGTTGCATCCGGATTTAGAGGGCATTGCTTCTGTTGTAATCAATTAATCCCCTGAACCCCAAGTTTTGGTAGTTTTAGAATTTGTACCCAATATGTAAGGGAAGTGGATCAGAAGTTCACAGTCTGTAGAAATTCACAAAAATCAGTTTTTGTTTCTGTTTTTGTTCCTCTGTTCTGGGCAAGTTAACTTTTCAAGGACACCTTGGAAAGGGAGAGCTTTTTTGTCTCTTTTTTTTCTCCCTGCCAGCTGTCACCATGAAGCCCAGTTGGTAACTTTTTTATCTTAGAAATGTAGTCATCTCTGTGAAGCCCCAGCTCAAGGCCAGAGGCTTTGTTCACATATTTTGTGAAAACCTAGTAAGGCGGTGTCAAGCTTAGGGGTGGTGATTTTTCCAGCCAGTGGCCAAGTAGAACAGGGCAACACGAAAAGTGGAAGTTTATGTACATTGAACTCTTTCAGAGGGACTCTTTTGCTGAAAGACCTAATGTAAGCCTCGGTGAAGACTTCTGGAGAAGGTTATTTAAGACATATCTATGGACCTGGTACAGAGGGGGAAGACTGGGAAGGCGAGGCTGAGAGCAGCTCCGTGGATCTGAGAATGAGGAAGATGAGATGTAAAAGAATAATGGAAAAGGGGTTTGGGATTTTCCTAGAACAAAACTTGAGCAGTAGAACAGGTAGAGCAGAGGTGAAGATGGGAGTGAGTATTCCAAAAACCCCTGAGGGACTTTAGATTTTTAGAAACCTGTTTTCAGTGATGACAAAGCAACTTTAAAGGCCATTTTTATTACATCTTGGATAGGGGTCTGAGGGCTCTTCTCAGCTGGTTTGAGCTTTGGTTTAGCTTCTTAGAGGACTTGGTGGGACCTAGTGCACGCACAGACAGAAAAAGAGAGGAGTGAGTGAGTGGAGGGGTACCTCGGTACCTGCTACCTCAGCAAGGGGGCAATGGTCTGAGAACTGGCAGAGGTTTGGGTTTTTGATCTAGTAATTGGAGGTGAGAAATCACATTGCTGAGGTGGGAGTGACAGCAGAGACTCTAGAGCAGAAGACTGAGGGTGAGGAACTATTGGAGAAGCATACTACAGGATGTGAGTGAAGGAGGGAAAAGGATTCCACATAGGGGAATTTTCCCCTTTTGAGCACTTGCCGAAGTTAAAAATGTCACGCAGAATTTGAGGATCTAGAGAACCCTCTGGGGGCCATAGCTTTTGGTTGTCTAATTGGTAATATGGCCAATGCTGTGTACTGAATGTGATGAGGAATTTGGGTTCCACCAGGCAGCCCCGGTATGCTCACATCCCCATGAGTTACACAAGAAGTTGGCTTTTCCCCCACACAGCCATGGCTGTTTGTGGCTTTGATAGTCCGCCGGGCATACATCATAATCTAGGCTAGCCAACCTGAATCTGGCTCGCGTTTCTGTGCATCCATAATGTTTGTTTCAATTATCTATGGAACGGAAGGGATTTAATGAAACTTTAGTGGGATCCTCTTCATCAGGGTTATCTCAATAGGAAAGACGTATACCAAGCTGAAAAATGTCTGGGTGGAGAGATAGCCACCAGGTCCCTAAGGGGGCTATATGCGAGATATACCATACTTCTTGTCTAGTAGGATTTGAGATCAGCCTTCACTGCTGAACAGGCTGATGAGGGTTAGGAGT
The DNA here is from genome assembly GCF_048772815.1 of Callospermophilus lateralis. Classification (NCBI taxonomy): domain Eukaryota; kingdom Metazoa; phylum Chordata; class Mammalia; order Rodentia; family Sciuridae; genus Callospermophilus; species Callospermophilus lateralis. Next base: position 638,143 of record NW_027517645.1, read on the forward strand.
ACTGGTGGCCAAGTTGAGAGTCTACAGTCTTGTCCACATAGCGAATACGAAATTTGAAATGGTTACCAGTCTTTTCCAGTTTCCAACCAGAGTCTGGACACAGCGAAGGCTTTAGATGAGAGGCATGGATCCAAAAAGTGATTCTGTCTACTTTTACCGCTGTAGGTGTTATAAGTAGCACCTGGTATGTTCCTTTCCAGCGGGGTTCTAGGAATGACACCTGATGTTGTCTTATGTAGACGAAGTCTCTTACTTGATATTGATGTGGAATCCCCTCGTCCCCAGGTTGGTAGGCAGTGGCCAGCTGTTTCCACAGTTATCACTGAGTTCTTTCAATGGCTTTAAGTCTGTCAAGCAAGGGGTGTGGAAGGGATTGTTAGGCCTTAGAGTTGGGGATTAGGTCCCTTGCTGGATGATGGGCATCATAGAGAATTTCATAGGGGGTGAGGTTACACAGAGAAACTGAGGGAGTATTTCTCGCATGAAACAGTGCATAAGGCAGGAGCATAGTCCAATCTTTTATGCCAGTCTCTAAGCTTAATTTTGTTAAGGTCTCTTTAATGTTTCTATTTATTTTTTCTACCTCTCCTGAGCTCTGGGGTATATAAGCATAATGTAACTTACAATTAATCCACACGTGACTTACCTGGGCCATGAACACAAGTCCATTATCAGACCCTATTACCTTAAACAGACCATATCTTGGAAAAATATCTTCCAGGATCTTCTTGAGAACCATTTGGGCCGTTGTTTTTTTTTTTTTTTCCTGTGTGTGTGTGTGTGTGTGTGTGTGTGTGTGTAAGGCTTCAATCCATCCTGAAAATGTATCGACAAAGACTAGGAGATATTTAAGTCCATACCTTGCTGGCTTAATTTCAGTAATGTCCACTTCCCAGAATTTTCCTGGTCTGGTTCCTCATAGGTGCTTTCCTCTAAGAAACTTGGAAGGGTAAGCATTAAACAATTGACTGACCCAACAGGCTTTTGTTACCGGTTCAGTTTTTTTCTTTCGCTGTGTGTTGGTTAGTGGAAAACTCTGTTCTTAATCCTACAGGAGTGCCTGCAGTTTCTTTGAACCAAGGTGAGTGAGTTGACGTACATTTTTAACTTAGTGTAGGGCTTTCTGTAATTGCAGGCTGAGCTCAGTAAAGTTGAGGCATTCAGTGTCAGTGTCCTTAGATGTTATCTAAAACTTCCTGTTACTCAGGGGTCCATTGGAATTGGGCATCTCCCTTTAACAGCGGGTATAAAGGAGCAGCTAAGGACGCGAACCCATTTATCCATAACCTGCAAAACCCAGCAATCCCAAGAAACTCTCTTAGTTGTCTGCTGTAAGATGGGGTTGGTATCTGCTCAACGGTTTGTTTTCTGGGCTCAGTGAGCCATCGTTTACCGCGCCTGAGGAAATAGTCATGGAAGATTACTTCTTGCTGGCAAATTGGGCAATTTTGGCAGAAGCTCTATACCCGAGTTGAGCAAGCTCCGATAATAGTGCTTGGGTCCCAGTTCAGTTTTCCTTGGTGTTGGATGCCAGTAGCAGGTGATCCACGTATTGAAGCTGGGTGACTTCGGGGTGTGTAGTTCTGAAATTGTTGAGATCTCTGTGGAGGGCTTCATCAAAGAGAGTGGGGGAGTTTTTGAACCCCTCTGGGAGTATAGTCCAAGTTAGTTGACTATACTTTCCGGTTTCTGGGTCTACCCACCCAAAAGCAAACAGCAACTGACTATCTTTATGCAGAGGCAAGCAAAAGAAAGCTTGTTTTAAGTCCAGAACAGTATACCATTTCTGCTCAGGGTTCAGAGTGCTAAGCAGTTGGAACAGATTAGGTACTGTGGGGTGAATGTCCTGCACTCTGTTGTTGATCTCTCTTTGGTCTTTAACAGGTTGATAGTCCCCGGTTCCTGGCTTTTTCTTCTAATAACAGGGGAGTGTTCCAGGCCAATTGACAGGGCCTTAGGACCCCTAAGGCCAGATATTTCTGAATATAGGGCCTTATCCCATCTTTAGCTTTTTATGCTTAGAAGATATTATTTGACATTGATTGGGGAGGCTGAGGTTTTTAACTCCACTGTTATTGGAGGTTGTTTCACGGCCAGGCCTAACACAGCAGTTTTTGCCCAGGCATCTGGGTTATCTGTTATCCATTTCTGCGGTAGCTTGCCTGTTTGATCAGTCTTGGGGGGTGTGAAGAGTGGATGTTTATCTTCTACTAATATAGTTACAGCCGTGACTATAGGAGTTTTTACTGAAGGATTTAGAAATTTCTTTTGGGGGCTTTCAGGGTTAAAAGTTATTTTGGCCCAGAGCTTGGTGAGCAGATCTCTGCCCATCAATGGGTGCGGGCATTCTGGGATTACTAGGAAGGAGTGATGGATTTTTCCTTTCCCCAGGTCCATGGTCCTCTTAGTAGTCTAAGCCCGATATTTACTGCCATTAGCCCTTTGAACTACAGACCTTTTATTTGATAGACGGCCCAATGGGGCCCTAAGGGCTGAGTATACTGCTCCTGTATTCATTTCAAAGTTTACTGGGGTCCCCTACTCTTCAAAAGTTACCCTGAGCTAGGGGAAGGAATCTGAGCCCCAACTTTCTTAGTCATCCTCCAGAGTCAGAATGGCTGGCTGGCGTGTCTGTCTCTTTATAGGGCACTCTTTGGCCCAGTGTCCTTTTTTTTTACGGTAGGCACATTGATCTGAGGCCAGGGGTGGCCTCTGGCACGGGCCCAGGTATCCCTTCCTGTCACCTTATGTCTTAATTTCTGGCCTCTTTCTTGTTGTGACCAGGATCTAAGTCAATGCCTTAGTCTTTCTTTTGCTTCTCTCATCATCCCTTTGCTCCCTTTCTTTTTCCCTGTTTCTCTTTTATAGTATATTTTTTTTGGCTTCTCTGACTAAATCTCTCTTTTAACTTTTTTTTTTTAATATCCATGGCAGCTTCCCCAATTAAGGCCATCATGACAGATGCCTTTTGATCTGCTGCCTGAGGATCGAAAGGAGTATATCTCTTATATGCCTCCATAATTCTCTCTAGAAACATAGAGGTAGATTCATCAGGCCTTTTAATAATTTCTCTTACCATGGCCAAATTAGTTGGTCACCTAGTGGCCCCTTGGATACCCGCTATTAGAGCCTGGCAATAATTGGACATATGCTCCCTATCTTCAAAGGTGTTGGGGTCTCAGTTGGGTTGGTTTAAGGGGAAGCCGGCTTTGATTATGTTGGGAAGTTGTGTTGGTCGCCCATCAAGTCCGAGGATATTTTTTTCTAGCTTCCAGGAGGTTTTTCCTTTCATTCCTCTGTCGTGAAGAGAGTCCCTAGGAGTTGTTGGCAGTCATCCCAAGTAGGCAGGTGTGAAAACGTTGGCGAGTTCTCTGAGTTTTTTTAGCCGGGCCAGCTTCCTCTAGGGAAGGAGGGGCTGTGTGTGCCATTCGACAGTCATCTGGAGGGTGCTGGGCCATCCTGGCTTCCTCGAATGGTGGAGAGGCTGAGTAAGCAGCAGGGGAATTACTTACAGGGTTTTGGGGGTTGGGGGACAAGGGCAGAGGATAAGGACGAGTAGAGTCTTGAGACTCAGGGAGAACAGAGGGTGGAGGTTGAGTAGCAGAGAGTTTGAGAGATAGAATCGTAGGGGAAGGAGTAGGAGTGGGTGCAGGGACAAGGAAAGGCTTCACCCATGGAGGAGGAGATTAGCAGAGGTCCTGACAAGTTAAGATATATGGCTATTGATCTGGATGGCTATGTGGCCCCGGCTGAAAGACAATATCTCAGACTTTTCAAATTAGTGCGAAGTAGAAACATCTTTCTAGGGGCCATCCGACTACAAAGGTGGGTTATTCTGAGACACAGAATCTGCCAGGTCTGGTGTTTTAATGAAAAAGAAAGAATCTGAGCCCTTAAGCAGACTTTGGTCCAGTGATTAAGGGTCAGGGACAGAGGCATTGAAGTGCTCTGTCCCATAATGAAATATACACAGACAGTGAAAGCAAAGACACACGACACAGACAAGACAAGACAATAAAGACAGACAATGGACGTCCAATACTGAGACCAGGACTGAGTAGCGGGCAAATCCTGATGGGCTGCCAATTCCAAATCTGAAAGAAAATATCACTGAGTCGAGGAGACTATGGTTCTTCGATTTCCCGAGTCCATCCCACAGGAACATGGCCTGTGGCTCTGTGACATGTGTGTCAGCCACCGTGGGAGAGAGCTCACTCTCTTTACCAATAGCCATTTTGTCAAACCCTAACCTGAATCCTGAAACCAGAAAGAGGGGCCTTATTTACCCCCAGAGGAGCCCATTGGGGGTCTTTCATCTGCAGCTGCCGGATCTCGCTGGGGCCACCAGAAGTAAAGGTCGGGTGAGCGTCGCTGGAAGAGACCACCAAGAGACTGTCTAATGCAACCTCAAAGGGTTTATTGGGAGTCCGGCATGCAAGGGCTCAGAGATCAGTTGAATAGAGCAGAGAGCCCTGAGAACAGCTTAAGAAGTGCTTATATATTTTCCTTGGAGAGGGCAGGGAGGGAAGTTTATTGATGGTTAAGGGCGAGTGGGCGGTTTGCGTGCAAATGGTTGATGGAGTACATTCTGCAGTTTGGCAGTTGGGGGCAGCACATTCTGGGAACAAGAAGAGCAAACAGTTCTCAAGATTTCAACAGTGTTTTATTAAGCATACAGAAAAACAGGACGTGACAAGTACCTATTTTATTAACCTTTCAATATAAGTATGAAAACAGAAATCTAGGTAAGATTTGAAGCCCAGAAGTTCATTTGGTCCTTGATTGGTATACTTAGCTTTGAATTACATTCCGTGGAGATGTCCTAGAATTATGGATATACAATGACACAGGACCTTGTACCTTCTCAGAGGTCAGTTCCAAAACACAGTCTCTAAGGGGAATCACACCAAAATTCAAGACAAGGTGGACCCAATTATCTCTACCAACCGCCACACAAATGCCCACAATTAAAACCAAAACACTCCGAAATGGCACTCATCTTCTTCCAAATAGACACTCATCATAACTTCTGTCAGGAGGATTCCATGAGAGGCGCAGCACAAGACAGTGTCCCAAATAATCTCCCTTTCCCCTCATTTGCCAAAAGTCAGAGTGGCCTGGACACCCTTCCTGTGAACCAGGAGTGATCAAATATGCCTGCCATTAATACAGCTCTGTTCTTCAATTTGAGGCCTACTGTCTGTGGGGTTTAGAGTGTTTATTTGAATTGGATTCATAAGAAAACCCAAGAACCTATGGGCTAGCATCTGCAGGGCTTTGAAGAACTCAATTGACCCAATGGATCCCTTTTCTCACTTGATGGAGGTCAGGAACCTTACAGAGGAATGCGAACGACTTCATCAACAATGACTGATTTTTTGGCCATTTTGATTATGGATCCACACAAGGGATCTTTCTTTAGACCCATCAGGTGCTGATAATCTAAGCCACAGGCTCACACAGGGCCAAGAGCAAAGAGCCACAGGTGATGCCCATTCATTTCCATTTGAAAACTGTTTTCTTCAGGCTTCACAAAAGCGTGGCCTGAGGCAAAGAACTTCCTGACATTCAGGGCAACAGAACAATAGGTAATCAAAAGGCCCTTTGCAGGGTTTCTCTACTGAGACTTTCCGGGTCACACTGATATCTGACTTTTCTGAGATGCTTGCCATTCTCTTCAGCTATCCAGTACATGTCCATGTCACAGTGGTTGGAGGTGGTACATATCCTGGATTCAAATGCATGAACCTATTCTGGAGAGTGGCTAGATTTCAGGAAGAAAACATGAACTTAGGAAAATAGCAGGTGTTGCCCATCGATAAGGCAAGCCCTAGTGCATTCATAAATTGGGCAGGATGAATGCTGGGAAGCTTTCTACTTGACAGGAAACATCCATTGATGCATTCTCTTTTCTAATGTCTACAAGCACGGACACTGTGGGATACACAGACATAGAAACACTCGCCTTGTGAAACAACTTACTAGAAACAGTTCACTCCAAACCAAACAAACCGACTTTCCTGCCTATTCTCAGAACATGAGACAAAACCACAAACACACATCTACACCCACAAAGGCACCTCCTTCCCCAAGTAGGTCTCTCACTCTCCAGAGTATCCTCTGACTGCTGGGCCATACTATGTTCCCCCAATATGGCGTGTCCTGTCTCAGATCTGGTCCCCTTGTCCAACTTTGTGAAGTGTTCAGGAGCCAGCTGTGAGCCACTACCTGCTTTTTCAGGAAAGGCCCCTCTTCAGAGAACTCCTGGCATTTGGCCATCCTCACATCAGTAGGTACCAAGAAAGACTGACTCTGTCCTTGCTAAATTGAAGCAAGTGAGACACTGGGACTGGGACTGAGACTGACTCTGTGTGCCTTGCTTCCTGGATCCCAAGTTCAGAGAGTTCCATTACCAAGGGATTGAGGTGAGGTCTCATCCTTCAGGAACTGAATTAGGTCTCTGCCTTGGCAACCACTTTATCCAAACAGTTGCTTTCAAGCGTACCATGAGAAGGAGGCTTACCCTATTTTCTGTGGCACTTTCACAAATTAGAATGGTATATCAACCATAGGCACCAAGGAACCGCTCTCCACGAAGGCCTGATTTGGTCCATCTTCTTTATATTTGGAAAAGAGCCTTTAGTCCAGGGAGCACTACAGTGAACCTCTGCACTAAAACTATTAGCAAGCACCTGATGGAGGAGGCCTCCATAGGTAAGTGGCTCCTTTATAACATCTGATATCCAGTTAAGGGAGATCTCTTCTGATGACAGAGATGTGGCACGGGGAGGCTCACATATACTTCTGTGCAGAACAGTAACGAGAATCATTCTGTCCTCTGTTCTGTTCTGTAGGGAATTCCTCTGGAACTGTAGAGAGGTGGCGATGAGCACGCACGCGCTTCTACCCTGGAGCTTTAGCAAGATGTTGCACTGTTCCCCTGTTTCTGTGTTTAGCCACCGGGTTTCTGTTTATTTGTGTTCTGTGTTCTATTTTTTGTTTTTTTGTTTGTTTGTTTTTGTTCGTTTTGTTGTGTGATTTTGGTGGTAAAAACTTAAGTATATTGGACATGAAAATCAGAAATAAAGAGAGTAAGCCTGACACCCCTTTGGACTGTGTTTTAAGGAACTGCAATGAACTTTATCCCCCTTTGCGAAGCAGGATGATAGAAGCCCCTAGCTGGCTGCCTGGAGCACACCCATTGCAGAGGGAAATGCCTGCTGGGGACCTAAGAACAGAGTATCTCCCAGGTTAACAAGTGAAACTCCTTTAAAACCCCTTGTCCCTCCAGATAAAGAGAGTCACAACTTTGGCAGAGTCCCCTGTGTTTCTCCTTTGTTAGCCAAGCAATAAACCTCCTTTTTTCTTTTTCTCAAAACCCAGTCCTCATTATTAAATTGGTATTAATTGGCTTCAAGGTCAGGAACCAAACTTTAAGTTACAAATCTTGTACCCCCCCTCCGCCCCGGAACTTTGTGAGACCTATCTACTGAAATGTTAGGAGATAGAGCATGCTTGGTGTGGAACTGAATCAGAGGAGCTAATCCTGTATGTAAAAGGAGAAACTGAGGGACTCCCAGCAGCTGCCAAAGCCCTGTTGATTCAGGGAATTACCTCCTTCCTTCCCTGCACTGTAAGGATTATGCCACCTCTGTCTTGTTAAAAAAAGAGAAAAAGAAAAAGGTGACACTAAATGCAGTAAAATCACCATGGAGACACTTTATTTTACATTTCAGGTTGCCCCTCTGTGAAAACATCTGGTCCCCTTGTGGGGACAGCTATGGTCCCACTGGTGTATGAGATTTTTCTCTTATCTGCTCTGGTTTAAAGGGTTCTCTCTGACAGCCATAGTCTGGACCTCCTTTTGGTCTGTATTGTGTCTTTCTTTCTGGCCCTTTTAGGCATGTGCAATAATGTGTTGATATTATAAATTGTTTTTTGGGAATGATCTTAGCTGAATGTGTGTCGAAATGATGATGTTTTATTTTAACAATCTGGTATCTGAATGGGTTTTTGAAGCATTGCACAATCTTGCAGTTAAAAGTCGGGTTTAGGTAATTGTTTAGTTTATGATTTCAGATAATTCATGCCAGAGAACTTAAATAATTACAATGGATAACTGAAGAACTCTACTTCCAAGTTGGCAAGAAACTTCCCAATCATACAGTCTTTTTTTTTCACCAATTTTGAATTGGGTAGCCTGGGAAAATGTCACTGTGTGTACCAGTGCATTAATTTGGACATGGATAGTAAATCATAGTATGGTGTCTGTTGACCAAACAAGATGTAAAGATATAAAATTTTGTGAATTGTATCTTAAACTTGTATCATAATTTTCAACATCCGAACCTGAAAATTATGGTTAAAATGCCTTAGTCCTGAGATGTCTGTTCAGAATAGCAGTTTTTTTCCTGCTCCTTCCAGACCTCAGCCATGACTTATGTTGAAATGCAAATGAAAGAAGCCTGCAAGCTTTGTAGGAGACTGATTTGAGATCTAAGGGAAAAAAAGGTAAATTGTATGGTATTTTCTAATTACTGGCAAGTCATTTTTTCTAGGACTCTTATTATTTTCTGAGATACTTTATGTTTTTTGACCTCATGATTTTGAGCATACAGACCTAGGTTAATGTTTTTCTGATCAGTTCTATCTTTGACCAACTGTGGACTTCTTGAAACATTGCAATAAAGATTTCACCTGCGAAATGCTACGAGGCCTTTACTATTATTATGTGTGCACAATTTTGTTATGTGTTGTATGTCTATATATACATATGTCCGTATATCATCTATATGATACATAAATTAACATATATAAGGAGTGCTCATAAAATAAAGCGCTCATAAAAACAAATTTTAAAAAGTGGATCCAAAGATCTTTAATTCACGTGATTTAAATGTTTCAAATTAAATTGGATAAAGAGATAAAAACAAATGTCTTTAAATTTAAGCTTACAAAGTTTTCTAGGTGTTCAAACATCTAACAAAATATTAACATCTACAAAATGTCTAATATGCCTTGGCTCTAGTACCTTTCCTTCAACATAATAATGGTTTACACTGTTCAATACGTTTCTCTAACTTTTTGATAAATAAGTAAAGTAAATTTGATATGGGATTACTCATTCATGAGTACTTTAGTTAGATATCTGATTGATTTACTAAGATCTGTATTTTTTTTTGTAAACTCTGTATAAGATTGTAAAAATCAGTCATGTGTTAATGAGGCAAAAATTTCTTAAAACATAAGTTTACCCATAACATTGAGTTTATTAAGATTTATGTTTTCTAGAGCAAGCAACCATAAAAATTAAACAACTGATTAAATAAGAACTGTTATTTTAGAGCACTGTACTGCCATTTCTTTAAAAGCCAAACTTGATTAATGTAGAAACATAAATGTAATTGTTATGCTATTAATGTTTTCATATCTTACAGGTATGCAAGTCTGTAAGGTAGAAACCTTAAAAGAGCATTATATCAAGCTGGTGCTCTGAAGTTGTGTGGTAAAAAATATATTGTGGATTTATTTACCTGTTATCAATAAGATATGTAAATTTTTATGTTACTTTTTACATTGGGGAACAATTTAAATGTATTTTTAAGTTAATTAGAGCCTAATCTTTGTAAAGGTTAAAAACTTTCAGCATTTCTTTAATTCATGTTTTAAATGTGATATCATATGGTGTTAGCTAATGTTCATGTGACCTCAAAAAATTTATGTAAACTTTGTCAAAAGATATTTAAAAATAAAGATCAGCTTTAGAATTAAAATACTTAAGATTTATAAAGAGCCCTGCCTTACCTGAGATAAGGCTGTGTGTCCCATCTTACTACATGTGAGAATGACTATGAAACATGTAGGTCAGATAATATTTCTTTAAAGTTATGTTAAAAAGTTTTTTTTTATTGTCAATATTCCTAGGATCTCAAACAGGGGATATAATGTATAACTCAGCCAAAAAATTCAGGGAAGATATTACACGAACTAAGTATTTTTACTTTTGTTAATTTTAGTTTGAAATTTTCTTATAAGTGATCTAAAGATTCCCTGTTAGTGTTTTACAAATGCGTTGCTATAAGAACACAACATGGGTTTATTCAAGATAATAAGTCATCAACTACAATACAGACAGAATAATACAGATCCCAATTAATAAAAAGGTAATTATAAAGTTATAGACATTAAAGCCCAGTACTCTTAATATAAGGCTGTTAAAATTTATTTGCTGGATGTTTAAGATTAGGATTTAAAATTAATGTTAAATGAAAAGGGCCAAGAAAACCAATATTTGGCTCTTGCCCTCTGAGTCAGTCTGAATCCAGGGAACAGGGGACTTCTCTAAAGAGCTTTGCAACTCTGAGCCACATAACCTCCTGATCAGGGAGATTAATGAGACCACTGGAGAACAGAAAGCCAATCAGTGCATTTGTTACAAAGAGGAGAGTCATCATAGAAAGGAGACATCCATGATGCTTCTGAGGGAAGCCAAATGGTCAAGCAAGACCTGGACCCACCTAGCGCAAATGGCACTAGCAGAACTGAGAATCTCTTCTCAAGTTTCCCCAGAATTGACTCCCATAAAAGGTCAGCTGACTGTTAACAATAGATGGAAACAAAAGTCAGTTTGACTGCTTCATCTTAAATACTTAGCAAAGACAGTTAAGACCAAAATACAGCCACTCCTGGGCATATTAAATAATAATAATAATAATAATAATAATAATAATAATAATAATAATAAAATTTTAAGGTATGCACTTTATCTTATCCTCCCAAAACAAGTAAGACTGGAGGCTACAAAGAAGGATTCTCACACAGGAATGCCTAATACTTATAAAAAGAGACTATCAAGAAGAGCTGCCACAGGCAGAAGTTTTCAGTTTAAGACCTACAGATATTCCTAACCTACAAAGGTAGGCTTGGTGTTTGCTAGTACGATTATCCAGCCCTGAGTAACAGAATTAAAGGTTTCTCTATTAGACGCAGAGGTCATACTAGTAAAAGGATTTTTCAAGATCAGATGACATTAAATTATTAAACTGTGTCTTATTGGGAGGGCCAACTGTAACACTTAAAGTTAAATATTAAGTTGACAGTCCTGATAACTGGGGATATTAAAGACTGGTGAGGGAATGTCTATACAGTGACATGTTCTAGCTGCTGCAACATTTATCCAGTACTCATGGTTTTTGTTTCACTCATAGAAGAACCCATTCACAGATGACTTTACAACCTGTTCTTCCCCAACCTGACTTCAAACCGAACTGACTTCTAAAAGGCAACTCATGTCTCTCAACTGACTTCTAATAGGCAACTCATGTCCCTCACGCCGAGCCCACTTACGTCACCCTGTCTCAGGACAGAAGAAGAAAAAATTAGTGATGCCACTCTTCTTACAACAATGGAGAGAAAGATAAATAGACTATCAATATAAGTAATTAAGAAGGGTAAAATCAGCGAGATCGGTTTTGGGTGAGTTCTAAAAATTTGGAGACTCTTACCTGAGGGATTAAAATTTCCTCAGTGCTCTTCCCATAATCTCTCAAAGATTTGAAAGGGACACAGAGAAAAGGGGGGAATTGTAGACCCAACCTGATCTTTTATTAAAATTGGGAGCCATCATGCCACAAAGCCATGCAAAGATAATTTTGGCTTTACCATTAATTACTTCAAATTCTGAACCTGCGTGGAATGCCTGCCCGCGCCTTGAACTCACACATGCCTGGCTCTCTGACCAGATAGCAGCCCTCTCTGAAACTTTAGTGACACATCATAAATATTTGCCTTCTCTGGCAAGACAACAACCCTCTCTGAGGCTCTAATGGTCCTCATGAATTCTCATGTAGGGACAGCAAAAAAATTGTAAACTACCTTTAGTGTGATGTTTATCAGAGTTCTGTTATCTGTAACCCCCCTTTTGTGTAACTTTCTGGGCTATAAAGCTGGGCTGTAGGAAAGCTGGGGTTGCTGTCTTGTTCCCTTCGTTTTGGGAGGGAGAGGCAGCATGGCCGGTGGAAATAATAAGCTTAATTTTATTTGATTTTAATTTGAGTCAGTGGTCTTTTCTAGCGTCCTGGTCTAACAGGTAAACACTCCAAAAACATGGAGCTCTGCCGGCCTAAAGACTTCTTGAGAAACTTCCTCTGAGTTTTGGCACTTTAAATATATGTTGTTGCAAGGAGATTTAGCTTCCTTTCTAGTGACACCATAAAAGCTGGGTCTGCATCTACGTGACCTGGAGGACATGGTTTCTTGTATTCTAATGAACATGAGGCAGCAGTGCTGAATATTCTATTTGTAGGTAAACTGTGGCCACTTGGTGCTAAGTGTCTCCCCGTGTGAACTGTGAAGCCATTTGGTAATCCTCCACTTTTCGTGGTGTTTCTTGCTGCTGCACTGGGAGTTTGGTATTTGCTTCATGAAATACAATGAGTTCAACTGGGACCCAGTATTAGAGGGAGTTCTGTCACTTGTGGTGGGTCAGGGTCTGCAGGAGAATGCAACAACCAGGCTTCTATCTCACAAAGCTTGCCCCTTTGTCCATAGAAATCTGACTCTGAACTTTGCCCGGAAACCTCTCCATATAACAAGAAGGGTCTGCTGGCTGCACCATATCAGTCACAAGCCATTTTGAAGGCAATGGAAAACCCTCCTGGCCACACCACAGCTGTATTATCACACACCTGCCCACCACTGCAAAAGGCCCACTACTCAGCAGGGTCCAACTTACTGGCATCTTTGTTCTACACCATTTTCATGAAATACCGTCAATCATGGCATTCTCTTGTACACTCATGACCAGGAAAAAGACATCCAAAGGTTCTCCAGTGCCACCTGGTTAAGGGAATTTAAAAAATTTTATTGTATTTATCTAGCCATTTTTCATGGATGAAGTTGGAGGCACTGTGGGTTTCAGTTCAGTAGTGAGACACTACCTGCTTTCTCAGGAAAGACCCCTCTTCAGAGCTCTCCTGGAATTTGGCCATCCTCACATCAGTAGTTACCAAGAAAGACCGATTCTGTCCTTGGTAAATCCAAACATGTGTGGCCACTGGGACTGTGACTGGGAATGCCTCTGGGTGCCTGGCATCCTGGATCCCAAGTTCAGAGAGTTCCATCACCAAGAAAATGATATAGGTTACTTCCTTCAGGAACTGAATGAGGTCACTGCCTTGGCAACCTCTTTGTCCTAACAGTTGCTTCCAAGTGTCCCAATAGATGGAGGCTGCCCCTACTTCCTGTGACACTTTCACAAGTAAGAATGGTATATCAAACATAGGCACCCATGAACAGCTCTCCACACAGGCCTGGTTTGGTCCATCTTCTCTACATTAAGAAGAGATAGACTGCTTCAGACACACCCCTTCATCCTGACCTGTTTTTTTTTTTTTTTTTTTTTTTGTCATGAAAGATGACTTTTGCTCTCTCAGGTCCTTCATAGCTTTCTATATCTTCCCCAGGGTTCACTTCTGCATGGACCTTTGAGGTTCTCAGCAGGTGGAAGATCTCTTACATTTCTATATAAGACCAACTCTGTCCTTGCTTTTCTGTAAAGTTAGATTGAGGAAACAAAGTATGGTTAGGGTTAATAACATGTTTGATTTGGGTTAGGAATCATTCTGCTGCATGAATAATGGTATTGGGAACCTGCAATATTTATAAGTATATATAGAGGTGAAATATATGTATGAAAACACAAATCTAGGTAAGATTTGAAGCCCAAAAGGGCATTGGATCCTTGATTGGGATACTTCACTCGGAATTATGTTGTGCACATGTGTCTCAGATAAATCTATACATTATGGCATAGGACCTTGTACCTTGGATAATTGAATGTCGAAGAGAACATCCAGTCAAAAAAGGATAGTTGGTAGGATTAGGAAGATAGTTGGTAGGATTAGAAAAAAAGAGTGAGTATAGGATTTGGACAAAAAGTTCTTTAGCAATAGGGTTTCAGGTAGACAGAAAATGTAAATGTCAGCACATGTGAAGAGTCAGTCACAATGATGAACTGGGGAAAATATGTAGGAAAGCAGATATCATTAGAGACATTAGGAAATCAGGCAAATGATGAAGTGATTGATAGGATTAGACATTTTCAACAGGCTTGAGGTTGAATACATAATCTTAGGAAGAAACAAATATGTAGTCACCAATAGGATTGACATTTGAGAGCATTAGGCAACCTGGACATGGGTGATTTTCATAATCCATACTCACATTCCATTTAGGCTTTGGTACAATTGTAAGTGTGACTTTGCATTTTGTTGACAGAATATATATGTAGATCAGGTGACATGAGTCTTTCTTGCACCATTTCTGGGAGCAATATTTAGAAGAGATATAAATTAGTATTGGGGGCACAAATAGGTGTACCATGTGTGAATATATAATATAACTGATTCCAACTTTAGAAATTGGAATAAATTGATATCTGAAAATACACAGGAAATGTCATATTGACATACATACATTCATTCCAACCAGTTATACATCTAATGGTAATATTAGGGTTGTGGTTTATCATAAAGTGTGTGTGAGTTTTGCTTCAAAATTGATTATGGAAATCGAAAATAATGTGTTTGGAAAGAAGTCTCAATAAATAACCAGTCAAAAGCAAGGAGGAATACATGTGTACTGAAGCAGGAAGTGATTGAATGTGTTTCAAATGTCTTTAAATTTGTGAACTTGTGGATGAAATGTATATACTATGATGTACAAAAACTGAAGAAATAGTAATGTACCAGTGTTAAATAAAAATGAACGTCAAAATACACATCATGCCCCTTTGGAATCTACTTGCATTGATGTTAAATTGGGTCAGTTACAGTAGAAATATAAGGATTTGTTTGCACCATTCAGTGAAGTGAGTTTTCAGTACTAGAAAACAAATATGTATTTCAGGTGGATGAATATTTCTGAAAATAATCGTATGAAAATTTGATTATAAAACCACATACATGAGCATGAGTGAATTATTTAGGGAGTGTATAATAGGACACATATATTTTATATTTGGAAAAATCTAGAGAATATATATATATATATCTCACAGAGAAACATTAGAAAGTAGCAATATATATGCCAATCAAAATTCATCGTGAAATATATATCATCCACCGATCCAAAAATATTAATTTTACTGAACATGGATTTATGTATAATGTTGTTCAACTAAAAATCTCACTCATAGTTTGAATTTTCAGTTCCAAAAGCGTTTAGGAGGGGTGATCTCTTCTCATACTTTGTTTCTGCTAAGTTAGCCACCTCACAAAAATGTACGTGTGATACCAGGTAGGATTTTTTATGTGCATATAAAAATACATGTGCTGAATTGGCTACAGAAAAAAGGAGACAGAAATTCACATATGTGTTAACTTTAAAAACACATGGAGTACTATTTCAACAAACAATTGACAAGATTTATAACTCCTACACTATATCATGCAAAAGGCAAGACCAACTATACACCATGCCTCCTCTGAACTGCTTGTATTAATATTATGTTTGGGTTATTTGTCTCCATCATATTAGGATTAGTAGTCAGAGTCTATTAGGGTATGGGTTACTGACAGGGATTCAGTATTTCGAATGGAAAATTGGAAAATGAATCCAATGTGTATG
Source organism: Callospermophilus lateralis (assembly GCF_048772815.1). Classification (NCBI taxonomy): domain Eukaryota; kingdom Metazoa; phylum Chordata; class Mammalia; order Rodentia; family Sciuridae; genus Callospermophilus; species Callospermophilus lateralis. Next base: position 653,770 of record NW_027517645.1, read on the forward strand.
TAAATATGTGCTACACAAAAATCTTCCCACTCTCATCCAGAACAATACCTTGACAACACCTTCACCCCATGTAAGACACAATTAGAGGAGAAGAGTTAGAAAATCCATGAATACATATCTGGAATGGAATGCGATCAGGAGTTCACAACCTTGGAAGTGTTAGAGGAGTTTCCAAAAGTAAGGGACAGGGTAAACACTTCAAAAACATGGAGGTCTGTTTTGTCCTAGAGACTTCTTGAGATACTGCCTGTGAGGTTGGGCACTTGAAATATATGTTGTTGTCACGTGCTTTAGCTTCCTTTCTAGTGAAACCATAAACCTGGGCATCTATGTGACCTGGAGGACATGGTTTCTTATTTTCCAATGAACATGAGACACCAGTGCTGAATTCTCCCTTTGAAGGTAAACTGTGGCCCCTTGGGGCTAAATGTCTCTAGTGTGGACTATGAAACCATATGGTCATCCTCTATTTTCGTGGTGTTTCTTGGTGCTGCACTGGAAGTTTGGTATTTGCTTCATGAAATACAAGGAGTTCAACGGGGACACAGTGTGTGAGGGATTTCTGTCACATGTGGTGGGTCAGGGTCTGTAGGAGAATAAAAGAACCAGGCTTCTATTCCACATAGCTTGCCCTCTTGAACATAGCAACCTGATTCTGAACAATGTCCTGAATCCTCTCCATGTAACAAGATGCCTTTACATATAAGGGTCTGCTGGCTTCACCATGTCAGTCACAAGCCATTTGGAAGCCAATGGCATATCCACATGGTCCCACCACTGATGTTTTATCACACACATGCCCACCTTTGCTCTTGGCCCACTAATCAGCAGGATCCAACTTTCTGGCATCTCTGTTAAACACCATTTTCATAAAAACCAGTCAATCAAGGCACTGTCTGGTATACTCATTGTTGGGAAAAGTATAAACGGCAGCCATACCCCAGAAAAAAAACCCAACATGGCGCCTAAGCACTTCTTCTTCCTACATTCTTCTTTTCTGCAGTGGTGCGAAATGTTCCCGCCCGTGTGAACTCTTCTGCTGGCGCCAATTTCAAACCTTGCTGGCCGGGAATCTTAGCCCCAATAAGAACTAATTCCTGGGCTCCGGAGCTGATATCTGAAAGAACTTGCCAATAAACGGATTGCCTGCCATTTATCTAAGCCCTCCAATCTCCTCCTTAGTTCTATATAAGCACACAGCTTTTTGCAATAAAATTGGAATTCTCCCGGTGAAGTGCCTTTGCGTGGGGAGTTCTTTCATTCTGGTGCCCCGTGTGAGGATATGGGTGAGCTCTTTCCAACAAGAGCCCCGTCCACTGCTCCACCGTGGCACTCTGCCCTGGTCTGCTCTTTTCAGACGCAGGCTTCCTGCACTCACCACTGATTTGTTGTATGTAAGCCTCCCCTGACCCCGGCTCGCCAACTCCCTTCGGGCTACCGCTGGCTTTGTGACCATGATCGTCTGTCACACTCTAGACGCCTGGTAGGGGGGAGGGAATTCCTCCCACTAAGACCTTTACTGGTTGCAGTGGACCCTCTGGTGATCCGTTTCCCTTTGGGGTGTGAGGCTTCTGAGTTTACATGAGAGGCTCTGTGGTTTTTCCTCCTCTGCTGCTGCTGCCGCTGCTGGCTAGAGTTGCTGTTTCCTGCGGGCCTGCTGTGTCTGGCTGAAGCTGCCTCTCTGCTCGGGGAAAACTGAACTCCCATCCTGGAACTGCATTCTGCTGGAGCCGGAGTTCTGTTTTCATTACTTACTTCTTCTGCTGCGTTCGAAAACTTTCCTGATGTCAGGTTGCCCGTGGCTCCGAACCCATTGGGTCTCACAGATCGCACTTCACTGGTGACGATCAGGTAGTGCCCTCTGTATTTCCTCATGATGGCTGGTCATTTTGGGGATGCCCACCTGACCCCCATTCGCCCTGAGCGCTTCCCGGAGTCTGTTCCAGGCCGGGTTTTCTCTTTGTCTCTCTTGCTTACACTTATTCTCTCTCTCTCTCTCTCTCTCTCTCTCTCTCTCTCTCTCTCTTCCATCTCTCCCTGTGACTGTGGACACCTCTTTATCTGTACCTGAAACCTCACCTCTCAAAAGTTTAATAAAAAATCTGGCCACACTCTCCCTCACACCAGACATCAAGCCCAAACTTCTAATCAAATTCTGTACCCAAGATTGGCCTACATATCCACTGGATAATGGCAATCATTGGCCTCCAGAAGGCTCCTTAGATCCAAACCTCCTCTTGGACCTTTTTAATTACTGCCAGCATCTGAAAAAGTGGAGTGAGATTCCCTGTATTGAATGTTTTAGCCTTCTCGCACAGCACCCTGTCTCTGCTCCTCCTGCCCTCCCTCTCAGGTCCTTCTTGCTTGCAAACCCCTCTCTTCCCCTAGTTCTACTCCTGACTTCGAAGATTCTTCCTCATTCGACCCAGCAGATCAACCCCCACCTTATCCCCCAGCCCCAACTGACCCTTCTCTCCCGCAAAATCCTCCTCTTCCTCTGCCTGATTCCACGGATCCTCAACCTTCCATTTCATCCCCCTCCCTTCCCCACTCTTCTGCCTGCTCCACCTCCTCCTCTTCCACAGAGACATTCCCTTCCCCTCCCTCTCCTTCCTGTCCACCGCCTGCCTCTTTCAGTCCTCCTGTTATCAGGTCTAAGGGACTCCTTCCCACGCCCAAGACAATCGCACCCCTTCGTGAGGTAGCTGGTCCCAAGGGTGTCATCAGAGTCCACGTGCCCTTCTCCATGTCGGACATTACTCAGCTAGAGAGGAAGTTAGGCTCTTTCACCACTGACCCCACCACTTACATTCGGGAGTTTCAATGGGTACTGCAAGCATATAGCCTCACTCATCATGACATCTACATGCTCTTGGCCAATAAACTTCTCCCCAAGGAAAGGCAATGGTTCTGGGAGCTAGCCCAAGCCCATGCTGATGAAAATCATAGGACCAATCACAACCACCCACAGGCCCTCATGCTGTCCCAGAGCAGGATCCCCTATGGGCTTACAGTCTAGTGACCTTTTTACATCCTGCCTCTTGGCGGGACTGAAAAAGTCCACCCGCAAGGCTGTTAACTTTCAAAAGATGCAGGAGGTCATTCAAAGGAAGGAGGAAACACCTTCAGAATTCCTGGATAGACTAACCAAGTCCCTTCAGCAGTACACAAACCTCGACCCAGAAACCCCTGATGGCCGTCATGTCTTAATGACATATATTCTGGCCCAAAGCTACCCTTACATTAAAGCCAAGCTTAAAAAGTTTGAACAGGGCCCTGCTACTCCTCAGACCAAAATCCTCGCTGTCACTTTCAAGGTTTTTCATGGTAGAGAGGATGAAAGTGAATTCCGTAGGCAGAGGGCTGAAAATGCCAAATTCCAAATGTTGGCCCAGCTCATTCAGAGAAGGCCATCACCATGCCGTCCCAATATGACCCCCCATGGAGCTTGCTTCAAATGAGGTAAGGAGGGACATTGGACCAGGAATTGTTCTTCGCCGAGGACACCCTACAACCCCTGCGCAAAATGCCATCAAAGTGGACACTGGGGGGCAGACTGCCCAACAACCCAGAAGGAAGGTTGGTCTGCTGCCCAGCAACCCCAGCCTCACCTGGGCTTGGCAGAGGAGGATTGATGGAGTCCTGGGCTTTCCCTCCAGACTATTACCATCAAGATTCAAGAGCCTAGGGTCACCTTCCTGGTGGATGGACGCTTCATTAACTTCCTCTTGGATACTGGTGCCGCTTTTTCGATTTTGAGGGAGTATTAGGGTCCTACCACACCCTCAAAAACTCCTATTGTCAGGGTAGGAGGTAAAAAGATTTTTCCTCAAACCCCCCCCAATCATGTTATATGCAGCGATCCCTTTTGTCCTTCACTCACTCCTTTCTTGTTATGAGCCATTGCCCCATTCCCTTTCTGGGAAGGGACATACTCTCACTATTAAAAGTCACCATTCACTTATCAACCCACACCTCTCCTACCTCTCATTTCCTCATGATATTCCTAGGGGCAGATACACCTCCTTCATGCACTCTCCCACGACTATCTAAACCATTTAACCCTGAGGTTTGGGACACAATTACACCCTTTATGGCTAAATGCAGTTCTATTCATATTGTCTTATGGGACCCTTCAAGATATGTTAGTCAACCACAATATCCACTCACAACCACATTTCTCCTTGGATTAGAACCCATCATCCAGGATTTATTATGAAAGGGGTATCTTAGGCCTACACACTCTCCTTTCAACACACCCATTCTGGCAGTTAAGAAACCTAACGTGTCCTACAGGCTGGTTCAAGAACTTCGCCTTGTCAACTCCTCTGTGGACCCCATCCACCCGATAGTGCCCAACCCTTACACCCTCCTCTCTCAGATCCATGCCACTACTACTCACTTCTCAGTCCTAGATTTAATTGATGCATTCTTTTCTATTCCCCTGTTCTCAGAATCTCAGGATATCTTTGCTTTTTCATGGACTGACTCTCACACCCGCCATTCTCATCAGCTTACCTGGACTGTCCTCCCACAGGGATTCAGGGATAGCCCCCATCTCTTTGGCCAATTTCTTGCCCAGGACCTCACATCCTTTCACCTGACCTGTCCTGACTCTACTCTACTTCAATATGTCTATGACCTTCTTCTATGTAGTCTTTCTGGAACACTCTCAATCCCACACCGCTCAGCTTCATAAATTCCTAGAAGACAAGGGATATAGGGAGTCTCCCCACAAGGCCCAGGTTTCCCAGTCTTCGGTGACCTATCTTGGTTTTTGCCTTACACCCAGGAAAAAGGAAATAACACTGGATAGGAGGCAACTTCTCTGTGATCTTTCAGTGCCCTATACGAAAGCCAAAATACTATCATTCCTAGGATTAGCAGGTTATTTTAGGGCCTGGATCCCAAATTATTCTCTTCTCTCCAAACCCCTGTATGACCTAGCAAAGGGACCCCCTAGTGAATCTCTTGCCTCCTTTCCCATCTACCACTTCCGCAGGCTTCAGCAACTCCTCTTAAAGGCACCTGCCCTTCACCTTCCAGATCTTTCAAGAACATTTCATCTATATGTCCATGAAAAAGGGGGGCAAGCACTTGGGGTCTTAGGTCAAAACTATGGGCGTACATTTGCACCTGTGTCATATTTGTCCAAGCAACTAGACCCTACCATCCGTGGGTGGGCCCCTTGCTTAAGAGCTCTGGCTACTGGACAAATTTTACACAAAGAAGCCTCTAATCTGACTTTTGGGGCCCCTTGAACTATCCACTCCCCACATCACTTGAAGGATCTTTTAGCTTAAAAGGGCCTTCAAACTCTCCCTACATCCAGATTTCTGTCGCCCCTCACTTCCTTTCTGGAAAACCCTAATATTATTTTCCTCCCCTGCTCTGCACTGAACCCTGCCTCACTGCTCCCAATGACTCCCATGTCTCACATACCAACTCATAATTGCTTGGAAACCTTAGATGATTTCCTCCCCTGTCATTCTTCCATTTCTGAGAGACCACTCAGCAAGCCTGACCTTATCTGGTTTACTGACAGCAGTTCCTTTAGGGAGAACGGAACTCATTACTCTGGATACGCTGTATTTTCAGCCACTGAGATTATAGAGGCCAAAGTTTTGCCTTCAGGAACTACAGACAAGTAGGCTGAACTTATAGCATCCACTCGTGCCTGCCTTCTAGCACAAGGCAAATCCCTCACCCTCTAAACTGATTCAAAATATGTCTTCCATATCTTATTATCCCATGCTGATATTTGAAAGTAGCGAGGCCTACTTACCACCAAAGGTAATGTGATCACTAATTCAGCTTTTATAACCAATCTAATAGAGGCCACTTACCCACCCAGTTGGGAGTTGTCCATTGTAGGTCCCATCAGAAGGACGGCTTTCTTATCACTGAGGGCAATGCCAAAGCTGACCAGGCAGCACGAATGGCTGCTACCACTTTCAATTATGGCCTCCATGGGGGACATATAATGGCCACTTTAGACAGCTCATCTGAAGCCCCTACATCTTTCAGTAAGAACAAGAATCTTTTCAAGTTCCTTCATACTCTATTCCTTTCCAATTCTCAGTCTTTGACCCTCTTTTTACAGAGTTTCTTTTCCCTCACCCCCTCTGACAAGCCATGCTACAGAATATAGCCTCTAATTGTCAGATCTGTCAGCGGACCAACCCTCATACTCCTTTAAGGCCCAAACCTTTCCCTTTCCACCAAGCCCGGGGACACATTCCCGCTGCTGACTGGCAGGTAGACTTCACCAACATGCCCACAGTATGGCGCACTAAATACCTCCTTGTCTTTGTGGACACTTTCTCTGGTTGGGTTGAGGCATTTCCCACTTCCAATAAAAAGGCTTCCACTGTAGCTTCAATCTTACTGACAGACATCATCCCCAGGTTTGGTATGCCCACTTCCCTACAATATGACAATGGCCCTGAGTTTACTTCTAGGATCACACAAAAGGTCTCTCAAGCCCTCTCCTTCAAGTGGCATTTCAACTGTCCATATTTCCCCCAGGCTTCAGGGAAAGTGGAAAGGGTAAATCGTACTCTAAAGGAAGTCCTTACCAAATTGACAATGGAATTAAACATAGACTGTTTCAAACTCCTTCCCTTGGCTTTGCTTCGAATCAGAGCTCTCCCTAAGAAACCATCTTTACTGTCTCCTTTTGAGATAATGTATGGAAGACCTCTTATAACCCCTGGGTTGGTCATTTCACAAGGACCTCTCACCCGAGATTTGTCTTTGCCTCTCTTGCTCCATCTCCGCTCGGAACTCTGGAAATATCAGGACTGGCTTCTTCCGGACCCAGTCTCCTCTCCAAACACTCCTCCCTTAACACCTGTTAGTCTAGTCTATTATAATACCCCAGAGGAAAAAGGGACTCTTGCCGCAAAATGGGAAGGCTCCTATCCTGTCATTCTCTTTACCCTTACCGCCGCCAAACTCTCCTTACCAGACAACTGTCTCACTCCCTGGATTCACATGTCTAGGTTGAAGCCACATCACCAGGAGGCCCCACCTGCTGAAGACAGGGCCACCCCAGAGGAACTCCAAGAATCACCTACTGAACCTCCCCTTTACTCCTGCTCTCCACACCCATCTCACCCATTTTAGTTGTGGCTCACACGGTTTTCCTTGCAGCCCAATTCCTCTTAAAGAAGGCACAATGAGCTCTCCCAACACCCTAGTCTTCTCTAACTGCTTGTTTTTTGTGCTCTGCTTATTTTCTGTGCTCTGTCAGGACTGGTCTTTACCCTCCTCACCTACCATGCATTTATTCACTTTTCGGGAACGATACTCAGAACATGGCATGCAGAAGGTCTGCGCAGTGGATGCAACTACTTGCTTCATCCACAACTGCACCTCTATTTCCCTAAAATTGTCACCTCCAAGGACCTTCGTCCCTGGTAGCTGAAACTGGCCTTTCATTTGCTTCCTTTTTGATCAAACAAAAGACTATTGTCATTGGTGGCCTGAGATATATAATGGGTGCCCCTATTGTTCATGCATGTTCCATGATGAACGTGGTAGCTATTCTTACCACTCATTTGGTTACCCTGAAGGGTGGACTTCTAGTTACATAAAGTGGCATAAAGGCTCTTCATCCAGTAACAATGGATGGTATACTTTAGATAAACATGACCCCAAGGCCAAACGATGGGGCTATGTTGAGTTTGCTGTCTATGCTCGGACAACCTCAGTCAGACCCACAGGGTGGATGACTATTGGCCGCACCCTGATTACGCAACCTAAGGCAACCATCCAGGTAGTCGAACACATTAAGGACTCAGAATCAAAACTTTGAGATCATATCCATAGCTCATCCAAAGAGGATTCAGAGCCTTCAACCCTCTCAGGTCCCCCTCCCACATGGCTCAATTTGCTACACCAAACTTTTTGATTATTAAACTCCACCCCTCTTTCTGTGCCTACTTCTCAGTGCTTTCTCTGTGCTTCACTTAGTCGTCCACTTCTAGCAGCAGTCCCATTAGCGGCAGGAAATATTCCAGAAAAACCCTACAATTTCTCTAAAAAGGACAACCCCTACATGTGACACGTATCCCACTGTGGGAAAGTTATTCCACCAATACATTATTTCCTTTCATCTGTTTCCACCTGCCAATAATGAATCCTTTACCCATTTGTTCCTTGAGCTACAGCACTCCATAGAGCCCTGTGTTTATGCAACCTGGACATTTCCTCTGGTGTAATGGTTCTTTAAGTACCTCAACCATCAATGTCTCTGGCGCCTGTTTCTTGGTTACTGTAGTTCCTCAGCTATCTTTGTATACTCCCACCGAATTCTGACAGTTGGCCCTACCTTCCCACACCCGTAGGGTAGTCTTTCTGCCGGTTCTGGTAGGCCTCATTTTAACAACCTCAGTGACGGGTCTCAGACTCTCTGGTGGAGCTATAGGTCATGCTCTATGGGATCCAATGACCTTCAACAAAAACTGCAGGAAACACTCAATACCATGGCTGAGTCTCTGGGTTCCTTGCAGCGGCAGGTTACTTCATTGGCACAAGTGGCTTTACAGAACCAAAGGGCAATTGATCTTCTCACTGCAGAAAAAGGGGTTACATGCCTATTCCTCAGAGAGGAATTTTGCTATTATATTAATGAATCTGGGCTAATAAAAAAAAATGTTGTTAAATTGCAGGAATTATCGACCCAATTGCTCAAACCTACCTCCTCCAATCCCATAACGGGGTTCTTCCAATCCTATCTTGCCATGTACTTACTACATATCTTGGGTCCCCTTATTTGGATGCTTCTTTTTTGTGCTCTCTTGCCCTGCATAATGAAGTGCCTTCAAACCCAACTGCATAAAATTCCTAATCAAACTTTCAACCAGCTTTTGCTTAGTCACTACCAGCCTCTGATGACCGATGAATCCCCAACATCTCCAAGAGAACAGTTCACTCAGTGATGAAGCTCACTACCAGGCACGATGGAATGCAACGGTTATTAGACAGCGGGAGACAACGAGCTCGGAGAACCTCTTAATCTGCCATCCTGGATTCATAGTCTTTACCACCTTCTAAGCATTCTCATGGCCCTTGGCCTCTTCTATGTCAGTCCCCCCACATGGAACTTCTGCCAAAAATTGACATTTGCTTTAATTTTTATCTTCATTCTGTTTTTATTCGCTCTGATCTTCTTCAGGTGCTGGCGACACCATGTCCAGGCAACGCTTCCGGTATTTCCTTGAGTCTCTGTTACAGGACCAGTGGCTGATACCAACAATCTCTTCCATCCAGGACTGGTTCCATGCCATCGACATCTTTGGCTTCAGGGAACATTCATTGACTTCACCCCTATGAAAATAGCTGTCTATAGCCACTGGGTTTTATTTCTGGCTGCCATGATATCCCCATACCTGCCCCCTGAGCATTCCTCCACTTCTCTTTCTAGGCCCCACACCAGCCCCACACAGCAGGAAGCAGCCAGATCTGACAAACGACGCCCCACTTCCTAAGAAAACAAAAAGGGTGGAATGTTGGGAAAAGAATAAATGGCAGCCATACCGCAGAGAAAAACCCCAACATGGCGCCTAAGGACTTCTTCTTCCTACCTTCTTCATTTCTGCAGTGGTGCAAAAAGTTCCCGCCCTTGTGAACTCTCCCGCCAGCGCCAATTTCAAATCTCGCTTGTGGGGAACCTTAGCCCCAATTAGAACTAATTCCTGGGCTCTGGAGCTGATATTTGAAAGAACTTGTCAATAAACGGGTTGCTGCCATTTATCTAAGCCATACCATCTCCCCCTTAGTGCTATATAAGCACACAGCTTTTAGCAATAAAATTGGAATTCTCCCGGTGAAGTGTCATTGCGTGGGGAACTATTTCACTCATGTTCAGCAACAGGATATCCAAAGGTTCTCCAGTGCCACCTGGTAATGGGAATTTCAGAAATTTGATAGTATTTATTTAGCCATTTTTGAAGGATGAAGTTGGAGTCACTGTGCGTTTAAATTAATGCAGGAACCATTATGTGGTGAGGAAGCTCATTTAAATGAAATCTCTGGAGAAATCTCACAGGCAAGGCTTCCCAAAAAGTGGCCAAAAGGTCACATGAAGCCAGGATCATTGAGGTCTACAATATGAGTTCCATTTGTGTTTAGACTCTCAATTATGGCTGCCAAGTCTTTCAAAATAAAATCATGTGATATCCTGGCTGAGATTCTCACTGCACTGTGGAAAGACACCCTGGCCCTCGATCTCAGTTTTCAAGGGCGCATCTCATGCGTGGCCTCCTAAAATCCCAACACATTTCATGGCAATACTTCTTTGAGGTAAATTCCAGAACTCAGTCTCTAAGAGGAATCATGCCAGAATTCAAGCCCAGGTGGATCCAGTTATCTCTTCCAACCGCCAAACAAATGACCACAATTAAAACCAAACACTCCCACATGGCCCTCATCTTCTTCCATATAGACACTTATCATAACCTCTGGCTGGAGTTTTTCATGAGGGGTGCAGCCCAAGACAGTGTCAAAAATAAGCTCCCTTGCCCCTCATTTGCCTAAAGTCAAGGTGGCCTGGACACCCATCCGGTGAACCAGGAGTGATCAGATAGGCCAGCTGTTAATACTGCTCTGCATCTCCAATTTGAGGCCTACTGACTGTCAGTTATAGATTCTTTATATGATTTGGAGCCATGAGAAAACCCAAAAACCTATGGGTTAGCCTCTGCAGGGCTGTGCATAACTCATTTGAACCAAAGGATCCGTATTCTCACTTGATGGTGGTCAGGAACCTTACAAATGAATGCGAGAGACTTCATTCACAATAATTGCTCTTTTGGCCATTTTGGTTTTGGATGCACACATGGGATCTCTCTTTACATCCATCAGGTGCTGAGAATCTAAGCCACAACCTCACACAGGGCCAAGAGGCTGATTCAGACACATCCCTTTCCAAAGCAATTAAGCAAAGAGCCACAGGTGATGCCCATTCATTTCCATTTGAAAACTGTTTTCTTCAGGCTTCACAAAGGGGTGGCCTGAGGCAAAGACCTTCCTGACATTCAGGGAAACAGAACAATTGATAAGCAAAAGGCCGAAAGCATGGTTTCTCCACTGAGACTTTCTTGGTCACACTGATATCTGAGTTTTCTGAGATGCTCGCCATTCCCTTCAGCTATCCAGGACATGGCAATGTCACAGAGCTTGGAGGTGGTACATATTTTGGACACAAAACCATGAGACTATTCTGGAGAGTGGTGAGAATTCTGGAAGAAACAGCAACTTAGGAAGGTAGCAGGTGTTTCCCATGGATAAGGCAAGCTGCAGTCCATTCATAAATTGGGCAGGATGAATGCCGGGAATCTTTCTACTATACAGGACATATCAATTGTTGCATTCTATTTTCTAATGTCTACAACCACGGACACAGTGGGATCCACAGAAATAGAAACACTTGCCTTGTCCAACGACTTACTAGAAGAAGACCACTCCAAATCAAACAAACCGTCTTTCCTACCTATTATCAGATCATGAGACAAAACCACAAAATCACACCCACCCCACAAAGACACCTCCTTCCCCCATGTAACTCTGTGACTATCCGGAGTTTCCTCTGAGTGGTGGGCCATACTATGTTCCCCCAAAATGGCCTGTCCTATCTCAGATCTGGTCTCCTTGGCCAACTCTGTGAAGTTGTCAGGAGCCTGCGGTGAACCACTACCTACTTTCTCAGGAAAGGCCCCTATTCAGAGCTCTCCTGGTATTTGGCCATCCTCACATATGTAGGTACCAAGAAAGACTGACACTCTCCTTGGTAAATTCAAACAAGTGAGCCTACTGGGTCTGGGACTGGACTGGCTCCGGGTGCCTGGCTTCCTGGATCCCAAGTTAAGAGAGTTCCATCACCAAGGAAGTGAGGTAGATCACTTCTTCAGGAACTGAATGAGGTCATTGCCTTGATAACCACTTTGTCCTAACAGTTGCTTTCAAGAGTCCCATGAGATGGAGGCTGCCCCTACTTCCTGTGACACTTTCACAAGTTAGAATGGTATATAAACCATGGGCACCCGGGAACAGCTCTCCACCTAGGACGGTTTTGGTCCATCTTCTCTACATTAAGAAGAGAGAGGCTGATTCATACACATCCATTCATGCTGACAAGGTTGTTTGCCATTGAAGATGACTTTTCTCTCTCACGTCTTTCGTAGCTGCCTACATCTTCTCAAGGGATCATTTCTGCATGGACCTTTGATGTTCTCAACAGCTGGAACATATCCTACATTCCTGTATTTTAAGAGCAACCCTGTCCCTGCTGTTCTGTAAAGTTCGATTGAGAGAACAGTGTATGGTTTGGGTTAGTAACATGTTCAATTTGGGGTTAGGAATCCTTCTGCATGACGAATAATGGTATTGGGAAACTATGATACTTACAAGAATATATAGGTGAAATATAAGTATAAAAACAGAAATCTAGGGAAGATATGAAGTCCAGAAGGGCATTGGGCCCTTAATTGGCACACTTAGCTTTGAATTATTTTCTGCAAAAATGTCTCAGATAAATCTATATACAATGGCATAGGAGCTTGTACCTTGGATGATTGAATGTCGAATAGAACACCCACTGAAAAAGGGATTGTCGGTAGGATTAGAAAGATAGTCAGTAGGTTTACAAAGAAGAGTGAGAATAGGATTTAGACCAAAAGTTCTTAAGCAATAGGGTTTCAGGTAGACAGTGAATGTAAATGTCAGCACAAGTGAAGAGTCAGTCACAATGATGAACAGGGGAAAATATGTAGGAAAATAGATATAAATAGAGACATTACTAAATAAGGCAAAGTATAAAGTGAGTGATAGGATTAGACATTTTCAACAGGCTTGAGGTTGAATATATAATCTTAGAAAGAAACAAAATTGTAGTCACCAATAAGATTGACATTTGAGAGCATTAGGCCACCTGGACATGGAAGGTTTTAGTAATCCATGCTCACTTTCCATTTAGGCTCTGGTACAACCTTAAGGGTGACCTTTGATTTTTTTGTCCAGAATATTACTGTGATAAAATGTATATATAGATCAGGTGACATGAGTAATTCTTCCAAAATTTTTTGAGGAATATTTTGAAAACGTATAAATTAGTATTGAGGGTAAAAATAGGTGTACCCTGTGTCTATGAATATAGAGATAATGCATGAATAGACCATACAGTTAATAAATAATATAACTGGTTCCACTTTAAATAATGTATTGAATTGATATCTGAAAATACATAAGAAATCATATATTGATATATAATCATTCATAACAACTAGTTATACGTCTAATTGTAATCCTAGGGTTATGGTTTATCATGAAGAGTGAGTGAGTTTTGCTTCAAAAGTGATTATGGAAATCAAAAATAATGTGTTTGGAAAGAAGTCTCATGAAAAGACCAGTTTGAAACATGGCGGAACACGTGTTTTCTGAAGCAGAAAGTGATTGAAAGTGAAATAAATGCCTATAAATTTGTGAACTTGTGGATGAAATATATATCCAATAATGTGCATAAACTGAAGAAATAGTAATGTACTAGTTTTCAATAAAAATGAACTTCAAAATACTTATCATGTCCCATAGGAATCTACTTGCATTGATGTGAAAATGGATCAGTTACTGTAGAAATATTAGGATTTATATGCACCATTCACTGAAGTTAGTTTTCAATACTAGGAAAAAAATACGTATATCAGGTGAATGAATATTTCTGAGAATAATCTTGTGAAAAGTTGATTATAAATCCACATACATAATCATGAATGAATTTAGGGAGTGTATAATAAGACACATATATTAAATATTTTGAAATATCTGGAGAGAATATATATATATATATATATATATATATATATATATATATATCCACACACAGATTTTAAAAATTAGCAATATATATGCCAATCGAATTACACCGTGAAATATGAATCATCCACAGATCCAAAAATATTCATTTTACTGGATATGGA